>NC_057768.1:16467447-17105130 GCF_010389155.1 Erigeron canadensis | reverse complement strand
GTTGTAGAGAGAAAGAATCAAACACTGATAGAGCTGCCAGAAGTATGTTAATGAGTCGGTCTTCCACAATGTTTTTGGGCTGAAGCTGTTGCAACTGCTTGCTACACTCAGAATCGTTCCATTTATGTCAAAGACATAAGAGACTGCCTATGAAGTACTCAGAAATAGAAGCCTAATATTGGGTATTTTCATGTTTTTGGATGTCCATATACATTCTGAATGATCCACAAATTGGGCAAATTTGATGCCAAGCTGATGAAGGTTACTTCCTAGTTATTCAACATTCGTAAGCCTTTAGAGTCTAAACAAAAGACTTGAAAGGTTGATGAGTCCAGTTCATGTTACCTTTGATGAATCAAATTCTGCAATCTTTAATAACCATCTCTTAACCCCTCAAAAGTCCTTTCAGTTTCAGATTCTGTCAAAATGACAATCAGATCAGTCACCTAAACATGTTTTCAATAAGATCAGCACCTATTGTTTCCAATCCAGATCAGAACCAACTACAAATCAGCAAAGTACATTCCATTTTATCCTTCAGTCACTTCAAACTACCTACTGAATTGACTATTGGATCAGATGTGCGTGCTACTCCTCAGATATCATATCCCCTGAAATACCTCAGAACGAAGAATTTCATGATGCAAATCGTGATTTACAAGATGATGAAGATGATGAAACGGAAATAGTTTATTCTGGTTCATCTTCTGAAGTAGAACAGGAGTTCTTGCACTGATTTCATTGTTCATCCTGGTCATTACTCTAAATGGACTCGCTCACATCCAATTGATCAAGTGATTGGCGATCCAAGTAGAGGGGTTCAGACCAGAAGAGTCACTAGCGATCAATGCTTATATGTCAGCTTCTTGTCACTGATAGAACCGAAGAAGATTGACGAGGCTTTGAAAGATCCAAGTTGGGTTGAATCCATGCAAGAAGAGCTCAACCAATTGAAAGGAACAATGTTTGGGAACTTATTCCATGTCCCCCCAATCTGAAGAAAGAACCAATTGGGACAAGATGGGTCTTTCAAAACAGGTAATGAAGATGGCCATGTAATCAGAAACAAGGCCAGACTTGTTGCAAAGGGTTATGTACAAGAAGAAAGAATTGATTTTGATGAGACTTTTGCGCCAGTGGCAACACTAGAAGCTATCCGAATATTCTTAGCATTTGCAGCTGATCATGAGTTCAGGTCTACCAAATGGATGTCAAAAGTGCATTCCTGAATGGAGAGCTAGAAGAAGTTGTGTATGTGTATCAACCTCCAGGGTTTGAAAGCAAAGAAAACCTCATTGGGTGTATCGACTGACAAAGCATTGTATGGTCTGAGACAAGCACCTAGAGCCTGGTATGATACTCTAACTCGACATCTTTTAGATAATGGTTTTTCGTAGAGGTGCTATAGATAACACTTTATTCATCTTGCATGAGAAAAGTGATATCTTACTTGTACAAGTATATGTTGATGATGTGTGTTTGGATCTACAAATGAAAAATTGTGTGACAAGTTTTCAAAAATTATGTCTTCTGAGTATGAAATGAGTATGATGGGTGAACTGACATATTTTCTGGGTCTTCAAGTAAAACAAACCAGTGATGGTATTTTTATTAATCAAGAAAAATATTCAAAGATTTATTAAAGAAATATCATTTGATTCAGTCTCATCTAAAGATACTCCAATTTCTGCACCATTAACTTTGGACTCAGATCCTAATGAAAACCTGTCGATCCACAAAGTATCGTGGGATGGGATCATTGATGTACATAACTGCAAGTAGACCAGACATAATGTTTGCAACATGTCTTTGTGCACGATTTCAATCTGCTCCCAGAGAAGCACACCAGAATGCAGTAAAAAGAATTTTTCGATACCTGAAGGTGTCCCCAGACTAGGTCTTTGGTATTCCAAGGCTCAAGTCTAGATCTCATGGCTATTCAGATTCTGATCATGCAGGTTGTAAGATAGATAGGAAAAGTACCACAGGTGGGTGTCATTTTCTTGGTGGCAAATTAGTTAGTTTGACAAGCAAGAAGCACACTGCAGTATCATTATCAACTGCTAAGGCTGAGTACATTTCTGCTGCAAGTTGTTGTGCTCAGATTTTATGGATGAAGATCAACTAACTGATTATGGTGTTAAGTATGCAAGAACGCCAATATTTTGTGATAACACAAGTGCCATTGCAATATCTCATAATCCTGTCATGCACTCTAAAACCAAGCATATTGATCTCAGGTACCATTTCATTCGTGATCATATTTTAAAAGGTGACATTGAAATTCATTTCATTCCCACTGATAAACAACTGGCTGATGTGTTTACAAAACCTTTAGATGTCAAAACTTTTAAACATCTCATCAGTGAGTTAGGAATGCTAAATCCTGTGTAGCAAATTCAGGGGGAATTTTTGCCTCAGAAAATACTTTGTCTGAAATGTTTCAGAAACTGAAGGACTTCAGAATTTCTAAGATATGAGAAGGTTCAGATTGCACGTCCTTAACCTTTCTCATAATTTTAAATTATTCAATCAGAAGTCCATCAAAACCTTTTATTATACAATAGATACCTAGCTGGCAAGTGGACACGTGATTTTTACTGTTCCAGGATACTTTTTTTGCTGACGTGTCATACTACTTGCGCCGTAAAGGAGAAATAATAATTGCTTTTGCATTAAAAATGGTTGAATTTTTTCTCGAAAAAGTGGGTCATGGCCGTTGTTGCATTTAATGCGGACGTGTCGCCGAAAATTATTTCAGACTTCAAACCCGATCAAAATTACCATCAATAAAATATCATTATATTTTATTGGGTTTGAATTCCAAAATCTTTTTTAATTATTTTCAACGGAAAATCCTTTGAATTTCTTTGAAAATATATATACCTTTTTCCAAGATCATTCCTTCATTTACTTCATTTTTCATTTACTCCCAATCATATCTCTCTCTCATTCTCTCAAACATTCATTTCATTCTCTCAAGTATTCAACATTCATTTCATCTTCTTTCATAACTTCAAACCCTAAAATTTATTAACACATTTTCATCTCCTTTCTTTCTTTTATTCTATCTCCTTTTAAAATGGCTTCTTCATCAACTGTTAAAGAACCCAAAACACTCATCGCTTTTGAATACTCTCCACCTAAATCTGCTGTTAAGCCCAACTCTCAATGGCCAAAAGATTTCGAATCTAAAACCATTCGTTCAACATGAACAATTTTAAGGCAGCCCTAAATGCCAAATCTGAAGGGCTTCCGGGCAGATTAAACGCGTTTCTTCAACGCTGTCCCATTTCGTACGCTCTAATTGCTGATCCAGAGCGTTTATATCATTGATACTTACTGGAGTTTTGGTATACGGCCGAAGTCCAAGGATGAGAAGTCAATAGCCTTCACGCTGAAGGAAGGTACGGTGAAGTGCGTATTGACGCTTGATGGTTTCAGAGAGGCGCTTAGACTGAACTATTTGCCTCCCAACACCTCATATACAAAAAGACAAAAAGGGGTTAACTTCAGGGAAGTTTTGCTGGTTACTGGCCACAATCAAATTGTTGATGATGATGGCAACTTAAAGACGTCTGGCCACATCTTCATCGCTGGTTTCAAGGGGTGCTGGAGATATTTTTGGACACAAATTGTAGAGTGTCTTGGAGGGAACAGTGGAGGACTGGATCAAATCTCGTTGATCCAGGTCGAGATGGGCTATTATTTATGGCACGGGATGAAAGTGGATTTTGCTGAGATGTTGTTTACTCAGCTGTTGACTAAGTTGAAGGGAGAGGAGCATTCACATTGCCTTCCCTAGATTTTTGAGCATTTGATTTTTGGCAATTCTGGGAGAAGGATACTCTGATATCCTTCAGGAGAGCTCTCAGACGGAATTTTGCAAAGACCTCTCCAAGCTGACTGAGTCTGAGGACGAACCTGAACTGTCCCCTGCAATGCTTCAGATACTTAGTAACAATATTAAAACTGACGCAGCACGACCGGCTGGCTCAGAAAGATCACTGGGCGGGTCACAAAAGAATGTGAGACCCACTAGTCGATCTAGTGGCAATCTGTCACACTTGTTTAAACCCAAAACAAGTTCTACCCTGCCACCTTCATCTTCCACTGACCAACCTGAGGATCTCCCAAAAGATTCCTCAGGATCTCCAAAGGGTTTATTAAAACTGCGTCCTTTTAGGCGATCCTTACAACCCAAGGATACTAGTACCCAAGCTCAGCCTTCTGAAATCTCAAAACAGGTTTCAGAAGAAGGTAAAATGGGAAACCTACAAGCAGCCATCTCCAAAACTTCTTTAGGAGGAGATGGTAAAGATATTGGTGTGTCAGCCCAACACACATTAGAAGTTGAGTCTGCACATGCACTCCCTGGAACTTCACAAATCTTACACTCTTTGCATGCACAAACTTTTGATGTTTCTCAGGTGATACCCAGAGAAATGGAGGTTTCAAAGTCTACGACCAATGAAGAGACTCTTGGATCCAGCACAAGAGTTACTGAGGCACAAGTGGTATCGTCTGAAGCAGTCCCATCTCTAACCAGTAACGATGCACCTGCTGAAGGAGCTGCTGAACTGGGTGCTGGCTTGGATTCTGGGAATCAAGACCAGAGCATATCTGACCAGAATGTAAACATCTGGGATGACGATGAGCTTCCTGAGGGAAACCTCGAGGATTTCATTTTTGATGAAGATTTGTTGAAGGAGAATCTTTCAGATTCTGAGCCAACCCTCACTCCTGTTGAAGAACCTGCATCACCATCTCTTTCACAACAACAACAACAACAACAACACCAAAATATCATCAATCTTGATCCACCCTATCAACCACCATCAATTTCTCATCAACACCCTCTATTTCCACAAGGCACAACTCCGGCATATGTTACATCTGCCGTCTTTCAACTACCTCTTCAATTCCTTCACCCTCAAATCCATGTTGTTCCACCAAGGAGGATGTATGATCTACCAGGAGAGCAAGAGAAAGAATTAGATTCTGAGACCGAGTCTGATGGTCCCTCAAAAAGAATCTTGGAGAGATCTCTGGCAAGCATCAAGACAACTCCCTTTGTTGCGGGCTTATCATTCAGGTTGAGGGCTTATCAAAATCTCTGGCTGCCAACACCAAGTCTCTGGCCGATTTGAAGGATGCCCAGGATGTTATGGGTACTGAATTTACAAGAATAGCAGTAAATGAGAGCTTGGTGGTTGGGAAGTTATACGAATTGGTGTCATCTTGCAATGGGTTGAGTAGGGCGATTGGTGAAGCCTTCAAGTTGACCAAGAGGGGTGTGCAGAGTTCAGTCGTTGCGAATCTGCAATCCTGGCTATTAATGATACAAAACTCTTTCTTGGCACTTGAAAAAGAAGTAGGTGAGTTGGTTAAGAAGCCGAGTGTTGATGAAGAGTCTCTTGGTGCCTCTGTTGGTGACAAGGTTTCTGCGACACTGAAATCCATATTTTTAGAAGATCTCATTTCTCATATTTCAGTGTCGGTGGCTGAAAAGGTTGAAGAGAGGGTCAGGATGCTGGTTTCTGATGTCTCCAAAGCAACAAATGACAAGGTTGACAAAGCTGTAATTGAAATGAAGAATTCTGTGTCAACTCTTGATCAACAAGTTCAGAACCAGTCAAAGCAACTGGATGAAATCCTGGCCCTGCTCAAGAAAACTCCTGAAGTTATTACTCCTCCTCCCTCTGGTGCTCTATCTGATGAAGAAGAGGAGTTACTGAAGGAAGTCCTGGAGCATGAGAAGCTGAATCTGAACTCTACATTCAGATTAAGAGCTCAGTTTGCAACTATGTCGAAGGGAATTTCTGATAGTATTTCCCAGCAGAATTGGGAACCTCTGCAGGGCATGCAGAAAGCAAATGAATTATATGCAAGGATGCCTGCGGAGATTCCCAAAGGGGGAAGTGATGTGCCAATTGGTTTGCTGGCCAGCTCTCAAGAATTAATCGAAGCAACCAAGAGGCCATCTGGATCTGAGGGGGAACGACCAAAAATACAATCTGAACCCCAACCATCTGAACAAGCAAGAAAAGACAAAGGCAAAGCTAAGATGGTTGAGGAGCCAAAGAAAAAAGGGACCAAGGACTCTGGATTTGTGGTTGGAGAGAATGTGGATGAGCATGGTTATCTATTGCTAGATTTAGAAGCTGATCAGAAGAAGTTGGAAGCCCTTCAGAGACAAGTCTCCAATCAATTCATCATGTGGAGAGAAACTCAAGAAAGAGATAAGGCCCAACATTTGGCAATGGGTACCATTGATCTGGTGGATGCTGCAGCTCTTCGTCTTACAATTGAAAGATATTAAAAGATCAAGCATGATGCAAGAGTGCAGAAGGCCTTGGTGGATATGGCCAAATATGAGTATGGGATGAAGTATTCTCCCTTAGAACAAAAACTGGACCATCTCACTTTCAAGATATCTATTGAAGATCTGATAAAGAATAGGAAGAAAGAGATGGAGATTAAAAAGAAGGAAATAATGTCCAGTATTCTGAAGGCTGAGAAAGAAATCTGCAGGCCACCTCAGAAGCCCAAACTTACTGGCCCAAGGTCAACAAGAAAGAATGCTCGAGATGCTGACCTCTCTACATTCATACCCATTTCCAAAGAAGTTGCTCAGGTAAAGGATAAACATGAGAAGGATCAGTATGATTATTACATGAAACACAGGTGTCATCCTGCAAAGATCCTGGATGTGCAAATTCTGAAGGAAGATGGTCTGAAGCTGTTTAATTTGACTGTAAAAAGAGAAGGTAGAGCTGAATAAGAATATGAGCAAGTATCGGTGCATAAGTTTGGATACTCTGAGCATAAGGAAATGATCAATGCACTGAAAGGAAAACCGAAGTCTCATCTGAATGGCGCCTGGATGCTGAAGATCCAACAAAAAATGAAGGCCAAGGTTGAGATGGAGGAAAGATTGTTTGGAAAGATCAGCTCCCCCAAGAGAAAGGCTACTGAAGCACCTTCTGGCTTAAGGCCTGCGAAGAAATAGTTGTATCTATTTGTAAATACTTGTACTTGTAAATATTTTTCACTTCATTTCTGTACTTGTAACTGAACAATCATCTCAGTATCTTCTATATAGTTACAAGTTACATCATATTATTAGTTAGAAGTTAGAAAACAAACTAGAAAATTTTTCTTAAGGCATCATGATCTATGAGATGTCCTTAGAAATATTTTTACAACTTAAACAAAAACTTGTATTTTTAGACTTACAAACTTGTATAGATAGAAGTCTAAATATACATGAACTATTTTAGAACAAATAGTGGGAATTTGTTAGGTCGAAAATCGACTAAGTATAATTTGTTCAAAATAGTTGAGGCTCAGTGAAGAAAGCTTGCTCAGGATTCTGAAGTCATTCAGAATAAAGCTCACTGAAGCTTCACTTCAGATTCAGAATCAACCAACACTGAAGACGTTCAGACGAAAGTCAAAGACTGAAGACTGAAGAAGAAGATCATCTCAGAAGCAGAGCTCAGAGAAGATCTTACCTGAAGTTGAATCTGAAGAGGCTCAGTGAAAAGTACTTACAACACTTTTTCACTGATTACGAGGAAAGTCTTTTTGCAGCTTTAACTACCTTTACCCGGTTAATTACTATCAACCTGGGATTGGGAAAGTTTTAGCAAAAGGTTGGGAATAAAGTATGTCAAGTTACATCAAAGAAACTTACATACTTTACCTTAAACAAGCATGTTATGGATTTGTCCCACAAATCCATCCAACCATATTTTAGTACGGCATATTGCCATGTCATCAGGACATGCTTGCCTATAAATATAAGACTTCTCACACTTGCAATATTGCTTGGAACTTTGGCAATTGCAACGTGTGATATTACTCTAAGTATTCTTACGAGTAATTCCTCGTCGCATAGATCATTTGAATTTCTGGGGTTGTTTAAATATTTTCACAAGTGTGAGTATCTTTGTTCCGCATTAACTCTTGTATTTTGTTTATGGAAATAAATAAAATACATTGAAAAGTACATCTCGACTCATTGCCAAAATACTTGATTATATTTAGTAATTTATATAGTTTCAAGCAATCTTACTTTATTACTCTTATCCACTATCTGGATCGTAACTCTAACTATTCATATCTAGTTTCGATTTACTTGCCAGTCGGGTTTCTTGATATAACTTGTGATTACTATTGTCTAACCTTATATTTTGTTATATCTTGATCTCCTGTACATCTTGTTAGGTGGATTTACATTCCTTTTTCCATACTTAAACTTTTTCTCAAATAAAGGTTTAACACGATCTCTTTTAGATCGTTTCATATTCAGTTTTCCATACTTCATTATTTTTCTTTAAATCTTTCAAAACTATCTAAATTTAGATCGTTTCATTTCCTTTTAACTGAGTTTTACTCAGAACGATCTAAATTTAGATCATTCTGATTTTTTTACTTAGAACTTTTTTTTCCTTTCAAAATTTTATTTTACTTTTATTCTTGTGTGGTGTGACAAACTGTTTTGTATAATCATATAATTGTCATATATTTTGGAATACGAGGAATCGAACGCCTTTGTGTACTTCCTTAATATTCTCAAATATATCATACTTATATGATTATATCTTATTTTCAAAGTTCTATACATATCAAAGTATATAAGAGTACAAAGAATTGATCGCCTTTGTGAACTTCTTTTCATACTTATATATGAAAAATATGTATTTAACTATTTTGTATTTATTTTCTCATAACAAATGATTTATAAAGGATACACTGAGTTGATCGCCTTTATGAACCTCCTTGTATCTTATATAAATTGTTTGTATGAACCTTGTTATTTGCTATTCAAATATTATTTTTATGTGTCTTAAAACAGAAAAGTATAAAAATAATGGATCATCAAGAAGAGGTTAGACATGATGAAGAGATTGCCATTAATGAATCAATTGAAGAAATTCTCACAGCCGGAAATTCCATCAATATGAGAAATAATAGATATCTGAATGATCCTTTCAATGCACCCGACTTTCCAATCATTTTAGCAATCTTCCACAATCATCCTCTTACTCATGCACTCACAGTAGATGTTGATCTTGCTGAATCATATTTATTTGACATGTGGAGATCTATTATCTTTGTGCAACCACATGATCCATCTTCATCAAGGACTAAAGCCAAAGTTAAATCTCCAGAACTTCGTAGACAAGGCCATTTTCAATTTGAACTTCGTTCTGGAGAGACCACATATGACTTCGAATTCAATTTAGATGATTTCAGAAGATATTTAAGGCTACCAGAAGCAAACTCAAATGGGAGAAATGATTATGATGTATTTGAGTCAAATGATGTGATGTTTGCTGCCTTGATATCACTTGGTTATGATGGTCCTTTGACAAAAACAACTAATTTCAAGCTGAAGAAGTTACCAAGAATTTGGTACTATGTGTTTTCTGTTCTCAGCAACTGTTTTCATCCATATACAAGAGGAATGGATAATTTGACCCAGACAATGCTGTACATATTTTATGGGTTTGTGTTCAATCAGCACTACGACATTGCTCAACTTCTTTGGGATCAGCTGATAGTTGCAGTAAATGGAAAAATATCTGCTCCCAAGAAGTATATTCCCTTCATCAGATTTCTCTCAGCAATTGTTCGTAGTATAATCAGGAACAAGAAGCATATTCCAAGACTTCTTGAAACAGTGAAAGTTGTTACTCATCATTTCAAGTTTGTTAGAGACTCTGGTATCCCTAACTATTCTTATCTGATTCCATCATTTTTACTTGATATGGTTCCCGATTCTGATGATGCCAAAAAGGCATACTTGGACAGGATTAGAACAACTCTGGGACTGGAAAGCCTCCCGGTTCCTACCCAAGTTGTGCATAGGTTTCCAAGTAAGGGGTCTAAGAGGAAAAGAAAAGAGAGTGAGGGTGAATCCAGTTCAGGTAGGCCAAAGAGTAAGAAACAACGAGGTGAAATGTTTGTGTTAAAATTGAGTAAGAAAGTGCATCAACAAAAGAAGAAGAAAGGAAGTTCTTTAAAGAAAAAGCAATTGAAAAGAAAAGCACCAGCTGAACCTTCTTCTCCTACATCTTTTGAGAATACTATCTCTGAGTCTGCGACTCCAAGACCTATCCGATCACCACCTCCTAAAACTTCAAATATTAGAAGATCACCATCACCAAGAACACCATCACCACAAAGACATTCTTCACCAATTCAAACAACTCCACTTCCAGAAATTCTAACACCAGAACCCCCAGCAATGCCTCAATCACAATCAATTCCAATTCATATTCCTTCATCAACAATATCTACAACTATTTTTCTATCTCCTCCACCGACATACTTTCAAGGCCGCAGGAAATCCATTCCTGTTAATATCAAAAAGAAAACATTCAAAAGATCTCGCTTTGAGTATGATCGTTTTTCCCGAGCTGAACTAGAAGATGTGGCTGATTCTGATATTGATTCATCTGATAATGAAGCCAATCAATTTGCTAATGATTTTATGGACATCCCGGAGGAACAAGGTGGAAATGAGGGAGGAGTCGAAAATGTTAGAGAGGATGAGAGGTCCGGGCTAGGTATAAGGCATAAAGAAAACGTTGGCCTTCCATTAGTCCAAACCACATATACTCGCCGGGTTCGACCTAGGATAGAAGACAAGAGCTCCCAACTCTTGCAAGGTCAAACCTCCACTAGCCATTCGGAAGTCTCTCTACAGACTGACGTCTCATTTCTGCATGGGCAAAATCCACGTAATCCATCCCAGTCTCCTTCAGAGTCTGTGGATGTTGAAGATAAAGAGACATCTGCCCCTCTCTTGACTTTCGTTTCTGCACATTTTTCTAGTACCCCTAGGACACTTACACCGATTGTTGTACCATTTGCACATCTAGGTGATGCTGCCGGAACAAACATAGAGAGCTCGGCTTTAGTGCCCTCTCAAGGATTATTTGGAACTCCTTCCATTGCTAACATTATGCCAGCTTTGAACGAAGGCACCCGTGTAGCTGAATTGGCTCAGCGACAGTTTGAACTCTCTCGAGCTCGAGCAGTTGCTGCGGCTATTCGTGCTTTGGGTTTAACGGTTGATCTAAGTGACACCGGTTTTATGTTTGTCCACTTTCCAAAGGATTCTGGTTGTGAAGCCGAATCATCAACTGTTGTTCAAACTCTTGAACCAACAGGAAATCCTGTGACAGTTATGATGTCGTTAGGTCACTCAGTAGAACCACTTGGAACTACTGATGTGTCAGCTTCTGTTAAGCCTGATACTCCAATTTCTGAATCTCCAGTTGTTGTAACACTATCTCCGATTGTTCGTAATCTTGTGACTCATTTGGTTGAAGGAATTGAACAAGAACAAGAAAGTGTATTACGTGCTTCAAGATATACTATTACTGGTAAACTTCCCATGGCTCAAACCAGTTCATCACCACGTAGATTGCTTACTGGTGGTACACTTAGAATTGGTTCATCTGTTGTTACTCCAATCTCAACATCTACTACACCTCATATTTCAACTGTTACAACTGTTATTCCTTTGTCTTCTCAACTAATCATATCAACACCACCGATTACTCAATCATCTCCAATTACATCACCAACACCCCCAGAAATTCCAACTTCATCAACATCAATATCTACCACAACTATTCCGATTCAACAATCATTTCCTGGTCCTGATTCTCCTGATTATTCTTCAAGTTCTTCATCTTCATCGGAATTCTGATCTTAGTGATACTTATTTGAATGACTATACTGCTAGTAGGCTTCATGAAAGTGGTATATTCACTGATACTCTCATTATGGCAGTACTTCATCGATTAAGATCTGAAGAGCCCAATCTGAACCCACCAAAGAAAGCCATCTGTCATTCAATTCTTTCATATCTACATTTCTTGGATACTGATACTACTCATAAGGCTAAAACTGAAGCTCTTCGAAAGAGAATAACTGAGCTTGAACAACAATGTCGACCGGCCACTATCTTAAGGAGTCGGGATGATCAAAATCCTGATGATCAACCCAAGGGGGAGAATATTCAAGATAGTGGAGAAGGTCATAACACAACACAAGAAGCAAGTGTTCAAGATACAACAAAAGGAAATCAAGATCAAAGTCAAAGTGTAGATATTCCTTCATCATCTCAAGCTCATCAAGTTCATAATTCTGATTCAGATGATCTGCCTCCGCTTGTTAAATACATCTTTCACTATTACTCAACTACATCAAGTTCTGATCAATCAAGTGATCCTGATCCGTTTCAACCAGGGAATAGGACTGATGATGATAGTGATTCTAATTCGGATGATTCTAATGATGCTCTACCAAGACCAGCTATGTCTCAAGAACAATTTGAGAAAGATATCTTTGAAGAGATTGTCTATGATCTAAGAGATACAAATAATCTTGACACTCCAAGAGAGCTTAGCATGGGTATTAGACATCCAAGAATCACTCGAGACAAAATCTGGCAAATCAATGAAGGGTATTTTTATGAGAATTATGCACAAATGCTAGATTTGAATGTCAGACCTGAAGAGTTAGTATGCAGGGCAAGATACATTGAAGAAAGAGCCTTCCCGATTTACTGCTCATCTGAGGAAAGACTCAACATGACCTTGAATAGGTTGACAGCATTCTTTCTTTTCAGACATCAAAATCAAAGGGATGCATACTTAGAAATGATGAATGCTGAAAGCACAGTAAGAAGTAAAGAGTGGTATAATCAGTTCCAGAGTCCAATTACAAGTGTGTTAACATTGATTTCTCCTATCAAGTATCAGAATCAAAGACTTGTCCGATTTAGAGTTCAAAGAGCTGATGGTCACATTTATGCTGTTCATGAAGAATCTTTCCAATACTTGCCAATCTCTGACATCCTCTTTCTCTACAACCAGTATGCTCATTTGATTACAAAGACTCCAGATCAACTCCTTGCTTATGAAGCTCTGAAGAGTCACATTCAGGCTTTAATCAAATATTATGAGTTTAATGATTTCGAAATTGGTCTAGAAAGGAGAACAAGAAGAATCAATCTCACGAGACCAAATCAGAGAGCAGGAGGTTATGAGTTGAATTCTTATTAGATTGGAGATCCAATAGAAGAATTGGATGGATTCGTTTTCATTAACAGCTTCAGAGGAAAAATCTTTGTCCGTGCATCTGATTTTCCCAAGTATTCAGATGGCACTTTGAAATATTGCTTATTCTTCCTCAGAGCCATACATGATAATCCTGATCCTAGTGAAGATGAAAACATCCAGATTCAAAGAGAAAGACACATAAGAAGGATCCAGGAGACAATTGATATGCGTCAAAGGGTTAGAGATCTTAATGCTGCCAGAACTATTAGACCAAGAGAAGGAATTATTCATACTGAGACAGGTTCATGGGTTCTTTGGAATCCAAGTCATGAACGAGGTCCTCACAATATTCCTCCAGTTAACTTTCAAGATAATATCAGATTGCCCGATGAATGTCCAGAAGGTGCTAACTGGCATTTCATTCCTATGAGGTATTGGAATGACTCTTGGAATAGTTACAAGAAAAGAGCTTTTTGGAATTCTATGAAAGATAAGCCATCTACATCATAAGCAACTCAAGATTACAAGAAAAGAAAGAACAAGAAAAGACGAGCTGAGAAAAGAAGGAGGAGGAATAGGAGGAACTGATAAAAGACAACCAAGCACTAAGGGGGGGAATGTTAGAAATTCATAATAGTGCTTAGTTGTATTTCTTTATCTTTGTTATTTTGTATATGTAATATAAGGTTGAGGGGGAGCTTATGTATTTACTTAGAGTATAAATACCCCTCAAGCCTTAACCTTTTGTAACCTTTAGTCACATTTTGCTAATAACAATTCCCAAGCTTTACACATACACAGGTCGTCTCTCTCAATACACACACTAACACACACACTTCCACCAAGCTTTACTTTGTATTTATTACTTCCACCAGTGTATAACCCGTGCTTATTTGTGTTATTTATTTCAAAATGGCTTGCATATCTCTGTATGCAATCCGGTTTTAAAAAGAAAAATTATTTATGTTTCAAAATTGGAATTAATTCATGTTGTTATCATATAAATTGATATAAGATAACGCGGAATTGAACGACTTTGTGTACTTCCAAGTGGTCTTATATGAATGTATATGTGTAAGACAAGATGTTGATTGCAATTTTGTTGCACCTGTTTCAAAAACTCTCAATTGTTGATATGAGAAGCAAACGATTGAACGCCTTTGTGTACTCCTGAGTTGTCTCATCTTGAACAATTGATTGAGTTCACTTTTCATAAACTTGTTTTAATCTCACACAAATCATTTTTGCTCCACCTTTTCTATGAAAATCTTTTTGATCTATCTTTGCATAGATTAAGGGGGAGTTTGTGATTTCAAATCTCTTTTAAACTTCAAATGTGTTTTTTAAACATTTTTTTTCACATTTGATGATTTTTTTCAAAACATTTGCTTCAAAGGAAGTTCGGTGTTTAGCTTGCACATGAGCGACTAGGTTTTTCTCAAAATTCTACTCCATGAATTTCATCATCGCCGATGAGTTCTAACCCCGGAGTATTCAATTCTTTCATTAGATAGTGAGGGTATTTTTGAGTAATGATGAATTTGTGCAACTAAGTTGGAGGGAGTACAGTCGAAAAGTGAGATGTTATGGTGATAATGTTGTGAGAAAAGGGTTAAAAGAATTGATACCCTTCCCTAAAATTCTCAAATCGCCGGGTAAACACACATTTCTATCGGATGTCATTTGTTGATATCTCGGTATTGAAGAAGCCTTCATGGACCCAATGAAGCGATGCACATCTTTACCTAACCACTCAAGTGTTTCTTAACAAATGCTTGTTTTAATTCTCACGGAGATTTTCTCATTTCTATTGACTCTTCATTGGAAGACGTTAATATTGAAAAAGGGTGACACTCTGCTCGAGTCCCCGACTTCATTTGATCACTTTGTGTCTAGAGCTATCTTGATTGATCATTAATTTGATCGTTATTCATTCTTTAGGACACAATTGCGTCATATCTTTGTGATATACATGCTTATCTTTGTAATATAGCCGGAACATTTGTAGTGATATCTTAATTGATATTTCACGATGATCAAATGGAAATCCTACCATTGCTAACATCATTTCCAGCTTTGAACATAGGTCTCATAATTGCATTTTTGTAATTATTGAATTAACAAGAAGTCTATTGTGACCTTGGATTTTTCCTAAAAGTCTTTAAGGATAGTAGAACATGGTTATCGAACGCTTAGGTGACACTAACCATGGTTTACATTCTTTGAAGCAATCTTGAGGTTGGAAAGCCAAAAGACCAAACTATGTTAGAGGTTTGCTTTGTGCATTTCTCAATGACACATAGGAAATCCGATAAAAGATATACATTTCTTTCGGTCATTTCATTAATCCTTTCGATTTTTGAATGCAAATGGATCATTCTTATCCAGTTTCTTTTCTCATCACCCCAACACAGAAAACACCAACACCATAATAAAATGCTTATACCAACAACTTCAATCTTACATTTTAGTCAACCATAGGGTTATTTGGGTTGGATTAATGGTTTGGGTTAATGAGTTGTTAGTTCATATATCTTTGTGTACACACCATTGAGCTATGATTCTTTTGACATTCTTTTCAATCAATGTTTGCATAATGACATTGATTTTTGTCATTATGAGGGGGAGAAAATAGTATGATTAATTTTTGATTGAGGAAGAAATTAGAATGATTTTAAGGATAAAAAGATCAAGATCAATAATGAAAGGATGCTCACTCAAGATGTTACAAAAAGATCAAAGACTGGGATTACTAATGAATTGAGGAGGAGAAGATAGTATGATTAATTTCATAAAAGAATTTCCAAAACCTTATTGAAATGTTTACTCTCAAAAGTGTTCAAGACGATGTGACAAAGATCAAAGCTTCAAAGGACAAAAGGCTGACAATTCAAGACAAAAGAAGAAATGCTTCAAAAAGAGTCTTCATCAAATTAAAGATCTTCAAGTCATACAACAACACTTTACCAAAAGCTACATTGCACATATCAAGGGGGAGAGTACATATCTCTGAAAATTCATTCCAAGACTTTAAAGAAAAGACTTCAAGATTCGAAGATTGAAGAATTCAAGACAAATTCATATCTTCCACATTTCAAAAAACAACTCTGATCTATAATTCAACAATCCTCGAAGATTTAATACACACACACACTCATCATTCTCTGTTCAAAAAGAACATTGAGAATCAACAAATGATTTAACTTCAAGAAGTCCAAGACCAATACTGAATCAAGTTCTCCAAAGACAATGAGAAAGCTTTGAAGACTTGTTTCAACTCACCAATTGTCTTCATCACCGGGCTCATCAAATTCATTCCTAAAAGACAAAACAACACGTACTTCAGACATTACAATATATCACTAAGGGGGAGAATGTTAGAAATCCAAAAGTAGTGATACATTGTAATTTAAGTTATGGACTTACTTGTTGTTAAGTCATGAGTTGATGATTTCTAAGGTTGAGGGACTAATTGTGATAATTAGCATAGTTGGTTAGTTTAGACTATAAATAGCCCTCAATCCCTTAGAAATCAACAACACTTGGCATAACTCTTAACACATTTTCCATACCATTACACCTGAATAACACATACTTAATCCCAATTCTCTCTCAACACACACACAAACACCAAGAACACACACACTAACCAAACGCCATTGTTGATGTGAATTCGAGTGATAAAATCGTGTTGTTAAAGTGTTGCATTTTCTGAATAGGCTGATTCTTGAGAGATAACAACTAAGAATTTCCCATTCCAGTTAACTGGACTAGAAGCTCAAAACATGATCGATCAAAGGCCTTAGTGTAAGCATCATATGTAACTCATCATTGCATATTCATCATTGGATAACATTAATCATTAGACTAATAATCAAGTTATCACAAATGATTTATTAACAGGTATAAAGTAAAGTAAAGACTTTACATACATCCATTTTTCTCAAAGTTGTTCCTTTATAAATGGATTATAAATCAACATTTATGAGACTTGCACAATGATTTAGAAAGATAAAAACTAATAAATAAGTACGATAACCCACTATGTTATCTAACGAAAATGTGCCTAGAACTCACTCACCGATAATCAATATAACATGATCTTCCTTGATTGTGTTCTTTGCACGAATGAAAGGAGTTAGTTTTCTTCAACATGAACCCAAACCTTCTTTGTCTGGATTCTCCCTGAATCATCACGATATGCAAATTCTCCCCATCCCCCCTTACCCAAAACCTGATTTAATTGATTGGAATCATCTTTATGTCCCTTTTTCTAAGAGACCTTTGATGATTCTCCAACATGAAAGCTCTGAGGAGTTGATCTAAAATCATTTCTACTTCTTCCAGCAAATTGATCATAGTATGTACTATGATATTCTGTAGGCTTAGCAGGAGATTTGTTACTTGAAGAAGCATAATTTGAAGAAACCGATTTCTTAACAACCACCTTTGATTTTTGAGTAGATAAGGGATGCACATGAATCATTTGAGAAGGACCAACAAGATTTCCAGTTGATCTCTTGTGTTGTTCATTCATCATATCTTTTCCCTTCAATCTTTGGGAACTAATTCTCAAATTTCTCTCATTTAACCTGGATAGGTTGTCTGAAGATTGATCATCATTGCTTGTAGATGCATTAATGTTTAATCCTTTGCTTGGGTATTTACTTGCAGAGTGACCTTTCTCACGGCATATGAAGCAGGAAATTCTCTTGTTACTTCGTTTCCCTTTGAATTTCTTGAGATTTTCTTCAGTAATGGGAATCCCATACTCTGTCATCTCTTCTATACAAGAAAATCTTTCCAAAACTTCCTTCACTGTTTTCATAGGCTTCAATGGAGTAGACTTTGAATGTCTCAAATACAATGTCTCATTTTCTTCTAGAATAACTCTTCCGCTTGTTGAATAATTGTCAACCCTGGAAGATTCTGGAATCAAATGAGGAACATTTTTATGATCCTTGTCCCATTTATGACACACATCATGTATTTGACTGACACTCACAGTGTTTTGACTAAGATGGAACACCTTGTCAAGACAAAGATTTGTGATGTTCACTTTACCATGGCCTGTGGCATAGCCTTTTGCAGATCCAACAAAGTTCACCTGAGCATCAGAAATCTTAAGAAAGTCTGACAGAATACCACTATCTCCAGTCACATGAACGGAACTCCCTGTATCAATGTTCCACATGTTATCAGTCTCTTTGACTGACATTTGACTCTTTGAGATCTTTAGGTCCGTCATGAGGTTCATCAGACCCGATAATGTCTTTTGAACTTCGACTTTGTTTGGATTGCTCCCAACCAATGATTTTTCAAGAGTCTCAGACGCTTAAGTACCATCACTTTCTTGAATCTCTTGTAAGTCCCAACTATTACTAGATGGGTGCTGAAGACACCTCTATGTCGATGGTGAGTGAACTTTGCAACACGATCAATTAATCTGGAAGTGACCAGTTTAGATTGATCGTGTACCAGGTTAACTGGAGTTACAGAATATAAATAAGTGCAATAATATAAATGACGAGTATATAAACTGGTGAGACAATATGTAATTTTCAAGTGTATTTTATTTATTACTTGTTCAAATAAAATACAAGGTTGTTGCGGAACCAAGATAATACGAGAATGTAAATATCCTAACAACCCATGAATTACAATTGATCTAAACTTGGAAATTCTCCTTAACAATCGAAACACTTAGAGTTGTGAAATGTTCCTTTTTACGATTGAGAGAATATTGCACAAGTTCACCAATATTGCAGAATATATGTATTTGCAAAGTTGTTGAAACAGCTTGTGCAAGGACCTCTATTTATAGTCGAAGATTGAGCATGGGGATCTCAACTTCGATGTACAAATATGGTTGACAGCACACAAAAGTATTGTTTAAATAATCCTTTGTGTGTGTTAAATAAAGTAAGACAAAAGGTTACTTTATTCAACCACTCTACATCTTTGTATCTTTATCCAAAGACAATATCATTGTCCGGTTAAAAGGATGTAGAGTAAAAAGGTCCTCCTCGTAATCAGTGTAAAGCTTTGTAAGAGCATTTACACTGGAGGATTCTCCAGTTGATTGATCTGGTAGATTGTCAACTGGGCTTCGCTGCCATTGCCAATCTCTATCTTCCATTTGTTGTCTTTGACTTCAACTGGAAGGTCTTCAGATTCTAGTCTTCTGATCTCAACTGGAGGAAGTCATCAGTTGCTGAACCTGTACAATGCAACTGGACTTCTAATATTTCGGACAATTCCTCATGCTCTCCAGATGTCACTGGAGAGCTCCAGTTTAGCTTAAACTGGACCTAACAAATTCCCCCTAATTGTCCTGAAATATTGTCAAGTATTTTCAAACTTGTTTCTATACAAGTTTAAGTTTGAAATACTTGAATTTGATAAAACCTATTAAGTTTCCAAGACATTTTTATAGATCATCAAATGTCTTGGATTTTGTTTTAAGTGTTTGTAGATCTTATCAGATATCTTACTTGTAGGTTACAATCTGGCAACTTGTATATACATACAATTTCAAATAAATTACAAGAGAGTACACAAAATTACAAGCAGATAATAGTTAGAAGGAAAAATTAAACAGATGGCCCTTCGCCAGTTTTCCTTCTCTTTGTGACTGATGAAATCGGCTGAGTATCCTCAGGATCAAGGCCTAATCTTTCTTCAATGTTTTCCTTGAACTTGATAAGATTTTGTAATACATACTCCCAGTCTCTTTCAACTTTATTCTTCCTCTGCCTCCCCTCCAACAGCCGCAACATCTCAACATGCTCGGAATGACCATACTGATTGACATCCGGGTTCTCAGTAGTCCTTTTAGGTCCACCAAAGTATTGTACCTCAACAACAAAATGCTTGGCACCAGGCTTAATCGAAACCTTAACATCAGTAATCCTGCCTCTATTGTGCCTTCGACGCTGTACATCTGACAAATATGTGCGAGCTTCAGATTCATTTGTCAGTTTGATTTTGCTCGTGCTCAGCTTTTGTGTAGCAGCTCGAATATCATCAGTTGTGGGTTTAGATGGTTCTACCCAAGTCCTCAGATTTGCATCTCTTGGCAAGACCTTTTGTTTTCTTCCTTTGGACTTGGGTGGATTCAATACTTTGGTGACCGCCTTCTTTACCTGCTCAGTCCTCTTGAGAATCCCTTCAGATCTGATCTCTCTGGCCTTTTCCACCGATACATTCAAACACTTTGCATCCAGTTCAGCCTCATCATTCTGGTAGTGTTTGTCCAGCTCTACTTCAAGCATCTCCTTCAGTGCATTGACTATTCTTGGATCTTCTTTGATCTTCTTGTATTCAACCAGTGTCAAGCCAAGGAGTTGAGCATCAGTGATATCAACAAGAGGGGTTGGAAGATTTCTTCTTGATTCGAATTGGTTCACCTTCATTTGTTTCTTCCTTTCCTTGACCAGGTATCCCACTCTTGCTAACTTCTGACTCTCGCTTTCAGTAACTGGAGGCAACAAATCGACATTGCCAGTTTCCAACATTGGTGCATCGGTGGCTGGTTCCAAAGATTCATCAGCAATGGCCTTTCCCTTGTCAACAGTCCCTACCACCACATCATCAAACACCTCAAACCCTTGCTCACCAGCCTAAGTACTGGTAGCCACCACAATCTCCTTCCCTTTACTTGAAGTCTTCACAAGAGTGTGAGGGGCATATACCGACCTTTCCCCCTTGGCAGCATCTAGTCCCTGCCTGATGGCTTCAAAATCAGCATGACTAGAGGGCAGACGATCTAGAGGCTGCCATGATTGCATTGTCTTACACTCTTTGAAGACTCCACAAAGCATGCGAACTGTCCTCCAAAGATGATTTATCTCTTGAGACTGAGTCATTACATTTCCACTTGTCTGCTCTTGACTCTTTAAAATTTGTTTGAGAATGGAGAGATCATCTGAAGAGAGCCCAGTTGCAGGGACTTCCTGAGCACTGTCAGGCTCAACCGCCCTTCCTTTGCCAACTTCAGTGGTCAGATCAGATATGGCAGTTGATTGTTCAGACACTTTGCTAGCCAGCGTATCCAGACTGCACCTCAACCGATCAATCTCAGATGTAATTGGAGTGAGATCGACCTGGGGCACTGCAATCTTGGGGATCTCAGATATCACCTTTTCTATCAAGTTACTCTCACTGGCAGCCAAAGTTTCTTCGATCTTGAGACCCACTGAAGAGGCCAACCGACTTCCAAGCTCTGTCACATCTAGGCCAGGTTTGTTACACAGCTCTTGCACCTGCCTTTCCAGATTCTTAATATCAACCTCTGAAGATCTGACAGTATTGTTCAGCAGGTTGGATATTGAGGATGTGACTCCAGAATGAGTCAGTGCGAATGCCTCCCTTAAAGATATTGCCAATTGATTGGAGGATTCCACTAACTCGTTCAGCTTGCCAAACACCAAGTCCTCATTAGCAGAGAACTTGTTAATCCCCAGGTCAACCACTTTAATATTTTGCAGATGATCCTTGTTGTACCTGGAGAGGTTCTTGGTGTTCTTCTCCAGTGTCTTTTGAATCTCTTCCACCCTCGCAAGAAGGTTCGAGAGATCGGTTTGAAAAGACACGAACTGGCTGTCCAATGACGGAGGAGAAGGTGTCACTGGACCAGCTGAAAAAGCTACAGGTGCAACTGGACGAGGTATGACAATATCTGGTTCTCCAGTTGCAGTAGCATCAGTAGATAGAAGAGGAGTGGTTGTAGAAATGAAAGGAAGAGATTCAATGTGTCGTTCATGCTGAGAATGCTCAGGTGTGAACGACGGCGACGGTGGGGTTAGGATGTGTCTATTTCTAGGCACACCCATAGAAGAAGGTGATTGGCGAGAGGTGAATATTGGAGGTATTTCTAAGCTTTGTACAAGAGTTGGGGAAACTGAAACATGTGGTTCTTGGGGTTGACCAAGGAGAGAAGGGAGCTGATCAAGTATAGTTGCATCAGCCATCTCCTGGTCAGATTCTGTCTCAGATGAGTCCGAAGACTCAAGCTGAAACACACCCTCATTTATGCCAAGATCCATAAATGTTGGGGGTGGCTGAACAAGTTGTTCAGACTCCTGATGACCAGTTTGAGTTGCCTCAATGGTATCATCAGTTCTGGGATCCGTTGCCGAAGCATCTTCTCCCTGGACAGAGGTGACTGGTGCCTCAACTACAACTGCTCTATCCTCAGTTGCAATATCACTGGCAGTGGCTTCAGAGACCACAGTCACAGATTGTGACTGGTCAGGTGCAGCGAGTCCAGATCTTGATCTCCTGCTCTTGGAAGATCTTCTAGCTTTAGGAACTGCCTGAACTCCTGCTCCTGCCACAGTTACCGCTTCTGTAGGCAAACCGGTGGGTCCCTCATTATTTTGAGGCCCGCCCAGTTGCCTTTCTGACTCACCAGATTGTGGTGCATCAGTTCGAGAGAATGCAAAAATCATTCTTGGGGACATCTGGACTTCATCAGAAGTGGTCACCAGGTTGTCCAGATTCCTAACAGTTCTGGCACAGAGAACGAGGATTGCGTGTTGTTGTACTCGTCTCTGCCCAGAATCTGAATAAAACAAAGGGACAGAAACCTTGAAAAGGGAACACAAGGACCCCTGTTACCCTTCAACTTGAATACCAGGCTTCTGAACAAAATGCCTGCAAAATCCACCCTCAGCCCATTCCAAAGGCAGTACGCCATCTCTGCCTGGAAGGAGTTTATCTGGTCCAATCCACCAGAACTCCCTCCCAACTTTCCACCAAGTGGACCATAAAGAACTTCCAGGATGGTGAAAGCCCCTTCATTGTAATGGACCCCTTGGTCTTCAACACATCCCCCTCCACCATCTCCCTATTTCCCATATCAAGGAAGACCTGGCGGAAATTGATATTGGAGGAAATCACCACTGGAGTTTCATTATGTCTCCAGTAGTTGAGGTTAAGGGCTTCCCTCAACGTTCCAGTGGTGATGGTACACGGGACTGACCCATCCTTTAGAGAAAAGGAGATGGATGAGCAGTCCTCAGAAAGAGAGGCAGTGTACCAGAACTCACACAAGTAATCATGGAATAGCTTGTGTGGATTCAAAGAGAAGGCATCACTGAGGGGAGAAATCCGAAGAAAGGATTGGATTCTCCCGATAAGAGAGTCAGCGGCCTGGAGCCCTTGAAGAGATGCCATTGGATTATTTGGATTTAGTTTAATAAGCTTAGAGCTTATGGGAGCGCCAGTGGCACGAACAACATTTTGTGATGGAATGTACTCAGCAGTGAGTAGATTCACATCACGAGAACGAGATGAAGAAGAAGAAGATTTAGGAGCCATTTGTGAATTTTGATTTAGGGTTTTGGACTTAAAGAAGAAAGAGAGAAAAGGATCTCGAATTGTGAATGATTGAAAGAGTAAATGAAGGAATTTTGAGAGAAGTAAATGAGACGGAAATTGGTGGGGGTATATATAGGCAGTAAAATATTGCCAAAATATATACGAAAAGATATTTTAGTCTCCAAAATTTGAAATAATTTGTAAAAAGTTATTTTCCAAAATTTTGAGAATTCAAAAATATTTAATACTTCCCATCAAGCATTTAATGCTACGACGGCTGGTATTCCCACTCACCCACTAACTTCACCAATACCCATAAAAAGTGCAGTACATTTCAGCAAAAGTCTTGACACGTAAGACATGTCAGGTGACGTTCGTGAGTGCGAGGTAAGCACTCGAGTAACATCACGTGTCACAAGTATCCACCAAGTAAAACACAACGTTATGAAATCTGGCTGACCACCATTTTGAGACAAGACCAAACTGGCAACCAAAAGAAAAATTTAGATGCCAGTTTCAACTGATGACCTTCAGTTGTATTTTTCAATAATTTATTTGAAAAAAAATATTGAGTCTTTTTCCCCCTAAAAATGTGATCCATTTGATCAGTGACTAGTCTTTGAGTACATCAAGGCGTTCAATCTCCAACCAATCAAGGATCACCTGGACCATCCTCAACTGAAGGGCCTCTTCAGTTTAATGAGGATTTAACATACCCAGTTCACTGATGAGATGTTTGAAGGTCTTTTCATCAAGAGGTTTTGTAAAAACATCAGCTAACTGTTTATCAGTGGGGATGAAATGTATTTCAATATCTCCTTTCATAACATGATCACGAATGAAGTGATACCTGATATCAATATGCTTTGTCTTTGAGTGCATCACTGGGTTGTGAGATATAGCAATAGCACTGGTGTTGTCACAAAAGATTGGGGTTCTTGTGAATTTCATGCCATAATCAAGTAACTGGTTTTTGATCCAGAGAATCTGGGCACAGCAACTGGCCGCAGAAATGTATTCTGCCTCAGCAGTAGACATTGAGACCGAAGTCTGCTTCTTACTGGTCCAACTCACCAGTTTTCCCCCTAGGAAATGGCATCCACCAGTTGTGGATTTTCTATCAATCTTACAACCTGCATGATCTGAATCTGAATAACCCATTAGATCTAACCCTGAGCCTTTGGGATACCAAAGACCAAGGCTAGGGCACCCTTTCAGGTACCTAAAAATGCGTTTAACAGCATGCAAGTGTGATTCTTTTGGATTTGCCTGAAATCTGGCACATAAACATGTTGCAAACATTATATCTGGTCGACTGGCAGTTAAATACATCAGTGAACCAACCATTCCACGATATTCTTTTTGATCCACTGGTTTTCCATTTGGGTCAGAGTCCAAATTTAATGGAGCTGAAATAGGTGTGGTTTTTGATGGGACTGAATCAAATTTGTATTTTCTCAACAAATCTCTGACATATTTTTCTTGGTTAATAAAAATACCATCCATGGTTTGTTTGATTTGTAAACCTAAGAAAAATGTTAATTCACCCATTAAACTCATCTCATATTCTTGAGACATAATTTTCGAAAACCTTTTACACATTCCATCATCAGTTGACCCAAATATAATATCATCAACATAAATTTGTACCAACAAGATATTGCCTTTTTCTTTCAGAACGAACAAGGTATTATCTATTGCACCTCTTTGAAAACCATTTTTGAGAAGATGTTTAGTTAGAGTATCATACCAGGCTCTTGGGGCTTGTCGAAGACCATATAAGGCTTTGTTTAGTCTATATACCCAATGTGGATGCTTTTCATTTATGAAGCCTGGAGTCTGCGTAACATACACTTCTTCTTCCAATGTGCCATTTAGAAACGCACTTTTTACATCCATCTGGAAAACCTTGAATTGCAAGTGAGCAGCATAAGCCAAGAAAATTCTGATGGCTTCAAGTCTTGCAACTGGAGCAAAAGTTTCATCGAAATCAACACCTTCTGCTTGACAATAACCCTTGGCAACTAATCTAGCTTTGTTCCTGATAACGTTGCCATCTTCATCCATCTTGTTCCGGTAGACCCACCTCGTTCCAATGGGTTCTCTCTTTAACCCTGGAGGACAAGGAACAAGCTCCCAAACGTTGTTCCTGTCGAACTGGTTGAGTTCTTCTTGCATAGCTTCAACCCAGCTTCGATCTGCCATAGCCTCGTCAATCTTCTTCGGTTCAATCAGTGATAAGAAGGTGACGTTCAAGCATTGATCACTTGTGGCTCTTCTAGTCTGAACCCCACTATCTGGATTGCCAATAATCTGCTCAATGGGATGAGCAGCAGTCCATTTAGTGTATTGACTAGGTTGGTATAATACAACATCAGTGCAAGACACATGACGATCTCCAACATGTTCAGCAACTGGAGGAGGATCAGTCCAAACTACCTCAACTTCATCATCAGTGTCAACTGAAGAGTTGACATGATTATCTTCAAACAAAGGTATATCTTGAAGAACTGGAGAAGCTTGAACTGGTTCTGATGTTGTTGTGGCACGCACATCAGATCCAATTACCAGTTTTTCAGGTAGGTTAAAACTGATAGAAGGATAAAACGAGGTGTCACACATGTTCTTCTTTTCCATTACTGGTTCCAAAACTTGATGTCTGGAAACATTTTCTGGTGCACTATCTGATTGATGAACCTGATCAGATACACCAAAATCAACTGGAACAACTGAAGATAAATCAAGGGTTGGTCTTTTGTAGATTGCTTCATTTGATTCATCGAACGTGACATGAATTGTCTCATGTACCTTTTGGAGTTTATAATTATAAACTCTATAGGCTTTTCTAATATTTGAATACCCCACAAAGACACCTTCGTCAGCTTTTGCATCAAATTTTCCCAACTGACTGGAATCGTTTAAAATGTAAACTGGACAACCAAATACATGGAAGTATCCAATATTTGGTTTACGATTCCTGAGGACTTCATAGGCAGTCTTCCTGTGTCTCTTGACATAAACTGACCGGTTTTGGGTGTGACATGCAGTTGCCACAGCTTCAGCCCAAAAACAGGTGGGAAGACCAGATTCAGATAACATACTTCTGGCAGCTTCAATCAATGGCGATTCTTCCTTTCAACCACACCATTTTGTTCTGGAGAACGAGCTGACGAAAAGTTTTGAGAGATGCCAGTGTCAGTGCAAAATGTCTCCAATTCTTTATTCATGAATTCTGTACCGTTATCACTTCGCAACTGACACACTTTCTTGATATACTTGAGCTCAATTCGCTTGATGAGAGAGATAATTTCACCAGATGCATCACTCTTTGATCTGATAAATATCACCCAACAAAATCTGGTGTATTCATCGATCACAACTAAAGTGTATCTCTTACCAGCTTTAGTTTGAACATTCACTGGACCAAAAAGATCCATATGAAGCATGTGAAGAGGTTCAGTGATGCTGAAATTCTGTTTGGACTTAAAACTGGCTCTTTTCTTTTTGCCCATTTCACACCCTGGACATGGCTTCTCCCTTTTAAAGGAAAACAAAGGTATCCCATCAACTAGTTGCTTTCTTGACAACTTGTTAATATTTTTGAAGTTAAGATGGGATAACCGTTTATGCCACAGCCAGTTGGTGTCCTCATCAGCCTTGACATAGAAACAATGCTCTTTTGGAGCAGGCTCCATGTTCATGATGTACACATTCCCTTTTCTTGGTGCAATCATTACTACCTTCCAATCCTTGTTAAAAACAGTGCCTTGAGCAATGTCGAACAGTACCCTATATCCATCATCACAAAGTTGACTGACACTTATCAGGTTATATTTCAAACCATTTACAAATGCAACCTTAGTGAATTGAATCTGCCCATTGTCAACAACACCATATCCTTCAGTTTTCCCACTTCCATCATTACCAAATGTCACTGCAGGTCCATCACAAGCAGTGAACTCTTCCAGCAGGGGCTTACATACGGTCATAGTCCGGCCAGCTGCGCTGTCCAGATACCAAATATTTTTGTTTCGATCGCCCTGCACACCCAAGTTAGTGATCAGTTATTTTTGTGAACCCATCTTTTCTTGATGGGTCCACTAGACTTCTTCTGAGAAGTCCCATGTGCTTGACTAGGTGTTGAACTGGATGAGGAAACTGGAGGGTTCTCTCCAGTTTCTGGAATAAAAACAATTGGTTTCAGTGGAACATTGACCTCCTTTTTCTTTTCGATGTATGCTCCTTTCTGAGCAGATTGTTTTATCTTTTGTTTTTGAGGAGGAGTTTTGACAATTTGTTTTTCAACAGAAGAGGATGCACCTCCTTCCAAATTTTTAATTCTGGCAGTACAACTTTGTACCTGCCTTGACAAATTTTGGAGTTGATTTTCCATTTTAACCAAAATGTCTTTTTCTTCAGGCTGCTGGCCTTTGGACTTTGGCACAGCGGGGGTTTTAGTTTTTAGAGTAGAGGACTCACTCGACTTATGAGGTAAAGGATTATCACCAGTTTCCTTTTTAACTGGAGCTTTAGCCTTCTTGGCTCCAGTTTTGACCTCAACAGGGTTGGTCTTAATTGATTCAGATTTGAGTGTGTCAGAAGAATCATAAGGAGTTTCAATTCTGACAGATTCTGGCAATTGGTGAATTATGGGTAAAACAGCTGCCATCTGAAGATCACCAGATTTCCAGGCAGTTTTTTGAGCATCAATGGTTTTAGAAAAAGCGTCATAATTTTTGCTAGATGCTTGTACCCATGAGTTGATAACCATATGTTCCTTTTCAAGATCAAGTTTTAGTTTTTGGTTATCTCTTTCTAATGCCTCATTTTTCAAATCTGACTCTTTAAGAGCCAACTGGACACTTTGCAAATCATTTACTTGACTTTTCATGTTGTTTAATTCATCCAAAACTGTTTCTAAATATCTTTCACAGTCAGTTCTCATGGTTTCAACAAATAATAAGTCATCATTCAATGATTCAGCAATATCCAGTTTCAATTCTGAATCAATTTCGATATCATAATCCCTTACCTTCTTTAAGATGATATCAACCCATCTTCCAGACACAACATCATCTTTCACCACTGGTTGTTGACTCCCCAATGCCATAAAACACATATCTCTAATCTCTTCTTCATCATCAGATGAGTCATCAGAGAGTTCCCATTTCCCTTCAGTCTGAGCTATCATGCACCTGTTCTTTTCTTTCTAATTATTTTGATCAAGAGACATGAGAGCAATCTGGGCCTTAAGTTTCTTGTATTTGGCCTTATAGTCATCAGTTTTAACAAAGTTTGGGACAGCAGGACCAGTTTGGTTGTTCATTTGACTAGATCTGCATTCCTTCATGAAATGGCCTTTCTTACCACATTTGTAGCAGGTAAGATTAGCCTTATCCATAGAAATTGAACTGGAAGCATTACTGGACCCATTAAATCGATTAGATTTATGCTTAAACCTATTAAAGGTTTTAGCAATCATGGCTACCAGATCATCATCGTCAGATTCCTCACAACCATCACTGAGATTAGTGGTCAGGCCAGAGTTCAAAAGGTTGTTTAACATTTCCTTCACAGAATGTGACTGGACATTCTCAGTAGACATTAAAGCAGCACAAGGTTGCCCAGAAAAATTGGCAGCCTTGGAACTCTGAGCATGGTTTAAAGCATCTTGCTCAGCCAGCAATCTTGCAGCATCGTTATCTTCAGTGAATCTGAAGGCTCCATAAAGGGAAGCAAGGGTATGGCTGTGCAAGGTCTTTCCTTGTCTTAAGACAAGAACCATGTGTGCCCATTTGGATGGCAAAACATCACAGAATTTTTCAAGAAGAATATCCTTATCCTTCTCCACTCCCAAGCCTCTAAGTTGATTAATTAGGCCGGTAAATCTGGTATAAGTACCAGTTAAACTTTCATTGGGAAGAGCAAAGAAGGATTCATACTTCTTGTTGAGAGCAACCTTTCTAGTGACAATGGTGTCATTTCCTCCTTCAAACTGGAGAACTAATTCATCCCACATAGATTTTGCACTTGGAAACAGCACAAGAGTAGGGATTAGTTCCTCAGGTATAGCAGAAAGAATCATGTTTTTCAGTTTGGTATCAAGATCAACCAATCTGCGATCCTCATCTGACCAATGTTCCTCAGATTTTTCCCTGGTGCCTCTTCTCCCAGTGGGGTCGAGAAGAGGGCTAACACCACTGGACATGGGTATATATGGTCCATCCTTAAGGATTTTCAACATATACCTCTCTATCCCACCAAAATGCAAGAGCATTCTAGCCTTCCATGTACCAAATGTCTCACCATTCCCATCGAATTTGGGAACAGGAGAGTTGGAGTAATGTACATGAACGTGGTTAGCCCCAGGAGTAGGAGGAGGAGGAGGGTTAGTATTTAAAGGAGTAGCAATATTAGGATTAGATTCATTTGGACCAGAACCATTCTCACCTTCAGCAGCCATCGAAGCAGACCTAGGTTATAGAATTGAAACAATTCAACCTGCCTGCTCTGATACCACTTGTAAGTTCCAACTATTACTAGATGGGTGCTGAAGACACCTCTATGTCGATGGTGAGTGAACTTTGCAACACGATCAATTAATCTGGAAGTGACCAGTTTAGATTGATCGTGTACCAGGTTAACTGGAGTTACAGAATATAAATAAGTGCAATAATATAAATGATGAGTATATAAACTGGTGAGACAATATGTAATTTTCAAGTGTATTTTATTTATTACTTGTTCAAATAAAATACAAGGTTGTTGCGGAACCAAGATAATACGAGAATGTAAATATCCTAACAACCCATGAATTACAATTGATCTAAACTTGGAAATTCTCCTTAACAATCGAAACACTTAGAGTTGTGAAATATTCCTTTTTACGATTGAGAGAATATTGCACAAGTTCACCAATATTGCAGAATATATGTATTTGCAAAGTTGTTGAAACAGCTTGTGCAAGGACCTCTATTTATAGTCGAAGATTGAGCATGGGGATCTCAACTTCGATGTACAAATATGGTTGACAGCACACAAAAGTATTGTTTAAATAATCCTTTGTGTGTGTTAAATAAAGTAAGACAAAAGGTTACTTTATTCAACCACTCTACATCTTTGTATCTTTATCCAAAGACAATATCATTGTCCGGTTAAAAGGATGTAGAGTAAAAAGGTCCTCCTCGTAATCAGTGTAAAGCTTTGTAAGAGCATTTACACTGGAGGATTCTCCAGTTGATTGATCTGGTAGATTGTCAACTGGGCTTCGCTGCCATTGCCAATCTCTATCTTCCATTTGTTGTCTTTGACTTCAACTGGAAGGTCTTCAGATTCTAGTCTTCTGATCTCAACTGGAGGAAGTCATCAGTTGCTGAACCTGTACAATGCAACTGGACTTCTAATATTTCGGACAATTCCTCATGCTCTCCAGATGTCACTGGAGAGCTCCAGTTTAGCTTAAACTGGACCTAACATCTCTGATTCAGAATCTGATGATACATCAGAACAAATCTCAGCAAGATAGGCATTGTCGGCTTCTTCCACAATTGAGCCCTAGTCATACGATCCCTTCTGTTGATGAACCACCAAAGCTCTTGACCCACTTTGGTTACTAGAGTTTGGACTTTCAACCTTTGAACTTTGATAACTGTTTTGTTGAGAAGAGTTATTAGCATTTGAACTTGATCCTTGGAAAAATCTTCGTTGTGAAGCACCGGGAGGAGTTACTGATCCACCTTGATTGAAGTTTTGACTATTCACAATTGACTTATCATCCTTCTTCGGTCTCTGGCATTCCCTAGCAAAGTGTCCAAATCCTTTACAATTGTAACACTTTATCTTTGACTTATCAAAGCCAAGCTTGGAACCCACGACCTTACGCCATGTCCTTGATAAGAACTGTTTAGCCCGAAGAGTGAGCATAGCCATTTGCCATTGCAGATCCATCTCTTCTAAGTCCAAAGGATCAATTTTCTCATAGTCTTCATCTATAAGACTAGGGTCTTGAACCTTTCCTTGGATAAACTGTTCATATGATGTCACGAATGACGCAAAAACTGATAAGTGACTTTCCGCATTTTTGACACTTATAGGCATGGTGGAACGAGCACTGGAAGTAGAATATCAACGGTTGCCTAAACTGTTGTTCTGACTCGAAACAAGGCATATGTTCCCCTCAGAATCAACAGAGATCCTTTGTAAGTCTACATCTTCACTCATGAAAGCCTTGGTGCTTTCATCAGGAGAACTTGTACTTACATTAATCGAAGGCCTTCCGTAATAAAGCTCGGGAATCTGAGCATTATTATATCCTGCTTCCCTCCTCTTTTGTTTCATTTCTTGTCCCCTGAACTTAGCAACTATTTGAGTTAGAGACATGTCGTCGAAATCTGCTTTCTCTTGCAAAGTGGTAATATAGTGATTCCACTTTTCTGGCAAAGAGCTCAAAATTTTCTCGACCTTCTCTTCCTCAGAATACGTAACCTCAAATGCTTGCAACTCTGCTAGCAAATGATAATATCGTGTAATTAGTTGATCTAAGTTTTCACTTCTTAACCCATTAAATACATTATACTGATGCTTTAGAAGGTCTTTTCTATTCTTTTTAAGTATTTCATCCCCTTCACAATGATTTTTTAGTGCTAACCAAAGTTCTTTAGAAGTATTAAATCCGTTAAACAAATGTAATATATCTTGTGGCAATGACATCTTTAAACATGAAAGTGCCTTTTTCTCTGCCTCATATAGTTTATTATCGGATTCAGTCATATCTTGATATGCATATACTTTGGTAACACCACTGTCCTCATATGTCGGGGCTTTATATCCTTCAGTCATACAAGTCCACATTCTAATATCGGTGAATTGCATAAAGGATTCAAATCAACCGTTCCAAGAAAAGTATTGGTCTATGATCATTAGCTTGGGTGGTGAATTACCCTTACCAGTCTCATGGTCCATTAGTATTAATTAATTAAGATAGTTTGCAGCAATTGTGTATGTGGTTCAACTTATAAACACACAAACTTGACAAGAACACGCAAACTGGGAACATGCAAATGAAACTCGCAATAATGTAGGAACACGCAAACACCAGGAACACGCAAATGGTCCAGGAACACGCAAAATCTGAGAACACGCAAACTAGGAGAAACGCGCACCGTTCAAGAAACACACAAAATTCAAGAAACACACAAAATCTCAAGAACTCTCAAAATTTCAAGAACAAGCAAAACACAAGAACACGCAAAAGCCTTGGTAATATCGAAACGCGCACGAAAGGTACTAGTGTTCAAGAACACACAAACACCACTTTACCACAATTTCTTAGATCCCGAGCCCGATATTGCTCAAGGATACACAATATTATGAGAAACTGTTACAAGGATATAGATTAATCAATATTTGGCAACAAGTTCGAACCTTTCTTTCAAAAACGTGCCCAAAGATTAAATTTCACCTAACTCACGTAAATAAAGGGATACCACAAAACCGTTGTCAATCTCTAACCACGGTTATGAAAAACCTGTGGCTTTGGATACCAGTTGTAAGTCCCTCTGATCTTGTACTACTATCGAACCAGAGATGGACTTAAGGATATGTCGAGGTGCGGAAATTTCTCGAGATAACCCACGGTTTATATATCTACCTTTAGATGATATATATATATCACTATATATATATCACGGTTTATATATATATATCTTTTACGTGATGATAAACACTCCGGGAACGGCTCTCCTGACGCACCTTACCAAACACGTGGTAACTTGCAATCTACGAGCCATTTGCGGGACCGGGTGTATGTTTGCTGTTCGTGCACGAGACGAGTATTACCCAGAAGATCAACCGTGCGTGTTCTAGGTTTTCTCTCTCTAGGATTTGCTCGTTTCTCACTCTACACTCTTGTCCAAACACGCATGACACGTACCCACTATATATAGGCAAGGGCTAGGAACACGCAAATGGCTATATGCGTGCTGAAACACGCGTCCAAGCCCAAGCCCATTAGTGTTTTGGCTAGTTTGCGCGTTTCTATGGGCATAGCATACTTTTGCTTTTTTCCACAGAAACTCTCAAACCATTTGAGAGTTCTTGAGAACAAGCATACTTTTGCTTGTTTCTTAGAAACTCTCAAATGAACATTTGAGTGTTCTTACTTTGAGCAAGCAAGAATTTTTGCCTGTTCCTAAGAACCCTCAAATAACACTTAGGATATGTTGAGTAAATGTCTTTACTGCAGTCAAGAGGCAGAACCGACTTTGTACTCTGAGTTAATGTCTTTACTGCTGTCAAGACGCAGAACCGACATTAACTCAACTAATGTTTTAACTGCTGTAAAGATACGCGGAACTAGCATTAGCCTTTGACACATTTCAACTGCTGTGAAGACGCAGAAAGAGTGTCGTCAATATTACCTATTGGAAGTGTGTATATAAGATTAATGTTCATACTGTTGTAAATACACAGCAACACAAATATCTTAATTTCCCTCTAGAAGTACATTTAGTTAATATCTCAACTGCTATTAATACGTAGAAACAATATTAACTTAATGTCTCTTTACATGTTATGTCTAAAACCTTCCAAATACAAATAATAAACAAACATATAAACATAAGTTGGATCCCAATTGGTTTTCACAAAATATGCCAGGGTAATATTAAGACAAACGGTAATTACAAGATAATTACAAGATTTGAAATTATACACAAATTTACTACACATATCTAGAATGCTCATGTCACTGAGAATCATGCACTGACACTAATATAACGCATTGAAAGGACAAAGACAAACCAGGAGAACATTGGCACGTGAATTCAGGTTTCCTTTTTCTTCAAGGTTGTTACTGCGCATGATTACATAAGCAAATCGAAGCATTTGTTATATTTTAACAGCCTAAGACTTCTCTGAGCTGACTTTAAGCTTGAGCAGATTTCCACACTTAGACTGAATCTTTTATTCCTAACTTGAGGTAACACCCCAAAAATTTTAAAATATAAATTTAGTAATTTTATTATAGTTTTACCAATGATTTCCTAATATCTAAATTCGAGATATGGGGTTTAATTAGTTAGAAGTTTAGCGGATATAATTCCATCTAAAATTAGAGAGAGGCGTGGCATCATGTAAGGATGCCAGCCATTTTCCACTTGATGACTCACAACTCCTCCTTCTTTTCTTCTTCTTCTTCTTCTTCATCCTCCTCTTTATGTTCTTTCTTTTATGTGTTTGATTCTCTTCATCTAAATCAAATCAAGAGAAAATAATATAAATAATAATATACAAGTTATTCTAGCAAATTAAATTGAGGGTTTGAAGAGAGTGTGTATGGGGCCAAAAATCAAAAGAAAGAAAGGAAGAAAAACTAGTTTTTATCCATATTTCCATCTAGTAAATAATCCTTACGGTATTGTGTGATTGATTGGTCTTTGAAAAATTAGGGTTCTTATAATTCAATAGATTTTGGGGTGTTTAGTTCGAGCTTAAAGAAGAGAAAGACATAAAAGAATTGAGTGTGTAATTGCATGTCATCATCTAGTTACTTTCCATCCCAATTGAAGGTACTTCTAATTATTTTGACTGCTTAAATTATGCAAGTTAATCAAATTGGGGGGTTGATGAGCGTCCATTTTGATATAAAAACCCCAATTGAAAGACTTCATTTCTATGTCTAAATGAGTTAATATTCTGGAACTATTGGTACTTAATGAATTGTATGTTTATGCAGGTTCATCGGAGTTGCGAGAGAGGGTAAATGGCATCAAGTAACTCGAGATGAAGCCCTATGAAGTTACAAGACACAAGGAGTTGATTCAGGAGCCGAACAAAGACGCACAAGCTGCAGCAGGATTAATCAGTGCCGCTGGCAACCAAGCCAGCGCAACTGGTGCACACCAACACCGCTCATCAAAGAACCAGCGTCGCTGGGCAACCCAAATCAGCAACCGACTTACAACTCTATATAAGTCGAACTAACCCTCAAAACCCTAAGAGAGAGACGATTCATCAGCCCTAGCCGTCCATAGTCAACCCTAGGTCATAGTTACAGATTTCCAGAAGGTTTTAGAGTTTCTAACGCCTTTCGATCTTCATCCTCAACCTAGATCTACTTTCTTTATTTGCTTTTAGATGGTAAACAATGTCTTTCATCTTTTCAGACTTTGTTATTTCTTTAATAATGTCAGGCTAGTAGGCTGAATACTAGTTTGGATCAATGTGATCATGTAAATGTTTAATGTTTTACTTTGTTTGTTAGAATCTGTTGGAGTGTGTTTTATTGTTTATCGTAGATCCATGTTTTACTAGTTCTTCATATTATTATCGGTTCTATATCTGAATATATTAGTTTAATTCTGATGGTTGTCTATGATCATACATTAGGACTAATATGCTAGGATGGAAAACACTAGTTAAGGTATAACTAGTTGTAAAAGTTGATTCACTTGTAACCAAGGGATCCAGGACCATATTAATTACGATGAATCGAACATGATGCTTAACAATGTCAGACGCGATCCTTTGACTTCGAAACGAGCACTATGGTCACCGGAGATAATTATTATCTTGTCATGGCTTAAGAGCAGGGTAACTAAAAGATGAATTAGTAACACAAACTTTAGGTCAATAATGCTTAAACAATGAATCTAACGAGGATTTATTTATACGTTAGTGTGAGTCTAATGACAGCACTAGTAATTAGGCAAAGTGAATCTAATGAGAATCTGAGTCATGATTAGGTGTCCAATTATTTACGTTCTTTCTTCAGAAACGGTCTACCCCGGTAACACCGGATATTTACTTTTCAGTATTAGTTTCTTAGGAAATCGTGACAAATCCCCAAAATAACTAGAATTATATATATTACTAGATTAGGTAGTGCAAAGCATCCCTGCGAACGATCATGTAGCTTATCACTAAACTATACTACACTGATCGGGTTCTCTGCTCGTAAGTGTGTGTGTGTGTGTGTTTTATGATAGTTACTTGTACAACATTTTATAATTTTAAAGACATAATAAAAACCACCATTAGGTCTGGCTGTCGGGGACGCGTCACATTCTTAGTCTAGTAAGTGTGTCAAAAGTAGGGCTGAAACGAACGATTCCAGACCTCATCAGGCTTTACCGGCGCCGCTGGTAATCCTCAGGTAACAAACCAGCGTCGTTGGGAACTCCAAACGGACAACTTTCGAGCCAGTTTTAAGCGAAAAAAGGGAAGAAACAGAGCGCTTCTCGAAACCAGAGTTGAATAAGGAACGGAACAACACTGGCGAAAGATTTCCTGGAAAGTTGATGATTCTGTGTCAAATAAATCATTTGGGAAGTGTATTAGCAATGTTCGATTGCGGATCCAACGCTAACATAATGCCCAGGTATTATGCGACCACCTGAAACTTCAAAGTGGCAGCCCAAAATAGATGAGGCTAGAAATTATAAGTGGGATCTCGACATGTGAAGGAGCAGAAATGGAAGGAGTGTTAATTACAATAAAGGATGTGAGCTTTGAAGCAACCTTCATAGTTCTAGATCTTCCGTGTCACCATGAACTCACATTAATCTTAGGAAGGCCATTTCTGCACTTGGCAAAGGCAACCATGGAATTCGATAGATGCGAAGTTATATTAAGAAAAGGGTCCGAAAGCATTTTGCTAAAAGCTGATGTCGAAGGAGGAGATGTAGTTGTAAAAGCTGATGTTTAAGGGGGGTCCGAAAGCATTTTGCTTGGTGGGATGAATGGTTAGTTAGAACTGTTAGCTTAACTATATACTTGTGGTTGTTCATGCTTCGAACTGGATTAGAGCTTTGACTGAAACTGTATGCGATTATGTTTTCCATAGCACACTTAACCGGACTTTAATATGCCTAGCAATTAGAGCTTTCTAGTCATTAGCAGGTATATTAATTGGACTTAATGCTATACATGCTTGCATAGGAACTAGTTTAGATGTATGGTTAGCCTTAATTCTTATACTATTTAATGTGAACTAGTTGCATGCGGAATAGAAATATGAGTCATCTGGGGTCTCTGATAAATGTCTATTGCATGAATAATGTAGTATCTTAACAAAGACAATCAGTAGATTAAACAAAGTTCAAAGAACTATTAACGAGTAAAATCTAAAAAACGCATCAAGTTATGTCGCTCTGTGCGTGGGGAACCACCGACCTGTCACCGCTGTCTTGATGTGAAACTTTTGGTTGAGTTATGTCGCTCTACGCTTAAGGAATCACCGACCTGTCACCGCTGTCTCAACTATTAAAGATGATAATATTGTATGACTGCTTTAGTGTCTAGCTAGCAAGCATGACTGTAGTATAGGAGTATATCTAAGTAGTGACTCACAAGTACACATACCTAGAAATAACAAATGCCTTGGTAGTAGCTAGTAGTTCTGATTGCTATACAAACGTTATATAAGTGCTTAACTAGTCAGAAGAAGGTTGTAAGATTGAGCTGTAAGACATGTGGAGGTATAGAACTGTTTTAGAGGTATTAACACGAGTAAAAAGTTAGCTTTTAGTTTTGATTGACCAATTGTCTCGCCTTTAGCTATAGCTTACTGATTTTGTCTAAAGCTTTCTTAATTCGTTTTGCATGACTGTTCTTTCAAATGATTTCAATATAGTAGAATACTTAAACACTTAAGCTGTCCGCTCATCACTATTTTTAATTTTCTTAGACTTTCTACTTGAGGAAAAGCAAAGACTTAAGTGTAGGGGTATATGATGAGCGTCCATTTTGTGATAAAACCCCTATCGAAAGGCTTCATTTCTATGCCTAAACGAGTTTATATTCCGGAACTATTGGTACTTAATGGAATCGTATGTTTATGCAGGTTCACAAAAGATGCGAAAAAGGGTGAATGACATCAAGTAACTCAAGAAGGAAGCCTATGAAGTTACAAGACAAAAGGAAGTGATTCGGGAGCCGAACGAAGAAGAACAAGCTGCAGCAGGAGTCACCAGCGCCGCTGGGGAAGTCCCAGCGTCGCTCCCAGGTCACCAACGCCGCTGGCCCATTGAAGCCTAGACCCAGCACCGCCAGGCGGCCCAGATCTGAAACCGACTTAAATCACTATTTAAGCCGAACTAACCCTCAAAACCCTAGGAGAAAGCCGATTCAGTAGCTCTAGCCGCCCACTATCAACCCTAGTTCGTAATTTCAGACTCCATAAAGGTTTTGGAGCTCTAACGCCTTCTGATCTTCATCCGCGGTCTAGATTTATCTTTCATATTTACTTTCTTTTATCAAACAATGCTAAGCTAGTAGGCTAAATACCAGATAGTTACTGTTAGAGCAAGTGTCCCTGCGAACGATCCTGTAACTTACCACTAGAATATACTACACAGACCAGGTTCTCTGCTCGTAAGTATGTTAGTTATAGGATAATTACTGTACCACAATTATAAATTTAAAAGCTAGAATCAATAATAAAAACACACATCAGGTCTCAGATAATGTCTATTGCATGAATAATGTAGTATCTTTAAGAAAGGCAATCAGTAGATTAATAAAAGTTCAAAGAACTATTAACGAGTAAAATTTAAACGCATCAAGTTATGTCGCTTTGCACATGGGGAACCACCAACCTGTCACCGTTGTCTTGATGTGAACCTTTAGTTGAGTTATGTCGCTCTGCAAGTGGGGAACCACCGACCTGTCACCGTTGTCTCAACTATTAGAGATGATAATATCATATAACTGCTTTAGTATTTAGCTAGCGAGCATGACTGTAGTGTAGGAGTATATCTAAGTAGTGACTCACAAGCACACAAACGAATGAAATATAAATGCCTTGCTAGTAGTTAGTAGTTCTGATTGCTATACAAACCTTAATTAAGCGTTTAACTAGTCAGCAAAAAGTAGTAAGATTGAGCTGTAAGACATGTGGAAGTATAGAACTGTTTTAAAGGTATTAACACAAATAAAAAGTTAGCTCTTAGTTTTGATTGACCAATTATCTCACCTCTAGCTATAGCTTACTGATTTTGTCTTAAGCTTTCTCAAATCATTTTGCATGACTAATCTTTCAAATGTTTTTAATATAGAACCCTTTAACACTTAAGACGTCCACTCATCATTGTTTTATTTTTCTTGGAATAATTGCTTGAGGACAACCAAAGACTTAAGTGTGGGGTTATATGATGAGCGTCCATTTTGTGATAACATCCTATTGAAAGGCTTCATTTCTATGTCTAAATGAGTTAATATTCTGGAACTATTGGTACTTAATGAATTGTATTTTTATGCAGGTTCATGGAAGTTGCGAGAGAGGGTAAATGGCATCAAGTAACTCGAGATGAAGTCCTATGAAGTTACAAGCCACAAGGAGTTGATTCGGGAGTCGAACAAAGACGCACAAGCTGCAACAAGAGTAACCAGCGTCGCTGGCAACCAAGCAAGTGCCGCTGGTGAACACCAGCACCGCTCATCAAAGAACCAGCGCCACTAGCCCATGCCCAGCGCCGCTGGGCAGCCCAAATCAGCAACCGACTTACAACTCTATATAAGTCGAACTAACCCTCAAAACCCTAAAAAAAGCCGATTTAGCAGCCCTAGCCGTCCATATTCAACCCTAGGTCGTAGTTGCATATTTACAGAAGGTTTTGGAGTTTCTAACGCCTTCCGATCTTCATCCTCAGCTTAGATCTACTTTCTTTATTTGCTTTTATTTGGTAAACAATGTCTTTCATCTTTGCAGACTTTCTTATTCTTTTAATAATGTCAGGCTAGTAGACTGAATACTTGTTTGGATCAATGTGATCATGTAAACATTTAATGTTTTACTTTGTTTGTTAGAATCTGTTGGAGTGTGTTTTATTGTTTATCGTAGATCCATGTTTTACTAGTTCTTTATATTATTATCGGTTCTATATCTGAATATATTAATTTAATTCTGATGGTTGTCTATTATCATACACTATGACTAATATGCTAGGATGGAAAACACTAGTTGGTCTATAACTAGTTGTAAAAGGTGATTCACTTGTAACTGAGGGATCCAGAACCATAGTAATTAGGATGAATAGAACATGACGCTTAACAATGTCAGGTGCGATCCTTTGACTTGGAAACAAGCACTGTGGTCACCAGAGATAATTATTATCTGGTCATGGCTTAAGAGCCGGGTAACTAAAAGATGAATTAGTAACACAAACTTTAGGTCAATAATGCTTAAACAATGAATCTAACGAGAATTTGTTTATATATTAGTGTGCGTCTAACGACAGCACTATTAATTAGGCAAAATGAACCTAACGAGAATCAGAGCCGTGATTAAGTTTCCAACAGTACGTCTAGCAAACAAGTAGAATAGTATTCGGTCTTATCATGATATCGGAGATGTCAAACAAGTATTTTAATTTAATTACTGTTATTAGGTTTTCCATTTATTTACATTGTTTCTTCAGAAACGACATGCCTTGGTAACACCAGATATTTACTTTTCAGTATTAGTTAATTAGGAGATCATGACAAACCCCAAAAACAATTAGAATTACATATATTACTAGATTAGGTAGTGCAAAGCATCCCTGCGAACGATCCTGTAGCTTATTACTAGACTATACTATATTGATTGGGATCTCTGCTCGTAAGTGTGTGTGTGTGTGTGTGTGTGTGTGTGTATGTGTGTGTTAATATTGTTACTTGTACAACATTTTATAAATTTAAAGAAATAATAAAAACCACCATAAGGGGTTTTTGAGGAAATGGGTATTTTGCTCGAAACTTTGTTTTGTTGGTTATTTTAGAACCATGCATTATAGTTTGTGACTTCTCCTGATTACATTTTGGTGGTTTTGTTGTTAGTGAGTTGGGTCATGGATTTGATTTTTATGATGTTGATGACTAGCAAAGTCAAGAGATGAAAATAATGATTTTGACTAGGAAAGTGATTTAGCCATATTATTGTGATTATGAAAAGATGGACAAATGATATTTTGTGTACAGATAAACCAACTCAATAACAATATAGGTTTGGGAAGGATGGAGGTATGCTAGTCAGAGTAATGTATATGATTAAATGACCTTATGTATGTATTATGATTTGAATTTCTAGGTTGAAAGCAATCACAATATTGTGGTCATCTTGAATTTGTTGTTCGTCATTAAGGTGGGTACTTTTTATATATGATTATTCACATATTGGGTCAGTTACATGATAATGGTAAAATCTATATGACGTAGTTAGATGATGGGATAAAGACCATTTGAGGTATGTCATATTATGAAAGACCATACGGGGTATGGCAATGTGATTTGGATGTGAATGAATTGTTTAGTTGGATGTTTGAATGTATAGAACTATAGAAGTATAAAATTTGTGTAGTTGTGTAGAGTTGCAAGAATTGAGATCCATGGTATCTTGATTGGTATATGGATAAGTTGATGTAATACCATATGGGATATGGCAATGTGATTTGATTGTTGGTTAGTATGGTTTTTTTTTTTTTTTTTGGGTTGATTGATTACATGGTTTCACATATTTGTGTGATATGAAAATATTTATGGATAAGATGATTGTGTGGTAATTTAGGTTCTATATCTATCCTTATGTATTGTTTTCAATATGTGCATAATTGTATATAAGCGTACTCACTAAACTTAAAGTTTGTCCTTTTAGTTGTTTACCATTTTTATAGGTTGTCTCGGAAGTGGAAACAAGTGGTAAGTGCTTTGAAGTTTAAAGTTGAATTTAGACTTGGAAATGTTATCTCTTTTGCAGTAAATTGGTTTGTGGATAGAACCCGTAGTGCCCTCCTTTGGACTAGTGGCTCGTGGTAAATTTGAAGTGTATTTTTTAAAGTTTGTTATGTATATTTCTGCAAAAGTTGGTTTGGAGCCATGACCTTACTTATCCTAATGTATTTGGTTATCTTTGGTTAATGACAAATTGGGTAAACGACCTGTTTCGTTGTAAATTGTACATTTGATCAAATGGAAGCTTTTGGGAAGGTTGTGTCAATGAGTCACTTGTCTCTAACTCATTTTGAAGTTTGGAAAATTGGTTTTAAGGTGTGACATTGATTAGAGATTAATTGTAACTCTTTTAAGTGCTCATATGGGTTATGTTTTATTCACCCGGGTTGTTACTCTTTCTTCATTTGGGTTGTTATTTTTCTTAATCTAAGTTGTGAATTTGTGTTCATCTGGGTTGTGATTTTTTCATTTGGATTATGATTTTCTTCATCTGAGTTACAAAAAAAAATTACATATTTAGGTCGAGTCATTTCACTTGCTAAATCTGTTGAAAAAAGTGCTTCATTATTGTTCTCACTAGAGTGAATTTACTTGCTTAATACATATTACATTTAAAATTGGAAGTCTGGTCTGGAAAGACTAAACCGACTTAGCTCGATCTGACTTTGATCGAAAGAACACAAAATAAATTGGTAAGTGACCTTGGTTGAGTAAACAACTCAGTTGGTTGAGTGAACACCTCTGATCGAAAGATCAGAGGTGGAGCAGAAACAACTCAATTGAGTGACCTTGGTAACGAACTCAATACAATTGTACTAAACAGTGAACCTGATATGTAGCGCTGGGAATTGGCTGGTAAGAAAGATTTTTCGGTTCGCTGTTTGAGAATAGCGATTGATAATAAAACATTGTCGGTAGCTCGTGTTCCAACATATTGGAACAAGTCTTTACCAAATAAAGTCAATATTTTTGGATGGAGATTGATGCAAAACAGATTACCAACCAAAGGTAACTTAGCTATAAGAGGTATCCATTCAGCTTCTCTTGATTATAGTCTGTGCACAAGCGGTTTTGAAGACATGATTCACTTTGGGGAATGCCCTTTTAGTGACGAACTTAGACTACATATGTCTAATTGGGTGCATCTAGATATCCCTTCAGGCACTCCTAGTGATATTATGGTTTGGATTGGTCCTCTTGGTATCTCAAATAGATACCGTTGAATCTTGGAAGCAACTATGTTTGTGTGGTGGTGGTCGCTTTGGAAACATAGGAATGATATGTCTTTTAAGTCGAGTTGTAGTACTTATAGTGAAGTCTTTCATTCTATTGTTGTTATTTCGTTCCTTTGGATCTCGAGTCGTTGTAAGAAGGGCAAATTCTTGTGGCGCTCTTGGTTTAATAGCCCAAACTACATGATGTAATTTTTCGGCATCTTGCCGATGTGTAAATACAACTTTGTTGTTCAAAAAAATAAAATTGGTAAGTGTTTACAGTGAGTTTGCCATCACCAAATTAATACAATGAAATGAACATTGGGACTTAACATAGGATCCACCAATCTACGACTGGATCAACCTATCGACTAATACTTGGCTCTTATACCACTTTTACAATACTTAGGTTATATGCAATAGAGGTCCATAATTCGCTATTTGTACTTGTTGCAAAGTTTCTTGACAATCATAAAGTTAACTATGTAAATATTTTGTAGCATAATCTAGAATGTACTGGATTGTTCCAAAAATTTTTGGCAACCAACACGTGTCTGAATTGATTGTACACCAAACCAAGATTAGGTTAAGAAAGGGGGATGATGGGTGTTTTTGGTTGTTTGTTGGCGATTCCCCGAAGGTAGAGTTTTGATCTCTTTACGCCAATCTAATACGATTGATATCTGGCCGATTGAGATCGTGCTATTATGTTTTAGATCTGATTGATTGTGTATAAAGTGTGCTCTGATCTATTTGAGTCTTTGTGGATGAGTAGGAATGAATGATGATAATAATGCCTTCGTGAGGTCTTATGAGTCTCCGTTTTTAGGGAGGACTTCGGCTTGGAGAACAAGCCAAGATCTAGGGTTTTATGATAAAGTCTAGTAGTATAACTTCCATAATTACCGGCCTCTTTAATAAGAAAAAATCTCGACCTTATAGGGAAACGATTCTTATCTCTTCCAACTTCTGCGCGACCCTTCGTTACAAACAACCTTCGTAGCGTTCTTCGTATCTCAGGCGGGGTATGTCATCAAGCCCCCAGTCCAAGGGGATGTTTTTTTGCCAAATAAACATTGCCTTGGACTATTGTTGTTAATTTGCTAATTCGTGGGGACGTGTCGTGATAAGTGGGATCCAAAAAGTCTTGCGCGCATCCCAAAGTGTTTTTATCAACGGTTAGGGTTTCTTCCCTCCACTTATATAAAGATCCTCCTAATTTAATTTCCTCATTTTTTTTCTCTGCAACTCTTCCATCTGCTTTCTGTAAGTCTCTTTTTTTTTTCCTTTTTGACCGCCGCCATTTACTATTTCACTTTGTATTTTTCTGTTATCATTCGTTGTACTTTATATTCATTATCGTTTGGCTAGGGCATCCAAGAGGAAGGTGACGGATGTGGGGTCTTCTGATGTTCCTGATGACGATGTTATCGCAAAAAAGGGGGAAAAGTTGTGTTGATATGCCTCCTGTTTCTTTTTCCGGTAATACTTCCCATAAATTTATGGAGGAAGAATTGGCCTATAAAGAGATGAGTGACCGGAAAAATCTTCTGGTGCGCGGTTTATATCGAGAGTATGAGTATTCTCAAGATATGTTAAAGGAATCTCAACTGGTGGTGAGTAGTTTACTTGGCAGGATCTCTGATTAGGAGAAACGCTTAACGGAGCAAGATGTCAAGGCAAAGGCTCTTCGCACTGGTTTGGAGAGGCTTCATGATGAACTCTTGCAGAAAGATCTGGATAATATGTGTCTGCGGGAGGAGGTGAAGGCATTTGTGAAGAAAGTGATTCTTCATTTGTGTGAGACTCTTGTTACAGGTCCTCAGGCAGTTAGTTTGATTGGTGCTGTGGTAAATGCTTCCAAGAAGAAAGGAGTTCTATTTGCTACTAATTCCGAGCATTCTTCTGAGTATCTGGAGGCGAAGGAAGTATTTGACCAGGCTATCTTGAAACTGGCAAGTTATCATAGCAATTATATTTATGATATTACTCATCCTCATAATACCGGGGCTTACGACTTCTTAGTTGTGAAGCCTCGTTTTGATTAATTTTTGTATTGCGAAACTTTGTTATGGAATGTTATGTATTAGACTTATATCGTCCTTTATTTTATTCCATATATGTGTTGGGTTATCTGTCCAGGCGTCCCTGTCAGTTTGTTCCTATTATTGAGGTTGCGACCCTCGAGTTTCAAGTCCTATCAACCGGAGCCCCTTCGGGTGTTTAAAGCTTGTACGCTCCATTTCGGAAGGATGCCTGTACTCGGTATGGGCCCTCCCATGTTGGTCCTAATTTTCCCGTGTGCTCTTTTTCACTCATGCTATTAGCCGCAACACATAGTCTCCGGTTTTGAAGCTTGTGGGATATACTCTTTTATTGTAGTATCCCTCAACTTTATTTTTAAAGGTGGCCTCTCTGGTGGCTGCTATCTCCCTTCGTTCTTCAAGGAGATCCAGATCCATTCGTAATTCTTCACTATTTCCTTCTGTGTTTAGCATCCGGTGGGTGGAAACCTGGAATTCTGCTGGAGCTACGGCCTCAGTTCCAAATGTTAAGCTGAACGGGGTTTCTCCGTTGCTCCGCTTTGGTGTTGTTCTGTTAGCCCAAAGCACCAATGGTAACTCATCTATCCACCCTTTGTGACTCCGTCCCAGTCGTATTTCTATCCCCTTGATTATTTATCTGTTGGTTACCTCTACTTGTCTGTTTCCTTGAGGGTGGTAGACAGATGTGAATGATTGCTTAATTTGCAATTGTGTACAAAACTCGGGAAAGACTCCTTTTGTGAATTGTGGCCCGTCATCGAATCCTATTGTGTGTGGTATCCCAAATCTGCATATGATGTGTTCCCATACGATTTTTTTCATTTGATCTCCGTTTGTTGAAGCGAGCGGTTTCGCTTTAACCCACTTAGTGAAATAATCAATGGCTACCACCAGGAATTTTTTCTTGTTCTGAGCTTCGGGAAGTGGCCCTACAAGGTCGATTCCCCATTGTATGAAGGGTCATGCTGAAATAACCGAAGTCATATCATTCTTTGATTGTCTTGGGATGTTAGCCCGTAGCTGACATGCCTCACAATTCTTTAAAAGCGTTGTGGAGTCCTGATGCATAGTTGGCCAGAAATATCCCAACCTCATGGCCTTCGTAGCGACAGACCGTGCTCCTGAATGGGCTCCACAGATTCCTTCGTGTATCTCCCTGATAATCATTTCTGCTTGCTTAGGCCTTGTGCACCGGAGCCATGGTGTGACGAACCCTTTTTTGTATAGTTTCTTGTGGAGGATTGTATACTGTGGTTCGTTGACTCTTCTTTTCTGGGCTTCGTCTTTATCTGCTGAGAGTATCCAGCTTATTAGGAATTCTTAAATGGGAGTCATCCAGTTCTCTCCGTCCTCATCAACAAGGTCCGACACTTGTTTTTCTTCGATTGACCTTTCTTTTAGGACTTCCACTAGTACTTGCTTTCCTAGGTGTTCGAACGTGAGCGAAGCTAGCTTGCTTAGGGCATTTGTTTTTTTGTTTTGGTTCCTTCGAATGTGCTCTATTTCGAAGTGGCTAAAACATTCTATCAATTCTTGTACCTTCCGCAGGTATGACTTCGTTGTGCCTTGTTTTGCATCATATTCTCCTTTTACTTGACTTGCCACCAACTGGGAATCAACATACACGTGGATATTGTGGATCTTCATATCTCTTGTGATTCGCAGCCCTGCTAACAGTGCTTCGTATTCGGCCTCATTGTTCGTTACTTTGAACTCGAACCTCAGTGCATAGGCGGATTCGTTTTCTTCTGGGCTAATTAGCATGAGGCCGGCCCCATAACCATCTGAACTAGCTGCTCCGTCAGTCTATAGTTTCCAGGTGTCACTTTCAACATTTCCTACTACCTCTAGTGACACGGAATGTGTTATTGAATTCTTTCCTTCGTGGACTTCACTGATGAAATCAGCCAACACTTGTCCTTTAATTGCATGCCTTGCTTTGAATTCTACATTGTGTTCCCCTAGTTCGATGGCCTATTTAGCCATACGTCCTGACTTTTCCGATTTTAGCAGTATTTGTTTTATCGGCTTATCAAATAACATGACAATAAGGTGTGTTTGAAAATACCTTCGTAACCTTCGTGCTGCGTAAACCAACGCCAAAGTGAGTTTTTCTAGTTCTGGAGAATTGGCTTCTGCGCCCTGCAAAACTCTGCTCACGAAGTAGATCGGTATTTGGTGCCTGTCCCTTTCGGCCACCAATACCGCGCTTACACATTCAGGTGAAGCTGTGAGTGTCGGTAGTTCTGCGATGTACTCCTTTATATGTTCTAGAGCCTTGTTTGCTTCATTCAGGAGCAAACAAGTTTGCTGTCTGCGATGTAAATCCTTGTTATTGGTGCAGCCTTTCAATATTTTGAAGAAAGAATGCTGCCTGTCTGCGACTCGAGAAAGAAAACGACTAAGTGCGGCAAGTTTGCCGTTCAAGCTTTGGGCTTCCTTAATCGTGTTTGGCGCTGTGATCTGCTTCAATTTGTTTATCTTAGAGGGATTCACGTGAATGCCTTTATTGCTGATGTAATATCCCAAAAAACTTTCCTTCTTCTACGCCGAAAGAGCATTTTTTCGGATTAAGCTTCATATTTATCCTTTGGAGGTTTCCGAAGGTTTCACGAATGTCTTTTATGAGACCTTCCTCGTCCCTGCTTTTGATTGCCATATCATCGACATATGCTTCCAAGTGCCTTCCTATTTGCGTGGCGAAGGCCTTGTCAACCAATCTTTAGTATGTAGCCCCTGCGTTCTTTAGGTCGAATGGCATTTTTCGGCAGCAGTAGGTTTCCTTGCTTGTGTAAAATGTTGTCTTGTCTTCGTCTTCTTCTGCCATCTGTATTTGATGGTATCCTTTGTATGCATCTAGGAAACACTTCAGTTTGTGTCCCGTTAGTGATTCTACCTTCCAGTCAATCTCAGGTAGGGGGTAACAATCTTTTGGACATGCCCTGTTTATATTTGTGAAGTCGACACACATCCGCCACCCCCCGTCTCCTTTCTTTACCATTGCTGGATTAGCGATCCAAATCGGGTAGGTAGACTCTCTTATTATTCCGGCTTTCAGTAGCTCCTCTACTTCCTTTCTAGCAGCTTCATCTCTATCGGCAGAGAGGCTGCGTTTTTTCTGGTGAACCGGCTCTATGTGCTTTCGTTCGTTCAGACGGTGTTCCGTTACGAAGGACTTGCCTTCCAACGTGAGGATCCGAGGGACTCCGATCAAGTCCTTGTATTCCCATGCAAAAATATCCATATTTGACTGCAGTAACTTCTTGAGCTTGTGCTTACATTCATCTAAAAGATGTGCACCAATAGAGACCGTCTGATCCAGGTAGTCTTGGTTAACCATGATCTTCGTTGTATTTTCTACTTCATGCACCTCCTTCGGGACATAGGAGACTCTGTCTTCGATTCTTTTCACGTCGCTAATTTGCTTCGTCGGTTCATAAGATGAGCAAATCGTTCCTATCCCTGTTTCAGACCAAAATTTTACGAGCCTATGGATCACTGAGGGCACCATTTCCATTCGTTGCATTGCAGTTCTTCCTAAAAGAATGTTATAGGGTGAAGGGGATCGTACTATTGAGAGGTACAATGTCTCGGTCCTCTCGTGTGTCCCGTCACTAATGGTAATATCTAGGTCAATTTCCCCCAGCGGCCATGCATGCTCTCCCGAAAAGCCGATTAACGGCCCCCGGGAATCCAATTTCCGAGCTCGTAAGGCGTCTGGTAATTTAAGGAAGCAATGTTTGAAGATGACATCGCACTCGCTTCCGCTATCTAGGTAAACCCTCCGTACCTCGATATTAAATATCGCGGCTTGGATAATAAGAGGGTCGTTGGAAGATTTATTTTCCCCTAGAGGGGGGAAATAAAAACCCTTTGGTTTGGCCTGGACCAGATCTGGGCGACCGGTCGTCCCTTGGCTGATCGCCAGGGCAGATCTCCTATTCTTTAGAAGTCCATTTTTGTTTTTCTTCACCATTTCTTATGGTGTGAATGTACAAAAATCTTTGTCGTGGGTTTTTGATTTCGAGTACTGTCCCACGGATGGCGCCAAATGATTATACACCAAACCGAGATTAGGATAAGAGAGGGAGATTATGGGTGTTTTTGGTTCTTTGTTGGCGATTCCCCGAAGGTAGAGTTTTGATCTCTTTATGCCAATCGAATATGATTGATATATCGCCAATTGAGATCGTGCTATTATGTTTTAGATCTGATTGATCGTGTATAAAGTGTGCTCTAATCTATTTGAGTCTTTGTGGATGAGTAGGAATGAATGATGATAATAATGCCTTCGTGAGGTCTTATGAGTCTCCTTTTATAGGGAGGACTTCGGCTTGGAGAACAAGTCAAGATCTAGGGTTTTATGATAAAGGCTAGGAGTATAACTTCCATAATTACCGGCCTCTTTGATAAGAATAAATCCCGACCTTATAGGGAAATGATTCTTATCTCTTCCAACTTCTGCACGACCCTTCATTACAAACAACCTTCGTAGCGTGCTTCGTATCTCATGCGGGGTATGTCATCATGAATAATCTCGGATTCCTCTAGAATTAATCAGAGAGGTCGGGACACATAGCTAGCCCAAACCCGTTGAAAATTTAATGACTATCAATCTATCATTCCATACAATATGAGGCAAATTATTTACATATATTCAGAAGCCATGCCTTGTTTGGAAAATAAGCAGTTTTACTTATGGATAGATGGAATCATAGACACAAGAATCTATATGCAAATACTCCGTAACTTTCATTTCTTCGTATGTACTTGGTGCAAATAATAAAGTAATTAAACTATTTCAGTTCCACAAATACACTTTGGATGAACCTTCATCCCACTCGTGACCAAATAAACAGACATCATATTGAACACTCTCATAACTTGTACATTATGTAATAAACATATGATTATTTTCCTGCTTTTAATTAAGCATTTTGAGCTTCTAAGTATGTACTGAAGTCATCTCGTGCCTTGCGCATTGCGCACGCAGATGGTGATGTTGTAGGTGAAGATGTTGAAAAGCGTACATGACGACCATCGTTTGTCGGCTTTCTTTGATCTCCCCCTCCTTTCGTCTTAAGAACTCCTTTCACATCCTTATCAAACAAAAAAGCCGAACTCACGGGCAAATTAGCATCATTTCCGCTTGTTTGTATAAGCTCCATTGGCAGATCGAAATAAAGGTTGGATGAAAAATCACTCCCTCCATTCAGAATCCCGGATGACCTCCAAGATCCGCATTCAAATTTCTCAAGGGACACCCTATGGGAGATCACGTGACCCATTTCCTCTCGTTCGTCCCTTTTACTTCTCACCGGCTTGCCCTTGCCAAACCCTGGCAAGAACAAGCACAAAGTTCCACATTTAAAATCTTCTTCGTTCTGTTTCTTTGGTTGGATGAATCTTCTATACTCACCCTCAGGTGTAGTTTGACCTCTGGGTGTACTATCAGCGCTAGCACTAATACTGCTAGTTTTGCTGATAGTCTGGCAGAGGTCAAACTCATCATATTGTACGGAAGGTCTCCCTTCGCCGCAAGACTTACTTCTTTGCAAACGATTCTCACGAAGCCAAAAGAGACGAGAGAGAGCCACGGAGTGTTGATACTCCAATGAAGGCGAATTGGGTGAACCTTTTTCTAGTGCTTGATCACGACCTTTGCCTTTTGTCTTTGGAATAAGCCCACGAGGGGATGAACAAGCAGAATTCGGTAGACTAGCGCTAAGAAACTTGTTCTTTTTTGGTAGCGGAGACAATGACTTGTTGACGGTTTTGGGTTTAGGTACTCCCGCAGTAGGATTTTGGACTACTACTTGTTTCATAGATATCGGATCTACTGAGATGTTTATTTCTTTCTCATTAATCATCTCACCCGACATCTCCAACACAATTAGTCCTTGGACAAATTCGATTTTGATGTGAAGTAGTTGAGAAAAGCATGTATATATACGGAGTATGTATTATGGGATGGAGTGGATTGCATGATTGTTTTCAAATTATTAAGTAGTGATGAACATGTTGTTTTTAGTACAAACGTATGGAAAGAAGTCAACAGATTACTTGTGTGCACAAAGTGATGAACCAATTTGGCCAATTTTTTTACCTGTTTATTTATTTATTTAAGGTGAATGACACATAGATCGTTGGCTGATGTGGACCGAGGGAATGTTTTTTTTCGTGTGTGTCCATATATATATGCTTTTTAAGTTAAAAGGCATAGTTGTTTACACGTAGCTGCTTATGTGGTAGCATTTGAAAGACTATCAATATACGAACGCTACATAGGAAAAAAATGATGTGGCGGGCAAAGAAGTATACCACATGAGGGCTGAGAGATAGAGAATTATATATATATATATGAGTTGTACTCACGTGAAACTACAAAAAGTAGTGAAACCAAAGGACTGCATCTCAGCCCTTAGATCAAAAGTGATCAACGGCTGTTATTAAAAAAAAAAAAAAAACAACACGGAGGGGTAGAAAGGTAATTTGACAAATTATAATTTTCTTCTTTCTCCCAAAAAACAAATAAAACTCAGTTGCTCAATCAAAAACACTTCCTCCTTTCCAAAATTCTCCGATCAAAATAACAAAAAATCAATCAATATTTCCTCTGAAAGCTCCGGCAACATATTTAGCGAATTCAATGGAATCGATCGATCCTAATATTGTAACTCGATCTCCGGCGAAAGCTCCGTCATCATCTTCATCGAATTCGGTGGATTCAATCAATCCAACTAGATTTCCGGCCAAAGCTCCGTCAACATCAACATCCAATTTAGTTGATGAAAGAGAAATAATTTCAGAAGTAGAAAATTATGCAGATATTTCAAAGACATTTTTCGGTAATTTTAATCTATTTTCCTCTTTATTTTAAATTTTATCATGAATTTTTTTAAATTTATTAGGATTATTTATGAAGATTTTAACTAAAAGTATGTAGTAGAATCAAATATGATTATTCATGTTTCAAAGCACATGTGTTTGTGTAGTTTTAAGTTTAGGATCAAATTTGATTTTGTGCAGTATAACTGTATATGTTTGTGTGATTTCGTGTATTGAATCAAATATGATTTCGTAAATTATATGTAATAGATAAAAAATTTTGTTCAGAATCATATTTGATTAATTATCTGTATGTGTAAAATCATATATGATTTTGTACGTACTTTCTATAGATTTTTGTTTTGTAACTTTTATTAGTACAATCAAATATGATTTTGTATTGACGTTTTAGTTACGCGTGATGTTATTCCTGTAATCATATTTGATTTTACAAGTAGATTGTGAAAAACATATACAAAATAAGCTATTGAAATCAAAAATGATTTTACACAAAATCATATATGATTTTGTTCAAGTTTTACGTTTTAAGGTATAATTTTCTATTTAAGACTATCAGTGTAAAATCAAATATGATTTCGCATTGAATGCACTTATTTCTGACCTGTATATTCTCATACAGTTCCCGAGCTGAAAGAAACACCTAAAACAAATGTTACTCGAACATTCCAAACGCCGGACGAATCGCAGTTTTTTGTCCCAATAGTTGATTACAAAAGACAACCAGTGATAGGAAGAAACTATGGATTACTTGAAAGATGTCGTAAGATGTACCACGAGTATGCTTATTATTCTGGTTTTGAAATCAGAAAAGGAAGCCAGAAAACTAATTTGTCGGGAATAGTAAGACAAAAGTACTATCTTTGTCACAGAGCTGGAGAAAGAAAGAAGGTTAACATAGATAGTTTAGAAAGAAATGAAAAACAAGTTAGAAAAAGCAGCATGGAATCCACTGGATGTAGAGCTAGAGTGAGATTTGACTTGGATTACTTAAACGAAACATACATAATAGCTGATTTCCATGCAATTCATAATCATGAATTGGTTCCGTGAGAGTATAGACATCTATGCAAAAGAGATAGACAACTAAAACATGCAGAGCAGCTATTTGTCTACAACGCCTCCATCTCAAACGTTGGACCAACAAAAGCTCATCAACTGTACAGTAACTTGAAGGGAAGCTCGTTAAATGTAAACGGGACAGTTGACGATTTCAGGGAAGAGGGACCTAAATGTGTACATCAATGAAAGTGACGCTCAAATTTTAGTTAACAAAATGATGGAAATGAGAGAACATATCCCTGGTTTTGCATTTGAGTATAAGGTTGACAACTCTGAATTGCACTCACTCTTTTGGGCCGATAATGTAGCAAGGCGTAACTATGAAGAATTCAGCGACATAATGTCCTTTGATGCAACGTATCGGACAAACAGGTATATTTTTTAGTTTTTAAATAGGTTTATTTGCATAGAACTCGTTTGCTTTGTCTCAAATTTATACATTAATCATATATAAATTTTTCATAGTGTATGCTTAAAATCACTTTATTGTCTATATGTATAAAATCATGTATCATTTTGTATAGGTTTTTTACACCATATATGTAAAATAATTTATGATTTTAAATGGTTTTCCCAAATGTATGAGTAAAATCATTTTTGATTTTAAATATTTGTTCTTAAAATCAAATATGATTTTGCACATACAGTTACAAAAACAGAGTTCTGTATAATCTCTATACATAATCAAATATGATTATGAACATAAAATTAAACAATAACAAATTACGAATTGAAATTGATTGTACATGAATATGGTTTTTGATGACAGGTACAACATGATGTTTGTCCCTTTCACGGGAATAGACAACCATAACAAATGCGTAACCTTTGCTGCTGGGTTGATAAGAGATGAGAAGCAAGAAACATACACATGGCTTCTAAAATGTTTCATGGATAACTTCAAGAAAGAGCCAACAAATGGTGGTAACAGATCAAGACAAAGCCATGGAGATTGGAATAAAAAATATATTTAAGACTGCAAAGCATAGGCTGTGCATGTGGCACATAACACAAAAACTGCCAACAAAGGTGATGTCTGTTATCAATCAAAAAGGATTGTATACAGTTTTTCTCAATTATGATTGTTTCAGTGAATAATCAATTTTGATTTTATACAGATAAGAGAGGCAACTCCAAGTATAGAAGATGAAACTGAGAGAGACTTCAAGAGCAGGTTTGACAGTATAGTTTGGAATATTCACATGGAACCAAAAACTTTCGAGGAAAAATGGGAGAAGTTGATGATTGATTTTTCATTACAAAATGACAATTGGTTCAAGTATATGATTCAAATCAGATCAAAGTGGATACCAGCTTACTTCATTGACACTCCAATGTGTGGCCTGATGAGAACAATATCAAGGTTAGAAAGCGAGAATGCTTTTTTTTTCTCATTTCACAAGATCAGCGTCAAATTTGGTGAGTTTCATGAGTGGATTTGAATCAGCAATGATGAAACAAAGGTCAAAACAAGAAAAGTTAGATGCTGAAACAATAAAGAATACTCCAATATTTAACACAAAACTCAAAATAGAAATGCATGCTTCAAAACTGTACACAAAAACAAATTTTGAGATGATACAGAAGGAAATAGAAGCTGGTCTATATGATTGTTTAGTTGCCCAAATGACTGCCGAAGAAGAGTGTCAAATTTATATCATTAATGAGATGTTAAAGAGGAAAGTGAAAGAGACTGGACAAAATGTGATTCAGTATAAGGTAAAGCTTTTATTTTATTAAATAAATGTTATGTTTAAATCAAATTTGATTCAACACTGAAATAATTTTATGTCAATGAAGGTATTGCATAACCTTGGGGATGGTTCTGTTGTGTGTACCTATAGACACTATCTCCGTTTAGGTCTCCTTTGCCGACATTGTTTCAGTGTTTTGAAGAACAATAATATAGATGAAATACAAGCACAATACATTATGAGGCGGTGGACAAAAGGCATCATACCACCTGATTTGAGATCTAGCAGAAACAGATTTGACAATGGAAATGTTGGTACTCAAAAGATGGTTGCTGAAGCAAGTTCAGTTTTTGAGGACTGCTTGCATCTTGTTGTGAACGATGATGAAAAACTTAAAGAGTTTCTGGAAAGAGTCAAATCGTTGAAGTCAAAAGTTGAGGCTGATATGGCAAACCAACCACCAAAGAAAAAAAATGAAGTGATATCAAGAATGATGGGTGTTGAAAAACCAGATCCAAACGACATAAAAAAACCCTCCAGTTGGAGTGTATAAGGGATGTGGAACTGTTAACTGTATAATGGGCGGTAAGGAGAAAGGGATAAAAGAAAGCAATAAAAGAAAGAGAAAGTGTACTACATGCGGAGATACGAATCACAACAGCAGAACATGTAGAAAAAAGAAACAAAAATTCAATGAAAAAGTGAATACTGAAGGAGCTTCAAACAATTAGACAAGTATTTTTTTTTCTTTATGACAAATATTCTATTTTTGGATTATAGTTTTAGTTGGTTGATCAATTGTCTAGACGTTGTGTAATAAAATTTGGTTCTGAAATATGATCAATTTTGATTTCTTCTTTGATAAATTCAAATATGATTTAGAAAATGTTTCTTCATATGGACTTCTTTTAAATGTTTCTTTTTTTCTAATATTATTCTCAAAATCAAATCTGATTTTGAATGCCTTTTTCACACAGTATGCGTAAAATCAAATATGATTCTGTGTATTTTTCACACAGTATGCTTAAAATCCTATATGATTTTCTATACCTTACTCACACAATACGCTTAAAATCAAATATGATTTTGTATACCTTTCTTACACTGCTTAAAATCAAATATTATATTCATTGTTAACAACAGATGCTTCATTGAAAGACAAAATAGTAAGATGAGTAACAATCTATCTTTAAATAAAATCCAATTATGATTAATTTTGTTTTCTTTTTTGATAAATTCAAATATGATTTATAAAATGCTTTTTCATATGGACTTTTTTTAAATGTCTCTTTTTTTCTAATATTATTCTCAAAATCAAATATGATTTTGTATGCCTTTTTCACACAGTATGCGTAAAATCAAATATGATTCTGTGTTACCAAATATTTGATTTTCAGAATAGATGATTTTCACACAGTGCCTTTTTCAGAATATATATTTCATTAAATACTTTATTCTAAAAATCAAATAAGATTTTGTATAAGTTTTTACAATGGACTCCACTTGTATATTTCATTAAATAATTTATTCTGAAAATCAAATATGATTCTGTGTATATTTTTCACACAGTATGCTTAAAATCATATATGATTTTCTATACCTTACGATTAAAATCAAATATGATTTTGTATACCTTTCTAACACGATATGTTTAAAATCAAATATGATATTCATTGTTAAAAACACATGCTTCATTGAAAGATTCTACATAAGAAAAAATATTAACATGAGCAAGAATTTATCTTTAAATAAAACAACAGTTATAAAAAATATTCATAAAGGTCTTCCTCCAGATTCAGTGAAAATCTACATGTTCAACTAATTCGTTATCAGATAATTCATTATCAATGTAGTTAGGTGAAGAAACATCTACACCAATCAAATTTGATGGTAAAACAAATCCTTTGACTTCCAAACGAGACAGAGCCTGCAGATTTTGGTCATTTTAAACAAATCAAATTTGATTTCTAAAAATACACATAACAAAGAAAACAGATACAAACACGTACCGCATAACAAGAAACACCTATTCTGACATGAATCACATGTTGTAGTTTTATTAAAAGCATTTTAAGCAACTCTTCTTCATCATCCTTACGAGCCATCGGAAAAAAACGCGGCAAAACATAACCTAATTCCGCCTCGAGTATACAAGATACATCTTGTAACAATATCTTTGAGATCCACAAACTACCAATTATTTTTAATGATGATATAAAAGGAGCATTGATGGTAAGATAAGATCGATTGTCTTCAACAATATGGCTTCTAAAACCAATTTCTTAACACTAGTGCAGCTAATATCAAGCAATTCACCAATATAAGAACGTAACGTCAAACTGTTTAACAAAGGGCTTCCAAACATAATATTAGCAATCAAATGTTCATCTAATTCTGAATTTTCAATAGTTAAATGCCTAAGGTTGTTCCACCTTATAGAAACAGTCGGATGAAGAAGACAGAAACCTAATTCAATATTTGTGAAATGTGAATTCAAATAAAATGATTGAACAGCGATTGAGAACTGATCTTCATCTTCCACATATCTCAGATACGTTTTGAATTCTTTGCCATTTTTACTAACAACAAACTCTATCCAACTATTGATATAAGAGACAAATCGATTATCAAAATTAGCATCTAATTCAAGTTTATTTATAATTCCCAACTCATATTGATTTAGGGTTTTATCAATAGCAACATAAAAACTTAAAAACGGTTTATCGCAAACTTCAAAAACATCAAAACCATGAATAGGAGAAGTATAAAATGCAAAATCATCAAGAAAAAGACAAGGAACAGATTTTCAAAGGTGTTCCCATCTTTTAGAAAGAGTACCTGTTCGAATTGAGAATTTAGTTTTATCCAAACGAGATAGAATTTGATCAGTAATTAAAGAATCAGGTAAGCAACTTAACCGATGTAACATTTCATAAAAATCAAATTTGTTAGAATAAATTTAGATCTGTGCGTATATGTGTGTGTGTGTAATTTCCTTTTTTATATTTTCTTTATCTTTTTGGATTCTATCATTTTTGTAGTTTTCCTAAAAAATAAAATATATCAAAAATACTAAAATAATCTTTAATTATAAAAAGTATAAGTAATGAAAATAAAAAATGATTTAAAGTAGTAGGCAACGGGTGCATACGGTACGCTTAGGGTTTAGGGTTTGAAGTTGTAGGGTTAGCCCTAACCCTACGACTTCAAACCCTAAACCCTAAGCTACAAAGTAAAACCCGAGGGGAAAGTTACATTCTAAAACCCTAAATGCTCAACCCTAAAATGCTTGTTAGAAATCCAAAAATAGTGATACATTGTGTAACACCCCGACAGCGGCGGAAAACTCGGGATGTAAGATAAAGCACACGCGCACATGGATGTTACATAGGAATACTAAATGAGTGCTTAGGATAAACATAAATAGTCAATTTCATAACCCAACAAACATAGTAGTAGTTATTACACACACAAGTTCAACAAAGATGATCAAATCAAGTACGAAAGGTTCCCACGCAGGGGATACGATTGGGCATATTGCCACCCAACACAAAGTACAAGCATGCAAACTCCAACCCTAAATCCTGAAGTCTGCTAATAGTCCCATGCTACCACTCCTAGCCACGATTAGCCTGATTACCTGAAAGAAATACTTAAAAGAGTCAACACAAAGGTTGGTGAGTTCGTAGGTTTGAGTATAAACAAGTAGTATAAAAGCATTTTATACCGCCAATAGATCTCAAGTATTAAGTCGTATGTAGTGGCTAGTGACCAACTTGCACATAAGTAAGCGAGCACACACAATCCTCGATAGGACCGGCTAATAGTATCAATAGAGCACACACAATCCTCAATAGGACCGGCTAATAGTATCAATAGAGCACACACAATCCTCAATAGGACCGGCTAATAGTATCAATAGAGCACACACAATCCTCAATAGGACCGGCTAATATGTAACAAGTAGTCAAATAGCCAAAGAGTAGTAAAAGTAGTTACGGCATGTATAAAAGCATGAGTAGTATTCCTTTCACCCCGAAATAAGTAAAGAAAAAGGGGCTACGAAGACTCACAGTGATCTGCTACAAGCGTAGTTCTACAAGCACAGGGTATAAGCACAGATATAGTAAAATATATCTACTCGAATCCAAGTATGTCTTGATGTCAACCTAATCACAAACCATTGAGCATAGATGGATACATGTATTAGTTCTCGTGATTATTTATTTACTAAGTGTCCTTGATGTACGGATGATTTGGTTCACTAAAGATCCTTAAACGTTTGACTCAACAGTGTTTTTCATACACTAGACTCGTAATGAACGTCTTTAAACTCGCACTTTGATAAACAAGATCGAATATGTCTTGATTATACCTTAATTAGGGTTTCCTTGTACATGATAGACTTGGATTACAACGAAGTATAAAATCTGATTTCTACAACTAACGAAAATAGACTTTAAATTCGTAAGGTGTATCTGAACGAAGATAAACCTTAAATTCGTAAGGTGTATCTGAACGAAGATAAACCTTAAATTCGTAAGGTGTATCTGAACGAAGATAGACCTTAAATTCGTTAGGTGTATCTGAACGAAGATAAACCTTAAGTTCGTTTGAGGACTTAAGTTTGTTTGGAGCTTAAGTTCGTTTTGAAGCTTAATTTCGTTTTGGAAGACTTAAATTCGTTTCTAGGATACTAAATTCGTTTTAAGTGTTTTTAGGACGAATTTGGGACTGTTCAACAAAAACGAGGGTTTTGAAGATTAAGACACGTTTACGACCCAAATTTGATCACGAAAAGGTTACTAAACACCTTTAGACACAAACCCACTAACTTTTAACACGATTTTTACACCAAAAATGGACCAAATCATCAAGAACATACACTTGAAAAGTAAACTTTTATTTTGATGAAAATCTCAAAATTTGCTGTCATTACCTGAAAATCGATACTAGAAATATGTTTTGATTATCACAAGGAAGCTAAAAATGCAAGAAATCTTGGTTTAACAACTCAAAATCAAATGATGAATTTTTGTGGGTGAAGATGGTGAATGTATGTGTGTGTTTTTAGAGAGAGAGAGAGAGAGGTGAGATGGGGGGGGGGGAATGGTGAAGAAGTAGAAAAATGGGGTTTTCTAACCCTTTTATAGTTTTCCCTTAATTAATGATTCTAATAATTGTAGGGTCTAAATGAAACATTTTCAGACTAGAATTTCTTGAATACAATCGCTTACGTCTTGAAACCTAACATTCTTATCACAATAGACCATAGACGCGTCTTATAATTTAGGATTTAAGAGTGAATAGATCTTCATGTGAGCACATATTCGAAACTAGAACATATCATGGATTTATTTAAATTATTTCTAAGGCGGTTGTTACATTCTCCCCCACTTAAAGGAATTGCGTCCCGAAATTCGAATTTACACATCATGTTTCATGCTTCGCTTGCACACTAAGTTTACAAGTATTAGATTGCATTTTAGTGCTAAGTGTATTTGCATCAAGAGTAACAAGTAGCATGCTTCACATTGACTTTTCTAAATATCACATTGCATAATAAGCATCAAGTATCAAGTTAGGAATTAAGTCCTTAAGTTTACTTGCTAGACTAGGATAATACGCTAAGCGAACAGATGCGGATACTTAAGCTTCATCTGATCTTCTCGTTCCCAAGTGAATTCTGGACCTCTACGGGAGTTCCAACGAACTTTCACCATAGTATACTTATGTCTCTTGAGCTTTTTGACTATTCGTTCTAGAATTTCCACGGGTTCTTCCTTGAAGGTTAGGTTACTGTCTACTCGTATTTCGTTCCAAGGAACATATGTTGTTTCATCGGCTAGGCACTTCTTGAGGTTCGATACGTGGAAGACATCATGTACGTTACTTAGTTCTTGGGGAAGTTTCAAACGGTAGGCTACTGCACCAATGAGCTCTACGATCTCAAACGGTCCGACATATCTTGGAGCTAGTTTCCCTCTCTTTATGAATCTGACCACGACCTTCCATGGCGAAACTTTAAGCATTACTCGATCACCAACCTGAAACTCTAAAGGTTTCCTTCGGTTGTCTGCATATTTCTTTTGTCTGTCTCTTGCTTTCAGAAGATTCTCCTTGATTTGAGCAACTCTTTCAGTAGTTTCGAGGATGATCTCTGGACCTATTAGTTGCATGTCTCCTACTTCGTGCCATGCGAGTGGAGATCGACATTTCCTTCCGTACAAAACCTCATAAGGTGGACACCCGATACTTGCGTGATAACTGTTGTTATACGAGAATTCGACTAATGGGAGATGAGTGTCCCAACTTCCTCCAAAGTCTATGACACAGGCTCTTAGCATGTCTTCGAGTGTTTGAATCGTTCTCTCACTCTGTCCGTCTGACTGCGGATGGTAGGCTGTGCTCATATCGATTCGCGTTCCCAAAGCTCGTTGTAATGATCTCCAAAATCCTGAGGTAAATCGACTATCCCTATCACTAATGATTGATACAGGGACACCGTGTTTAGCTACAATCTCTTTAAGATACAGACGTGCATACTGCTCCATAGAATAATCTTCACGTATAGGTATGAAATGCGCTGACTTGGTCAGTTGATCTACCACCACCCATATAGCATCTTTACCACTACTCGTTCTTGGTAACTTCGTGACAAAATCCATAGTGATCTTCTCCCACTTCCAGCTGGGAAGCTCTGGTTGTGTTAGTAGTCCTCCTGGCTTCTTATGTTCCGCTTTAACTCTCAAACACGTTAGACACTTGCTCACGTAAACTGCCACATCACTCTTCATCCCTGGCCACCAAAATAAATCTCGCAAGTCTTGATACATCTTAGCTATCCCCGGGTGTATAGAGTATCCTGCCTTGTGCGCTTCATCCATTATGAGTTTCCTTAGTCCTCCGTACAGTGGTATCCACATCCGATCACAAAAGTACAGTCATCCATCATTCCCTTGAGTAAATCGTTCTATCATACCTCTAAGCCCTTCTTTATCAATGTTCTCTTTCTTGTTTGCTTCTACTTGTGCCCCAATAACCCTATCCTTCAGACTGTTATGCACGGTAATGCTCATGGCTCTAATTCGTCTTGGTCTAACTCTATCCTTCCTACTCAAGGCGTCTGCTACTACATTTGCCTTTCCGGGATGATATCGAATCTCACAATCGTAGTCGCTAAACAACTCTAGCCATCATCTCTGGCGCATATTAAGGTCTTTCTGAGTGAAGATATGCTGAAGGCTCTTATGGTCAGTGTAGATCACACTCTTTGTCCCGTATAGATAATGTCTCCAACACTTGAGTGCAAAAACGATAGCTCCCAACTCCAAATCGTGTATCGTATAGTTCTTTTCATGAATCTTCAGTTGACGTGAGGCATATGCAATGACCTTGCCTCGCTGCATCAGCACACATCCTAAGCCTTGACCCGACGCGTCGCAATAAACGATAAAATCATCGGTCCCTTCAGGAAGACTTAAGACTGGGGCATTACATAACTTCTCTTTCAAGATTCTGAAAGCTTCTTCTTGTTTCTCTCCCCATTCGAAACTCCTATCTTTATGCGTCAACAGGGTAAGAGGTTGTGCGATCTTTGAGAAGTTCTCGATAAATCGTCGGTAGTAGCCTGCTAAACCGAGAAACTGTCTGATCTCTGTCGGTGTCTCTGGCCTTCTCCAATTCTCTACTGCTTCTATTTTACTGGGGTCGACCTTGATTCCATTTTTGTCAACTACATGGCCCAAAAACTTTACTTCCTCCAACCAAAATTCACATTTTGAAAACTTCCCGTACAACTTTTCAGCTCTTAGAAGTTCTAAGGCTTTCCTCAAGTGCACTTCATGCTCCTGTTTCGTCTTGGAATAAATGAGGATGTCGTCGATGAATACGATGATGAATTTATCAAGGTAGGGTCTACATACACGGTTCATGAGATCCATGAAAACGGCGGGTGCGTTCGTCAGACCAAAAGGCATCACTAAGAACTCAAAGTGCCCATATCTCGTGCTAAACGCCGTTTTCGGTACGTCTTCTTCACGAACTCTTAACTGATGATAGCCCGATCGAAGATCGATTTTTGAGAAGTACTTTGCGCCTTGCAATTGATCAAACAAATCATCGATGCGCGGTAAAGGATATCGATTCTTAATGGTTAACTTGTTGAGCTCACGATAATCAATGCACATGCGAAAAGATCCGTCCTTCTTCTTTACAAATAGTATCGGTGCGCCCCATGGCGATGAACTTGGTCGAATGAATCCCTTATCTTGTAACTCTTGCAACTGTGACTCGAGTTCTTGCATTTCAGAAGGTGCTAAACGATATGGTGTCTTTGCTACCGGCATAGCGTCAGGAATGAGATCGATTCGGAATTCGACTTGGCGAGACGGGGGTAATCCCTGGATGTCATCAGGAAAGACATCGGGAAATTCACGAACTATTTGTATATCAGCTAGTTTGGTTACTTCAGTTGTTGTGCTCATTAGGATCTGTTTGTGTGTCTCGGGTCTCTCGCCTTGAATTTCTAATACCTCTCCCCCACTTAAGGGGATTCTAAGAATTTTTGCACGACATACAATGGTTGCATCTACCCGGGATAACCAATCCATCCCCACTATTACATCGAAGCTACCCATTTCAAACGGGATTAGATCTATATAGTATGAATGAGTATCTAGTGTTAACACACATTTAGGCACAAATTTGTCAAGTTTAGAGATTTCACCACTAGCTACCTCTATTTCATAGCAAGCATGAGTACGGATGGGTTTCACGTTAATAATACACACGAAGTTAGTGGAGATAAAACTATGGTCGGCACCCGTATCGAATAACACAGTAGCTAGATGATTATTTAAGAGAAATGTACCCGTGACAACGTTAGGATCGTTAGCAGCTTCCACCGCGTTCAAGGCAAAGACTCGGCCCCTGGCCTGCTGGGCTTGGTTAACTCTGGGAGGATTTGGTGCTGCAATCTGCAATGAATTCTGATTAGCTGCGGCTGGAATGGGTCGTCTAGCAACTCTTGGGCAAACATTCCGGTAGTGATCAGTGCTACCGCACTCGTAGCATCCTCCGCGATTGACTGGTGGGTTTCTAGCGTTCAACGGTGCTACATGAGGTGGTGCTGCTGGAGCTCTGGCAATCCTGCAATCTCTAGCCAAATGTCCAAACTTCTGACAATTCTGACAAAATCGGCATGGCACTGCTGTTGAATGATGATAAGTACAAGTAGCACACTGTGGAAATTGGCCAACATACGCCTTCTGCCCTGGCTCAACTGCTGCAAACACCTTTCCAACTCTGACCCTCTTGTCAGCTCTGAAGTCCCTTCTTTTACTGGGTCCACCAAAGTCTCTTTTCTTCTCTGCAGACCTTGTCAGTGTCCCAGCCCTAACCAAGTCATCAGTCATGGCACTGGTTCTTCGAATTGCTTCTTCAATCGAGTAAGGAGGAATGCTAGTCAGGGTGTTACGGATCTGAGGAATGAGACCATAGATGTATCTCTCAATCAACTTTGACTCAGGAGTCACCAAATGTGGTACCAATCTAGCCAACTCTTGAAACTTGCTAGTATACTCTGCATGGCCAGATCCCACCATGGTGTGGTGCCAAAACTCTTGCTCAATCTTCTGCATCTCATTTAGTGGACAAAATCGGTTCTTCATCATCTCTTTAAACTGATCCCATGGTGTCTCGAAAGTAGTAGTTCTTCCACGGGCTCTTAACAAGTATTCCACCATGACAGTGCATCATCGGTGAATGAACCTCCAGTGAATCTTACCCTCTGATGAGATGGACATTCACTTATGTCCATGACTACTTCCAACTTCTCCAACCACTTCATAAAAACACCAGCTCCTCCTTTCCCGTTATAATCTGGGGAACCACACTTCTTAAACTCGGTGTAACTGCAACCTCTTCTCCCCATAGCATACTCATCATTTCTAGGAATTCTTCTGGGTCCAGGGCCCACATACACACCATCATCAACAAACTCCACTTCGGGGTCAAAGTTCTCTGGTTCTTGATTCACTTGTTGCGGTGCAACTCTTACAGATTCAGCTTCAACTTCAGGTGCTCTTCGTTCTGGTTCGGGACAGCACCCATTGCAGCAGTCACTTGTTCGATGATAGTAGGCATTGAAGCTGCCAACTGCTCTGCAATGATAGTAGCTAAATCAGGGTTCTCGCCATAACCCATGCCATCACCACGACCACCACGACCTCTACCACGGCCTCTTCCTTGCTGCCCTCCACGACCTCCTCTCGGGTTGCCACGACCACCTCCAGGGTTACCACGACCAACACCATTATCTTGTGCTTCGACATTCGGGTTTGCTCTTGTTCGCACCATTTTCCCTATATTAGGAAATACGGGTTCGGCGTTAGAATGAAGGAATAGTCATTCGTGACGTCAATTACGCACTCTCAACACACTCGTGTTAGTTTTCTAGAATCCTAAACATTTTACTTTCAAGATCACATGTAATTCAAGAGATTGAGCATTATGTCTAAAAAGTAAACATTATCATCAATATCAACCATGCAGCACAGAGTAATATTACAATAGAATCTTCGTTTCATGAAAGATAGTTTGCAAGATGAATACTACAACCATTTCAACTTAATTGAAAATTTTTAATTCTGATCACTTTTCGACAGCCAAAGTGTGGTCCGGTCTAACACCTACATCCGTTGCACTAGCGGTGTATGTATACAGGGTGTACCAGCGGCTAACCCTCCACACCTTTAGTACATCTAATGCAAGGTCGGCTCACGGTACTGACATGCTCCCTAGACATTGGCAAAGGTATGTATACAGGGTGCAGCCCTCCACCCGAATACCTATTGAACATGCCAGAGTTGCTACCACGCTCTAACCATCTAAGGCACGATCCATGTTGCCATCAAGTCCATAGTAAATATACCACACGCGAAAAGTTGATCAGGCTTTTCTGTGATGATATATCGCCATACTTCCTTGCTAACAATACTTCATATCGCTAACTTATTATTATTATTTAAATTTAACACATCTCATAGATCGAATACCAATAGTATGAGTACACGTGGTAAGGTAGCATGGTTCTAGGGCCTGCGCATGAATGAGTATAATAGCATGAATATCGCAGATATAGATAAAATCCATAGAGTTTGAATGCACACATAATTCCTATCATGCATGCTACGTGCGGTTCCTAAGTTATAGTCTAGGCAAAACCACCTAATTCACTATAACCACGTCTCTGATACCAATCTGTAACACCCCGACAGCGGCGGAAAACTCGGGATGTAAGATAAAGCACACGCGCACATGGATGTTACATAGGAATACTAAATGAGTGCTTAGGATAAACATAAATAGTCAATTTCATAACCCAACAAGCATAGTAGTAGTTATTACACACACAAGTTCAACAAAGATGATCAAATCAAGTACGAAAGGTTCCCACGCAGGGGATACGATTGGGCATATTGCCACCCAACACAAAGTACAAGCATGCAAACTCCAACCCTAAATCCTGAAGTCTGCTAATAGTCCCATGCTACCACTCCTAGCCACGATTAGCCTGATTACCTGAAAGAAATACTTAAAAGAGTCAACACAAAGGTTGGTGAGTTCGTAGGTTTGAGTATAAACAAGTAGTATAAAAGCATTTTATACCGCCAATAGATCTCAAGTATTAAGTCGTATGTAGTGGCTAGTGACCAACTTGCACATAAGTAAGCGAGCACACACAATCCTCGATAGGACCGGCTAATAGTATCAATAGAGCACACACAATCCTCAATAGGACCGGCTAATATGTAACAAGTAGTCAAATAGCCAAAGAGTAGTAAAAGTAGTTACGGCATGTATAAAAGCATGAGTAGTATTCCTTTCACCCCGAAATAAGTAAAGAAAAAGGGGCTACGAAGACTCACAGTGATCTGCTACAAGCGTAGTTCTACAAGCACAGGGTATAAGCACAGATATAGTAAAATATATCTACTCGAATCCAAGTATGTCTTGATGTCAACCTAATCACAAACCATTGAGCATAGATGGATACATGTATTAGTTCTCGTGATTATTTATTTACTAAGTGTCCTTGATGTACTGATGATTTGGTTCACTAAAGATCCTTAAACGTTTGACTCAACAGTGTTTTTCATACACTAGACTCGTAATGAACGTCTTTAAAATCGCACTTTGATAAACAAGATCGAATATGTCTTGATTATACCTTAATTAGGGTTTCCTTGTACATGATAGACTTGGATTACAACGAAGTATAAAATCTGATTTCTACAACTAACGAAAATAGACTTTAAATTCGTAAGGTGTATCTGAACGAAGATAAACCTTAAATTCGTAAGGTGTATCTGAACGAAGATAGACCTTAAATTCGTTAGGTGTATCTGAACGAAGATAAACCTTAAGTTCGTTTGAGGACTTAAGTTTGTTTGGAGCTTAAGTTCGTTTTGAAGCTTAATTTCGTTTTGGAAGACTTAAATTCGTTTCTAGGATACTAAATTCGTTTTAAGTGTTTTTAGGACGAATTTGGGACTGTTCAACAAAAACGAGGGTTTTGAAGATTAAGACACGTTTACGACCCAAATTTGATCACGAAAAGGTTACTAAACACCTTTAGACACAAACCCACTAACTTTTAACACGATTTTTACACCAAAAATGGACCAAATCATCAAGAACATACACTTGAAAAGTAAAACTTTTATTTTGATGAAAATCTCAAAATTTGCTGTCATTACCTGAAAATCGATACTAGAAATATGTTTTGATTATCACAAGGAAGCTAAAAATGCAAGAAATCTTGGTTTAACAACTCAAAATCAAATGATGAATTTTTGTGGGTGAAGATGGTGAATGTATGTGTGTGTTTTTAGAGAGAGAGAGAGAGAGGTGAGATGGGGGGGGGGGATGGTGAAGAAGTAGAAAAATGGGGTTTTCTAACCCTTTTATAGTTTTCCCTTAATTAATGATTCTAATAATTGTAGGGTCTAAATGAAACATTTTCAGACTAGAATTTCTTGAATACAATCGCTTACGTCTTGAAACCTAACATTCTTATCACAATAGACCATAGACGCGTCTTATAATTTAAGATTTAAGAGTGAATAGATCTTCATGTGAGCACATATTCGAAACTAGAACATATCATGGATTTATTTAAATTATTTCTAAGGCGGTTGTTACACATTGTAATTTAAGTTATGGACATACTTGTTGTTAAGTCATGAGTTGATGATTTATAAGGTTGAGGGGCTAATAGTGTTAATTAGCATAGTTGAATAGTTTAGACTATAAATAGCCCTCAATTCCTTAGAAATCATAACTTTTTGCATAACATTTACACCTGAATAACACGCTCTTGATCCCAATTCTCTCTCAACACACACACAAACACCAAGAACACACACACTAACCAAACACCATTGTTGATGTGAATTCGGTTGATAAAATCGTGGTGATTACATTTGGTATCAAAGCAAAACATCATTTTGATCTCGATCCATAACTGAATTCAATCACATCTCATCAAAAATCACCTTTAATTCTGTTTTTTTTGTTTCTGTTCGTCGTTTTTTTTCTTCTGAAAATCCAAAAATTAACATCTCAAATCACATAAAATCACAAATGTTTGTTCACCGTTCGATTCCTCATAGTTAAAAACATAATCCTCTCAAGTTTCGTGTTAAAATTCGATCTGGAACAAAAGTTTAGATTTTGAGTTTTTGGCGCTAAAATTTGGGATTTGATTCTGTTGTGTTATAAGCTAAGTTGTGTTTATCGGATCATTGTTGAGGTGAAAACAAACTGTTTGCAAGTGGTTTCATGTTCCAATTCTCAGAAAATCAAAAGATATTGAAGTTTTAAAAATCGACAATAGAGGTGTTCATGTTCAGAGGTTGAAGACGATTGTGTGAAGCTAAACGATCTAATTTAGATCGTTTTAGTTTTTCTGTCCTTGATACATACATTTCAGTTTGTGGCTTGTAAAACGATTCAAATTTTGATCGTTTTGACAAGTGTGGTTGTTGAGATAAGAGTTGATTGTGGCTAACTGATCCTTTGGATTGGTTTTGGTCAATTCAAGTCTTGAAAAATACACAAGTTGTTGAGAAATTCTGAAGAGGAACCAAAACGATTTCTTTTAGATCGTTTCAGTTCTCTTAGAAACCAGAACGATCTCTTTTAGATCGTTTCAAGTTTCACTTGAATTTTCTTTGGTTTAAGTAACTCCTGAAGAGTTGTGTTTAGAAATCATAATACTTATGGGTAACTGATCTTCTGATTGGTTTTGCTCAATTCATTTCATCCAATTTCATACCAAAACTCTGCCCAAATCATTTCAGAATACTTAGAATTTTTCCTGCTTCTGAAAATCGTTTTAAGATTAGATCGTTTCATTTTAATTCAATTCAGATCGTTTCATTCTTCATTCAATTCAGATCGTTTCATTCTTACTTCAAATCAAATCGTTTCATTTTCATTTTCATTCATATCGTTTCATTTTCATTCCAAAATTAGATCATTTCATAGTTTCCTAATTTCTTCAAAATCAATTCAATTCTCAACACAAATCAAATTCAAATGACTACTCGTGAAGCATTATCTCTGGGTACTGATACAAGACCACCAGTTCTTTATCGTGGTAATTATGGACTTTGGAAGAAAAGGTTCATGGATTACATTGAACGTCAGACAAATGGTCACATGCTTAAGGACTCAATCATCAATGGAGTTGCTATGCATCGTCATCCTACTACCCGTACTATTTTCACTCCTGATCTTTTAAATGCCGAACAAAGAGATCGTACTGCTACTAACAACAGAGCTAGGTCATGCTTGTACCAAGCACTTCCTGATGAGATCTATGGCTCAGTTGATTCTTACGACACAGCAAAGGAGATTTGGGATGAAGTTGCTAGACAAACGGAAGGTTCTGATGTAACCTCAACAATTCGACTGACAAATGTCTTAACTGAGTTTGACAATTTTCAGAAATCTCCAAATGAATCTCTTGAGTCCGTCTACTACAGATTTTGCAATGTGATCAATGAACTGACAAAGAACAAGGTCAAGAAAGATGAGATTGAGTTGAACATCAAGTTTATCAAAGCACTTGGTTCCGAATGGGAAGAATATGGAAATCAAATCAAACAACATCAAGATCTGACCAAATTCACCATTCATACTCTTTATGAATCTTTCAAGTTGAATGAGAGCAAAGTTCTAAGCAAAAATTCATTCAACAAAGTGCCAGAAGTTGTATCTACTGATCCTTTGGCATTGGTTGTTGAACGAAAGGTTTCTGAGGCTCTTAAAAGACAAATGACTATTGTTTCTTCGTCTGATGAGGAGGAAGAAGATTACTTGGCTCCAAGAGATGGTGTTCCTGATGAATTCTACCAAGCTCTTGCCGCTGTTACCAAGCATTTCAAGAAAAAATATTTCAAAGCGAGGCCAACTAACAACAATCTTCGAACTTCATCAACAAGTGCATTTCCAAAGAAGGAACAATATCATCACAAGAGTTTTGAACAAGGTGAAACAACTGGATCCAAGAAAGAGACAAGAAAGCAGAAAATGAGAAACAAATCATGGAGAAAGAAAAGACATCTGACAAAAAGTGTTACAACTGTGGAATTCCTGGTCATTTTGCTGTGGATTGCAAACTGCCTCGCAAAAAGGATTATGCATACTACAAGCAGAAGATGCTTCTGGCAAAGCAAGTTGAAGCCGGACAAGCCTTGATTGCTGAAGATGACAAGCGGCTCTTGCTTACTGATGATGAAGATGAAGATCTGTCTGCCAATGTATGTTTCATGGCAAGGTTGAGCAAAGATAAAATGTTGAAGGCTGACAACACTGACGAGGAATATCCCGATGATGAGGTAAATCTCGACTCTACTTTTTCATCAATCAAGGATAAAGAGTCTTGTAGAATTGCCTTATCAAACCTGACGAATCATTACACTTCTTTAGCCAACAAAAACAAGAAATTGAAAAATAGCATTGTATTTTCAAAAAGGGAATACACAAAACTTCTTGAAGAAAATTCTAAACTTCTTTTTGAGTATGATGCTATGAAACAAGAATTTCAAAACTATAAAGAACAAATGTTGGTTAAAGAATGTGAAATGAATGCGTCTCCTGACTCTAAGTTATTGGAAAAGTGTCATAATTTAGAAAAGACCATTCTTGATCTTGAAAAAGCCAATCAAGATCTTGAAGTTCAAAAGACCAATGAATGGCTTCGTGCAAATGCAAGACAAATGGATGTTGATATTCTAAATAAGAAGCTTCAAGAAGCTACACCAAAAACAATTGAACTCGAAAGAAAAGTTTCTGATTTAAATCATAACTGTTTTTTAAAAGGCATTGAGATTGAAAATCTTGGAAGACAAATTGAGGGACATAAAAAGAATATACTTTTCTATCAAGAAAAGTTGTACAAAGTTGAACAAAACCCTCTTTTGGATTTCACTGCCTATTTCAATAAGTCAAAAATTGATAGATCAGAACTTCTTCTTGGGTTGGGATTTGAGAATATCACTCCATTGCAAAAAGCCAAAGACAAGATCAAACCCTTGTATGATGAAAAGTTTTTGAGACTTGGTATGGTTCAACAATTCATTCGTCCATTGGATAACGAATTTGAGACTGATGAAGTTGAGAAAATTCAAAACAATAAATTTTTGGTTAATTATGATGCCATCAACACTTCTTACGAAATGAAAAAGTCATCAATTTTTGAATTAGAAGAGATTGCGTCTAATTTTCAAAACCAAGAATCTGTCGTTTTCCCATCTAAACCAGCCAAAGTGTATGTTCCATCCACAATTTTGGAAAAACAAATAGAAGGTTTACAACAAAAGGTGGAATCTCAACAAAACCTTATCAATAATCTAAAGTCTCAAAGTCCGAATTCAAAGAATAAATCAATTGTTGTTGATATCAAGAAAGTCTGTGTGAATGTTTCTACACAAACTGATTTCAGTATTTTAGTAGACCATTCAACTCAGACTGCTTGTGTTTCATCTACTGGTTCCTCTACCCAAACCTTGACTGATTCTTTTGAGTATTCATGTCAAAATACTGCTACTAAAATAGCTAATGATTATGTGCAATCTGATTTATCGAATGACGAACTTGCGCATAGTTTAGTTTTGATATGGTACTACTTTAGGTTTTTCACTTGTGAGTTTCCTGAAGAGTTAGTTGTTCACCCTAAGTCTTGTGCTAGTATAGGTGTTGATACTCCTACTCAATTTTCATGTGAAACCAAAGAAGCGTCAGTTCAAGTTGATTATATTCCTGAGACAACCAATAGTGTGAAGTTGGAAAACAAAACTCCTGATTTTTCAAAATTCTCTCCGGTTTCACCATTCAACAAATCTGATTTTGATAAATTCATGGAGGGAGAATATGTTTTTGAATCTGAAACTGAGAAAAAGATTGAATCTACCAAAATCAAAGTTGAATCAAAAAAGGAATCTCCAAAATCGTTTTTCAAAGCTCCAACTTCATATTATTCAAAGAAACAGATTATTTCCAAACCCATCAAGACTGAACCAAAGACTGTCACCAAATCAAGAATCAATAAGTTAAAAACAAAGTGTCCTACCCCAGAAAAACACATTAAAACCAAGCAAGATGAGACCAATCCCAAAATAAAATACAACAAAGTGAAACTTCTAGAAATCAATTCAAATGTTTCTTTGTCTAGCTCTCATTATAGTTCAAATTCTAAAGTCTAGGTATAGGGATAGATATGGCTGGTTTTCTCATGATAAACCTAAGAAACAAGAAGTTTCCGCACCTCCAAAAGAGTCTAAAAAGATAAAAGTGCTTCAAAACTCTCATTCTAATCTTCTTAATGCCAATCCAACAGGTGGAAAGAGCTTGATTAGTGAGTCTAAAAGGGTAGCTAAGTCATTAGTACCTAAGATCACTAATGTTGATAAAAAGAAGAAAAGGCGAAGAAGAAAAGATGGTAGAAAGAAGAAGCATGTTTCTGTTGAGTCAAACAATTTATCTTTTAAGTCCTCTGTGTTAAACAATGTTAATGGTGCCAAGGCTAGGCCTTGTGAAGTTGTAAACAATGTTAATTCTTGTTCTCATATGCATGGTTTGAATGCTAGTAAACATGTTACTTTTGATTCATGCGTTAATATTAGGTTGTTTAATCAAAATGTGCTTGTTGATAATGTGCTTGTTAACAAGTATGTTGACATGAAAGCATGTTTGTATGCATATCCTAAGTTATACCTCCTGCCTATTTTAACTAACCACAAAGGACCCGTCATTATGTGGGTACCTAAAGTCGGTTAAATTTTTTATTGCAGGAAATAACCATCTGTGTATGGATACTCGACTCTGGGTGTTCAAAACACATGACTGGCAATAAATCATTGCTCAAGAATTTTGTTGAAAGATTCATGGGAACTGTTCATTTCGGAAACAACAATTTCGCTCCAATTCTAGGTTATGGAGATATTGAAAGAAACAGAATTGTCATCAAGAAAGTTCATTATGTTGAAGGTCTGAGTCATAACTTGTTCAGTGTTAGACAGTTCTGTGACAACAATCTTCAAGTTCTTTTTCGACAATCTCTGTGCAAAGTCCAAACTCTAGATGGAGTTGATATCCTATGCGGAGATCGTGAAGACAATCTTTTCACAGTTAATCTTGATGATAACCAACCAACTGATAATATCTGTCTTGTTTCAAAAGCTACTTCGAAAAATTCTTGGTTGTGGCACAGAAGGCTTTCTCACTTGAATTATCAAACCATCAATGCTTTGGTCAACAAGCAACTTGTTGAAGGCTTGCCTGACTACAAATATGAGAGTGAGCATGTCTGTCCTTCTTGTGCAGTTGGGAAGATCAAGAGAACTTCTCATAAACCAAAGAAAATTCCACACACTTTGGCACCTCTTCATTTGCTTCACATGGATCTTTGTGGGCCTATGAAAGTACAAAGTAGAAACGAGAAGAGATATATTCTGGTTATCATTGATGATTATTCTAGATACACTTGGGTCAAGTTTCTTGCTTCAAAAGATGAAACAACTCAAATTTTGATCGATTTCATCACTTCCACTCAAGTGAATCTTCAACTTCCAGTCCGTTATATCCGATCAGATAACGGTACTGAGTTCAAAAATGCCATCTTCAATGAATTTTGCAAATCAAAAGGCATTACTCACCAAATTTCTGCTGTCCGAACCCCGCAACAAAATGGTGTTGTTGAAAGGAGAAATCGTACGCTGGTGGAAGCAGCAAGAACAATGCTTGCTTATTCCAAGTTACCATCAAACATGTGGGCTGAAGCTGTTGACACTGCCTGTCATACTCAAAATCGGTCCATCATCAATCAGCGTCATGAGAAGACTCCTTATGAGGTTATTAACAAACGCAAACCCAACATCAATTACTTCCATATTTTTGGGTGTGTCTGTTATACCTTGAATGATCGGGAAAATGTTGGAAAGTTTGAAAGGAAAGGTGATGAAGGTTACTTTGTTGGTTACTCAAAGACATCAATTGCATATCGCATCTTTAATCGTCGAACAAACACGATTCAAGAAACCATGAATGTTTGGTTTGACGAGATGTCTGGCATGATATTTGAACAAGAAAGTTTGCTACCAACACTTAGTGATCCAAGTACTTCAAGTGCTTCCTCAAGGACGTCTACCTTAGCTTCAAAATTCAAGAAATATCCAACTCCAACAAGTGAAGAGCTACATATTCTTTTCGAAGAATTCTACAACTCAAAACCAATTCAAGAAAAGGAACCTCAAATCATCAATGAACCAATTCCGAATAATAACTCCATTCAAACAAATGAATCAGTTCCAGACAACAATCATGAATCATCTTCAAATTCTACAGAGCAAGAAGAATCATCTTCAAGTGATATTTATTCTCAAAAGAATGATCAAGAACAACCTTCTCAAATCACCCAAACAACAAATCCATCAAATACTCCAAATGTGTATGTACCGCTGGATTTTGATCATCCAAATTTTGAGGAAAGAGTTCTTCCAAGCTATGATTCCATTGCTCAACAGAACTCTGGATTTAATGATGATAATGTTGACCTTCATCAACAAGATCCTCTTCCTCATGACAACAAGTGGTCACGTATGCGCAAAAATCATCCTACAGAACAAATCATCGGAGATCCACAAGCTGGTGTTTCTACCCGTACTACAGTCAATGAGTGTCTTGTTGCACTTTCACTGAGTAACATTGAACCCAAAACCGTATCTAAAGCTCTTTGTGATCCAGAGTGGGTTAAAGCAATGCAAGATGAATTATCTCAGTTTGAGAGACTGAAGGTATGGAGATTGGTTCCAAATCCAAGGAAAGAAGAACCAATTCGTACCAAGTGGATTTTCAAGAACAAGAAGGATGAAAATGGAGTTGTAGTAAGGAACAAAGCTAGATTGGTTGCAAAGGGTTACTGCCAACAACCTGGTGTGGATTTCGACGAAACATTCGCTCCTGTTGCAAGAATGGAGGCCATTCGTATATTCTTAGCTTATGCCGCATTCAGAAACTTCACAGTGTTTCAAATGGATGTGAAGACAGCATTCTTGAATGGAGAACTCAAAGAAGAAGTTTACGTGGAGCAACCTGAAGGTTTTGTTGATCCTAAGAAGCCAAACCATGTCTACAGGTTAGACAAGGCTCTCTATGGTTTGAAGCAAGCACCCCGAGCATGGTATGATTCCTTATCTACTTTCTTACTCAAAGGAGGCTTTACCAAAGGTACTATTGACCCTACCCTGTTTATTCGTAAGCAAGGTAAACATGTTTTACTTGTCCAAATATATGTTGATGACATTATTTTTGGGTCAACCAGTCAAACTTTTTGTTGAAATTTTTCATCTCTAATGGTCAATCATTTTGAAATGAGCATCATTGGGGAAATGAATTACTTTTTGGGTCTACAAATCAAACAATTACCAACTGGTATTTTTATATCACAAGGTAAGTACATAAAAGATATGTTGAAAAAGTTTGAAATGACTAATTGTACTTCAATTTCAACCCCAATGGCTGCTCGTACAAACATTAATGCTGATAAAAATGGAAAACCATTTGACCAAAAGAGGTACAGAATGGTTCATTGTTGTATCTCACAGCATCTCGCCCAGATATAATGTTTGCAACATGTATGTGTGCTAGGTATCAAGCCGCTCCGACTGATTTACATTACCAAGCTGTGAAACGAATTTTTCGTTATCTGAAGGGTACACCCAATCTTGGTCTCTGGTATCCAAGGGATACTGGATTCAATTTAACTGCCTATTCAGATGCAGATCATGCAGGTTGTAAGCTTGATCGCAAGAGCACATCTGGTACTTTACAATTCTTAGGGGATAAGATTGTAAGTTGGTCATCCAAAAAGCAAAATTGCATATCACTGTCAACAGCAGAGGCTGAATATGTAGCTGCTGCTAGTTGTTGTGCTCAAGTGTTATGGATGAAAACACAACTTACCGACTATGGTCTGAAATATGATCGTGTCCCTATCTATTGTGATTCACAAAGTGCCATTGCAATTGCTGTCAACTCAGTCAATCACTCACGTTCAAAGCACATTGATGTGAGATATTATTTTCTCAAAGATCATGTTGAGAAAGGTGATATCGAACTCTATTTCGTGGGAACTGACCACCAACTCGCTGATTTGTTCACAAAACCTGGACGAAAAGAGGTTTAATTTCTTAATCTCTAAACTTGGTATGCTAAATCTTGATCCTTAATTATCTTTACCATGAAAGGAATTCTTGATTCATTTTTCAAAAAATTTTAAAAAATTGAAAAACAAAAATCACATACAAAAATAAAAATTTTTGAAAAATAACAAAAATATTTTCTTAATTTTCTTTTCTTTTATTTTAAAGTGGCTTGCATATACTCAGTATGCAACCCGTTCTTCATTGAACTATTTATTCTTTAAAGTGATTTACATATACTCTGTATGCAACCCGGTTTTAAAAAGAAAATTATTTATGTTTCAAAATTGGAATTAATTCATGTTATTATACATATAAATTGATATAAGATAACGTGGAATTGAACGCCTTTGTGTACTTCCAAGTGGTTTTATATGAATGTATATGTGTAGTACAAGATGTTAATTGCAATTTTGTTACATCTGTTTCAAAAACTCTCAATTGTTGATATGAGGAGCAAAGGATTGAACGCCTTTGTGTAATCCTGAGTTATCTCATCTTGAACGATTGATTAAATTCATTTTTCATAAAACCTGTTTTGGTTTCACAACAAATCATTTTTTTTGCTCCACCTTTTTCTATGAAAATCTTTTTGATCTATCTTTGCATAGATTAAGGGGGAGTTTGTGATTTCAAATCTCTTTCAAACTTCAAATGTGTTGTTCAAACATTTTTTTTCCACATTTGATGATTTTTTTTCAAAACATTTGCTTCAAAGGAAGTTCGGTGTTTAGTTTGCACATGAGCGACTAGGTTTTTCTCAAAATTCTACTCCTTGAATTTCATCATCGCCGATGAGTTCTAACCTCGGAGTATTCACTTCTTTCATTAGATAGTGAGGGTATTTTTGAAGTGATGATGAATTTGTGCAACTAAGTTAGAGGGAGTAAAGTCGAAAAGTGAGGGATTATGGTGATAATGTTGTGAGAAAAGGGTTAAAAGAATTGATACCCTTCCCTAAAATTCTCAAATCGTCGGGTAAAACACATTTCTATCAGATGTCATTTGTTGATATCTCGATATTGAAGAAGCCTTCATGGACCCAATGAAGCGATGCACATCTTTACCTAACCACTCAAGTATTTCTTAATAAATGCTTGTTTTACTTCTCATGGAGATTTTCTCATTTCTATTGACTCTTCATTTGGAAGACGTTAATATTGAAAAAGGGTGGCACTCTGCTCCAGTCCCCGACTTCATTTGATCACTTTGTGTCTAGAGCTCTCGTGATATACATGCTTTGTGATATACATGCTTATCTTTGTGATAATAGCCGGAACATTTGTAGTGATATCTTAGATGATATTTCACAATGATCAAATGAAAATCCTACCATTGCTAACATCATTTCCAGCTTTGAATGTAGGTCTCATAATTGCATTTGTGTAATTATTGAGTTAACAAGAAGTCTATTGTGACCTTGGAATTTTTTTTATAAAAGTCTTTAAGGATAGTAGAACATGGTTATCGAACGCTTAGGTGACACTGACCATGGTTTACATTCTTTGAAGCATTCTTGAGGTTGCAAAGCCAAAAGACCGAACTATGTTAGAGGTTTGCTTTGTGCTTTTCTCAATAATACATAGGAAATCCGATAAATGATAATACATTTCCTTCGGTCATTTCATTAATCCTTTCGATGTTTGAATGCAAACGGATCATTCTTATCCGGTTTCTTTTCTCATCACCCGAACACAGAAAACACCAACACCATGATACAATGTTTATCCAAACAACTTCAATATTACATTTTAGTCATCCATAGGAACAATTGGGTTGGTTTATATGGATAGATTGATGTTTTAGTGGTTGATAATTCTCCATAAGCATAATAACTACATTTCAAGTCATGATTATCTCTTTTAATATTCTTTTCAATCAATGTTTGCATAATGCCATTGGTATTTGTCATTATGAGGGGGAGAAATTAGAATGATTGATAAGGACAAGGAGAAAAGTTTGTGTTTGGTTGTTTCAATTGCTTTCCTAGATACTATCATTCAGTTTCTTGATTGAAAGTTTTCAAGTTTATTTGAAGTTCGTTTCTCTCAAATTCTATTTGTGATCATTCTTCTTCAAAGTTTGTTAGTCAATTTCATTCCAAACTGCAAGGGTTCCAAATTCAACTTGAAATCTATTCATCTCGAAAGAAAAAGATATACATTCAAGATTTAACGAAGAGACTGTGATTACTCATGAATTGAGGGGGAGCATGATTACTTCATAAGAAACTTTTCAAAAACCTTATTGAAATATTTTACTCTCAAAAGTGCTTAAGATGATGTGACAAAGAAGAAAAGCTTCAAAAAGAATCTTCATCGAAATAAAGAATCTTCACATCATACAACAAACACTTTATCTAAAGCTACATGGCACACATCAAGGGGGAGAGTACATGTTTCTGAAAATTCATTTCAAGATTTCAAAGAAAAGAATTCAAGATTCGAATATTGAAGAATTCAAAACAAGTTCATACCTTCCGCACCTCAAAAGACAACTCTGATTCATGATTCAACAATCTTCAAAGATTCAAGACACACACACACTCATCATTCTCTGTTCTATAAGAACATTGAGAATCAACAAATGATTTAACTTCAAGAAGTCCAAGACCTAGACTGAATCAAGTTCTCCAAAGACAATGAGAAAGCTTTGAAGACTTGTTTCAACACACCAATTGTCTTCATCACTGGGCTCATCAAATTCATTCCTACAAGACAAAACAACACGTACTTCAGACCGAACAATATATCACTAAGGGGGAGAATGTTAGAAATCCAAAAATAGTGATACATTGTAATTTAAGTTATGGACATACTTGTTGTTAAGTCATGAGTTGATGATTTCTAAGGTTGAGGGGCTAATAGTGTTAATTAGCATAGTTGGATAGTTTAGACTATAAACAGCCCTCAATTCCTTAGAAATCATAACTTTTTGCATAACATTTACACCTGAATAACACACTCTTGATCCCAATTCTCTCTCAACACACACACAAACACCAAGAACACACACACTAACCAAACACCATTGTTGATGTGAATTCGGTTGATAAAATCGTGGTGATTACAATGCTAAAGCCTACAAGAGGGGGACGGGTGCATACGGTACACTTAGGGTTTAGGGTTTGAAGTCGTAGGGCGGCTAACCCTACGACTTCAAACCCTAAACCCTAAGCTACAAAGTAAAACCCGAGGGGAAAGTTACATTCTAAAACCCTAAATGTTCAACCCTAAAATGCTAAAGCCTACAAGAGGGGGACGGGTGCATACGGTACGCTTAGGGTTTATGGTTTGAAGTTGTGGCTAACCCTACGACTTCAAACCCTAAACCCTAAGCTACAAAGTAAAACCCGAGCGGTTTAGGGTTTAGTGTTTAGGGTTTGAAGTCATAAGGTTAGCCTAATGGTACGCTTAAGGGTTTAGGGTTTCAAGTCATAGGGTTAAGCTACAAAGAAACTCATATAAAATCATGATTTTAGAAGAATAACAAATGAATATACAAATGAATAACAAATGATTTAAAGCATGAAGTTTGATATTCAAAATCAAAAATGATTTTACGTATACTTTGGGAAAAACATATACAAAATCATATATGATTTTTATTATATATATAGACAAAAAAAAATGAGTTCGATATCATTAATCGTATTCAAAATCAAATATGATTTTAGTTGTAATTAGTCAAGCAAGTATACAAAATCATATATGATTTTGTGTAGGACATTTAGGTAACTTCCATCTCATTCATAAAAAAACAATACGAAATCAAAAATGATTTTATGCATCATTTAGGAAACCTATGCAAAATCAAAAATGATTTTACACATACACTAGAGGAAAACTATAGAAACTCATTTATGATTTTGTATATTACATCGAGTCAAAAGTAAAATAAGTTGCATAATAATATAACCGTTTGAAATCATATACGACTTTAAACATAGTGTGAATTATGCATACAAAATCATTTTTAATTTTGATCATAATTATACAAAATCATTTTTGAATTATCCATAAGAATGATTTTACGTATACATTGGGAAAAACATATACAAAATCATATATGATTTTATTTATATATATAGACAAAAAAAATGAGTTTGATATCATTAATCTTATTCAAAATCATATATGATTTTAGTGTAATTCATCAACCAAGTATACAAAATCATATATGATTTTGTGTAGGACATTTAGGTAACTTCCATCTCATTCATAAAAAAACAATACAAAATCAAAAATGATTTTATGCATCATTTAGGAAACCTATGCAAAATCAAAAATGATTTTACACATGCATTAGAGGAAAACTATAGAGACTCATTTATGATTTTGTATATTACATCGAGTCAAAACTAAAATAAGTTGCTTAAAAATTTAACCGTTTGAAGTCATATATGATTTTAAACATAGTGTGAATTATCCATACAAAAACATATTTGATTTTATTCATACTTATACATTTTTGAATTATCCATAAGAATGATTTTACGTATACATTGGGAAAGACATATACAAAATCATATATGATTTTATTTATATATAAAGACCAAAAAAAAATGAGTTCGATATCATTAATCGTATTCAAAATCAAATATGATTTTAGTCGTAATTAGTCAAGCAAGTATACAAAATCATATATGATTTTGTGTAGGACATTTAGGTAACTTCCATCTCTTTCATAAAAAGACAATACGAAATCAAAAATGATTTTATGCATCATTTAGGAAACCTATGCAAAATCAAAAATGATTTTACACATACATTAGAGGAAAACTATAGAAACTCATTTATGTTTTTAAACATAGTCTGAATTATCCATACGAAATCATATATGAAATAATTAACCAGTTTAAAAATCAAATATGGTTGTGTATGACATTTTGTCTAAGCAAATGGCTTCCTTAAAATGAAACCTATTTAAAATTAAAATTTATTTTTCTCTCAAAAACTGAAAATGTTATCACAAAATCCACTATTTATATCAAAAATTATTTTACACAAATTTTGGAGAAAATCTATAGAAAGTCATATATTAATATGTGAATCATGTTGGAGGAAAAATGAATTTCATACAAATAAACCTATTTAAAATCAAAAATGATTGTAAACGTAATGTTTAAAAACGCATAAGGTATCATATATGATTTAATTTATAAAGCTGTTGTGAATCATATATGATTTTACACATACGTTCTCAAGAAAATATAAAAAACGTAGGGGTAGTATTTTATTTTTCACTGAATACATTATATACTTCTTTTCCCCCCAAAATTCTTCATTTTCGCACATGTACACACAAACACATACAAACACACACTAAAACCGGCGATTGATTTTGATATTTGTTTCTCTCCGCCATTGTTTGTTACCGTCGTACCGCCAATACAAATCCATTACATTTTGATATCTGTATCCTACTGTCGTACGCTTCCTCCATTATTTCCGTCCGTTGTACACTTCCTCCACTATCTCCGTCACTTCCTTAAAATATTATATTTATCATCTTAAAAAATCATGGCTGACAAGTCTAAATCGATAAATATGAAAAGGAAAAATGTAATTGAAGATTCTGAAAACTCAATTTCAGATTCAGGTATATTTTATCTTTATTTATTCATTTTTTTTATATTTTTTTAATTTTATATGATTTTTTTAGGGTTTTAGTTTTTTTTTTTAATTTTTTTTTTTTAATTTTTAATTCTATGCTTACAGTCCACTGATTATGTAGTTAACTATGTGTACTGAATCATATTTGATTATGTATAGAGTTTTAATGATATATGTTTTTTTAAATATATGTGTAAAATCATATATGATTTTGTATATAGATTTGAGTTTTTTAACTTTGAGTCTACAATCAAATATCAATTTGTAATGAGGTTGTAGTTAGCTGTGTCCTTATGAATAGAATCATAGTTGATTGTGTATATAGATTTTAGAGATATAGGTTTTTGTAACTATATGTTTAAAAACATATATGATTTGGTATATAGATTTGAGTTTTGTAACTTTGTTTATACAATCCAATATGCTTTTCTATTGAGGTTTTAGTTACCTGTGTCCTTATGCCTAGTATTATATTCAATTATGTATGTAGATTTTAGAGGTGTCTGTTTTTGTAACTCTATGTTTAAAATCATATATGATTTTGTATATAAATTTGAGTTTTTAACTTTATTTTTTAAAATCATATATAATTTTGTTTTTAGTTTCTAGTTACCTCTGCCATTATGCATAGAATCATATTTGATTATGTATTTAGATGTTAGAGGTATCTGTTTTGTATAGTTATTTATATGTCACTCACATTTGACAATGTATAATCTAAAATATCTTATACGGATTTTTATATACTGTAGATGATCTAAATCTCACATTGGCGGAACTTAAATCAAGTAAAAAAGGAAATTCAAGGGAGATTGTTCCGTTGGCAGTTAAAGTTGCCAAGAAGCAAAGAGTTAGTAAAGAGAAGAAGAATAAAAGTGATAATCAAAAAACTTCGAAGAAGCAAATTGTAACTAAAGAGAAGAGAAGAAAAATGATAATCAAAAACAATTGACAATAGCAAATCCAATTTCAAATCGTCTTGGTTCTAATCTACTGTCGATTAGAATGAGGACATCACCAAAACCTCTTGCAAAAATGATGTCATCACTGAGTTTATCTCAGAAGAAAATGGTTTCCAAGATGGGATTTGGAGGTTTGTTTGGCTTCTCAATAACCAAATTCAACCCAAAACTCGGTCATTACATTGTGAAATCTTTCAAAGAAATTGAGATGGTGATCAGGACAGCTAAAGGAGATATTATATGTGACAGAGATGTCGTATATCACGTCCTTGGGATTTCCACTTCTGAAGGTACTTCTTTGGATTCAAATGAGTATTCAGAAGAATTTGAAAAAGAATGGTTTAAGCAATTTTCAGACGAAGGCATAAAAGAAAAAGAAGTTAGAGCTTCTACTATTGCAGATTACATGAGTTATCAAGAAGCTGACCACATGTTCAAAATGAACTTCTTGATGGTGTTTTACAACACAATGATAAAATGTGACAGTAGTGGTCGTCTTGATCGGAGTGTTCTGCGTTATATAAACAGGGAAACAAAGGTAGAAAAAATCGATTGGTGTGGTGAGCTGTTGAAAAGTTTGGGCTGTAGTAAAATCCATTAGAATGAACAAAATCCGTACACAAAACCATACGATGGACCCTACACTTTTATATATGTGAGTGCATTTTTATTCATACTTACTAAAGTTGATTGTTTAAATGTGCCATAAAAAAACCTGATTTTTCATAATTGTTTTCAAAATGTATGTGTGTAAAAGTCATTTTTGATTTTGAATATGTTTCTTTGTAAATAACTCATTTGTTTTTTATAAATTTAATATAGAAAATCATTTTTGATTTTCCATATGTTTTTCACACTGTAAGCTTAAAATCAAATTTGATTTTTAATAAGTTTTGTGTATTAATGTTTATGTGATTTATAAGAAATTCCTTTTTGTATTTCTTTTGTAGTTGTTGTATCTTGATTCTACGAAAGCGGATTCTCAACCGATCAGTGCAAAAAAAACAATTTTCAAGAATTGGACAAACGCTCTCATTGAAGCAAGAGGAATTGAAGAAATGAAGAAAGGATCGTTTGGGACGTTTCCAGTTGTGCAAATTACCAAAAGCAAGATGACAAGTTGTTAGAAATGAATGAGAAGAAGGTAATTTATTATTCTTTGTTAAATCATATATGATTTTGGATTATCTATAAAATTTTGAATCTATGTTTTCCTATGTAGAATCATATTTGATTTTGTGTGAAGCACAATAATTTATCTAACATGTGATATGTGATGATTTAGGGTTATCTGGAGTTGATTGATAACCATTTTAGTGTTATAAGTGAGATGAAGGATGTGCTAATGGAGACTTTTAATGATATATCAAAAGAGTTCGGCAATGATGATTTTTTCTTAGAGAGCCGAAAGAAGATGGCCGAACTTTTTTCACTGGATGAAAGGGATGTTGATGGTTTGTTAAAAAAAAAGAGGTGGATGCAACTAACTTGATTGTTTCTGTGCTTGATTCGATAAATCTTCCAAATAATGATTATGAAAGTGTTGAAGAGGGTACAGATGAAGAAGGTGGTAATTGGCGTGACCTTAATAGTAATGATAACAATGAGGTTGAAGATGAGTTAGTTTTGAGAGATGGTGGTAATCCTATTGTTGATGAAAACTTAAATTTACAAGAGTCAAAAGATGTTGAAAATGTGGATGCTGAGTTGCTACTGGCATTGAATAGCTCCAACACTTTAGTGGACATCCAAACTGAGAATGCTGAATTGGTGGTTGATAATGAGAATGAAACTGCAATTTCAAGCCCAGCTGTTATGCTGGCAGTTTTTGAAAAACGTACTTTAAAACCATCTGCTGTTTTGCTTTCTCCATTTGTGTTTACTCTCACACCTGCTAGAGATAAGCTAAAGAGATCAGAGGTTGTTTATGCAGTTGAAATGTTTTGTAATGATGAAGCAGATGAAGTGTAAGTTTCATCTTTTGTTATTTCACTTATAGTTTTATATATTACAATAAATATTTTGCAGTCCTTAATTGTTGATTTTCACTTTATCTTTTTTGATATTAGGGAAATGATTTTCATGTCAAAGAAGTACTTTGGAGAGTCGAATGCCCTTCGTCTTAATATGCAGACTTTAAAACCAGGATCATATGTGGATGTTTCTGTAATTGATTGTTGGTCAACTCTCTTGAACTTCCAAGAACAATCAAGAGGAAAAGTGGATGTTAGAAAAATATTTCTCAACACTTTAATACTTGTAAGTTTTTTTCGTAGTTTTGTAAAATTTCTATTTGCTTGTTCATTCAGTTTTTATCAATAGTATTGAATTATTCTTTGAACAAGCAGTCTGAAAAAAATTTTAGTGAAAAAAAGACAAAAACAGAGGAACAACTTTATGAGTTGTTTGACATCAATGTGCGTACGTTCTTTGGAAAGAATGAAGATTTGAGTGATTTTCAACAGTTTGATCTGGTATGTACAAAATCAATTTTGATTCTGTATAGGTTTCTTGATATCTAAATAATTTGGTTTTCCAAATTTATGCATAAAATCATATATGATTTTGTATAGGTTTTTCTGATTTTATGTACAAAATCATATTTGATTTTGTATAGGTTATTGATATGAACTACATTTGACTTTGTATGGTTCTTGATATTTGTTTTGCTTTTTATTTTCACTTGTAAACAGGTTTTCTTCCCCATGTGTCGTTCACAGCACTTTTACTGTTTCGTATATGACCTGAGGAAGAAACCAGAATTAATTGTGCTTGACAACATCCATGCTGGCGACAATTTTGAAGCGAAATATAGCAATGTCATAAATGTTGTTGTAAGTATTAATTATTTTTTCATGTATTTTTATATTTATATATTTTGCTCCACAAGATTTTTCTTATTTTAAAAATTCTGTTATGCGTAGCATAACCAATTTTGTAGTTATTTAAATCACAAGAAACATCTAATGGCCGACAAGATTACTTCTCTTAAGTTAAAGCAAATGAAACTAAAATGGAATACAAAGAAAAATTTTGTTGATTGTGGCGTCTTTCTGATGCGTCACATGGAATGTTTTGATGGTCAAAAGCCACAGAATTGGGATTGTTCAATTCCAAAAGAGTCTAAAGGTCAATCTGAAGAAATTTTCAATCTGAGAATAAGGTATAACAAGATGATTCAGGTACATCAAGCTAACAATATTGCTTCGAGTAATATTGAAAGGGTTGAAGAATATGGAAAAAAAAAGAGATTAGAAAAAGATGGCAAAGGTTCTTGTTGCAATGCAAAAACAAAATGTTTCTAAATAGAAATTCAGACTTGGAAGTTGATGGAAACTTTTTTCAGTTGTTGATAGACTTGTGGAAACTTTGAATGGTGTATGTTTTGTAAACAGTTTGTATAATAGAACTACTATATAGTTATTTAGTAAATAAGCTATTGAAAATTATGATTAATATTACTTATAGAGTTTGAAAATCATAAATGATTTTGTGTTTCAAATTCAGATAAATCAAAAATGATTTTATGCATCATTTAGGAAACCTATGCAAAATCAAAAATGATTTTACACATACATTAGAGGAAAACTTTAGAAACTCATTTATGATTTTGTATATTACATCGAGTGAAAACCAAAATAAGTTACATAAAAAATATAACCGTTTGAAATCATATATGATTTTAAAAATAGTGTGAATTATCCATACAAAATCAATTTTGATTTCCTATTGTTACTTAAAGACAAAAAAAAATGAGTTCGTTATCTTTAAACATGCTAAGAATCATATATGATTAAAAATAAAAATGATTTTTTATAGGTTTCGTATATCATTTAAAATGATATGTACAATGTTTGTTTAGTATATCATTTAAAATGAGTTACATACAAAGAAAATCATATAAATATCAAAAATGATTTAAACCATGAAGTTTGATATTCAAAATCAAAAATGATTTTACGTATACATTGGGAAAAACATATACAAAATCATATATGATTTTATTTATATATATAGGGAAAAAAATGAGTTCGATATCATTAATCCCACTCAAAATCATATATGATTTTAGTCGTAATTAGTGAAGCAAGTATACCAAATCATATATGATTTTGTGTAGGACATTTAGGTAACTTCCATCTCATTCATAAAAAAACAATACGAAATCAAAAATGATTTTATGCATCATTTACGAAACCTATGCAAAATCAAAAATGATTTTACACATACATTAGAGGAAAAAGATAGAAACTCATTAATGATTTTGTATATTTCATCAGGTCAAAACCAAAAATAAGTCGCATAATAATATAACTGTTTGAAATCATATATGATTTTAAACATAGTGTGAATTATTCATACAAAATCATTTTTGATTTTATTCATACTTATACAAAATCATTTTTGAATTATCCATAACAATGATTATACGTATGCATTGGGGAAAACATATACAAAATCATATATGATTTTATTTTAGTTAAAGTAAATGGCTTCCTTAAACAAATCATATATAAAATCAAAAATGATTTTTAGCATAAACTTTCATATTCGAAATCTGTAATGATTTTACAAATGTGTTAAGGTAAAACAATACAAAATCATATATGATTTTGTGTAGAATATTGAGTCAACATCAAAATGAATTCCATAAAAAGATACCATTTTAAAATCATATATGATTTTAAACATACAGAGTCAAATACCAATAAAAAGTCATATTTTATTATATTCATAAATGTAGGCAACACAAATGAGTTTGGTATTATTAAACACAAACACATTAAATCAAACACAAACCCATTTCATCATAATTCGTGAAAATATTAAATCATTTATCATTACATAAAATTCTAGAACAAATAATAAACATTAAATTTAATACTTTGGAGCATAGTTTATAATTTCTTCAACAATTTGTTTCCTTCTTTGAATATAATTCTCTTCCTTGTTGAATTTTCCAATCTTTTCTTCAAATTCTTTCTTTTTTTTTTCCATTACTTTCTTGAACATTGAAACCCAGTATTCTTTTTCTTCAACAATCTCTTCGAATATTGGGGCTAGATAGCTGCAAAAAAAAAAAAAATTTAAAAATTTAACAGTTTTTATAGTATATAAGAAAATTATTTTACATATAAAAAAGAGAAAAGAAAAACCTTTTCATGACAGTATCATGTTGACGATTTATATCATCAATTTCTAGTAGAATATTTTGCATTTCCGACAGAAGAATAATAGATCGGTCTTTAGCATTATTTATGAATTCGGTATGCTTTCGAATATCTTGGTTGTAGTGATCACCCCTCAAAGAATAGTAGTTTCTGATTGAAGTAACTGGCATTTTTGGAGATGGTGGACGTGGCAAAACAAAGGAAGGATCCATTTTTGATATTTTATCTAGAAAGAAGAAAGAAAAAGGAAAAGAAGAAGATAAAATTTTTTTGAAAAGGTTATTTCAAAGAATGGTTTATATAGAGAAGTTAAGTAAAAGAATATAACGGTTAGTATTGAAAATTTAAGAATACAACGCTTGTTTTTTTTTTTTAAATTTTCAATCGGTTATGTGCATTAAATACGTAGTCAAGTTTTTAATTAATTTTTTCTTTTTATTTTTTATTTTTGCTTGTTACATAATTACGTAATCAAATTTTTATGAGTAAATTGTGCTATTCAAAATCAAAAATGATTTTACTCATATAATTTTAAAACCTATTAAGATTCAAAAAATTTGAAGGGCAGTGTATTCTTTCTAGGGTGAAATTTGGAAAAATCTATAGAAAATCATATATGAAAATGTTATCACAAAATCCACTATTTATATCAAAAATTATTTTACACAAAATTTAGAGAAAATCTATAGAAAGTCATACATATATTAATATGTGAATCATGAAGGAAGAAAAATGAGTTTCATACAAATAAACCTATTTAAAATCAAAAATGATTTTAAATGAAATGTTTAAAAACCAATAAGTGGTATCATATATGATTTAATTCATAAAACTGTTGTGAATCATATATGATTTTAAACATATATTCTCACGAAAATATATAAAACGTAGGGGTAGTATTGTATTTTTCACAGAATCCATTATAAATTTCTTTTCCCCCCATATTCCTTCATCTTAACACACGTACACACAAACGCATACAAACATAGGGTTTCTGATAAGTTGCATAAAAATATAGCCGTTTGAAATCATATATGATTTTAAAAATAGGGTGAATTATCCATACAAGATCATATATGATTTTTTATAGGTTTCTGATATGTACAACGTTTGTTTTGTATATCATTTAAAATGAGTTACATAGAAAGAAAATTATATAAAAATCAAAAATGATTTAAAGCATGAAGTTTATATATATACAAAATCATATATGATTTTATTTATATATATATAGACAAAAAAAATGAGTTCGATATCATTAATCGTATTCAAAATCATATATGATTTTAGTCGTAATTAGTGAACCAAGTATACCAAAACATATATGATTTTGTGTAGGACATTTAGGTAACTTCCATCCCATTCATAAAAAAACAATACGAAATCAAAAATGATTTTATGCATCATTTAGGAAAGCAAAGCAAAATCAAAAATGATTTTACACATACATTAGAGAAAACGATAGAAACTCATTAATGATTTTGTATATTTCATCGGGTCAAATCCAAAAATAAGTCGCATAATAATATAACCGTTTGAAATCATATATGATTTTAAACATAGTGTGAATTATTCATACAAAATCATTTTTCATTTTATTCATACTTATACAAAATCATTTTTGAATTATCCATAACAATGATTATACGTATACATTGGGGAAAACATATACAAAATCATATATGATTTTATTTATAAATATAGACAAAAAAAAATGAGTTCGATATTGTTAATCCTATTTAAAATCATATATGATTTTAGTCGTAATTACTGAACCAAGTATACCAAATCATATATTATTTTGTGTAGGACATTTAGGTAACTTCCATCTCATTCATAAAAAAACAATACGAAATCAAAAATGATTTTATGCATCATTTAGAAAACCTATGCAAAATCAAAAATGATTTTACACATACATTAGAAGAAAACTTTAGAAACTCATTTATGATTTTGTATATTACATCGAGTCAAAACCAAAAATAAGTCGCATAATAATATAAGCGTTTGAAATCATATATGATTTTAAACATAGTGTGAATTATTCATACAAAATCATTTTTGATTTTATTCATACTTATACAAAATCATTTTTGAATTATCCATAAGAATGATTTTACGTTTGCATGGGGGAAAAAATATACAAAATCATATATGATTTAATTTATAAATATAGACAAAAAAAATGAGTTTGATATCGTTAATCCTATTCAAAATCATATATGATTTTAGTCGTAATTAGTCAAGCAAGTATACAAAATCATATATGATTTTGTGTAGGACATTTAGGTAACTTCCATCTCATTCATAAAAAGACAATATGAAATCAAAAATGATTTTATGCATCATTTAGTTAATCAAATTTTTATAAGTAAATTGTGCTATTCAAAATCAAAAATGATTTTAAACATAAATAAAGGAAAAACTATAAAAAATTATATATGATTTTACTCATAAAATCTTAAAACCTATTCAAATTCAAAAAAATTTTTACACAAAATTTGGGAAAATCTATAGAAAATCATATATGAAAATGTTATCACAAAATCCACTATTTATATCAAAAATTATTTTACACAAAATTTATAGAAAATCTATAGAAAGTCATACATATTAATATGTGAATCATGTAGGAGGAAAAATGAGTTTCATATAAATAAACCTATTTAAAATCAAAAATGATTTTAAACGAAATGTTTAAAATCCCATAAGTGGTATCATATACGATTTAATTCATAAAACTGTTGTGAATCATATATGATATTACACATATGTTCTCAAGAAAATATATAAAACGTAGGGGTAGTATTGTATTTTTCACAGAATCCATTATATACTTCTTTTCCCCATTTTCACACACGTACACACAAACGCATACAAACACACACTAAAACCGGCGATTGATTTTGATCTCTGTTTCTCTTCATTATACTTCCATTATACTATTTCTTACTGTCGTACAAACCCATTATATTTTGATCTTTGTATCCTACCGTCGTACAATTATTTCCGTCCGTCGTACAATTCCTCCACTATCTCCGCACTTCCGTAAAATATTATATTTATCATCTTAAAAAATCATGGCTGAGCAGTCTAAATCGTTAAATATGAAAAGGAAAAATGTTATTGATGATTCTGAAAAGTCAATTCATATTCAGGTACATTTAATCATTATTTATTCATTTTTTTATATTTTTTTTATTTTATATGATTTTTTTAGGGTTTTAATTTATTTTTTTAGGTTTTTTTTTTTTTAATTTTTAATTCTATGCTTGCAATCCACTGATTATGTAGTTAACTATTTCCACTGAATCATATTTGATTATTTATAGAGGTTTTAATGGTATATGTTTTTTTAAATCTATGTGTAAAATCATATATGATTTTGTATATAGATTTGAGTCTTTTTATCTTTGATTCTACAATCAATTATCATTTTGTATTGAGGCTGTTGTTAGTTGCGTCTTTATGCCTAGAATCATATTTGATTGTGTATATAAATTTTAAAGATATAGGTTTTTGTAACTGTATGAGTAAAAACATATATGATTTGGTATATAGATTTTTGAGTTTTGTAACTGTATGTGTAGTATCATGTTTGATTATAGGTTTAGAGTTTATACAATCCAATATTTGATCATGTATAAAAATTTTAGAGGTTCTGTTTTTGTAACTTTATGTGTAATATCATGTTTGAATTTGTTATTTTTTAAGTTTATGTGTAGAATCAAATATTATCTTATGTTGTTAGTTATTTGTGTTATCCAAATATAATTTATTTAGTTTTGATATATTAAACATATTATGTAGATAACGAAAATGTCAATTTGTCGAAATTAGAAACGATGAAGAAAGGAAATTTTGAACTGGCTGTTAAAAGTAGAAGAGTTTCAAAAAAGAAGAAAGTTGTATCTGCTGATGATAAAAATCAGAACGATGATAGTGATGATAATGATAATGATGTTTCATCTCCTCAAAAAGTTAAAAGGAAATACAACCTTCTTGGTTTTCAGTTTAAGTCAATTGTCATCAGGACTGCGCCATCTCCTTTCGCTAAAATGATGTCCTCACTTAGTATATCTCAGAAGAAGATGGTTTGTCAAATGGGATTAGGATCCTTACTTAGATTCTCAATAAGCGAACTCAACCCTAAACTTGGGCATTATATAGTGAGTTCTTTTAACGGCTCTTATATTAAGACTTTGAAAGGCAAAAATTACTGTAACCGTGATGCTGTATCTCAAGTTTTTGGGATTTCGAAATCCGTTGGTCTTCCGTTGAGTTCCTTAAAAAAGACACATGAGTTTGAAAAAGTTTGGGAAAAACAATTCAAAAATCCTAGACTGATAACAGCAAAAGACATTGCCAATGTGATGAGTTACGATGTGGCAGATTACATGTTCAAGATGAACTTTCTTATGGTGTTTTACAACACGATGATAGCTTGTGAAAGTGGTGGTCATATTTGTAGGGAAGTGTTGAAATATATAAAAGATGACACCAAAGTTGAAGAAATTGACTGGTGTGGTGAGTTGTTAGAAGCTTTGAAAGTTAGTAAAAACAGATGGAATCCAGAAAATCCGTTACAAAGCACATATTCTGGTCCTTACACTTTTTTAGATGTAAGTAAATTTTTCTTTCAACATTGACCTAATTGCACCTATATATTAATGTTTGTATGATTTACACTTTTTTTTTTGTTTTATTTAACTTTTAGTTGTTGTATCTTGATCGTACCACATCTAATTCCCAAGACTCAACCCGTCAATATCCAATTCATAAGAATTGGACTGATGCTGACATACAAGCTCGAGTTATTAAGGAAATGAGAAATAAATCTTTCGGTACATTTGATATTGTGATGCCTTCTGTGGACAAAAGTGAAAAAGAAAAATGTAAGGAGGATGGTGGCGAGAAGGACTTAACGCTAAATAAGAAAAAGGTAATATTACTATTAATTTAATCAAATATGATTTTGTTATAACTGTTAAGTTTGATTATATTGATTTTGTATAAAATGCCATTAAAAATCATATATGATTTTTATATTTTCTCGAAAATGAACACTAAATTCATATATGATTTTGACTAGGTTTAATGATAGTGAACTAACTTTTTTATGTCTACATGTATGAGTAAAGTCATATATGTTTTTGTGCAAGAATGTTACAAACTACGAGTAAAATAAAAATTTTTATAAATAGGTTTCTCTGGATGGAAATAATTTAGTTTTGGGTCAATGTCCTATACAAAATCATATATGATATTTTATAGGTTTTTCAGAAAACATGCTTAAAATCATTTTTGATTTTGATCAAGTATTTAATTTTGAATAGGGCTACCTGCATATGATTGAGGATAGTTTTAGAACAGTGAATGATACGAAGTCATCTGTAATTGAAATATTCACTGAGATATCAAAAAAGTTTGGCGACGATGATACTTTCTTTGATAAACGCGAGAAGTTGTCTGAAATTTTTTCTTTGGACAAAAACTTTCTTGATGATTTGCTTAAAAAGAAAGAGGTGAATGAGGACAAGATGAGTGATTCGGTATTTGTTTCAAGAGATGATGATAATGAGGTTGAAGGTTCTGTTAATATGGACAGAGAATTGAGTTTAGTTGTCTACAATTTAGATGGTGTGAATGATGATGTTGATTATGAAAAGGAGGATGTAGAAATGAACTTAGTTGCTTACAATGCTGGTTATGATGTGGATGAAGAATTGAATGCTGAAGTTGAGCATGAAATTGATAGAGAAGTTGGGCAAGAAGTTCAGCTTGAACAAGAAAAAGAAGTTGAGAAAGAAGTTGATCCTAAAGATAACCAAGAAGTTGAGCAAGAAGGTGATGATGAAGTTGAAAAAGTATTGAATGATGAAGTATCAAAATCTGATCAAACTTCTATTATGGAGCCAATTTTTCAGAAAGATTCTTTTTTCACTATAATACGAGCAAGAGATGAGTTGGATGAAATGGAAGTTTTTTATGCAATGCTTATGTTTTCTTTGTACAAGGGCACACGAATGTAAGTTTCATATTTAATAAGCAAAAATGATTTTAATCCCTTAACACTTGTTTTAACTTTTTTTTTATTTATTTAATAATAGGGATGTAGTTTTCAAAAGCGACAAGTTTTTTGAAACGACAATCGCCAGGCGTCATATGTTTCAGTGTTTTGAACCTGGAAAACATATTCAAAGAGAGATTGTAGATTGTTGGGCATCAATATTGAATTTCCAAGAACAATCGATGAAAAAAGATGGAATAAAGAGATTGTTTTACCAACTCATATTTTTGTAAGTTTTTTGTACTTTTTTTGCATAATATAATTTGTTATTCATTCGTCTATATTTTATGGTAATTACGTACTTTTTAAAATGCAGTCAGATGAGTTCTTTTTAGAAGATAATTCTGTGGACGACAAAGAACGTTTTATGCTTTTCAGTAGTAGTTGGTCATTCTTCTTTTACAATGCTCAACATTTAAAGTCATTGAAAGAAATTGATTTGGTATGTTTCACTTATTTTAATTTTAAGTTTTTTAATTTCAGTTTCTTGAATTTCATTTCTACTTTCATATGTTGTCAGGTGTTCTTCCCAATTTGTTTTTCAGAAGATTTTTATTTGTTTGTTTATGACATAAGACGGAAACCAGCATTTCATGTTATAGACAACAACATTCCAGGGAAAAAATTTGAAGAAAAATACAGAAAGACTATAGAGATTGTGGTAAGTATCGTTAAGTACTCATGTTTTGTTTTCATTTTATATAAATTTTTCCTGATTATTTTTATTGTATTTGCACAGCATAACCTTTTCTGCAGATATTTGGTTCTTGTTGAGCATCCCAATGCTGAAAAGATTAAGTCACTTAAAGTAAAGCAGCTCAGAATAAAATGGAATACAAAGAAGAATTCGATTGATTCTGGCATATTTCTAATGCGTCACATGGAATGTTACCATTCACAATTTCTAAAGAATTGGGACTGTTCAATTCCAAAAGAATATGAAGGACAAGAAAATGTGTTGTTCAATTTGAGATTTAGGTACATTGAAACGATACTGCGACATAGAGCTAACAATTTGAAAACATTAATGGAAGAAGAGGCAGTATCGTATGGAGCTGAACATAGCAAAAGACACATAAGAGAACTATATCTTGGTTTGAGATCCAAGTATCTGAAAGGAAAGAGGTGAAGTTTGTGATTTGTGTAGAAACTGGTTTGACGTAATGGAAACTTTGAAAAAACTATGCATTGTTTATAAAGTTTTCATGAACATGTTTATAATGTGGTTTGAATTAATGGAAACTTTGAAAAAACTATATATTGGTTTGAGATTCAAGTATCTCAATTTATTTCTTTTTATAGGTTTCTGTATGAAATAAGTTACATACAAAGAAACTCATATAAAATCAAAAATGATTTAAAGTATGAAGTGTGATATTCAAAATCAAAAATAATTTTACGTATGCATGGGGGAAAACATATACAAAATCATATATGATTTTATTTATAAATATAGACAAAAAAAATGAGTTCGATAACATTAATCCTATTCAAAATCATATATGATTTTAGTGGTAATTAGTCAACCAAGTATACCAAATCATATATGATTTTGTGTAGGACATTTAGGTAACTTCCATCTGATTCATAAAAAAACAATACGAAATCAAAAATGATTTTATGCATCATTTAGGAAAGCAAAGCAAACTCAAAAATGATTTTACATATACATTAGAGGAAAAACTTTAGAAACTCATTTATGATTTTAAACATAGTCTGAATTATCCATACGAAATCATATTTAATTTTATTCATACTTTTACATAATCATGTTTGATTTTATTCATACCTATACATAATCATATATGATTTTTATTTTATTCAACAAACAATGTCAAAAAACGTTATAAAATCTTATTTAATTTTGGTATGCAGTGTTAAAAAACTACTATACGAAGTCATATTTAATTTATCAAAAAAACATATCATGAAAATTATGTAAAACTAAATTTGATTTTTCACATAAAGTTTCTAAAACTATACAAAATCATATATGATTTTACGCATGAATTTGGATTCTATATCACTAAAATAATACAAAATCAATTATGATTTTGTACACGCTTAGGTTTTATTCGTAAAATTATTAAAATTACATAATTACCCCTAAAATAATACAAAATCAATTATGATTTTGGATTCACATAAACACTCTTGTAAGTGGTATTTATGTAATTTAGTATACAACATAATTGATTTTCGTGTGATAGAAAGATTTTATTTTCTTTTCCTTGATCATTTCTAGAAATATTTAAAAACTGAATCTCAGTTTCATGTTCTTCAAAATACGAAAACTACTTTTCCTTATCATTTCAAGAGAATTATTAAATATTTTATTATGTCAAATGTTCTATCATCTTACTCTAAACGCAAAAACAACATTGAAATATCTGAAGATTTCATACCTATAAACTGTACTGCAGATTCAGGTAAATTCAATGTTCTATCTTCTTTTTGTTTTTTCTATTTTATTACATGTTACTTGTTAGTGTATTATATAATGAAGATTTTTCTAGGTTTTTTTTTTTTAGGTTAATATTATATTTCTTTATGATTTTTTGATGTTTGATTCGAACTTTATTTATTATATAGATGTGTAATTAGTGATGATACTTTGATAGATGATAGATGATAGTCAACTTTTTACAAAACCTTTGTTATCTTCTGTAAAGCGATTCTCACCTAAAAATAATACAACTAAAGGTTCGAAAAGACATATGAAATTCACAACTAAGCTGAAACCATTAGCTGCTGTAGTGACAGCTCTTAATCAAATACAGAAGAAAGTTGTATGTGATTTAGGTTTTGGTTCATTGATAGGTTTTGATATAATTGATCTACCATTGGATCTTTTGTTCTATGTTGTTGACTCATTCGATAAGGACGAAATGCTGATAAGGACATCAAAAGGTGACATCAAATGTGACCGTGATGCTGTATTTGATGTATTTGGAATTGCTGGTGGAAAAGTTGACATTAAGTCTTTGGACAAAGTGAGTGATTCTTTTGTTAAAGAGTGGTGTAATCAATTTGGTAATGTGAGAGATATTACAATGTCTGAAATTGAATCGGCAATCACTAATTCAAATGGCGCAACTGATGAATTTTTTAAGATGAATTTCTTAATGCTCTTTGCCAATACAATGATAGGATGCGAAACCAATGGTCTCGTTAAGTATGACGCTTTGGAACATATATCAAGTAAAACAGTTATTTCTGAGATAGATTGGATTGGTTTTTTGCTGAATGAATTACAAAAGAGTAAAAATAATTGGAACAGAGAGAGTCCTGCAACAAATCCATATGCTGGTCCATCTACCTTGTTAACTGTAAGTTTATTTTGTTATCCATATTGTATTTGTGTTTTTTGACCCTGTAACTTTTCATCGTGTTACTTTTTTTAGCTGCTTTATCTTGACCGTACAAAAACTGAAGGGCTACCTGTTTTTCGACAACGGCCTATATTCAAAAGTTGGACTCCTTTTTTAAAACCTCATGCAGAAAGAGAGAATGCTTGTGGAGATTTTGGTTTAATGGAACATTTGTCGCCTTTTGGAAAAAAGGTACACTCTATTCTTAAAATCATTTTTGATCTTTAATATGTTTGTTTGTATAGATATCACAATCTACAAGTAAAATCATTTTTGATCTTTAATATATTTGTTTGTATAGATATCACAATGTATACGTAAAATAATTTTTGATTATGAATAAATTTCTTTCTATTGAAGTCATTTGCTTTGACTCAATATGCTATACAAAATCATAAACGTTTTTGCACATTAAGTTTATTTTTATAGAAAGTCTATACAAAATCATAAATGATTTTCAATGGGTTTAATAATACCAAAGTCACATTTTTCTTTCTACATGTATGAATAAAATCATATATGATTTTGTATAAGGTTTGGACAATCTAGGTGTAAAATCATTTCTGATTTTAAATAGTTTTCTTATTAATTAATTTTGTAGGATTGTTTAACATTAATTGATTATAAGCTAGATGCTATAATTGAGATGAAGTTGTTGTTGTTGGATATCATCAAAGAATTCAAATCAAATTATGGAGATGATGCCAGCTTGCAAAAGGTATACTGGAAGATCAATGATGTTTTTTCTGTGAAGGAGTTTTTAGCTAAAGAAGGAGAAGATGTGGATCTGTATGTGACTAATATATTGGACAGAGAAGGAATTGGAAACGATAATGAACTTGAGTTTAAAAAAAGAAAACCATGGTGCAACTTTAAATAGGAAAAAAATTAACAATATGAGTCAAGAATATGAAGTTGAAGTTAATCTTGGTTCAGATGAAGCAGATTTTGAATTTGAAAATGAATATGAATCTGAAAATCAGAATAACCGGAATCAAGAAGACTACGAAAATAATGTTCAGAATGAATTATTTCAAGATTCTGGTTGTAATGAAATTGGTAAGAAGTCAATTGTTAAGAAGAATGATGAAGAAGAAGAAAATTTTTTAAAGTGGTTGGAAGAAAATAAAGATGATGTTAAGTCTGGGATTCGCTGACGAAGACTTGCTGGCTGACACACGTCATCAGCAAGTCTCTAACAATTCACTAGCAACTAAAAAGACGTCTTCAGCAAGATGCATACTGACCTAAGTTTGTCTTGGCGGGAAATATTTAAACTACATAAAGACAAAAAGGTCACATGGTGGTTAACTAACTGTAATTTGCCTTGAATGGTAAATGTACATGTTGGGACCAAAGCAAGGGTTCTCTCTCTCTCTTACCCAATTTGGTATAGAAGACAATAGGCACATGATTCAAGTACTATGAGCCAACTGGAAGTCGACAACCACCATCAAGTCACAATCAAAGCAGGCTGTGTTGACTCATGTCTTCCCCTATATAAAGCAACACAGCCTCATTGTGCTAAGTGCGTCTGGCCGTCTAAAAGTGTGTAATTGCTTAAGTTTTTCATATCTTCCTAGACTAAGCAATTATCTTTGTTCTTTTGTATTCTTGTAAGTCAAGTGTAAGATCAACCATGTATTCATCGTTTAATCAATGATACATATGATTATCCTTGCATTGATGTATTGCAATTGAACTTTACATTGTTCTTGTTGTTTACTTTCTTGCTTACTTTCTTTCTTGTATACTAAATTAAACATAAGTTGTGCAATCGTGGACCATCAAGTGGTATCAGAGCCACCGTTCCTAAATCATTGGAACAAGATCTGTTTGCCTTTTTTTGTTTACACTTAAAATTTCTGTTCTTTAATTCCTCTTAAATTTCTTTTTAACAAGAACCATGTCTTCTGTTCCCAGCCTTGTGAACACACGTGACTTTGGTTACGTGTCAACACCTCCTAAGTTCGAGCCCAAAGATTTTGGGTCTTGGAAGAAGAGAATGCTTCTTCACATTGCTGGTGTGGAACCCTATTTAATGACAATATTAAATGAGGGTCCATATGTGCCGATGTACGTCCAAAGGAATCCAGGAGCTACACCTGAAGCTCCTGAAATAGTCACTGACCTGGTTAAACCAGAGGTCCAATGGACTGATGAAGAAAGAAAGCTGGTAAATCTTGATGCCAGACTTAAAAACATGATTATAGTGACTCTTACTACTGAAATCATGAAACTGGTCATCAAGTATCCCTCTTCAAAGGAAGTATGGGATAGACTTGTCAGCACCTATGAAGGCTCTGTTGACCTCATTAAAATCAAGAAAATTGATTTAAAAAGAGCCTATGAAAATTTCTTCTCTCTTCCCGATGAAAGTCTTGAGAGCACCTACACTCTCTTTAAAGGATTGCTCAATGATATGACAAATGTTGGCATTACCCATGATAACTTTGAGGTATGTCACAAATTCATTGATTCTCTTCCTCTTAAGTGGCAAAACTTAAGACAAACTCTTCGTACGACGAAGAAAATCCAAGACTTTGATCTTGAAGAACTTTTTGGTACTCTTCAATTTGAAGAAAGAGCATTGGCTCAAAATATTCGAGCTTCTGCTGATGCCAAAAGGCATGCTGGCTCTTCCTCTTCTTCTGTCAACATCTCTTCTCATCCTATTTCTGACCCAGTTGCTCTTGTCTCTACTGAGCCCATCGATCTCTATGATGGTGCCAGTACCTCAAATCTTCCAGCATCAATTCAGACTCTCATTAATGAGCTGGATGATGAAGAAAAACAAGAAATGTTTAATGACTTCATGGGCTTTGCCCTGGTCGCTGGAAGAAAATACTCTAAAAGGTGGAATAATCGAAAAACGATTACTCCCCTCAAACCTCCTGTTGATAAATCACAGGAAGAATGCTGGAGGTGTGGCAGGAAAGGCCACTATCAGAAGGAGTGTAGAGTCTCCTTGCCCAATCCTGCTGCCCCCAAAACTAATCCTCCCAAATCCATTGATGATTATAGGAACAAATATCATCAGCTGAAGGCCAAGGTTGCTGAAACAGAGGATAAAGTCCCAGCAAAAGGATTGATTGCTGAGGAACATGATTGGGCTGACTCAGATGATTCTGATGATGACGATTATGTTGATGCTATGTGCCTTATGGCACTTGCTGACAGTGATGCTCTGACCAAGGATCAAGTCTCCTCAAGTCAGTGGGTGAACGTCACTGTTAAAAAGGTACACTATCTTCTTTCTTCTTCAAGTCAAGACAAGACCAAAATCATTGAGTCTTTGTCTTGTGATCTTCAGTTCGTAGAAAGTCTACGTGCTGAACTTCAATCCAAACTTAACTCTGCTGGAGTAGAGTTGAGTGAAAAATCTGAAAAACTTATGAAATTGAAGAATGTTCATGTTGAACTTCAATCTCATGAGTTGATGACTCAAAAACTTCAACTTGAGAATGAATCTCTCAAGGCTGAAGTTTCTAATCTAAAGAAGATTGTGACCTCCTGGTCAAAGGCTTCTAAATTCCATCATCAATGCTTGAACGAACAAGTTCCTGCTCAAGTACAAGCAGTAATTGGTGGCAACTTTGATGCTGCTGCCTCCATTGCTGACTCCTTTAAAGATGATGTAAAGCCTGAAGTATCCATTCCTCCACCTTGTTCGTCTTCCATCTCACTTGATGAAATGAAGAAGTGGTATTTTGTCAAAGGACAAAATGACTATCATGCTGAGATGGACACCAAAGCTTCAGCACCTTCTAGTGATCCCTCTTCTCTAAATGCTAAAAGTACTAGTACTTCTACCAGTACTTTTAACATGTTCTCTCATCTCCCTATTGTTGGCATGTTGCCACATGAAGGGAGAGTTCAATATTCTCCTCCAAGAACCTTCAAAGGAGATATCTCAAGCGATGGGTATGTACCTATTGCTCCTCAGCCTCTATCTTCAAAAGGTGCTGAACCTTTCAAAAGAAGCACCATTGCTGCTCCATATGACTATGGTATCCCTCAGCAGGACCATCATGTCAGCCAGCAAATTTCTGGTGCTAAATCTTCTCAACGTGAACCTTCTCATACAAATTCTATGATAGAACAAGTAAATAGAAGGGTCAGGTTCGCTGATGAAAGACACCATACCTCCCACAAAGAGTGTACATGCTGATGTTGTATCTCATTCCTTACCCTCAAAATCAAATCCAAGGCATGTCACTCCAAAAAAGGGAAAACAGCCTTCTCTGAATAGATCGGACACTCCTCCGCGAGGACACTTCCCTCATCAGCAGGTAAGGCCTATAACTCCTCAGCGAGGATGTTTGCCTCATCAGCAAACAAGGTCTATTACTCCCCAAAGAGGACATGTGCCCTCTCAGCACTATCAATCATCTATTTCCATCAAGGAGTATCTACCTCATAGGCAAATGAGGTCGATCACTCCAAAGCGTCAAGTCAGATCCACTACTCCTATTCGTGAGAATCTGCCTCAGCAGGGTTCCTCCTCTTCTCACCCTGCTGGGAAGCAAGCTTGGACCATGATCAGACATTTGCCTTCTCAAAATCATAATAGTGACTCCATACTTGGTCCAGTTCCTCAAATGCCCCGTCCTAAGCTTAGACAAAGGAATAAGTCCAAGTCTAAGCAAAAGAGCAAGGCTTCCTCTTCTTCTTCTCCTCAAATAAATGAACTCACTCAGTGAGTGAATGATCTTTCATCTCAACTGAGGGATTTTCTCATTCAAAGTCAAGGCAATTCCTCTGACAATAAATGCTATCTCTGTAGCAGTAGAGGACATGTTGCTTCTGAATGTGTTCTATTCTGTCCTAAAGATGCTCCAGTAGTTGTATGTGAACCTAAAATCCCTACAGCCGCTGAAACATCTTCCTCTTCTAACAGGATCAGTGAGAACCTCTCTACTGAACCTGTTATCAGTGACTCTTCCTCTGTCACTAATTCAAGTATTGCTGACTACATTGCTGCTCAGCGCATTGAAATTCCCCATTCTCAAAGGGTTGTTTCTAATGCTTGGGGGCAACCCACAATGCTGGTTGAATTCAGTGCTCCTGAAGTTGTGAGCAGCTTTGCTTACCTTCATAGCAATGAAACCAGCATCCTGCCCCCCAATGAAGAAAATTCTATCCCTTTCTCAGTGGGAAATCATCATACTCTGGTAGAGGCTCTCTCTGTAGAGCCAACTTCCTCCACTGAAATTCCTCCAGAGAATCCTGCTGACATAGGTTTGGGTGAATAAAGTGATCCTTACCCTCTCTTCATCCATGCAGGGCTCGCTAGGAAAAGGAGTGTGGTATTTGGACAGCGGCTGTTCAAAACACATGACAGGCTCGAAATCCCTGCTGGATGACTATACTGAGGCACCTGGTCTTACAGTGGTGTTTGGTGATAACTCCACTGGCCAGACTGAAGGATATGGTCTTCTTTCTAATGGCCTTATAAAATTCTCAAAAGTTGCTTATGTAAATGGACTAAAGCATAATCTCATTAGCATAAGTCAACTATGTGATGCTGACTACAAAGTAATCCTTGATAAGCATCAAGGCACTGTAGTAAACATCAACAAGGAAGTCGTCTTGGTTGCTCCAAGAAAAAGAGATGTATATCTTGTAGACTTCACTCCTATCAAAACTGATAGTGAGACTTGTTTCTTTGCTAAGTCAGCATCTGAGTTAAATTGGTTATGGCACAAGCGAATGTCGCATGTGAACTTCAAAACCATAAACTCACTGGCCAAAAAGAACCTTGTTCGTGGCCTTCCTCCTCTCTCTTTTGAAAAAGATAGACTATGTGGTGCTTGTGAAAAAGGCAAATGCCATAGAGCTACTTTTAAAACTAAACAAGCCAACTCTGTTAAGGGTTGCTTTCACCTTCTTCACATGGACCTTTTTGGTCCAGTGAACGTCCAAAGTCTAAAGGGTAGCAAATACACTTTAGTAATTGTGGATGAATATTCACGATATACTTGGACAATCTTCCTAAATTCTAAGAGTGATGCTGCTGATGAGATCATCAAATTCATTAAGAAAATGGAAAATCTCAACAGCATAAGGGTCAAAGAACTCAGAAGTGATCATGACACTGAATTTAGAAACCACACTCTTGAAACCTTTTGTGCTGATCAAGGGATCTCACAAAACTTCTCTTCCACTAGAACTCCTGAGCAAAATGGTGTTGCTGAAAGGAGAAATAGAACTCTTATAGAGGCAGCACGCACTATGCTCAGTGAGTCCTCACTTCCAAATAGGTTTTGGGCTGAAGCAGTCAACACTGCTTGTCACACCCAAAATAGATGCCTCATTGTCAAAAGACATGACAAAACTGCATATGAAGTTTTGAGAGGAAAGAAACCTCAAATCAAATACTTTCATGTATTTGGATGTCCTGTCTTCATTCTTAATAATAAGGATAATTTAGGGAAATTTGATCCTAAAGCTGATGATGGTTACTTTGTTGGATACTCTTCTATAAGCAAAGCTTTTAGAGTATTCAACACTCGTCTTCAAAAAGTGGATGAATCAATTCATGTCACTTTTGATGAGAGCTCCATGATGCTTCAGCTCACACTAAAGACATGGTGTCTGCTGAGGACCCCATTATTGAAACCTTACATCAGCCAAATTGCTCTACTGATCAAGCTTCTCTTAATCCTTCAATTACCATTGATTTCTCCTCTTATTCTTCTGCTGATCCAATGCAAATATCTTCCACTGCCCCTCTAGGATCATCAAGTGGTATCAGAGCAACCTGCTGGCATCTTCTTCAACAATTTCGCAAATGATACTTTCGTTGGAAATCAAGACAAAGAATTAATCAGAAAATAAAAAAGAAGAAAATAAGGATGTTGTAAACTTGTCCCATCCAACATTCTAACTATTATCTCAGTTTTCTTTAAACTCGTCGTTGAATAATCCTCTAGAAGTTGCTGCCCCTGTCATAATATCTCCATATGTTAACAGGAGGTTTCTCCCTACCTCTACACGTATAGTTTACTCTGAACTAGTGGTTGCCTTGAATATGTTTTCTTCAATTACACAAGAAGACAGTTGTTGTTAAGTTTCGTTTAGATAAACTAATTGTTGAATAGATAAATTTTTGTTGAGTAGCTAAACTTTTACCTTGTTTACTTTTGTTACGGTAAAATCGTTTTCAAAACTAACGGTGTATATGGAAATCCGTTTGGAATGGCATATATGAAGAGTGTTTCTTGGTACATGTATTTTTGTAAGTTGTAACGTTTAATTATTTATCTATTAATCAATATTAAAAATTTTATATTATATCAAGTTAAAACTCTTTGATTTTTTAATTCAACAGACACATGAACTATTTGATGAGCATTCTAAGAAAAATAAGGATGTACTTCACCAGATTTTTAAGCCTAATTTGGAGAACTTCTTTAATAATGATCCTGATGTGCTGTCATTTAGAGAAGTCGATATGGTATGATACAGATTTGTGTGTCTTTCCATTCATTTGAATTTGATTTTTCTTAATTGTCTATCTAACTTATTTTGTTTTTGCTTTAAACTACGAAATAGATATTTATCCCAATCTGTCGTGGGCAACATTTTTATCTTCTGGTTCTCGAGATAACAGATGATTTAAATGGCTTTCATATCATTGACAATATCACTTCAACTTCCGATTTCAAAGACAAGTATGAGAACGTGTGTGATACTGTGGTATGTACAAATCAAATCAACTCTCTTTTATTTAATTTTATAAAATTAGCTAAATTTGCTTTTGATATTTGTATAGCTTTATCACTTCTCAAGGCATTTCAAGAATGTGAATCATCCATTGTCAAATATTGTTGACTTATACCAAGCAGAACAACTAGATCTTCAATGGCATACAGAAAATAACAATGTTGACTGTGGTGTTTTTCTTATGCGACATATGGAATGTTTTATTGGTCAACAATCCAAAAATTGGAATTGTGGTATTCCAGTCGAATCCAAGGATCAGTTTGAAGTACTTGTGAAGTTGAGGATAAAGTATGCCGCAAAGATGTTGACACATGACATTAACACTGAAGCGACAAAAATACTTGAGGATGCAAATTAGTATAAAAACATGTATAGCATTAAGGAAATAAAAGAGAACTATCTAAGAACAAGAGATTATAGGGTTCGTCGTGCATATGGAAATAGTTTGTGAAATAAAGTTGTATAATCTGTTATGAAACAAATATGATGAGAATGTTATATTTATGCTTAAAATCATTTATGATTATGAATAAGTTTCAATGTAAGAAACTCATTTTATTTTGTCACATTGTGCTATACAGAATCATATATGATTTTCTATAACTATTACCCATGTATACGTAAAATCATTTTTGATTTTCAATAGTTGATCTTGTATAAGTTATGATTCTGTATGGAAAGCATATAAAAAATCATATATGATTCTAAACAATGATTTTAAATATTTTTCTTTGTAATAAAATCAAATATGATTTTGTATGGTTATCTCACAATGTATGCTTAAAATCATTTATGATTATGAATAAGTTTCAATGTAAGAAACTCATTTTATTTTGTCACATTGTGCTATACAGAATCAAATATGATTTTCTATAACTATTACCCATGTATACGTAGAATCATTTTTGATTTTCAATAGTTGATCTTCTATAAGTTATGATTCTGTATGGAAAACATATAAAAAATCATATATGATTCTAAACAATGATTTTAAATATTTTTCTTTGTAATAAAATCAAATATGATTTTGTATGGGTATCTCACAATGTATGCTTAAAATCATTTATGATTATGAATAAGTTTCAATGTAAGAAACTCATTTTATGTTGTCACATTATGCTATACAGAATCATTTTTGATTTTCAAATATGATTTTACATAATCAAATATGATTTTACAAATACAGATACATAAAAAGAAATCTCTAAGATCTATATACATAATCAAATATGATTATGAACATAAAAATAAAAAAAACAGAAAACTTACAAAAATATACAAAATCATTTTTGATTCTACACATCAACTAAATAACACTACATAATCACTTGATTCTAACAATAGAATTAGAAATGAAAAAAAAAACATAAAAAAATTAACTAAAAACCTAGAAAATCATACAAAATGAAAAAAAAAAAAATACAAAAATAATGAATAAATAAAGAAATAGAGTAGATCGGATCATCATTATCACTTTTCCGTTATCTATTTAATGATTTAGACGGAATCGCCGATGGAAATGATAATCACCAGTAGAAATAATTGCCGGAGACACATAATTAACAGATAGAGATAATCGCCGGTAGAAAATAATGGCCAAAGAGACATGATAGACGGGTAGAAATGGCCGGAAAAAAGAGAGAGCAATAGTGTGTGTGTTTACTGTGTGAATCGCAGGTTTTAAGTGTGTGTTGGTGTTGGTTACCGTGTGCGTGTGTATTTTGGGAGGCGAAGGAAGAAGATAAAGGATGCGGGGTAATTTACGTAACTACCCTTCCGTGTATAATTTTAGTTATAAGTTAAATGCTAATCTCAGCCATTGATTAGTTTGATCTAAGGGCTGAGATACAGCCCTTTAGATGTATAGATAATTAGGGATTCATATGAACAAACTATATATATATATATAGATATGTGAGGATTTCAAAGCCCAAAGTGTAATATTTATTTGTATCCATAAACCGTATGGACTTTGTTTATTTGTCCAATCCACTTTTAAGAGCCCACGTGATATTCAAAGTGTTCAAACTTCAAAGTGCTGACAAGAAGAACTAATATGGACTTGATCTTGTCTGTTCAAAAAATGAAAACATTGGCAGAACTTTGTTATTTTTCTTCTTCCCTTAACTTATTATACATCATCATCTTTTAGTTCGTTTGTATCATTAATGATTTTTTAAACTTACAATACAATAAACCATCTATATGTATCAAAGTTGATAAAAAAAAAATTCATAAATAAACCATAAGATTATTCATAATAATTCACTTTTTTTCACCTACACTTTTTTCTGTCACATCAACATTACGTTATCATCTTTTTCACCTTTTCATTTTTTTTAACTATTCACCTACCATTTAGTCTGCACATTTATTTAATTAAAACACAATACGTTATAATTAAAAAGTACATGTTCCATTAATATTTAAAAATAATAGAAAAACCCTGTCATAACATTTGTTGTAAAAATTTAAACATAAAAGCAAACTGATTAATTGAACTCTACCTTTATTTAATTAAAAGCATAATATAGTTAAACTAAAAGCAACATATTCATTAATTAATAAATCATTACAAAAATATTAATATCAATAAAAGTAAATACATACTCATATTATTTACCTTCTCCATCACATAAAAGAAACAATGAAACCATGTTAATGTGTTAGCTCAAGTTATGACAAAGAGTGTTGATAATGATAATAAAAATAATAATATTTGAAATTAAAAAGATAATTTAAAATTATAATAAAGATAATATCTATTAATAATAAAAATGAAAATTTTTTTTTTTTCTAATTATAATAATTGTTAGGTCCAGTTTTGGCTATAAACTGGAGCTCTCCAGCTGCATCTGGAGAGCATGAAGAATTGTCTGAAATATTAGAAGTCCAATTGCATTGTACAGTTTAAACAATTAATGACTTCCTCCAGTTGAGATCTGAAGACTTAAATCTGAAGACCTTCCAGTTGAAGTCAAAGACAACAAGTGGAAGAAAGGAAATGGCAATGGTAGCGAAGCCCAGTTGACATTTCACCAGATCAATCAACTGTAGATCCTTCAGTGTAAATGCCTTTACAAAGCTTTACGCTGATTACGAGGAGGACCTTTTACACTACATCCTTTTAACCGGACAATAATCTTGTCTGTGGATAAAAGTGCAAAGATGTAGAGTGGTTGAATAAAGTAACCTTTTGTCTTACTTTATTTAGCACACACAAAGGATTATTTACTAATACTTTTGTGTGCTGTCAACCATATTTGTACTTCGAAGTTGAGATCCCAATGTACATACTTCGACTATAAATAGAGGTCCTTGTCCAAGCATTTCAACAACTTTGCAAACACATACATTCTGCAATATTGGTGAACTTGTGCAATATTCTCTCAATCGCAAAAAGGAACATTTCACAACTTTAAGTGTTTCGATTGTTAGGAGAATTTCCAAGTATAGATCAATTGTATTTCATTGGTCGTTAGGATATTTACATCTTTGTATTATCTTGGTTTCCCAACAACCTTGTATTTTATTTAACAATCAATAAATAAAATACACTTGAAAAATACATATTGTCTCATCGATATAAATTCTTGTCACTTATATCTATTGCATTGTATTTACTTATTTACTTGTCACCTTAATAAGTAAACCTCCAGATTACCTAGTACACAACAACTCTAAACTGGTCACGTCTAGAATAAGTGATTGTGTTGCAAAGTACACTCACCATTGACATAGAGGTGTCTTCAGTACCCATCTAGTATTAGTTGGGACTTACAAGTGGTATCAGAGCAGGCAGGTTGAATTGTTTCAATTCTATAACCTAGGTCTGCTTCGATGGCTGCTGAAAGTGAGAATGGTTCTGGTCCAAATGAATCTAATCCTAATGTTACAACTCCTTTAAATACTAACCCTCCTCCTCCTCCTCCTACTCCTGGAGCAAGCCACGTCCATGTACATTACTCCAACACTCCTGTTCCCAAATTCGATGGGAATGGTGAGACTTTTGGTACATGGAAAGCTAGAATGCTCTTGCATTTTGGTGGGATAGAGATGTATATGTTGAAAGTCCTTAAGGATGGACCATATATACCCATGTCCAGTGGTGTTAGCCCTCTTCTTGACCCTACTGGGAGAAGAGGTACCAGGGAAAAGTCTGAGGAACATTGGTCAGACGAGGATAGCAGACTGGTTGATCTTGACACCAGACTGAAAAACATGATCCTTGCTGCTGTCCCTGAGGACTAATTCCAACACTTGTGCTGTTTCCCAGTGCTAAATCTATGTGGGATGAATTAGTCCTCCAGTTTGAAGGAGGAAATGACACCATTGTCACCAGAAATGTTGCTCTTAACAAGAAGTATGAATCCTTCTTTGCTCTTCCCAATGAAAGTTTAACTGGTACTTACACCAAATTTACTGGCCTAATTAATCAACTTAGAGGCTTGGGAGTGGAGAAGGATAAGGATATTCTTCTTGAGAAATTCTGTGATGTTTTGCCATCCAAATGGGCACACAAAGAGTCTTAAGACAAGGTAAGACCTTGCACAGCCATACTCTTGCTTCCCTTTATGGAGCCTTCAGATTCACTGAAGATAATGATGCTACAAGAATATCGGCTGAGCAAGATGCTTTAAACCATGCTCAGAGTTCCAAGGTTGCTAACCTCACTGGGCAACCTTGTGCTGCTTTAATGTCTGCTGAGAATGTCCAGTTACATTCTATGAATGAGATGTTAAACAACTTATTGAACTCTGGCCTAACCACAAATCTTAGTAATGGTTGTGAGGAAACTGACGATGATGATCTGGTAGCCATGACTGCTAAAACCTTTAACAGGTTCAAGCATAAATCTAATCGATTTAATGGGTCCAATAATGCTTCCAGTTCAAATTCTCTGGATAAGGCCAATCTTATCTGCTACAAATGTGGTAAGAAAGGTCATTTCATGAAGGAATGCAGATCTAGTCAGACGAAAAACCAAACTGGTCCTGTTGTCCCAAATTTTATTAAAACTGATGATTATAAGGCCAAATACAAGAAACTTAAGGCCCAAATCGCTCTCATGTCTCTTGAACAAGAAAAAGAGAAAGAAAAGAACAAGTGCATGATAGCTCAAACTGAAGGGAAATGGGAACTCTCTGATGATTCATCTGATGATGAAGAAGAGATTAGAGATGTGTGTTTCATGGCATTAGAAAATCAACAACCAGTGGTAAAAGATGATGTTGTTTCTGGAAGATGGGTGGACATCATTTTAAAGAAGGTAAGAGATTATGATGTTGAATTGGATACAGAACTAAAATTGGATATTGCTGAATCATTAAATGATGACTTGTTATTTGTTGAAACTATGAGAACTGACTGTGAAAGATACTTGGAAACTGTTTTAGTTGAGTTTAACAACTTGAAAGGTCAAATTAACGATTTGCAAAGTGTCCAGTTGGCTCTCAAAGAGTCAGATTTGAAAAATGAGGCATTGGAAAGAGATAACCAAAAACTAAAATTTGATCTTGAAAAAGAACACATGGTTATCAATTCTTGGGTACAAGCATCTGGTAAAAATTATGATGCTTTTTCAAAAACCATTGATGCTCAAAAAACTGCCTGAAAATCTGGTGATTTTCAGATGGCAGTTGTTTTACCCACAATTCACCAGATGCCAGAATCAGTTAGAGTTGAGACTCCTTATGACTCCTCTAACATTGCCAAATCTGAATCCATTGAGACCACTCCTGTTGAGGTCAAAACTGGAGCCAAGAAGGCTAAAGCTCCAGTTAAAAGGGAAACTGGTGATAATACTTTACCTCAAAAGTCCAAAGAACCCAAAACTCCAAAGACTCAAAATTTTGCTGAACCCAAGTCCAAGGTCCAGCAGCCTGAAGAAAACAACTTTTTGTTAAAACTGGAGAGTCAAATCCAAAATTTGTCTAGGCAAGTACAAAGTTGTACCGCCAGAATAAAAAATCTGGAAGGAGCTTCGTCTTCTTCAGTTGAAAAACAAGTTGTTAAAACTCCTCCATTGAAGCAAAAGCACAAACAAAATCAATCTGCTCAAAAAGGAGCAAAATCTGGAATAAAAAAGGAGGATGTTGTTCCCATCAAACCAATTGTTTTTACTCCTGAAGCTGGAAATAATCCTTCAGTTCCAGCCTTCAGTTCCAACTCAAGTAAATCTGCTGAGACTTCTCAAGAGAAGTCTGGTGGACCCATCAAGAAAAGATGGGTTCACAAAAATAACTAATTATCTACTTGGGTGTGCAGGGCGATCGAAAAAAGAATATCTGGTATCTGGACAGTGCTGCTGGCCGGACTATGACTGGATGTAAGCCCCTGCTGGAAGAGTTCACTGTCCAAGATGGACCGGTAGTGACATTTGGAAATGATGGAAGTGGGAAAACTGAAGGATATGGTGTGGTTGACAATGGGCAGGTCCAGTTCACCAAAGTTGCATTTGTTAATGGTTTGAAATATAACCTGATAAGTGTCAGTCAGCTTTGTGATGATGGATATAAGGTTTCGTTCGATATTGCTCAAGGCACCATATTTAACAAGGATTGGAAAGTGGTGATGATTGCACCAAGGAAAGGGAATGTGTACATAATGGACATGGAACAAGCTCCAAAAGAGCATTGCTTCTATGCCAAAGCTGATGAGGACACCAACTAGTTGTGGCACAAAAGGTTATCCCATCTTAATTTCAAGAATATCAATAAGTTATCTAGGAAACAACTGGTGGAAGGGATTCCTTTAATTTCCTTTAAAAAGGAAAAGCCATATCCAGGGTGTGAGATGGGCAAAAAGAAAAGAGCCAGTTTCAAGACCAAGCAAAACTTCAGTATCACTGAACCTCTTCACTTGCTTCATATGGATCTTTTTGGTCCAGTGAATGTTCAAACTAAAGCTGGTAAAGGATACACTTTAGTTGTTGTTGATGAATACACCAGGTATTGTTGGGTGGTATTTATCAGATCAAAAAGTGATACACCTGGTGAAATTATCTCTCTCATCAAGAAAATTGAGCTCAAGTATACCAAGAAAGTTTGTCAGTTGCGAAGTGATAATGGAACTGAATTCATCAACAAAGAATTGGACTCATTTTGCACTGACACTGGCATTTCTCAAAACTTCTCATCAGCTCGTTCTCCAGAGGAAAACGGTGTGGTTGAAAGAAAGAATCGCACATTAGTTGAGCTGCCAGAAGTATGTTATCTGAATCAGGTCTTCCCACATGTTTTTGGGCTGAAGCTGTGGCAACTGCTTGCCATACCCAAAATCGGTCAGTATATGTCAAGAGACATAGGAAAAATGCCTATGAAGTCCTCAGGAATCGCAAACCAAATATTGGATATTTTCATGTATTTGGTTATCCAGTTTTTATCTTAAACGATTCCAGTCAGTTGGGAAAGTTCGATGCAAAGGCTGATGAGGGTGTTTTCGTGGGGTATTCAGATATTAGAAAAGCCTATAGAGTTTATAATTATAGACTCCAAAAGGTACATGAGACAATTCATGTCACATTCGATGAATCTAATGAAGCAATTAATGAAAAACCAAGCCTTGATTAATCTCCAGTTGTCCCAGTTGATTTTGGTGTATCTGATCAAGTTCATCAATCAGTCAATACACCAAGAGATGTTTCCAGTCATCAGGACTTGGAACCAGTTATAATAAAGAAAAGCTCCAGTGACACTTCATTCTATCCCTCCATCAGTTTCAATGTACCACAGAAACTGGTGATTGGATCAGATGTTCGTGCCACAACAACGTCAGAACCAGTTCAGACTTCTCCAATTCCTCAAAATATGCCTTTATTTGAAGATAATCATGTCAACACGCCAGTTGACACTGATGAAGAAGTTGAAGTAGTTTAGGCTGATCCTTCTCCAGTTGCCACAACTGTTGAAGATCGTCAGGTGTCTTGCACTGATGTTGTACAAAATCAACCTAGTCAATACACTAAATGGACAGTTGCTCATCCCATTGAGCAAATTATTGGAAATCCAGATAGTGGGGTTTAGACTAGAAAAGCCACATGTGAACAATGCTTGAATGTCATCTTCTTATCACTGGTTGAACCGAAGAAGATTGACGAGGCTTTGGCAGATCCAAGCTGGGTTGAGGCTATGCAAGAAGAACTTAACCAGTTCGAAAGGAACAATGTTTGGGAACTTGTTCCTTGTCCTCCAGGGTTAAAGAAAGAACCCATTGGAACAAGGTGGGTCTACCGAAACAAGATGGATGAAGATGGCAATGTTGTTAGGAACAAAGCAAGATTGGCTGCCAAGGGTTATTGTCAAGCCGAAGGTGTTGATTTCGATGAAACTTTTGCTCCAGTTGCAAGACTTGAAGCCATTAGAATTTTCTTGGCTGATGCTGCTCATTTGCAATTCAAAGTCTTCCAGATGGATGTCAAAAGTGCGTTCCTGAATGGAAAGTTGGAAGAAGAAGTGTATGTTAAGCAGACTCCAGGTTTCTTGAACGAAAAGCATCCTCACTGGGTATATAGACTAAACAAAGCTTTATATAGTCTTCGTCAAGCCCCAAGAGCCTGGTATGACACTCTAACTAAACATCTTCTCAATAATGCTTTTCAAAGAGGTGCAATAGATAATACCTTGTTTATCTTGAAAGAAAAAGGTAATATCTTGTTGGTACAAATTTATGTTGATGACATTATATTTGGGTCAACTGATGATGAAATGTGTAAAAGGTTTTCAAAAATCATGTCTCAAGAATATGAGATGAGTTTAATGGGTGAATTAACATTTTTCTTAGGTTTACAAATTAAACAAACCATGGTTGGTATTTTTATTAACCAAGAAAAATATGTCAGAGATTTGTTAAGAAAATACAAATATGATTATATCCCATCGAAAACCACACCTATTTCAGCTCCATTAAATTTGGACTCTGACCCAAATGGTAAACCAGTAGACCAAAAGGAATATCGTGGAATGGTTGGTTCACTGATGTATTTAACTGCCAGTCGACTAGATATAATGTTTGCAACATGTCTATGTGCCAGATTTCAGGCTAATCCAAAAGAATCACATTTGCATGTTGTTAAACGCATTTTCAGGTACCTGAAAGGGTGCCCTAGCCTTGGTCTTTGGTATCCCAAAGGCTCAGGGTTAGATCTAATGGGTTATTCAGATTCAGATCATGCAGGTTGTAAGATTGATAAAAAGTCTACAACTGGTGGTTGTCACTTCTTGGGGGGAAAACTGGTGAGTTGGACCAGTAAGAAGCAGACTTCAGTCTCAATGTCCACTTCTGAGGCATAATACATTTCTGCGGCCAGTTGTTGTGTCCAGATTCTCTGGATCAAAAACCAGTTACTTGATTATGGTATGAAATGCACAAGAACCCCAATTTTTTGTGACAACACCAGTACAATTGCTATATCTCACAACCCAGTGATGCACTCAAAGACAAAGCATATTGACATCAGGTATCACTTCATTCGTGACCATGTTATGAAAGGAGACATTGAAATACATTTCATCCCCACTGATAAACAGTTAGCTGATGTTTTTACAAAACCTCTTGATGAGAAAACTTTTAAACATCTCATCAGTGAACTAGGTATGTTAAATCCTCATTAAACTGGAGAGGCCCTCTAGTTGAGGATGGTCCAGGTGATCCTTGATTGGTTGGAGATTGAACGCCTTGATGTACTCAAAGACTAGTCATTGATAAAAGGGATCATATTTTTAAGGGGAAAAGACTCAAAATATTTTTCCAATTAAAATTCGTTTTATTTTAAAAAATGCAACTGGTGAATCTCTCAGTTGAAACTGGCATCTGGAAAATCTCTCCAGTATGCTAGTTTGGTCTTGTCTTAAACTGGTGGTCAACCAGATTTCATAACATTATGTTTTACTTGGTAAATACTTGTGACACATGATGATACTCGAGTGCTTGTATCGCACTCACAAACGTCACCTAACATGTCTTACGTGTCAAGACTTTTTGCTGAAAATTATTGCACTTTTTATGGGAATTGTTGAAGTTAATGGGTGAGTGGGAATACCAGCCGTCATAGCATTAAATGCTTGATGAGAGGTATTAAATGTTTTTGAATTCTCAAAATTACTGAAAATCAATTTTTACAAACTATTTCAAAATTTGGGGATTAAAATATCTTTTCGTATATATTTTGGTAATATTTTATTACCTATATATATCCCCACTAAATACTTTTCTCATTTACTTCACTCTAAATTCCTTTCATTTACTCTTCCAATCATTCACAATTTGAGATCCCTTTCTCTCTTTCTTCTTTAAATCCAAAACCCTAAATCCAATATCTCAAATGGCTCCTAAATCATCATCTTCTTCATCTCGTTCTCGTGATGTGAATCTATTCACTGTCGAGTATACTCCATCAGAAAATGTTTCTCATGCTGTTGGTGCCCCCATTAGTTCAAAATTGATAAAATTAAATCCAAACAATCCAATGGCATCTCTCCTAGGGCATCAGGCCGCTGACTCTCTCATTGGGAAAATCCAATCTTTTCTTCGGATTTCTCCCCTCAGCGATACCTTTTCTCTGAACCCAAACAAGTTGTTTCATGACTACTTGTGCGAGTTCTGGTACACAGCTTCCAATTCTGATGACTGCTCATCTATCTCCTTCTCTTTAAAGGATGGGTCAGTCCCGTGTACCATCACCACTAAGACATTAAGGGAGGCCCATAACCTCAATTACTGGGGACAAGATGAGAGTCCAGTGGTGATTTCCCCTAATATCAACTTCCGTCAGGTCTTCCTTGACATGGGGAATAAAGAAGTTTTGGAGGGAGATGTACTGAAGACCAAAGGATCAATCACTATGAGAGGGCTTTCACCATCCTGGAAGTACTTCATGGTCCATTTGGTGGAAAGTTTAGGTGGGAGTTCTGGTGGTTTGGACCAGATAAACTCTTTCCAGGCTGAGATGGCATACTGCCTGTGGAATGGACTGAGGGTGGATTTCGCAAACATCCTGTTTAGAAGCCTGGTGTTTAAGTTGAAAGGCAACAGGGGTCCTTGTATCCCATTCTCGCGATTTCTATCCCTTTGTTTCATACTAATTCTGGGCAGAGAAGAGTACAACAACACGTAATCTTTATACTCTGTGCTAGAATTATTAAGAAATCTGGACAACCTTGTGTCCACTTCTGATGAAGTCCAGATTTCCCCAAGAATGCTACTGGCATTCTCTAGAACTGATGCACCACCACCAGGTGAGTCAGAAAGACAACTGTGCGGGCCTCAAAATAATGAGGGACCCACTAGTTCGTCTGCAGATGTTGTGACTATTGCAGAAACTGGAGATCTCCCCTCGAGTATCCAGGCGGTTCCAAAGGCAAGAAGATCTACCAAAAATAGAAGAAGATCTAGATCAGGACTTGCTATATCTGACCAGTCACAGCCTGTGATTGTGGTCCCTGATTCACTAGCCCATGATACTGCAACTGAGGAAAGAGCAGTTGTAGTTGAGGCTCCAGTTACCTCTTTTCAGGGAGAAGATGCTTCGGCAACAGATCCTATAACTGATGAAACCATTGAGGAAACTCAAACTGGTCATCAGGAGTCTGAACAACCTGTTCAGCTACCCCCAACATTTATGGATCTTGGCATAAATGAGGGTGAGTTTCAGCTTGAATCTTCGGATTCATCTGAGACTGAATCTGACCAGGAGATGGCTGATGCAACTGTACTTGATCAGCTCCCTTCTCTCCTTGGTCAACCCCAAGAACCACATGTTTCAGTTTCACCTCTTGACTTCTCCTCCTTACAAGAAATTCCAACATTCGCATCTCGACAACTACTTTCCTCCATGAATGTGCCTAGAAATAGGCACATTCTTACACCACCGTCGCCGACGTTCACACCTGAGCATTCTCAGCATGAACGTCACATTGAATCTCTTCCCCTTCCTTCTTCAACAACTTCTATTCCTTCAGCTAGTGCGACAACAACTGGAAAATCTTCACTTTATGTACCTCCTCCAGTTGTATCTGTTGCATTTCGAGCAGGTCTAGTGGCACCTTCCCCTCCATCACTGGATAGCCAGTTCATGTCTTTCCAAACCGATATCTCAAACCTTTTAACAAGGGTGGAGGATATTTAGAAGACACTAGACAAGAATACCAAGTCCCTCTCCAAATACCATAAGGATCACATCACAAATGTAAGGGTGGTTGATTTGGGGATTAACAAGTTCTCTGGCAATGAGGACTTGGTATTCAGGAAGCTCAACGAGTTGGTCATCAGCTGCAATTCATTGGCTACTTCTTTAAAGGAAGCTTTTGACCTAACTCAATTAAAGGTGCACACATCCATCACCAACCTGCTGAATAACACTGTCAGATCATCAGAGGTTGAGTTGAACGAATTGGAAAGACAGGTCAAACTACTTGTTGAAAAACCTGGTCTGGATGTTGTTGAGCTTGGCAACCAGTTGGCCACTTCAGTTGGTCAGAAGATTGAAAATACCTTGGCTGAAAGGGAGAACAACTTGATAGAAAGGGTGATATCTGAGATCACCAAGACTGCAGAGCCCCGGGTTGATCTCACCCCCATAACATCTGAGATCAATCAGTTGAGGTGCAGTCTGGATACATTAGCCAGCAAGGTATCTGATCACACAACTGCTATTGAAAAACTGACCACTGAAGCTGGCAAAGAAAAGGAAGAAGTTGGCAAGGAAGCACCAGCAACTGGGCTCTCCCCAGATGATTTAAGTATACTTCAAGCGATTCAAAAGAGTCAAGACACCACTTGTGGAAATGTCATGACTCAATCTCAAGAGATTAATCATCTATGGAGGACAGTTCGCATGTTATGTGGAGTTTTCAAAGAGTGCAAGAACATGTAATCGTGGCAGCCTCTAGATTGCTTGCCCTCCAGTCATGCCGATTTTGAAGCTATTAGGCAAGGACTAGATGCTGCCAAGGGGGAAAGGTCTGTTCGTACCCCTCGCACTCTTGTTGAAGCTTTAGGTGCAGGGAAGGAGATGGTTGTTGCTATCAGTACTAAGGCTGGTGAGCAGGTAATTGAATCTTTTGATGATGTAGGGGGAATGTGGATAAAGGAAAGGCCATTGCAACTGATGACTCTAAGGAACCTGCCGCCGATGCATCCATGTTGGAAACTGGCAATATTGATCAATTGCCTCCAGTAACTGAAAGCGAAAGTCAGAAATTAGCAAGGGTTGGATATCTGGTCAAGGAAAGGAAGAAACAAATGAAGGCAAATCAATTTGAATCAAGAAAAAATCTTCCAACCCCTCTTGTTGATGTAACTGACGCACAACTCCTTGGCTTGACACTGTTGGAATACAAGAAAATAAAATAAGATCCAAGGATTGTCAATGCCCTGAAGGAAATGCTTGAAGTTGAACTGGACAAACACTACCAAGATGATTAAGCTGGTCTTGATGCCAAGTGTTTGAATGTATCGGTGGAAAAGGCCAAAGAGATAAGGTCAGAAGGGATTCTCAAAAGGATTGAACAAGTTAAGAAGGTGGTCAGCAAAGTATTAAATCCACCCAAGTCCAAAGGAAGAATACAGAAAGCCTTATCAAGAGATGCAAATCTGAGGACTTGGGTAGAACCATCCGAACCCACAACTGATGATATTCGAGCTGCTACTCAAAAACTGAGCACAAGCAAGATCAAGTTGACCAATGAATTAGAGGCTCGCACATACTTATCTGATGTACAACATCGAAGGCACAATAAAGGTAAGATCATTGATGTAAAAGTATCGATCAAGCCTGGTGCCAAACATTTTGTTGTTGAGGTTCAATACTTTGGTGGACCCAAAAGAACAACTGAGAACCCTGATGTCCATCAGTATGGTCATTCAGAGCATGTGGAGATGTTGAGTTTGCTGGAGGGTAGGCAGCGGAAGAACAAGGTTGAAAAAGGCTGGGAATATGTATTTCCAAATTAAGTGATTGTATTGCAAAGTACACTCACCATTGACATAGAGGTGTCTTCAGCAGTCATCTAGTATTAGTTGGGACTTACAATAATAATAATATTTTGTCAACATTCCATTGGAATGTTAAACTTTTCATCCATTTTATGATAAAATCTAGAATTCCATGATTTAAAGAATTTAAGGGAAAGTTTACAATCCAATTCCACCATTTTTTTTAACCAAACATGATAAAATATGAAATTCACATTCTAATTAAAAATTCGGAGAATCAAACGTCCCCTTAAAGCTTTCACACACTTTCATTTACCATGTCTATGTCTTTTCATCATTTCTTCACCTAGCCCTTATAAATGGTCTAAAAGACTAAAAGTAACGACATTATGTACTATAAATTATGTGATATCACTTCCTAGCTAGTTCCTACCACGCCTGCTTTAGAAGTTAAAGAAGATAAAGAAGCACCATGGTTAGATAATTAACCCGATCATAGAAATAATGGAGGTACAAAATTTGGAAAATGATGAACTTCGTATCCTTAATCTAATTAGTGGAGTCATTCTTCCAAAGTACACCTTGCTCCATGACAAGTTGATGTTAGAAGTAAACCTCATCTATATCTATAATTATACTACTATATAAAAGTATGTAAATAAATCTCTTCCTCTTTAAGGTAATGATCAATCATCCTAATTGTTTAGCCTAAAAATCCTCCTAATTAATAGGATCATGACATGTGGAAAAATCAGGGGGTGAGATTAGGAAAAAGAATTAGTGGATTACATGTGTTAACAAGTGGACATATTAAGAGGATTTTTAGGATTATTGGTTAGGAGGATTTATCATTTTCTTTTCTTAAATTATATCCTTGTACTATTCAAAATACTCATTTTCTTTTCACTAATCTAAACATCTTTACCTAATATACCTATAATATAACCTAAGGGCGGTGTTTATAGGATCGTCTCCCGAGCGTCTTTGAAGGCCCAAGACGCGGACGACTATAGGCCGTGATCGTCCAAGCGTTAGCGTCCTGTGGTTTGTTCTTGGGGAAGAAGTTCGAAGACGTTCACAAGTGGGACCAAAGGAGCTGTTTGATGTTTTTTTTTCTTTTTTTTTTTTGTAACGGTAACTTTTTTTTTCTTATTTAAACACTAACCTTATTCTCATTTTAACACACAAATAATTCATCAAACAAACTTCTCATTTCATTTTACATAAACATTTCATTTCAAACACCACCCAAATTTTGTCTAGTTCATCAGCAAGTGATGAATTCAATTTCCTTTGCAACACCGCTACGCAAATGAACACGCTATTCAATCCAGAGATTGCAGGCGTCGTTTTTGATCTTTGTAACGAAAAAGAATCAAACGATAACGCGTCTGGTTCACGTGTTCCTAGAACCAGAAGGGTTTTTATCACGAGATCATGCCAGATCCACGGTACGTTTATGGAATGATTACTTTTCCGATGCACCAACGTTCCCGGCCGATTATTTCCAACGAAGATTTCGAATGCGCAAACATATGTTTATCCGCATATGCCAAGCTATACACAACTTTAGCGCCATCGAACCCCTACCCAAACACTTTCAATTTTTTCAGAAAAATCAAACCGATTGTACTGGTAGGCATGGTTTCAACATTTTCCAAAAATGTACTTCCGTCATACATCAACTGGCGTATGGTGCTAATCCCGACCAACTAGATGAGTACTTGCATATGGGTCGTGCGACTTCAATGGAATGTTTAAATAACTTTTGTAAGTGTGTTTATTATTTATATCAGAATGAGTACTTGAGAAGGCCGACAAGTGAAGATGTCCAACGTTTGGTAAGTAAGCATGAACAGATACATGGTTTTTCTGGTAGCTTGGTAGTATTGATTGTATGCATTGGGGTTGGAGAAACTGTCCGGTGGCTTGGCAAGGGCAGTACACAAGAGGCGACAAAGGACATCCAACGATCATGTTTGAAGCAGTAGCTTCGTATGATTTGTGGATTTGACATGCTTACTTTGGCCCCGCAGGTTCGAACAACGACATCAACGTCCTTAATGAATCAAATTTGTTCAAAGATATGCTGCAAGATAGGGCTCCTGCACTATAATATACTGTTAACGGTAAAGAGTTTACCAAGGGATATTATCTAGCTGACGGTATTTATCCGGAATAGGCGACACTAGTCAAGTCTTTTTAATGCCCGATGGATCCAGAGAGTGGAAAGTTCAAGCGCTATCAAGAGGCTGCAAGAAAGGATGTCGAACGAGCTTTCGAGGTGCTTCAAGGTCGTTGGGCAATCCTTAAACATAATGCCCACCCGTTTTCGGTGAACAAAATAAAACATATGATGTATGCTTGTGTTATTCTACACAACATGATTGTTCAAGACAACGGTAACGCAATATCCAACTTTGAGGAAGATTAGTTGTCCGATCCAACTAATGTGCCAACACGTACGTGGGATGAAAGGGTTGCAACGCAAATGCGGATCTTCGGGGAGTTACGTGATGGAAAGACGCACCATCGACTTCGCAATGCTCTAGTGGAACATGTTTGGAACCTCCCGGAAAATTACCGTCAACGTTGATGATGTTTTATTAATGTTTTTATTATGTCTAGGATCGTAACTTTTTAAATAAATGTTGTAATGTGTTATTTTTTTTTTAATTGTGTTTTTTAGATAAATGTTGTAATGTGTTATTTTTATTTGAATGGTGTTTTTTAAATAAATGTTGGAATGTGTTATTAATAATAAAAGTATTTTATTTGAATGGTGTCTTTTTGGTATAAAAAAATATAAAAGAAATAATGATGTGGCGAAGAAGTTCTAAAGAAGTTGTCCTTATAAACAGTGGGTGTCATGAGGAGAGTCCTGGATTATGTGATGCTGATGTGGCAGTGAAAAAGTTCCGAGAAGTTAAGCCTTATAAGCACAGGCCTAATGAAACAATATACAACATAAACCCTTTCAACACTTAAAATAACTACACTATCACATTTAACATCAATTAATTTTAACATTCATCATCGTTGCCACCACAACCGCCACCGGTTCCGCCACCACCATCGCCACTGTCATCACCCGTCGTCGCTACATCCGCCGCCACCACACCATCGCCGTTTCCACCATCGCCCACATATGAGGGGGTGATTGGTTGTTGCATTGGACGGTAATCTAAGGAGATGAATGCGGAAATTAATAGACTTGAATTGTCCTTTAAAATGTCATGTGGAAGAAACGTGAGTAAAGTATTCATCACACGGGAAAAGTATCTTGGTGGTTATTTGAGTCTTCACAATCTTGAGGGAATGAATGTCTATATCGCTTTCCTTGGACAATTAAGGATGTTGCTTAAGTTACAAAAGGTATAGTAATTATACAAAAAATCAACATGGTTGAATCAGTGGTAAACACTCTTGCCTTTGTAGACAGAGGTCATGGGTTCGATCCTCATCCCACGCAAAGGTTGGAGGGCCTTTTCTACCATTTAGGTAAAAACTGGAAGCAGCCTCTCTACTTAGGTAGAGGTAAGGTCTGCCTACATCTTAACCGACCCCATACACCGTCAAGGTATTGGGGCTCAAAACCCGCAGGAAGCGGCACTGAGCAGTTACTTTTTTTATAATAATTATACAACGGCCTAGCCTATCCTATGTTTTTTGAGTTCACATTTATCTGTGTATGTTTCGCATATGTTCATATCTATAAGCCTATTATTAGGTAAGAAAAAAATTGTCCTGTTTTAAAACATTCACCGAATCAAATATTTAAATAAGGGGTCGCAATGGTGTAAAATTTTAAGGCGAGCAAAAAGTGTCACAAGGACCGATTCTGTGCCAAAATGTGTTGAAAAGTACCAATTTTTTTGTTTTGATTAATTTATCTAAAAGTAGTTAGATATTTAAATACCAAGTAATATTAAGTTTTTTGGATGATGTTAGTTGGAGAAATGATACACGTGGAGCAGAGTAGGATTTTGTTGCATGATTTGATCCATTTTTGCCTGCTTACTTTTTGCTCATGGGACACACCGTCATCGTCGATGAGGATTATGTGTAGATGGTCCCTTCCATGACCATTCGTACGATTTCTCATCGTGGTAGGGCCCTTCCTCTATGACACACGTCGATCATACGTGGACAACAAAGTCATAAAAACTGTGCATATCGACATCCACAAATGGGTCCACTTCTAACGGCCAACCGCTATTAGTTGTTAGCTTTTTCTAATTTGGTAATTACACGTAACTTAAATAACCTGGTGTAAGGTACATCAACTCTTAAACCAGCTAACATATATTGTGTTCGTTGGATCAATAGAGAGAAATCGTACGTATAAGGATTGTAGAGGGTTCTCTCTTCATGTGGGTTTAAGATGCACCATGACATTCGTTTATATTGCTTTTAAAAGCTACTTCAATTAAACTGGTCAAATTCGAAATCTTGACAATAAACACGTGTTTATACTTTTTATTGCATTTTTTTTGATGTAACCGCTTTTTCTTTCTCGTTGTTAACAATTTATCTAGGTGATATATTATGTCGGCAGACTTTGCCATTGGCCGCTACCGAAAAAAAAAAAAATTGGCTCCATATTAATCAATTTTTTAGATCCATTTTTAAACACAACCAAAGTTATTTGCGATTAAAGTTGAAAATGATATACTCGACATGTTAAACTATTATGCTTAAATGAAACAGATGATATATTAATTAGGTGGACTAGAGCTCTTTATCAAAAACTAAAATTTATTTATCTTTATTTAGTAAAAGATTTTGTAACTACTCCGTTTAGTATTAAAAAATTTAAAAGGGACTAAAAAGTTATTGAGTTCATATGAGCCTAAAATCAAGAACAACTATTTATTTGTGTTTGTACAAAATAAAGTTTTGTCGTTATTAACACCTGTTTTGTTATTTTTTATTTCTTATTAAATGTAAATTTCGTTTGAAACTTTGTGTCGCAATTCAACAACGAGAGGTCTAGCATACGTTTTTTTAAGCGGGTCCTTGTTAGAGAGTATTCTCGAAATAGAAATGCCTATTTTAAATAGTCAATGGGAGAAACCCCTAACTCGTCCGAAAGCATGACGATTAATAGACGTAAACCCTGTCTTTTCATAATTGAACCTAGGTATATCCAAGTCAAGCTCTTATAGAAAGACTACCTATATCTTTAAAGTTGACTAAATGTGGATTCAAACTTAGGATTTATAAGTCAAGAAGAAAATTTCAAACCATTATAATAACATTTATCATTTATTTATGATTTAAAGAATTGCCTTGCTATTCATAATTAGTGTGATCTGGTAGTGATTTCATCAATTGCTCATTAATTTTGTTATGTTAGTGCTTTTAAACTTACATATCTTGACAGTAATATCTCATTACTTTCTCATTATTTTAATTTTATTATTATTTAAACACAACAAGCTCGTCTCTCACCATAACCGTCTTTGGGGATTCACCATGCTTGTCATTAACTAATCCGTTAACCGGAGCACACAACCAACAAACATGACAGACGGTATTTTTTTACTTTCTATAATTAATTGTATAAAGTTCCTGCGTGTTCATTTGTTTTGTGTTTCCCACAATTAAGTGTGCACATTATTGTTCTATGTTAAATCCTGCGTGTTCATCAATTAAGTGTGCACAATTGTATACGATAATTTGTATGAAAAGCACAAGGTTTTATATAACTTATTGCTACATAAAAAATGAGTATCAGACTGTTATGTATCTAACTTAGGTGAAAAATCCATCACATACTAATTTTTTAAAAGTTTTGTTAATGACAATATTAATTAACTTAATGCATTAAAATTTGTATTTTGACTTGCGAAAATTGAAGGGGACGGTTATTGATGTTAGAATATTACATATATAAACACATTTAATCACGAATATACGCAACGGAAGAATCGAAACATATATGTAATCAAACTAATTAACAAATAAAGGAATCGAAACGTGTACCTTATGCAAAGCTCCAATAATATAAGATAATAATATTATTATGATGAATTAAGGTTTAAAGAAAAACCCCTCTACGATCGCACACTAGACACCCCGTATATCGTATGCTAGTACCCCGATCACGAACCAAAGAACCCTTTGCTTAAACCCTTGAAGTCGAAACCTTAAAACCCGAACCCCTTGGGGTTTTCTTTGCTTCGGTCGAACGGAAAAGGAGAGGGAGAGAGAGAGATTTTTAGTTAGGGTTTTTCACTTGTGAACTTATGAAAAACCCTTAACTTTAATCTTATATTTATAGGCTTAGGTTTAGGATTACTTAACTTGATGGACAAGTTTAGTTTAGGGCCTAAAACCCCTTAAATGCCCCCCCCCCCTTCCCCTTAAATTCCTTTTTAATTAAAAACTTTATTTATTTAACATTTAATAAATGTTTTTTAATCATTTCGTGATCAAATTAATTAATATATTACTTTAATATACTAATTAATAATATCGAGTTACCGTGTCATTTCGTGTGACCCCTGATGTGCGTTTTTATTTCTTGTCTTTAGGTTTATGTTGTACAAGTAACTATCTAACCTAAACATAGGTAACGAGCAAAGAACCTGGTCAGTGTAATATAGCCTAGTGGTAAGTTACAGGATCGTTCGTAGGGACGCATAGCTTTACCTAATCTAGTAGTACGTGTAATTCTAGTTTGTTTGAGGGTTTGTCACTAACTCCTAATAAACTAATACTTTTAAACAGTAAATTAAAATCTAACCACACGCTTTTCAACGAGAGGCTAACCTAAAAATATTTGGAAAAAACAAATAACAGTAGTTAAATTAAAATACTTGTTTGGCATCTTCGATCTCATGGTACGACCAAATACTATCCTATTGGTTTGCTAGTCTGTTGGAAACTTAATCACGGTTCAGGTTCTCGTTAGATTCACTTTGCCTAGTTAGTAGTGCTGTCGTTAGACTCACACTACCCTTTAAAACAAATTCTCGCTAGATTCATTGTTTTAAGCATTAATGACCTAAATTTTGTGTTACTAATTCATCTTTTAATTATCTGGCTCTTAAGCCATGACCAGATATAATTCCCTCCGGTGACCACAGTGCTCGTTTCCATGTCAAAGGATCGCGTCTGACATTGTTAAGCTTTATGTTCAATTCATCCTAGTTACTATGGTTCTGGATCCCTCGGCTACAAGTGAATCACTTTTTATTTCTAGTTATAGACCGACTAGTCGTTTTCTGTCCAAGCATATTAGTCCTAGTGTATGATCATAGACAACCATCAGAATTAAACTAGTATGTTCAGATATAAAACCAATAGCAACATGAATTACTAATAAACATGGATCTACGATAAACAGTAAAGCACATTCCAACATAATCTAAACAAACACAGTAAAACAATAAGCGTCTACATGATCACATCGATCCAAACAAGTATTTAGCCTACTAACCTAGCATTATTAAAGGAATAACAAAGTCTGAAAAGATGAAAGACATTGTTTGATAATATAAAGTAAATAACAATGAAAGATCTAGACCAAGAATGGAGATTGGAAGGTGTTAGAAGCTCCAAAAACTCCTTGGAATTTGCAATTTCGATCTAGGGTTGTTGCTGGGCGGCTAGGGTTGCTGAATCGGCTCTCTCTTAGGGTTTTGAGGGTTAGTTTGACTTAAATAGGTGAAAAAGTCGGTTTCTGATATGGGCCGATCAGCGGCGCTGGTGGGATGACCAGCGGCGCTGGTTCTGGGCTTTTCTGGGCTAGCGGCGCTGGTGACATAGGGAGCGGTGCTCGTGATGGCCAGCGGCGCTGGTGGCTGCTGTTCTTGATCTTGCATCTTCGTTTGGCTCCCGAATCACTTCCTTGTGTCTTGAAACTTCATAGGCTTCCTTCTTGAGTCAGTTGATGTCATTTACCCTCTCTCGCATCTTCCGGAAACCTGCATAAACACATCATTCATTAAGTATCAATAGTTCCAGAATAATAACTCATTTAAGCATAGAAATGAAGCCTTTCATTAGAGGTTTTTATCACAAAATGGACGCTCATCATATACCCCCACACTTAAGCTTTTGCTTGTCCTCAAGCAAATAGTCCGAGAAAAATAAAACAATTGATGAGTGGACATCTTAAGTAAGTATTCTACTATATTGAATTCATTTGAAAGCATAGTCATGCAAAATGATTTGAGAAAGCTTTAGACAAAAACAATAAGCTATAGCTAATGGCTAGATAATCATTCAATCAAAACTAAAAGCTAACTTTTTATTTGTGTTAATACTTCTAAATCAGTTCTATACTTCCACATGTCTTACAACTCAATCTTACTACCTTTTGCTGACTAGTTAAGCACTGAATTCAAGTTTGTATAGCAATCAGAACTACTAGCTACTAGCAAGGCATTTATATTTCAAAGTGTGTGTGCTTATGAGTCACTACTTAGATATACTCCTACACTACAGTCATGCTCACTAGCTAAATAAAAAAGCAGTCATACAATATAATCATCTTTAATAGTTGAGACAGCGGTGACAGGTCGGTGATTCCTCACGCGCAGAGCGACATAACTCAACTAAAAGTTCACATCAAGACAACGGTGATAGGTCGGTGGTTTCCCACGCGCATAGCCACATAACTTGATGTATTTAAATATAGATTTAACTCGTTATAAGTTCTTTGAACTTTCATTTAATCTACTGATTGCCTTTTCTTTAGATTTAATACATTATTCATGCAATAGACATTATCAGAGATCCCAGATGACTCATAATACTACATCGCATGCAACTAGTTCAAATTAAATAGTGTAAGATTTAAGGTAAACCATACATCTAAACTAGTTCCTACACAAGCACGTATATTAAGTCCAATTAATACACCTATGTCAATGACTAGAAAGCTCTAAATTGCTAGGTATATTAAAGTCCAGTTAAGTGTGCTATGGCAAACATAATCGCATACAGTTTTAGTCTAAGCTCTAATCCAGTTGGAAGCATGAACAACCACAAATCTATAGTTATGCTACCAATTCTAACTAACCGTTCATCCTACCAAGCTAATGTTGATTAATTATCGTCATCTTTTGTCTACTTACAAAGCTTATATTCTCAAAATAGTTTTCAGACACTTAAAAACTTAAATTTGCATGAAATAAGTAGTAGAAAACTTGTTTAAAATCAAACAATTAGACCAAGGGTTTTTCCTATTCCATCCCCCCACACTTAAACTGTACAACGTCCTCGTTGTACTAGACATAGAAAACAAAGGGTTATAGGAAAAACACGTAAAAATTAAATAGAAAAAGGATTAACGAAACTTCCCGGGTCTGAAATTGCATGATTGTTGTTTGAAGATGGCATTTGCGGCGCGAGTTGAACATGATGAGCTTCTGATAACTTCAATCGTCTCCATTTGATGGCGATCCATGATTGCGTCTCCATCTTTTTTTCTTTTTCTTTTTTTTTATTTTCTGATTTGGATTTTTGGGTTTTTCTGGTTTTTTTGTGCTTTTGGCGATTTGGTGAGCAGAACGGAGCTATAAGCGGAGCTGGTGGAGCGGGTAGCGGCGCTGGTTGAGGACCAGCGGAGCTAGAGGTGTGCCTAGCGGCGCTGCTTGGCCATTCCTGGACGAGGAGCGGCGCTGGGGTGGTGAGGAGCAGTGCTGGATCTGCACAGGTGCAGGTCTAGCGGCGCTGGTGATGGTGCCAGCGGCGCTGGTTTGTCTCTAGCGGCGCTCGTGACTCCTGTACGTGTTCTGAGGTCTGATTTCTTCAGCGATTTGATGCTCGAACTCCCCTACACTTAGCTTTTGGTCAAGTGCATGGTTTCCTTCAAACTACAAAGCAATATACTTCTGCACACTTCAATCAATTTATCAAAAATGGAAAAATACGAGCTAAAACAAAAATGAAAAATAAAAACATAAAGTACGATTGCAACAAGTTACTTGTTTCTTCAATCCTTGAAAGCTTGCATCTGTGATACTTAAAACATACTCATAAAATATCACAAATGATAAAAATTTAAAACAATCACTTAGTTGCAAATAGTCACAATTTCCTAAAAATGAAAAATAAAAATAAAAACTACTGCTTGGGTTGCCTCCCAAGAAGCGCTAAGTTTAACGAGTCTGAGGAGTACGGGTTAGGCCTAGGGCCAGCACCCGATGGTGTTTTAATGTAAAGATCTGATTTATCCCTAAGGTGTGATGCTATCCTCCTTTTCTTGCTTTCCCAAATGTAGCTCCTAGTTTTGCACTTAGTTCCAAATGGGTTTAATTCACTAATATCTTCCTTGGTGATAACTACTTGGTTGTACCCTAAGGTCATGGTCATCTTCTTTGCTTTCACGTTAACTAATGATCCTATCGAAAGCAAAAATGGTTGTCCTAAGATGATGTGATGTCTTGTAATCGAATCATCTTCGACTATATAGAAATCGGCGGGGATATCTAATCCTGCTGTACTAATGACCAGGTCTCTAATGGAGCCTTTGGTTAAAACCTTTGCTCCCCCTACTAACCTAATTTCTAATTCTTCTCTTTTAACCTTATTCCCAAAATTCCTTACAAGGTTCTCGTGAATTCTTATGGGTAAGATGTTGGAGGTGGACCTAAAGTCTATGTAGGTATTTTCAAAACAGATGGTGTTTATGTAGCTGAGAATTTGAAATATGCTAGGGTCTCCATAAAACTTACCATTAGGTTCTCTAGCCATTATTTCGTTCATTTTATCTCTTTCAAGGTCAGCTACACGTTCCTCCCACTTCATGTTCCCTAAGATTTTTCTAATCTTATTAGCTACTTCTCTCCCTTTCCTTAATTGTTCTTCTATTATCTCCTTCTTATCCTTTAGGTTCCTAAAGCATTCATAAGATATTTTACTCTCATGTTTTCTTTCTATGGTTTGTTCACTAGGGCTTTGACCATCATTGCTTATTTCCATAATAAGAAACTCTTCTTTGATCAGTTCAACTTCTTTATCAAGGTCTGACACTTTGATCCTATTTCTACCATCAGACAGTGATATTTCTCGTCTAAGAACATGGATTGTTACATCAGCAATATGCAGAAATGGTCGACCTAAAATTAAGGGTGTAACTATTTCGTCTACCGAATCAAGCACAACAAACTCAGTCCAAAAGTCTAAACCCTTAACCCTAACATGGACTCGTTCGACAATCCCCTTGGGTTGTCGGTAAGTCTGATCGGCTAACCGAATGTAAGTCCTCTTGACGCGGATCATTAATAGTTTGATCCCATTATAGGTGCAGAATCTCTCTCTATAACATGGTGATTCACAACGAAAGTCCCTAGATCACCTGCTGCATCGCAGGTTTCTTCAGGCTAGCGGAACGACCTTTGACCTATTAACCTGCACAAATATGCTTGATAATTGACAAATGTTCGACCCTAATCTCTGTTAGGGTTCTGGTATTTATAGGAAACCTCCTAAAGGCTTCATCACGACCAGGTCGTATTTCAGGCCCAGCTCGACCAAATTACGAGGTCGTAATCGTGCTCTAGCCTCGTATTTGACCCTGCAAATACGGGGTCGTATTCCTATAGCCACCTCGTAATTGCAGGGACAATTACGAGGTCGTAATCCCTCTCAAGCAGATTTAATATATACATTCAATACTTAAACTTAATCTAGTATTCTATGCATAATACAAAGTTCATTAATGACAATTACAATGACAAAGACATATTACATTTAAGCTTAAACAATCTAGACTGCTATTGACATAGACGTGCACTTACAGAATCCCCCTTGGCAATAGCTTCTGGACGTTAAAATAAATGTCTTCGTCTCGTCTTTGTCATCAATCTACTTCCTCTGCTTCATTTGAGAATAATAACTTCATGTTGATTTAGCTTAAGCCGCCTCAAGCTCAAATATTATGTCTATCTCTGTAAAACAGCTATTCTTTAAGCTTGTAGAGCTTCTGAGGTAGCCTTACCGACATACCGGGCCTGGCTAGACTCTTACTGAGTCTCTGTTCTGATCACAGAACTTCCTCCAAGCTCTTGAGTAACTCGAGTAGCATCAGGATCTTCATTCTGATCATCCTTATTTCCTGCCTTAGCTAGCTCATCACCCTTACAACCTGAGTTATCCCTTTCAGCTCTAACCTTGAGATAGTTGTCGATGAGCTCATGCAGTTTTTCTTCGGAGATCTTGACTCCCTTCTTCAATGCATCTGCCATCCTAACAACCTTCTCATCTAGAGCCAAATACTTCTTGTACATATTAGACACTACAACCTCTGCCTTGTTCAGCTTATCAGCAAGCTCTACAGTTTTGGCAACTTCATTCTTGAAGTTCTCAGACAAACTACGGATCAAGCTCCGCATCTCAGACAAGTCTCTGTCATGTTGCTCCTTTTGCTCAGACAGTAGTCTCTGCAGACTAGCAACATCTTGAGTAGCTTCTTCCGATGCCTGTGGTTGTCTTGTCTCTTATACAACAATAGGTACGCTTTGTGAGACACCAGCAGCAGAAGTCTCTTGTTCCCTGACAAGTGTTCTTCTTTTAGGTATGGACTGCTCTGGCTCCCAATCAGCTTCATCATCATCTCTTGTTCTTCTTCTTCTTCCTTAAGTAACCTCAGTAGGTCTAGGAACCATTCGAGATCCAACTCTGATGAAAGCATGAGATCTGTAAGGATCTTCATTACCATCACTGCTAGAATCATCATCAGAATGGACAGAAGGCTCTTTGTCTACTTCAACATCAACAACAGCCTTTCCTCTACCAACAGCTTCACCACCTGACCCACTAGCATGTCCAACTCCAGATCCACTAACTTTACCAGAACCTGAACCACTAGCTCTAGCTGCTTCAGAACCAGCTGCAGCTTCAACCACATAATCATCAATGTCCTGGTATAGGTCCACATCCACTAGATCATCATCATTGGGATTGTACCTTTGCACTTGTGTAATGTCACCATCTGGATCAGCCATCTCATCCAGAATATCATCAACCATTTTAGGATTGGCACCAGGTTGGTTAATCACATCATCTGCAACCTGTACAACAACATCAGGCTCATTCGGCACATCACCTTCAACTACAACATCATGTGACTGCTCTGGAAACTCAACATCTCCAGCAGCTTCACCATCTTCTGGCTGAGGCCCTTCATACGCTGATATGCCCTCATCAGCTGGTGCAATGTAGTTGGCATTGATAATAGCACCGAACAATGCAACATCTTGTGCATTTGGATCATTAGGATATCGAGACAAAAACTCATCATAACCACGTCTGATGATCATACTCACTTTCTTCACTTCCCTTCCAGCAGGTAGATTCGGAAGTCGAGCATTGATAATCATCATCACAAGTCGAGGAAACAACAAAAACCTCCTCTTGCCCGCAGCTGTGATCTCTTTTCTCATCTTGTCGAAGAAGAACTTCGAGAAGCTATATGGCTTATTGAAAGCTAAGCCAACAATCTGTGCTTGGGCTTCCTGGTTCAAAGTATCGAAACAAGACTTCTTATTACTCAGCCCAACATTAATTACATGAACTAGATACCTCCACCTGCCATAGAAACCTTTCTTAAACAACGTTCTACTGGCCAGGTCACCTGCAAACCACATCCTCCGGAAAGCACCTTGAATTAACTCATGACGGAATCTAGTGAGACCTGTAGCACCACCTTCCTGCTCAACTATGCCTAATCAAAGTATGTCAATGAGATTAGCAACGGTGAACTGTATCTGCTGCCCGACAACAGTGGTATGAAAAATATGTTCGTCTCCAGCACGAACAACATTCGCATTCGCCCAAAAATCTCTTAAATAATCTATATAAATCACTGGCAAATGTGTAAGCGCATGATGAACTCTTGATCTTCGGAAGAAAGCAAATATCTCGTGATAATACTCTGTGCCTTCCTGATTATCATTGAAGTTCATCACGTAATTATGCGCAACTATGAAATTTCTTGCCATTTCTGTAATTAATAACAAACCATTAATTACCTAAATCGACATAAAACTTCACACGCATACTATACAACTAGAATTATCTCTGTAATCCAGTCAAACATATAAATTATCCCTGTAATTTATACTTATAAATACAATGAACATAAATTATCTCTATAATTCTTGTTGATATCATTAACTATAATTATCTCTGTAATTAAGTTAAACAATCATAAATTATCTCGGTAATTTACAATCAATACATATAAATAAATTATCCTGGTAATTTAATTATACAAAATTAACTCATTTTCAAATCTTTATTATGATAAACTTTTGAAAATCTGTTAACAATAACTTAAATTAACCCTGTAATTAAGTTAAAAATAAAAATTAACTCATTTTCAAATATTTATAACGATAAACTTTTGAAAATTTGTTAACTTAACTTAAATTAACCCTGTAATTAAGTTAAAACTTTTGAAAATCTGTTAAGTCTAAAATACGAGGTCGTATCCCTGTACGAGGTCGTATTTCAAGGTCAAAATACGGTCAACCAAACTCTAAAATACGAGGTCGTATTTTCCAATTTGGCATCATATTTGGTCCAGGTCGTAAATCCAACTCGTATTCCAAAAGTCAAACTAGTCAAAATAAATTGACGTTTGCGAGGTCGTATTTCCGGGCAAGCAAACCCCTAAATACGAGGTCGACGCAACTGTTCATCTTCCCCAACACGAATTCACGATTTACTCAACCAAAACATGTAAACATTGTATCTATACGTTCGTATTCTAGTGATAAACATACCCCAACCCTTAGTTTTACCCAGAAAACATCAAAGTCGAAGAACTTAGGAAAAACTTGTGGGAGAATTCTCTGGAGCCTCTAGGTCATGAATTCTGACTTCTTGACTTCTAGATCGTTGGCTTCCGCTTCCTATCATTCTTGACTCTAAAATATCGAATCTAGCGATATTTTCTGATCGTGCCGTTGCTAACTGTTCCTGCAAAGTTTTAAACATAGAAGCAACATCTGGGTTAGGATTAGTTCCGCCGTGATTAGTTCTTACCTGTGAACCCGCGAATGGATCGATATAAGGTTCTAGCTCCTTAGGCATCGGGCGACTCGGATTATATCCTGTAGATGAATCATCAACAGCCTTTCCAGTATTTCTATTATTAGTATTTTTTGGAGGCTTATTGATTAGATTTTTCAAAGTTGTAGATCCAGAGACAGCAGAAGAAGCATTTTGAGAGGTCGACATTCTTAGTAGATTAATTTGATAAAATTATTGAAATCAAAACAAAGAAAATGTGATTAAGTTGCAAAAACACCTTTTTGCCCCACGGTGGGCGCCAAATTGTTCGGTCATAATTTACCTAAGATAATTTTAGAAAGGATTTTAGACAACTAATGAACCGAAGATTTGTAAGTGGGGTTTGGTGTTCAAGAATGTTCAAATAAAAGGGAAAGTTTTCTTATCAAAAATAAATAAACTAAGAGTTTGTACTAAAAACGAGTTTGAAAAGATCTTTGAGATCGAAATACTTTGAGTAAATAAGAAAACAGTTGAAGATAATGTAAAGTAATGCAAAATAAAGTAAAGATCTTAATGAAATGCAAATAAAAGTAACAACACCAGAATTTTGTTGACGGGGAAAAACCCTTGATCCAGTTAAGTGATCTTAGGTAAAAAACCCCGGGAGGATACAATTGACCCTTCCTTTGTTCTTTTATTATTTTCGTTGATTACAATGAATGAGTGAGTGGTTTGATCGAACTAGTGAAAATAAAGCAGTGAGTAAGTGTGTGTGATTACAAGTGTGAGTACTGAATGCTTAATGTGTCTATACTTCGATCAACCACTCGATATTTATAATACAAAGATTTAACTAACTATCCGCAATATCCGAGATCTTCCACGTCCAATATAATCAACGTGTTGAAGTAGAAAATAGACGTTGAGTCTTCCTTGACACGTTTATTCATCAATTCTGTTCCGATATCCACGGGATTGCATATTGACTCTCTCGTGAAATCCGTTAATTGAATGTTGACACCTATTTTTGACCATTAGCCATTTCTTGAATATCTTGTATCTTTGTTATAGAAAACAGGATCCTGCAAAACATCAGAAATATTATCATGTACAACAGAAACTTATGTTAGTTATATCTTTGTTCAGGATCATAGTTATAGAAAATTCGACCGTAAACACCTTCCTTGACACATGCCTAAATAGGCTACATACACCCGAATGTATTTGTCCAAGTAATTCCTTAGCCCTTTTCGGTTTTATGCGGAAAAGGTATTCTTGTCATCTTGCCGAAGACACAAGACATGCATTTGACAAATGATTCATCATTTGATTTAACGATCTCTTGTCAAATGATTCATCATTTGGTTTTAAGATCCCTTCAAATTGAAGTATGCATTTCTTGCTAACGACAACGCATTTATCAAATGATTTATCATTTGTTTTCAAGATCTCTTCATACTGAAGATTTCCAATGCGTTTCTTGCTAACGATAATGTCAAAAATATGCATTTATTAAATGATTCATCATTTGATTGTAAGACACTGTCCCTTTGAAGTCTTTAAATGCCTTTTCTTAACAAATATAAACAAGATGACAATATCAAAGATAGTTAGAGTCTGTTTGGGGTAGAATTTTCACTATTAGGATCTTGAATAAAAATTGTACTTAAGTCCTTCTAGGATAAATACGTAATACTGTGTATTGTTAAAGGATCATTGATCCTATTAGAATAAGAACCCCAGATTACATAGCAGTATTATCATGATACAATGGGATCTTGATATCTTCAAGATCTATGATTCTACTAATAAATAGATGTCCAGTGTGTCAGATATTATTTGCAGGACTAAAGTCAAAGACGTGTTACACAAAGAAAACGTGTTACAACGGATAGTCTATCATTTCCTCCACGAGAATCGGACTTGACAACAGATTTACTTGATGAAGAATCACTCATAACGGTCATATGTGCCATTTCTTCAGCGTAGAGAGAAAGTTCAGGGAGATCCCGGATATTTCAGAAATACGGTTCAACGTCTAGCTCTATAAATAGAAGAAGCCAACGACCAGAAGGGGGCATGCTATCAATCACTCATCAACAACACTGAAAGAATACACATTCTGCAAATCATCAATCAACTCATCGTTCAAGCAACCATAATTTAATTAAATAGCAATTGTTATTCACTCATTCAATTGTTATTTATTCTTTTCGTTGTAATCGTTCGCAAACAAGAGTAATAATAAGAGAACGGCTGGAGGGTCGATTGCATCCTCCCGGGGTTTTTTTACCTAAGATCACTTAACTGGATCAAGGGTTTTTCCTCGTCAACAAAATTCTGGTGTTATTATTCTTCACCGCATTTTCTTTATCGGATTACTTAAACGCTTTAGTTTTAATCTGCATTACTTTACGTTATCTTCAACCGTTTTCTTAATTACTCGAAGTATTTCTATCTTAAAGATCTTCTTAAAACTCTTTTTAAACATAAACTCATAGTTTAGTCTTTTTTGTTAATAAAAATTTTCATTTTTTATTGAAGATCCTTGAACACTAAACCCCACTTACAAATCTTCGGTTCTTGAGCTGTCTAAAATCCTTTCTAAAATTATCTTAGGTAATTTTTGACCGAAACAATTTGGCGCCCACCGTGGGGCAAAAAAGGTGTTTTGACAAATAACTTTATGATCATCAAACATTTCATTTCAAAAAAGAAAATTTCTACATCTCACAAAAAAATTTTCTTTTCAAACAAAAATCATGTCTGAGCAATCCCAAAATTCTTCTTCTTTTGATCTGGTTTACGATTATCCCTATGTAAAAGAAAGCCTGAGGAACCCTCCTGAAAATGCAAGATTCCTGGCTGAACAGACCTTAAAAGGGAATACTGAAGGCATACCTTCTATAGATCCTTATCTAGTTTCTGTATGGAAGAGGTATTTTGATCGAGTCAACGAATCAATGGAAAAATTAGTTCAAAAATCAAACGATTCGGTGAAGAATTACTTGGCAGGCTTTGGAGACAAAAAGGAGTCAATGCTGAAAGTCAAAAAGAATATGTTGAAAGCTAAGCCACTTAGCAGAATCCAAAAAGAATCAGGTATGGCAAACAAAGGCAAAAAATTTAGAAAATATTTACAATTTTCTGATTATCATTTTACCACCGATATGACCGAACTTATAACAATAATGAAAGGTCTGGGGGACAAGGTTAATTGGCCAAAAACAATACCTAGAAAGTTTTATACTGAAAGAACTAAATGGTGTATTTTTCATGGAGTTTTTGGTCACGAAACTAAAGAATGTGTAGCGTTTACTTACGAATTATGGAGATTAATACACGAAGGTTTGTTAGATGAAATACTTCCTAACAAAAACTGGACACTAGCAAAAAATGATTTCCAAAGCAAAATACAAACAGGTGAGGATCCTAACGGTTCCAACACCCAAAAGGTAGAATGATTCCAAGAGCATGGAATGCAATCCATCTCAAAGCTTACTATCAATAGAAAGTTGTTATTCTAATCACTATAACAGTAATACTAACTTGAGCGTTGGAGTGGCATTAACCAAAAGGGGTAGTGTCTATTTTAGCTGTGTTTTGTCTTGACATTCTAGTGCAGGATCATCAACATTCAGGATCAACAACGTACAAGATCCTAACAAAACAAAGATCATAAGTTGCTACCCAAGGTACAGATCCTAAGTCAAGACAACTTTACATAAGTCTAAGATCCTACAAATTACAGTGGGTTGAACAAAAATTTCAATCCTAGGTTAAAGGGCTCACCTTCTCAAACGTCGAGGTTAACATTACACCTCATTTCGCCCAGGTCCCACGTTATAAATTCTTAATTATGGGAAACCCTCGTGGTTAAGAATTTTCAAACGGTTGTTGATTAATTTACAATCAACTCATTTGGTTCGTGATCATAAACAGTCACCTTAAAGAATATGGATAATCTCTCTATTAAGTTTCAAACGATTAAATTTTGGCCAAAAGACTAACGATTAGATTAATTATCGTTTGCCGGGTCAATGTCTTCATATAGGAAACAAAAACAAGGAAAAAATCCAAGAGATCCACATAGGAATCAATCAAGAAAAGAGGCATGAGATCAAAAATCTTGACTTATTATCATGGAATTAATGAATTGTTACTAGAATCAGGGGATGGGCCTCCAATTGTGTGGATCTTGGAAAGGAGGTTTGACATCAGTCCCTGCTTTGCTTTCTTCAAATGATACATTCTCCCCAAATATCTGAGGATATTTGACTTTCAACCAACTCAAGAAGTTCTTCAAATTATTGACCTCTCCCCTGGTATCGTTAAGTTCTTTCTTCAAACTTTCCATTTCTCTTAGAGTTTGATTTCTAGTATCCATAAATGAATTCAAAAGCCGATTAGCACTTCTAATCGTTTCATCCTTACACCTGATTTCTGCTTCATAAGCATTAGACAGTCTTTCGATAAGCTGCAAAGATGAAATAAAAACTTTTTAGAAATCGATGAAAAATTAAAATACATGGTCAAGTGAAATACTTACAGAAATAGACTGATCCCTAAGCCTCTTAAGAGTTTTACGACCAAAAGATGATTCCCCCTCCATGGAATTGTTATATATATTGATAGAGAAAGAAAAAATAATTTTGATATGATCTCTAGGCATGAAATTCTATGTGTGAAGCCTTGTTATCTTAGATATAAAACAAGCAAAATGAATCGACATGTTGAACGCTAACTATTCAATCAAAGCATGTAAAAAGCATTAATTACGGGGTATCGTAAAACTAATTGCTTAGATGTTGTTTGGAGGATATTTCAAAAATTCAGGATCATAAAGAGGAGATGCGGAAATTGAAGTGCTTTATTAAAAGTGCAAACACTATTCTTGAAAAAAGGAAGGTACACAATTTAGAATAATTGCAAAGATTTTCTATATTGTTCTAATTTGCTAGCAAATGCTTCTTTCGCAAACGAATCTTCTAATTTCAACAGTGAATCACTCCACTTGGTAACATCCCAATTAGGATTTCCAAAACTCATAGTATTAGCCTTTGCTGCCATCAATAGTTTGGCTTCTGAGACTTGAATAGCAATATCTGTATGATAGGCTCTTAGTAATGCCTCATGTTCTGCATGATACTTAGCGATATTCTCATGTAGTTTGCACTTAGCCTTAGATATCTCTTCTAATGCATCGTTTAATGCCTCCTTTCGAAGAATAGAAAGTTTACATAGACGAGCAATGGTCAAATCCTTGTCTCGTAGTTGATGTTCGTAGCAGTCAATCATTTGTTTTAGTTTCTAGAATATGAAATAAAACAATCAACTATTTAGAAATAATCTAAATAAGAAGTAAAAAATAAAACTTACTGAATCAAATTCTTCTTTGATTTCGCTGAGATTTTGAGGAAAAATATCATCATGACTTTGTTTGGATTGCCTAGAATTCGTATTAGGAATGTCAACAGCTTTAGAACCATCCATGTTTAGGGTGAGATAGATAATAAGTTCCAAAAGGGTTCTAGACATAAATAAGCCAAGATCCCTGAAATATCTCAACCATATTTCAAAAAATTCCTAAAAACCGGGGACAGTTAGTTAAAACTAGGAAATTAGAAAATTATTATAGCATAAGTTCAAAATGGCCTACATAAACCATATTACACCATCAGAACTAACTATTCCAGGTTAGTTAACCCTCATCGAAATTGTTTTGAGTACAAACCACATTCCTAGAAGAAACTGAAATATTATTCATAACATAGAAACAAGGGCCTAATCTTCATTCATTTGTTCCACATTCTGCTCCACATCTTGTCCTTCAGTAGTTTCCTCGTCCTTCTTTTCCGTTCCACCCTCTGAAACCTCCACTGGTTCGGATTGATCATCTTCTTTGCTCGAAATTGCAAGTTTGTCACATCCCTCCTCTTTAGACTCATATGACTTAGGATTCTTTTTCTCCAACCAACCCAACTTCTCTTTCCAGTCTGCAACTTTCCATTTTTCACTTTGGAAACCTTCTTCCTCTCCTTCAGAAGCCATGGCAATTTGAGCTTTAAGAACGACACAAGAAGCAGTATCTTTACACACCTTTTTTCTGAATATATATCGCCTCCTTAACTTAGTAGCCAATTTTCTTTTCAACTTCTTGCGCCAATGCCATAAAGTGATCACGACTAGCAGTCAAATTGATATTGTCCTTCTTGAGTTTCTTCAGTTCAGCCTTTAAACTTTTAACATCCGATGCCATTGATTTCTTTTCTTCCAATAATGTAGTCATCTTCTAGCTTTCCTCTTCAACTTTGTCTTGAATGGTTTTCAATAACTAAGAAGAAAAAGTAATAATTACAAAATATTCTTAGAAAAAGGAGCAAGAGTGACAAAAGATAATGACTCACCATTGCAGCCTGGTCAAGAGCAACATTGAGAGAAATGTTAGGAGAAATCTGAGCAATAGAAGTAGGATTCACAGTTTGGGTCAAGTTGTCTATTTCTCAGTTTGGGTCTGAGCGAGTAGTTCTAGCACGTTTGGATGACTTGGTGGCGTTCCCAGAATTAGTCTTACTTTCGTCGGTAGAATCTGGCTCGATATCTCTAATGTTACCAACAATATCATCATATTCAAAGAGCCCAGGATCTGTAGGAATAAGGGGAGGATTAGTTTTAAATTTAAAACAGACTATAGAAATTCTACTAGAAACTCACTAGACATGCTGACAATTTGATCGGAACTAGAAGTTTTAGGAGATTCTGGCAAAGTATGAAAGGTTCTTAGTCCTGTTGGGAGAGACAATATACTGCCAATTCTAGCTTGTCCCAAATGATCGCTTGCAGGAAACCCTTCGAGATTAGCTGTAACATATCCAGTTAGGAACAATCATTGTTAAACTAAAATGAGAAAGAAAAAGGAAAAAATGAGTCCCTACCCTTTTCCGTCCACGCAGTAGGTAGATAGGTTCATTTAGGAAGAGACTTTTTTGAAACATAGAAAAATCTACTTTTCCATGATGGGTCATTCTGAGTAACCCCCAAAATCAATCTCTCATTCTTGCTAGGAGCCTTAAGCATATAGTAACCCGGACCAAAAGTTTGTAAATTATATGCTAAGGAAAAATCTGATATCTTAAAATCAATCCTTTTATCTTTAACAAGCTTGTCTAAAACGTAAAGAGTTCTCCATAGCATAGTCATAGCTTGAGGATATGCTAACTTTAAAAACTTGAAAAATTGTTTGTTTGATCAAATAATCGCACTATGGCTCAACCGGAGGTGTGAGTTAGTTTGTGGGTGTTTATTGGCTATTCCCTTACGGTCAGAGGGTTGGAGAGACCGCTTTACGCCTGTGATCGGTTGATCCTAAGCCGTTCGAGTTCGACTTAGGGTTTTGTGGGATGTGTTTGGGGTTTATTCAGAAGTCGAATAAACCGTGAGTTAGGGTTTTATGCGTGCGAATCATGAATATTCCGTAAGGCTTCCTCCTCTATTTATATAGAGGGTCGATTTCTTAGAGGGGAGGGTAAGAGAATTAGAGTAAATCTCTCCCTCTTTTGTGAATATCTTGTTTCCTTCTTGAGGAGATTTGTGGTAATCTTGTTACCTTAATTGTATCCGAGTATATAGGAGCTTAGATATGTTTAATAGATTAATCATGGAAAAGATCTTTTGTCTGATCTTTGTTGCATATCTCCTCGGAGCTAGGTATTTGTTACCTTTGGAGCTCGGGGTAATTATGTTGAGTGGAGGCCGAGCTCCATTATGGCTTTACCTGTGCGAATATGACTTCGTTCTCTGCTTCTGCTTCGGGTACGGAGCTAGAGCTCCGTATGGGTATATCATCAAGCCCCCAGTCTGATGGGAGGTTTTTATCTATACAAGATCGCATTAGACTTAACAAATCGAATAACAAAATAAATATCATACCTTCGAAGTCAAAAGGAACGTGCTTCGCTGCTCCGTTTATCCATGAATCATATTTAGTTTAAGCCATAATGACTTTCTGTCTCTCAGTGGCAACTTGTTGGCACATCTCTCGGGGTAATTAATCACTGGATAGTTATCCGTAATTATGACCCATATAAATACCAACTTATTACCACAAAATATGGGTTTCCCTTTGTTGCTTTTTCGTCTGTTGACCCTGCTCTCCATCTTTTCTTTGTCTATTCATCCACCAGACGCTATCCAGGTATATTATCATCTTCCTTTTACTTTTAATCGTTATGTCGAAACAGGGAATAAGAGATATTACCAACACCTTGAGCCACTCTACCTATCAGAGTTTCGTGAACCAATACTTTTCTCAAAACCCTAATTTGGTTCGATACCCTAAAAAGGGGAAATCCATATGTGATCCTCCGGCGGGGTTTGTCGGCATATATGTGAAGGCTTTTTCACAAGGTAACCTTAGGATCCCCTTTTCAGATTTTTTCCTTAGGGTTATAGATTACTATCAGTGTCATATAGCTACTGTTCACCCGACTGGTGTTGCAAACATTATTGCTTTTCAAGTGCTTTGTTTTGCGAATCGCATCCGACCATCTGTTGCCTTGTTTAACTTCCTCTATAAGTTGAAAGAATCTGGTGACTGGGTCACTGTTTTGAAGAATGGTGACTACGAAATTTTTATTGCTGGTGGTGTTGAGGTTAGAGACTGGAAGAATTTGTTTGTCTTTGTTGATCAATCGTTAGTTCCGCCTGCTCATAGTGGTTTGCTAGATAGGAATAGGTTGAAGTATGAGTCGATAGGTCCCCCGAGTGTGTTTGGTGCTAGGCAGGCGGATGTAGATGTCTTGTGTTCTTATCGGATAAAATTGTGTGTATACCCAGAGGCTGTATTGTTCAAATCCCAAGTTTCAAGATGTTGGGAGTATGGTACTTTGGATGTTGCGATTGAATTCGATGGTTAGGGTAGGTTGATTCTTTTGCACTTTTCTTTGTTATCCTTCGTTTACAAAGTAGACACTGATTCTTGTTTTTATTTCTCTTTTTTTTTTTTGCAAAGATGTCGTTCAAGAAACTTATTGATAGGCAGCCTGTTTTGTCTGGTGTTGTTTTCAGGCCAGTGGCTCTGGCTCCTCCACCCATTGAGCCAACTGTACCGCTAGTCCCCGAGCCTGCTCATCCTACTATGGCTCACGAGAGGCCCATTCCTGATGAATTGCCTGTGGCATCTACCCCTGTGGTTCGTGAGCCAGCGAAGACCGTTGACGTTCCAGATGACAATGGCAAGGATGCAGCTGGGGAGGTAGAAACTCAAAGGGACACTGTTGGCAGCCGCATGAGGAAGAGGAAGTGTATGTCAAAGAAGCCTGGTAGTTATCGTTCAAAGAAGATAAGGGCGAAGGCCAATAGGATTCCTCCGCGGTCATCATGCGTTCAAAGAAGATAAGGGCGAAGGCCAATAGGGTTCCTCCGCAGTCATCATGTAAGCTCTTTACCTTTTGCTTCCCTCCATTTTATTTTGCTTAGTTGACACTTGATTTATAATTGTGCAGCTTTTAATCCCCTTGAAGAGGTTCTAGATGCTTCCACCTGTCATCGAGATTTGCAAGGTGTCGCTCCTTCTGGATGGATAGATGGTTTGATGAATATGGAGATCTCGGAGCTGTCTGCTTTCTACAACCGCTCTATTTTCTGCAGTGCCGTCATTGGTAGTGCTATGGATTCAAAATTGCAGGAGAGTGCAGAGGAAGTTGGGCCTTCGAAGGAGCAATGTGAAGAATTGATGACGGAAAAGCTTGCTCTGGAGGCGAAGGTAACTGAGCTGGATTTGGACTATGGGGCCCTGCAATCTGAGTTGAGTGCTGCAAGAGCTGGTGCGCAAAGGATCATTGAGGAGAAGGAGAGGGAGTTAGGGTCTTTGGGAGATCAGGTGTGAGAAAAAGATTGTTTGGTGAAGGAGGCACAAGATGCACTTACAGATAAGGCGGGAAAATATGGGAGACTGATTGTGGAGGTCATCCCCCGTGTCTGCAAGTCTTTCATCAATGGCCCAGAGGTTTGCGAGATGTTGTCCAAGGTCTGTAACTTGAATAGGGTTGATGCAGAAGTGAGATTAATGCGTGCTCTAGCTGCAGACGGAATGATCAATCTAGAGGGCCGCAATATCCCCGAAGACACAGCTGCTCGCCTTGATTCCGCACTTGATGATCTTGCCAATATTGACTCTGAATACCTTCGCAAGCTTGTCGCTGATCCTGATGCTTCTCCTTCCGATCTTTTGCAGGTTGTCCGCTAACTCTTCTGGTCTTTGTTATGTGATGATGTGAACAATGTTCCTTTAGACCGTCTTTACTTGGTGGCCTGCGTGCCATTTGAATGATTACACTCTTTGATGGCCTTTGTGCCTTTGGACAATTGTTCTCTTTGGCCTCCTTTTATGTCGGGGGAGGCCTTCGTATATATATATAATACCTGCAATATCATATTAACCTACCCTTAACTTCGTCATGCGTAATGAGTCCGTTTTTGAGTGGTTTTATTGCCGTTCCCTTTGGACTTCAGGAGGCTCTTTATGCTTCGTGAATGTCTTAATGAGCGTCCCTTAAACATTTACACGAAGGCTTTCAATTTTATTTTACTACGCGCATTTGTTATTCTTTGATCGATCTTAAAAATTTTCGTTGAAAGCTTTATTTAATTTTTGAAAAAATAATTGGCAGAAGGACATTACATAGTAAGGTTCCTAGCTGCTAGCTTCCTTCTTTGGGACTTATCCGGGTAGCTAATCCGGGCTTATCCCTTTTACCTTTTTAGGGAGTTTACTTTTTAACGGAGGTCTCCATGGGCCTCCGTTCTTCTCCCCGAGCCTCTAAATTTGTTCTTCTTGGCTTCTTTGCTCTGCTTGCATCCCTTTCGCTCAAGCGATGGTGCTCCTAGGGATCTTGTTTCTGGTGAATAACAGAGAGGCTCTTTTCCTTCGTTCTTAGAAGGGCTCCGCCTGTTCCCTTGCACCTTTCGTTTCAGTAGGTTTTATGGCAATGTTGTTATCCCTACTTCACTTTGGAATTTTATCTGCGAGTGGATCGTTGATGCCACGATTCCAAAACGCCGCATTGCTTCCCTTCCTAGGATTGCATTATTCCCAGAGTTTGCTGTGACGACTAGGAAAGCTATTTTTTGTGTTTTCCAGTTCGGGTATTCTCCGATGGTGACCTCTGTCCGGAGCTCCCCGATAGGCCATGTCCGCTTTCCCGCGAATCCTACCAGTGGCATGTCTACCTTGCGCAATTTCTCCCTAACACTTTTCGGTAATTCCGAGAAGTATATTTCGTAGAGGATATCGCATTCACTACCACCGTCTATCTGGACGTTCCTCATCATTAGCCCCCAATGATGGCTTCGATCACAATTGGTTCACTTGACGGGGTGATATCCTTCATCGAGGGGAACTGGTACAGTTCCTCGGGCGGGGGGTCTCTGTACACTTCGGACCGTATTGTGAGGATCTGTGCTGGTGGTGTTTTTTCGGGTTTGTCTGGTTCGCTTTTAATTCTGGTTGCTTGCCTGATTCCCTTAACAAGGTGGTCCAGCTTCCAGGACTCCACAGCTTCTTCTATTGCCCGTCTTAAATTTCTACAGCTGTTTGTATCGTGTCCGTGATCTCTATGGTATTCACAGTACTTTTCCATATTTTTCTCCTTTGTGATGAGCTTCGTCGGGATCGGGAAGCTTGAAGCAACTCGCTCCGTGAGGAGTGCTAGGTCAAAAATCGACTAAGTATGATTTGTTCAAAATAGTTGAAGTTCAGTGAATGAAGCTTGCTCAGGATTCTGAAGTCATTCAGAATAAAGCTCACTGAAGCTTCACTTCAGTTTCAGAATCAACTAACAATGAAGACGTTCAGACTGAAGTCAAAGAATGAAGACTGAAGAAGAAGATCATTTCAGAAGCAGAGCTCAGAAAAGATCTTATCTGAAGACGAAACTGAAGAGGCTCAATGTAAAAGTATTTACAACACTTTTACACTGATTACGAGGAAGTCTTTTTGCAGGCTTTAAACTACTTTTACCCGGTTAATAACTTTATACCTGGGATTGGGATAGTTTTGGCAAAAGGTTGGGAATAAAGTATGTCAAGTCACATCAAAGAAACTTACATACTTTATCTTAAACAAAAATGTTATGGATTTGTCCAACAAATCCATAAATGCACCCAACCATATTTGTACGGCATTTTCCATGTCATCAAGACATGTTTGCCTATAAATATAAGACTTCTCACACTTGCAAAATTGCTTGGAACTTTGACATTTGCAACGTGTGTTATGTACTCTAAGTATTCTTATGAGTAAATCCTCGTTGATAGATCATTTGTATTTCTAGGTTGTTTAGATATTTTCACAAATGTGATTATCTTTGTTCCGCAACAACCTTTGTATTTTGTTTATATAAATAAATAAAATATTTGAAAAAATACATCTTGACTCATTGCTATAATACTTGATTATATTTAGTATTTATATAGTTTCAAGCAATTGTTCTTAATTATCTTTCTTGTTCATATCCACCATCTGGATCGTGATTCTTAACTAGACTTCATCTAGATTAGAATCACTTGCCAGTCGGGTTACTTGATATAACTATCATTATTATCATATTCGTATTATATCTTGTACATGATTAACATCTTGTGTAGGTGGACTCACATTTGGTATCAGAGCCTCTCAGGTTTATTCATTAAGTTGTTATACCTGTTTTGATCCTACAAGATGTCTGGAACCGAACAACCAAACCCAAACCCTAATGGTAACCCTAACCCAAATGTCAATATGAATCAAAATCCACCACCACCACCAGCACAACCCAGTGTACATGTTCACTTTCCTAACAACCCTGTCCCCAAGTTCAATGGGGATAGTGACTCATTCATCACATGGAAAGCTTGTATGCTCAAGTATATTGCTGGGGTTGAGAGACACTTGACCTCTATTCTCTTAGAAGGTTCTTATGTACCAATGAATGCTTCAACTGTTGTTTTTAACCAAGATGGGACCCCTAGGTTAACACCCAATGAGAAAGATCATTGGTCAGAGGAAGACCATAGATTGGCTGACCTAGACTCTAAATTGGAGAATATGATTCTCTGTGTTGTCCCAGAAAGTTTAAAACCCACTCTTGTTTTACTTGACAATTCAAAATTAATGTGGGAAGAGTTATTAACTCAGTTTGAAGGTACAAAGGAAACCATTGTCACAAGAAAAGTTTCTTTGAATAAAAAATATGAAGCCTTCTTTGCTTTACCAAATGAAAGTTTGACAAACACGTATTTAAGATTCACAAATTTGGCTAATCAATTGAAAGCTCTTGGTGTCACAAAGGACAAAGAAATTTTGTTGGAAAAGTTTTGTAATATTTTACCTTCTAAATGGGAAAATTTGATCATGGTGTTAAGACAAGGAAAAACCCTTCACAGTCACACTCTTGCCTCTTTGTATGGTGCCTTTAGATACACTGAGGAGAATAAAGCTGAGAGAGTTATGGCTGAGCAAGATGCTAAGAATCATACTTCAACCAGTTCTACATTGGTTCATTATTCTGAACCCCAAGACACTGCTCTACTATCTTCTGAGAGTGATCATTCTGACTCTGTGAAGAAGATGATAGCTGAATTAATGAAAGCTGGTATTTCTGATTATGCATCACATGAATGTGATGAGGATGATGATGATGATCTGGTTGCAATGATTGCCAAAAAGTTTAATCGTTTCAAATTTGAATCCAAAAGAAATGGCAAACAATTTTCTTCAAATAATTCCATTGACAAGTCCAACTTGGAATGTTTTAAATGTGGAAAGAAATGACATTTTATGAAGGAATGCAGATCATCACAACCCTCTTCGTCACAAAATGCCCCTAACCATTCTATTTTTCAGAAAAATGATGATGGGTACAAAGCTAAGTACAAAAAGCTGAAAGCCCACATCGCAATGATGGCACAAGAAGAATCCAACAAGAATAGCTGCATGGTGGCAGACTCAGAAAAGTGGTTATCCCATCTCAATTTCAAAGGCAGATGACGACACCAACTGGTTATGACACAAAAGGTTATCCCATCTCAATTTCAAAATTATAAATAAGTTGTCAAGAAAACAACTTGTAGATGGGATACCAGCAATGTCCTTCAACAAAGACAAGCCATGTCCAGGGTGTGAAATGGGAAAGAAGAAGAGAGCATCCTTCAAGACCAAGCAAAATTTCAGCATCACTGAACCACTTCATATGCTTCATATGGATCTTTTTGGTCCTGTCAATGTTCAGACAAGAGCTGGGAAGAAATACACTCTGGTCGTAGTCGATGAATATTCAAGATATTGTTGGGTGATCTTCCTCAGAAACAAAAGTGAAGCTGCTGCTGAAATTATTGCTCTCATCTAACAAATTGAACTCAAGCACAAGTGAAAAGTTCGTCAGCTCAGAAGTGACAATGGCACAGAATTCAGAAATTCCACTCTGGAAACCTTATGCACTGACACTGGCATATCTTAGAACTTCTCCTCAGCACACACACCAAAACAGAATGGAGTTGTAGAAAGAAAGAATCGTACGCTGATAGAAGCTGCCAGAAGTATGTTGAATGAATCAGGTCTTCCAAAATGTCTTTGGGCTGAAGCTATTGCAACTGCTTGCTACACCCAGAATTGTTCAATTTATGTCAAAAGATATAAGAAGACTGCCTATGAAGTGCTCAGAAATGGAAAACCGAATATTGGATATTTCCATGAATTCGGATGTCCAGTATACATTCTAAATGACTCCATCAAATTGGGCAAGTTTGATGCCAAGGCTGATGAAGGTTACTTCTTAGGATATTCAACAATTCGCAAAGCCTTTAGAATCTACAACAAAAGACTTGAAAAGGTTGATGAATCAATTCATGTTACCTTTGATGAATCAAATTCTACAATTTTCAATAAACTAGTCTCTAAAACACCTTCAGAAAGTCCTATCAGTTTTGGTGAATCTGATCAAAATGATAAAACTAATCAATCACCTGAACGTGTTTCTAATCATCTCAGTTCAGAACCAATTAATAATCAGCAAAGTAACACTCCATTTTATCCTTCAGTCACCTTCAAACTACCTTTTGAATTGACTATTGGATCAGATGTGTATGCTACTCCTCAGATATCAATCTCCCCTGAAATGCCTCAGAATGAAGAATTTCATGATACAAATCGTGATTTACAAGACGATGAAGATGATAAAACTGAAATAGTTTATTCTGAACCATCTCCTGAAGTAAGCTAGAGGAGTTCTTGCACTGATATCATTGTTCATCCTGGTCATTACTCTAAATGGACATGATCACATCCAATTGATCAAGTTATTGGCGATCCAAGTAGAGGGGTTCAGACCAGAAGAGCCACAAGCGATCAATGCTTATATGTCAGCTTCTTATCACTGATAGAACCGAAGAAGATTGACGAGGCTATGAAAGATCCAAGTGGGGTTAAAGCCATGCAAGAAGAGTTTAATCAATTTAAAAGGAACAATGTTTGGGAGCTTGTTCCATGTCCCAGCAATCTGAAGAAAGAACTAATTGGGACAAGATGGGTCTTTCGTAACAAGGTGGATGAAGATGGCCATATAATCAGAAACAAGGCAAGACTTCTTGCAAAGGATTATGCACAAGAAGAAGGATATGATTTTGATGAGACTTTTGCACTAGTGGCTAGACTTGAAGCTATCAGAATTTTCTTAGCATTTGCAGCTCATCATGAGTTCAAAGTCTACCAGATGGATGTTAAAAGTGCCTTCCTGAATGAGGAATTGGAAGAAGTCGTGTATGTTTATCAACCACCAGGATTCGAAAGTAAAGAAAAACCTCACTGGGTGTATAGACTGAACAAAGCTTTGTATGGTCTGAGACAAGCACCTAGAGCCTGGTATGATACTCTTACCAAACATCTTCTGAAAAATGGTTTTATTAGAGGTACCATAGATAACACTTTATTCATCTTACATGATAAAGGTGATATCTTGCTTGTACAAATATATGTAGATGATATTGTGTTTGGGTCTACAAATGATAAAATGTGTGATGAGTTTTCTAAAATCATGTCCTCTGAGTATGAAATGAGTATGATGGGTGAACTGACATACTTTCTGGGTCTTCAAGTGAGACAAATCAGAGATGGTATTTTTATAAATCAAGAAAAGTATGTCAGAGATCTTTTAAAGAAATATAAATTTGATTCAGTTTCATCCAAAGACACTCCTATTTCAGCACCACTTTCAATTGACTCAGATCCAAATGGAAAACAAGTGGATCCCACACTTTATCGTGGTATGGTGGGATCCCTCATGTACTTAACTGCAAGTAGACCTGACATAATGTTTGCAACATGCCTTTATGCAAGATTTCAGTCTGATCCCAAAGATTCACACCTAAAAGCTGTAAATAGGATTTTTCGATACCTGAAAGGTGTCCCCAGACTTGGTCTTTGGTATCCCAAAGGCTTAAGTCTAAATCTAATGGGTTATTCAGACTCTGACCATGCAGGTTGTAAGATAGATAGGAAAAGTACCACAGGTGGTTGTCATTTCCTTGGTGGCAAATTGGTTAGTTGGACAAGCAAGAAACAGACTGCAGTATCCCTATCCACTGCAGAGGCAGAATACATTTCTGCAGCCAGTTGCTGTGCTCAGATTTTGTGGATGAAAAACCAACTAACTGATTATGGTGTTACTTATACAAAGACTCCAATCTTTTGTGATAACACAAGTGCCATTGCAATCTCTCACAATCCTGTCATGCACTCTAAGACCAAGCACATTGATCTCAGGTATCATTTCATCAGAGACCATATTATTAAAGGTGATATTGAGTTACATTTTATTCCCACTGACAAACAACTAGCTGATGTTTTTACAAAACCCTTGGATGTTAAAACTTTTAGACATCTCATCAGCGAGTTAGGAATGCTAAATCTTGTGTAACATCTCAGGGGGAATTGACAAAAATATTTTTACAAATAAAGGAAATTTTTCTCTGAGGGGGAATTTTTGCCTCAGAAATTATTGTCTGAAATAGCTTAGAATATGAAAAGACTTCAGAACTTTAGAAAATTAGAAGGTTCAAATTGCACTTCCTTAACCTCTCTCAGAATTTAAATATATTAAATCTGAAGTCCTTTAAAACCTTTTATTATATAAGTGGATACCTGGTTGGCAAGTGGACACGTGATTTCTACTGTACAAAGATACCTTTTTGCTGACGTGTCATACCACTTGCGCCGTAAAGAAAAATGATCATTGCTTTTACATTAAAAACGGTTGAATACTTTTCGAAAAAGTGGGGTCATGGCCGTTGTTGCATTAAATGCGGACGTATACCCAAAATTATTTTCGGATTTCAAACACGATCAAAATTACTTTTCAATAAAATATTACTTAAATTTTATTAGGTTTGAAATTCAAAATCTTTTTATTTTTATTTTCGTGGAAATCTTTTCGTATTCCCTTGAAAATATAAATACCTTTTTCCTAAAATCATTCCATCATTTATTTCATTTTTCATTCACTCCCCAATCATCATTCTCTCTCTATCAAAATTCTTTCAAAACTTCTTCATTCAATTCACATTCTCAAACCCTAAATCCATTTCACTTTCTTTTTCATTCACAATCTTCAAATGGCTAAACAATCAAAGGAACCCAAATCTCTAATAGCATTTGAATTCTCTCCTCCTAAACCGGTGGTGAAGGCAAGTTCATCATGGCCGGAAAACTTTGAACCTAAAACCATCAGGTTCAATATGAACAATTTCAAGGCGGCTCTAAATGCCAAATCTAAAACTCTCATGGGCAGAATAAACAGATTTCTTGAATCATGCCCTTTACATTATGCCTTGACTGCAGATCCCCAAAATCTATATCATAGGTATCTATTAGAATTCTGGTACACTGCGGAGATCAGTAAAGATGAAAAATCTATCTCCTTCACTCTTAAGAATGGAACTAAGAAGTGCAGTATCACTTTGGATGGGTTCAGAGAGGCTCTACATCTAAACTACTTGCCTCCATCCTCTGCATATATGAAGAGAAAGAAAGAACAAACTTTAGGGAAGTTTTGTTAAACATGGGCCATGACCAAATGCTTGATGGTGATGGAAATTTGAAAACCTCTGGACACATTTTTCTGTCTAGCTTTAAAAACTGTTGGAGGTATTTCTGGACTCAAATTGTTGAGTGCCTTGGTGGGAACCATGGTGGTTTGGATCAGATCTCTTTGATCCAAGTTGAGATAGGATATTATCTGTGGCATTGAATGGATGTTGATTATGCCGAAATGTTGTTTTCCCAGTTGGTGTCAAAGTTGAAAGGAAAAAGAAGTGTGCATATTGCGTTCTCAAGGTTCCTAAGTATCTGCTTTATCAATATTCTTGGAGACGCATATGCTGATGATCTTCAGGAGAGCTCTGCAACTGAATTCTGCAAAGATCTATCCAGACTCTCCACATCTGAGGAAGAACCTGAGCTATTTCCTGCATTGCTTCAGGTATTTGGTAAAAATAAAACAGACACAGCACGACCGGCTGGCTCAGAAAGATCATTGGGCGGGTCACAAAAGAATGTGAGACCCACCAGTGCATCTAGTGGCAAAATGTTGAACTTGTTTAAATCCAAATCAAGTTCTTCCACCCCGCCACCTACATCTTCCAATGACCAACCTGAGGATCTCCCAAAAGACTCCTGAGGATCACCAAAGGGTTTATTAAAACTGCGTAAATTTAAGCTATCCTCACAACCCAAGGATATTAGTACCCAAGCTCAGCCTTCTGTATCTTCCCAACAAGATCTAGGAGAAGGTCAAAAGGGAAACCCACAAGAGACCATCTCCAAAACTTCTTTAGGAGGAGATGGTGAAGAAAATATAAGTGTGTCAGCCTAACACACATTAGAAGTTGAGTCTACACGAGCACCCCCTGAAACTTCACAAATCTTACACTCTCTCTGTGCACAAACTGTTGATGTTTCTCAGGTGATACCCAGGGAAACTGAAGTTTCAACCTCTACGGCCAATGAAGAGATTCTTGGAGACAGCGCAAGAATTACTGAGGCAACTCTGGTATCGACTGTTGCAGGCCAAGATGCTTCGGTGGAGCCTATTCTGACTGGTGATGATGCAACTGCTACTGCAGATGTTGAACCAGGTGCTGGTTCAGATGCCAGTCATCTGGACCAGGGCATATCTGATCAGATAGCAGCTTCGGCTAATATCTGGGAAGAAGATGAGCCAACTCAGGAGAATCTTGATTCTCTTGCTGACTTTAAGTTCGATGAGGATTTATTGGAGCAAAATCATTCGGATTCTGAGCCAACCTTCAACCTCTTGAACGCCCCAATGCCTCCTCCCCCAAATAACCAAGAAATGTTACAACTTCAGCAAGATGATCTTCCATATCAACCTCCTCAAATTTCACACCAACACCCCTACTTTCCACCAAATATAACTCCTGCATATGTCACATCTCCCATATTCACACCACAACTCTTACATCTTCACCCACAAATTCATGATGTACCACCAAGAAGAAATTACGATGCACTAGAAAAACAAGAAAAGGAACTAGATTCTGAGACTGAATCTGAGGGTCCTTCAGATGCTATGTTGGATAAAACTTTGGCTGGTCTTCGTACACTTCCTTTTATTGCTTCAGTTTCTGCTCAACCTCCTCCTCTGAGCATGGAAGCACAGTTAGAGAAACAACATGCCGAAGTCCAAAATCTACTTCTTCAGGTTGAGGGCTTATCTAAATCTCTGACTGCCAACACCAAGTCCTTAGCAGATGTTAGGGGTGCCCAGATCTTCATGGGTACAGAACTTACAAAGATTGCTGGCAATGAAGGATTGGTGGGTGGGAAGCTGAATAAATTGGTGTATGCTTGTAATAACATCAGCAGGGCTATTGGTGAAGCCTTCAGACTGACCAAAAGGGATGTTCAGAACTTTGTTGTTGCAAATCTGACTTCCTCGATTGAAGTGATGAAACAAGATGTCTTGGCAATCGGGAAGGAAGTCAATGAGTTGGTGAAGAAACCAAGTTTCGATGATAAAGCACTTGGGATTTCTGTTGCTGAAAATGTGGCTGAGAAACTGAAGTCTGTAATCTCTCAGGAATTAATCTCTCAGATTTCAGTTTCAGTGACAGAAAAGGTTACAGAGCAGGTCAGACTGATGGTCTTTGAACTTACAAAAGAGACAAATGATTATGTTGACAAAGTCGTTACTGAAGTCAAGAATTCTATGTCAAGCCTTGATCAAAAGATTCAGGACTAGTCAAAACAGTTGGATGAAATTTTGATCTTTCTCAAGAAACTACAAGTTGTTGCCCCACCTCCATCTGATATGTTCTCTGAAGAAGATCGAAACATGCTCAAAGATGTGCAAGAACATGATAAGTTGCTCCTTAACTCCAATTTCAGGTTAAGGGCACAATTTTCAACCATGAGCAAAGGCATTTCTGATTGCCTAAAACAACAGAGTTGGGAACCTCTAAAGGCCATGAAGGCCACAATTGATGCTTATTCTAAAATGCCTGCAGAGGTCCCCAAAGAGGGAATTGGTCTACTCTCTAGCACTCAGGAAATGATTGAAAAGACAAAGAAGAGTGCTGAGACTAAAGCAAGTGCATCTGCACATGCTCAGGGGGAACAACCATCTGAGAAGAAAGATAAGGAAGCTGGAAAGAAGGATAAGGGCAAGGCCCAAATGGTTGAAGAACCCAAGTCCAAGGATTCTGGACTTGTGGTTGATGAACAAGGCTACCCTCTACATAATCTTGATGCAGACAACAAAAAGTTAGAGGCCGTGCAGAAACAAGTCTCCAACCAATTTGTTATGTGGAGGGATAACAGAAGACAAGAAAGGGAACAACATCTGAAGATGGGGACCCTAGATCATTTGGATGCTGCAGCTCTTGGTCTTTCACTGGAAAGATATCTGAAGATCAAGAATGATCCAAGAGTGCAGAAAGCCTTGGCAGAGATGGAAGAATATGAGTATGGGAAGAATTACTCACCTCTGGAACAAAAGCTAGAAAGTCTCACATTTAAGATGTCCATTGAGGACTTGGTCAAAAATCGAATGAGTGAGATGGAGATAAAGAAGAAGGAAATTCTAGCTGAAGTTCAGAAAGTTGAAAAGCAACTGAACAAGCCACCCCAGAAGCCAAAGCTAATTGGCCCAAGATCATCAAGGAAACATGCTCGTGATTCTGACCTTTCGACCTTTATACCAATTTCTGAAGACACTGTTCAGATTCAGAATAAACATGAGAAAGATCAATATGAGTATTACATGAAACACAGGTCTAATCCTGCAAAGATTCTGGATGTTGAAGTTGTTAAAGAAGATGGTCTGAGGTTGTTTGATTTGATTGTAAGAAGAGAAGGAAGGGCAGAAGAAGAATATAAGCAAGTTTCTGTACATGAGTTTGGGATCTCTGAGCATAGAGAAATGATACATGCTCTGAAGGGAAAGCCTAAGTCTCACCTGATTGGCGCTTGGATGTCAAGAATTCAACAAAATATGAAGGCCAAGGTGGAGATGGAAGGAAGGCTGTTTGGCAAAATTGGTTCGCCCAAGAGGAAGGCTACTGATGCACCTTCTGGCTCAAGGCCTGCAAAGAAGTAGCTTGCTTACATTGTAAATATTTGTACATATGAATATCTCTCATTTTATCATGTACATGTAACTGAACTCATCTCAGTATCATTTATATAGTTGCAAGTTACAACAAGTTGATAGGAAATAGTTTAAGTTAGAAAAACAACAAGAAAACTTTCTTAGGCATCAATGATCTATAAGATGTCCTTAGAAAATTTTACAACTTAAACCAAAACTTGCATTGTTAGACTTACAAACTTGTATAGATAGAAGTCTAAAATGCATGCACTATTTTAGAACAAATAGGGGGAATTTGTTAGGTCAAAAATCGACTAAGTATGATTTGTTCAAAATAGTTGAAGTTCAGTAAATGAAGCTTGCTCAGGATTCTAAAGTCATTCAGAATAAAGCTCACTGAAGCTTCACTTCAATTCAGAATCAACCAACAATGAAGACGTTTAGACTGAAGTCAAAGAATGAAGACTGAAGAAGAAGATCATTTCAGAAGCAGAGCTCAGAAAAGATCTTATTTGAAGACGAAACTAAAGAGGCTCAGTGTAAAAGTATTTACAACACTTTTACACTAATTACGAGGAAGTCTTTTTGCAGGCTTTAAACTACTTTTACTCGGTTAATAACTTTATACCTGGGATTGGGATAGTTTTGGCAAAAGGTTAGGAATAAAGTATGTCAGGTCACATCAAAGAAACTTACATACTTTACCTTAAACAAACATGTTATGGATTTGTCCAACAAATCCATAAATGCACCCAACCATATTTGTACGGCATTTGCCATGTCATCAAGACATGTTTGCCTATAAATATAAGACTTCTCACACTTGTAAAAATGTTTGGAACTTTGGCATTTGCAACGTATGTTATTTACTCTAAGTATTCTTATGAGTAAATCCTCGTTGATAGATCATTTGTATTTCTAGGTTGTTTAGATATTTTCACAAATGTGATTATCTTTGTTCCACAGCAACCTTTGTATTTTGTTTATATAAATAAATAAAATACTTGGAAAAATACATCTTGACTCATTGCCATAATACTTGATTATATTTAGTATTTATATAGTTTCAAGCAATTGTTCTTAATTATCTTACTTGTTCATATCCACCATCTGGATCGTGATTCTTAACTAGTCTTCATCTAGATTAGAATCACTTGCCAGTCGGGTTACTTGATATAACTATCATTATTATCATATTCGTATTATATCTTGTACTTGATTAACATCTTGTGTAGGTGGACTCACAAGGAGGATCTGCTTCAGGGTTTTGGCGAGGTTAGATAAGATATCTATTCCACTATCTTTCTCTCTACCACCCCATTGGTTATCTTCTCTCCCGTAGCGAGAAAACCCTCCGTTTCCTCCGTATTCCTTCCTTTTTCTGCCCAGTGAGGAGTCACCACTTGTTGCTTCCCTGGCATCCAACCAGATGTGAGCTTTACTTGTCAACCCATCATAAGTTTCAGGTAGATCGGTACTCAGGTGTTCAATAAGTTCTACTGCACGCAGACCATGTATGAGTCCCGAGATCCTTTGGCTCTCTGCTAGCCCCCGTACTTGTTGTGTCTCATTTGTGTACCTCACAATGAAATCTCTTGTTTTTTCGTTTTCTTTTTGCTTGATATTGTGCACGGTTATGCGGGTCTTCCTATGCTTCTTCTGCATACTGAATTGTGCTTTGAATTTATTTTTCAGTATTTCAAAGTTGTCTATGCTAGTTCTTGGTAACCTGTCTATCTACTCCCGTGCATCATCAGTTAACGAGTACGACAACGCGTGGCACGTAGTCGGCATGTCCCACCTCTGAATCAGGGCTACTCCGATAAACTTTTTAAGGAAATCATCTGGATCACTCTTCCCGTCATAGCACCCTAGGTGTTGAGGGTACTTCATCTTTGCCGGTAGGGGATGGCTTTGTATTGCGAGGGAGAACGGACTCTCCTGGTTGACCAGGTGAGAGAGGTCAACTGGCTCCATATCTTCCTGCTCACAAGGGTCATAATCCTGTCGGATCGTGTTCCTTCTGGCTCGTGGGAACCCCAGTCGGTTTCCTCTTGGCCTGTCTTCGTTTCGCCATGCTTCCGGATGAATCTCTAGGCCCTTGTAGGTTGTAGGTGAGCATCTGCGGGGTTGCTCCTGGATTGCTCTTTCCCTTTGAATCGTTGAGGCCGGTCTTTCCTCTACTCGTGCCTCCGTTCTTCTGGGCGGGGCCATGTTTGTCTGAGGCTCTCGCTCTTGTTGGAGAGTTATTCCTCTGGTGGCCCTCCTCGGTGGAAGCTCTGCTACAATGTACACATCCACTGAATCGGAGTCATATTTGTTCTCCAGATTCCTGGTGACACCGCGGATTTAGCCGGCTGTCCTCAAACGATTCATAATTGTACTCAGCACATCAAAGTTTTCTCGTACATATGCATCATTTATTTCATGTGTTGCCGATGTCGATGCTCCATTGTTTCCTACTGGAGGGACCTGCGTCCGTTGGGTTATGTGTACGAATCCTGGCTTGCTCTGTCCCGGGTCGCACCTCTGGAGGGAGGTTGCCGTGAATCCACTATTTCTTGGAGGTTCCGTTGCGGGGACTCTCGGGCTCCGGCCTTGTGGGGATGCCGAAGCTCCGGATGGGTTACGTCCCTGTGGCGTAGGCCTTCCTAACCCTGAGTCTCGCAACAAAATAGTGGATCCACTCGGTCTAGGTGGAGGTCCCTCCGGTGCACGCTCTTCTTGGGGGGAACGTTCTAGCGTTCAGGCACTACAGTCCTATCTGTCGCATGTTCTTCCGCGGTAGAACGTCCTACCGTATGGCCATACGGTGGAGACCCGTCCTAGTGTCTCTCTTGGAACGTCCTTGCAGGCCTGTCTTGATCCGGGTTCTGAAATTCTGATCTTCTTGCGGTGCTTTGAAAATTCGATGTTCCACCCAAGCCCGTACCGTAACCACCTGATGTAGTGGAACGGTGACTTGGCCTAGGTGTGTCGAAAGAGAACCCATCTTGAGGATCCAGTCTTCCCTGTGGTGTCCTTGGCATCCCCGAATTGGGTGTCCTCGAGGAGTGTTCTCCATCAGCCATTCTGTTGTGATTATTGTGATCGTGGTCGGGGTTTGGTTTTGAGGACAAAGGGTCCCACGGATGGCGCCAATTTGTTTGATCAAATAATCGCACTATGGCTCAACCGGAGGTGTGAGTTGGTTTGTGGGTGTTTATTAGCGATTCCCTTACGGTCAGAGGGTCGGAGAGACCGCTTTACGCCTGTGATTGGTTGATCCTAAGCCGTTCGAGTTCGACTTAGGGTTTTGTGGAATGTATTTGGGGTTTATTCGGAACTCGAATAAACCGTGAGTTAGGGTTTTATGCGAGCGAATCAAGAATATGCCGTAAGGCTTCCTCCCCTATTTATATAGAGGGTCGATTTCTTAGAGGGGAGGTAAGAGAATTACAGTAAATCTCTCCCTCCTTTGTGAATATCTTGTTTCCTTCTTGAGAAGATTTGTGGTAATCTTGTTACCTTAATTGTATCCGAGTATATCAGAGCTTAGATATGTTTAATAGATTAATCATGGAAAATATCTTTTGTCCGATCTTTGTTGCGTATCTCCTCGGAGCTGGGTATTTGTTACCATTGGAGCTCCGGGGTAATTATGTTGAGCAGAGGCCGAGCTCCGTTATGGCTTTACCTGTGCAAAGATGACTTCGTCCTCTGCTTCTGCTTCGGGTACGGAGCTAGAGCTCCGTATGGGTATATCATCATTGTTCATACAATTTAGGGAAAGGGAATGATAATTTTAGGTTTTCAAAGGGAAATCCAAGAAAACAGATCCATAGATCTGACTGCATGTCGGAAGTAAAGGTAAGATCGAAAGCCCTAAAATCAGTATCTTTAGGAAAATAACCCTCAATCCTATCGATATCATTGTCAGTAAACGAACATTTGCTAGGGTCTTTGGCTATATTAGTAGGGTTAAAATCTTTACTTATTTTGATTGAAGAACGGGAAGAAGATATACGAGACATAGTTTAATAAACTAAAATAAAATAGAGAAAGAACTAAAAGATTGAAAGGAGGAAAAAAAACTAACCTTTAGGGTTTGGAGATAATAGCGGAAGATAAAACCGGAAAAAGAGAAAACTTTCGCCTTATATGAGAAAGTAAATATGGGTAGATGTAAAAGTCTCATCAGTACAAATTTTACCCCTTGACTTTTGATTGACTGCTGAAAGAATAGGAAACTTATCTTTATTTACAATGAAAAATAAGTTTCGGAGACAATTGTTTAGGGTAGAATTTTCACTATTAGGATACTGAATAAAAATTGTACTTAAGTCCTTCTAGGATAAATACATAATATTGTGTACTGTTAAAGGATCATTGATCCTATTAGAATAAGAACCCCAAATAACATAACAGTATTATCATGATACAATGGGATCTTGATATCTTCAAGATCTATGATTCTACTAACAAATATATGTCCAGTGTGTCAGATATTATTTGCAGGACTAAAGTCAAAGACGTGTTACAACGGATAGTCTATCATTTCCTCCACGAGAATCGGACTTGACAACAAATTTACTTGATAAAGAATCACTCATAACGGTCATATGTGCCATTTCTTCAGCGTAGAGAGAAAGTTCAGGGAGTTCCCGGATATTTCGGAAATACGGTTCAACTTCTAGCTCTATAAATAGAAGAAGCCAAAAAGCATAAGGGGGCATGCTATCAATCACTCATCAACAACATTGAAAGAATACACATTCTGCAAATCATCAATCAACTCATCGTTCAAGCAACCATAATTTAATTAAGTAGCAATTGTTATTCACTCATTCAATTGTTATTTATTCTTTTCGTTGTAATCGTTCGCAAACAAGAGTAATAATAAGAGAACAACTGGAGGGTCGATTGCATCCTCCCGGGGTTTTTTACCTAAGATCACTTAACTGGATCAAGGTTTTTCTTCGTCAACAAAATTCTACTGTTATTATTCTTTACCGCATTTTCTTTATCGCATTACTTAAACGCTTTAGTTTTAATCTACATTACTTTACGTTATCTTCAACCATTTTCTTAATTACTCGAAGTATTTTTATCTCAAAGATCTTCTTAAAACTCTTTTTAAACCTAAACTCATAGTTTAGTAATTTTTGTTAAGAAAACTTTCCTTTTTTATTGAAGATCCTTGAACACCAAACCCCACTTACAAATCTCTGGTTCTTGAGTTGTCTAAAATCCTTTCTAAGGGATATAATATAAAATCCGGATTGAAAGATAGGCATAGATAGTCTAATCAAGAGGATTAGGCATGAGCATACAAAATCAGTCAAATATGAGAAAGAGAGATACGAAATCCGGATCAAAAAGAGAGATATATCAGAAATCCGGTATGGAATGATAGATCAATCTTAGGTAAATTTTGACCGAAACAGATTCCATGTTAAACTTTACCCTTTTTCTATTGAATCATTATTTGTATAACAACACATATAATTCAATTGTGAAGATACTTGAAGCACTAGCCGAACCAGCTTGCTTCTTCTTCGCATTCAATTCAGCTAGATACTTTAGCCGTATGTTCCTTTTTCCGAAAGGACCTATAAAGGTTTTGAGACTAACACAACTTGTTTTCTCTTACCAAAATTCTTGCCCTTAGCTTACGGTTGTTTTGCTTTCTGAACCTTTCCCCCCTCGATCATAAGAACTCGGGGTGTAGCAGATTTCCTTGGAAGGTATTTCTCATACTCAATTAATATGACATGAAGTTTAGCTATGGTTTTACTTATGCTGTGCTTATTATAATTGCACACAAACTCCTCAAAATCCTTTGGAAAAGATTTTAGGATTTTGCCAATTGTAATAGTCGGAGAAGCATAGTACAACCTTTACAAATTCTCATGAGTACCTCTTCAACTAGAGTACATGAGGACTAACCGATGTTCCTAGCTCGCGTCGCAAGTCATGAAATTGATCAACTAGGTCTAACAACTCCACCCCGGCTTGCTTTTCGTACAAAGACTTGAGCTCGTTAATCATATCATGAGGAAAATAATTTTCAAATTGCTTTTGAAGGTCGACATTCATGCTTCCCAACATTAAACAAGCAACCTCATTGTGTCTATCGTACCGAGCATTGTATGCAACCAACTTTCAAGTTGAAGCATTCGCTCTAGGAACAACGGTGTCTGCTCATCAATGACTTGAAACCAGTCATTGAAGTTTGGTTCCAGAAAGTCTTTCCCTTTCTAGCATCGACCTGAAAGCCGATTGGTGTATGTTTTGAGAAGGATTTGTTGTTGCCATCTTCAAAACAGACAAAAGTTCAATTATCGGTATTCTCGATAATTAATCCTTAAGAAATGTAATTTACCCTTGTTAAATTCATCTAACAAATTACTTTTCACTAAGGCTAGGATCCAACTTGACATATAATCATTTCATCTGTTGATCAGCTAGAAACGACGGTATTCAAAGGTAATCATGAAAACGATAATTGCATTCATGCAACTCCTAGAGTTATGTGACTTACAACAACACTTTAAAGGGGTATTAAGTGTTTTGTAAACATGTTTTGTCCCATCTTATGCCACGGGGCAAGGATCTCACCTCTTAACTCATTTTAAGTCGCCCAATTAAGAACATGTAAATAGTCCACCGCTGTCTCACAACGAGTGGTAATCTACCTTGAAGAGATACAATTCGCCTACGGTCTCACGCAGAGCGAAAAGCAGTGGCAAGTGTTCTAATCAAAGTGGGTGGCAATGACTTAACTTTAAAAGGGTAATGCATTTGATGTGAATCAAAAGTTAAACTTATAAATAATACAAAAATTAATACAAAATTAATAAACTTACTAATTACCGAACTACTTTAATAAAAGTTAATAAACTTACTAATTACCGAACTACTTTAATCAAGCAACAAGTTAAGGTAGGCCACTTAAACATGATCACTATGGTTCATGCATATGTTTAAATTCCGACTCCCCTTTCCGAAGAAAAGGACCACATATATCAAGTTACCTTGATTGCGTAAGCCTTTAAACAATTTAATTTACCAAGTAATATCACATAAACACATAAACTTGCTGACTGGAAATTTCTAGCAGCTTGACGACACGTTTAGACCTTTTTCTAGTCCAATTCAGATTTCGACCAGAACTAAAAAGTTTTAGCCCTATGTGTTGAGCATCTATTGTCCAAAGCACAACTTCTAACTCATTACCAATTAAAAGATATGAATTTGTTAGTGAACTGTCACAAATCAGGAAAATCACACGAAAAATTCACATAGTCACACAATTATCTAATAATTAACCCTAATTATTTGATCATCATGCTTTGCAATATACATATATATATATATATATATTCAGTAAAATCACAATTAATTTTGCATGAATTCCTTGTGATTTTACTATTATTTAACAACTTTAAATAATTAAAAAACAAGTACGGAGTAACATGCAATTTATAACACATAAATCATGTCAATACACAAATTCAAAACTTGCCATGAGGGTTTCAATCTTCCATTGAATTAGGTTAAATTAATTAAAAAAAACCCTAGATTGTATTTAATTAAGAAAAAAATAAGAAAACTCTTTTAATTATTTAACAAATAATTAAATATAAACCAAACCTTAACCCCCCCCCCCCTTCAAGTTTTGATCTTTATAATTAATAGATCACATATGTGTCTCGTGATACCACTGTTATAATATTACATATATAAACACATTTAATCACGAGTATGCGCAACAGAAGAATTGAAACATATATGTAATCAAATTAATTAACAAAGAAAGGAATCGAAACGTGTACCTTATGCAAAGCTCCAATAATATAAGATAATAATAATATTCTGATGAATTAGGGTTTAAAGGAAAACCCCTCTACGATAGCACACTAGACACCCCGTATATCGTATGCTAGTACCCCGATCACGAACCAAACAACCCTTTGCTTAAACCCTTGAAGTCGAAACCCTAAAACCCGAACCCCTTGGGATTTTCTTTGCTTCGGTCGAACGAAAAAGGAGAGGAAGAGAGAGAGATTTTTAGTTAGGGTTGTTAAAACACGAGGACCGTTCAAATCGTGATCTAAACAACTACACACGTGCGGAATCCGATTGTAATTGTCTTTGAGGATTCTAAATAAACATGAACATATATGCACGAATTAAACAAAGAACAAGAGATATAAAACGAATTCCTTTATTATTCAGTCGTCTCGATTACAATACAATGATAAATCCGTATAGAAAACATCTCAATGATTACGGATTACAATCAAAGAGACGACAATAATAATGAATTACATGAGCGGACACGGTGTATAGATCTCTACACCGATCCTATGAATAACTTTTTTGACTAGTCTAAAACCATTAACCCTAAATTGTAACCAAAGTCGTGTATATATAGGCTATCGAATGGGCTGGGCTTCTATCATGTTCGTGGGCTTCGAGCTCCTTCGCACGAACTGCTGCCTCGTGCTGACGTCATCACGACCTTGATGATGTCTTCTTTTCATCATAATCAGCCCTTTGAATTGTATTGCAACGGACAATAAAAGCCTCTCAGAAATTGCTTCTACAAGGGTTTTTCCCTTGTGAACTTATGAAAAACCCTTAACTTTAATCTTCTATTTATAGGTGTAGGTTTGGGGTTACTTAACTTGATGGACAAGTTTAGTTTAGGGCCTAAAACCCTTAGATGGTTCGACTCCCGCTTCCCCTTAATCCTAGCCCAACTCCAACTTTTAATTCCTTTTTAATTAATAAACATTATTTATTTAACATTTAATAAATGTGTATTAATCATTTCGTGATCAAATTAATTAATATATTACTTTAATATACTAATTAATAATATCGAGTTACCGTGTCATTTTGTGTGATCCCGTAAATTATTTTTTAAATTATTTTCGGACATACATTTTATAATTAACATGATCACACTCTAACAATTGATATATAAAATATTACTTTTTATGCATGTAATAAGCTGTAAATAACAACCATTATGGCTATTATTATTTTTTTCCATTTTTTAATATTTTGAATAAATGTTTTGGCCCTCACATTTTTTATGGTTTAAAAAATGGTATGTGAAAGATTTTTTATTCAACTTAGATGCCTAATAACCTCATATTCCCTTCATATTCCTTCCTATGTAAAGTGGTATATGTTTTACGGTAGCTACTAATATGGTTTTTAATGTTTTGTTCTATTTTTGTTTTTAGTTTTGTCTTTTAATAATATATATTTGATATAGTCAACATTTGAGCAAACATATTTAGGATGGAGTGATTTATGTATTAATACCTTTATGTAAATTTATTTTTTATATGACAAATTTTTAATAAAACATATCTATGATGGATCATTTTTGGTGTCGTCTTTTGAAAACTAACTTGATTCCAGCCAGTCGAAGCTTCAAGGTGTTAGGATAAAGTCTCGCTCCATGGTCGATAGAACTTGAACATTTATTTTCAAAGGACTAAAACCATTTGAAGTACCAAACTTCTAAATGTTACTCGTAAAACATATTTGTCATAACCTTTCAGCCGCCGCAATGCGCGGGCATTATGCTCGTTTAAACATGCAATAAACTCATAGTTTCTTTTACATAAACTTAAGTAGTCATAAAGAAAATACAAACTAAATTGTTTCACTAGTTCTTATTATTTCTTATTGTTCTATATAAATGTAGAATAGAAGTAAAATAAAAAATGTCTGATTCGGAAAGTATTTGTGGGGTATGTTTGCCAAAGAGTGAAAATGACCCATCAACTGTCCACGTGATCTTCTTTATGCCTCACTAACCATATAACTAACCCTAATCGAGTATGTTGACTGTGTCAAATCCTTTATAGTACATGGTTTGATAATTGATAATTCTTTTAAAATTTATATGTAAATATCCTTAAGTGGTGTTTGAACTTGTTAAGATTTTTTTATTTAGGCTTTGCTGTTTTGGAAAGGAGAACACAGTTCAATTTCTGCCAATAATGTTTTTCGAAAAGATGTTCTAGATTGAAATATTATTAATCATTTTAATGATTTTATACGCAAAACATTTCTTTGGATATATATTGTTATAGTTTTTAATTTTTAGTTTGTCTCTTAATCACTCGTGGGATTGAACTTTTATTTATCCACATTTTGGAACTGGAAATTTTTTTATGTTTACAGGGTGTTTGTCATTGCTATTTAAATAAAAAATAGCATTTTCAAAATAACATTTTGGAATAACATGTCTCTACCTACTTTTTCAAAACTACTTTTTCTTTGTATACAAATGCAAAAAATCACTTTTAAAGCTAAACACGTTTTCTAATTTTGTGTTTTGCAAACGCTATAATTAGATAATCTCTTCTAAACACCCCTTAAATCATCTTAAACCTTTTCATGCTATACAATCATAAGTCTCACACGTATCCTTGATTTTATCGTAGTTATAAACATTTAGGTTTATGAATTTTCGTAAATCATGTCAATTTCAGGAATAAAACTCAAGTAATACAATTATGATATCACTTAGGGGACCATCTCAGTAAGAATTTAAAATTGATATATAAAAGGCTTACAACAAGGATTTGAGCTTTTCGAAACACGTTTTGATTGGATTTGGGATTCATTCCCAAATGAATGCATGAATTATGGAATGCGTTTATAGTAATGTCGAATAGTGTTTGTCAAAAAGGGGGAAGTGATCCTTAGGACTTTTCACTCTCTCTTTTTTCTTTACACACTTTTCTTTGTATTTTTCATCACTTGAGCACCACAAAACACCTCTTTAAACATTTTTTTAACACTTAAAAGGATCGTTTTGCGCTCTCGAATTGTAACTATCTTGATTTACAATAATGATTGCTTCCTCATGCGGTTTTTATGCCAGAAATCCAGAAAGATCAAAGGTTTTTCCTCCTCAACAAATCACGGTGTTCTTATTTATTTTATTCATTTTACTTTCTTTCTATTTTATACATCATTTTCCTTACAATTTCACTAATAACTCTAAAAATTATTTACTCATCACTTCACGTTCATCCGCCTTTATAAAGTTATCTTTATATTTATGTTTGAACACTTCTTGTAACTTTTTTTTTGATGTTTTACATTGTTTCTTAACGTTTCTATAAGTGTTATTACGCTTTAACATTGTCTACATCATATCTTGACACGATATTTGTTCAGCCGTTAACTTTTACCAGTAGATCTTTACTTTTGCAGTCTTATCTTTAAAAAAATGTTTTGTTTAAATTTATATTCATGTGATTATTCGATAATTAGCAACTATATTCACGTATTCACAATTACTAAAATATCTTAGCACACATTGGTTTCGAGATCTTTAAGCACACTACCTCACGAACGATAGTTTGGTTATTTAATTTGCTTAAATCTTCAACGTTGATTATCTTAGGTAATTTTTTACTAAAACAATTATTATCCAGAAAAGGCTTACTGAGTCTAATACTTTTAAGTTTCATCATTGATTATACATCTTATGGCCGTTTTTCATTAAAATGAGTTGATTTAGTGAACTTTCTATACTTAAAACGAGCATGGTACCTGCGGGTTGCGACGGATATTATGGACGATGGTGGCTGATGATGGACGACGGTGGTGCTTATTCACGAAAATAAAGGGGTTGTGTATTGTTTTGGTATATAGAAAGAAAGAATATTTTGTGTGTTGTTTTGGAGAGAGAAATAGAAAATGATGATATTTAGTTTTGTTTAAGGGTAAAAGGGTAAAATTGCATGTCCCAAACATGTAAACTTTTCAACTCCCCCATACAATTTTTAATAGGGAGTATAGAAGAGAAAGAGAGAATGATGATATTTAGTTTTGTTTTAAGGGAAAGGGTAAAAGGGTTGTAACACCCGTCGTTTAAAAATACGGATTTCCAAAAAACTTTCGCCTAACGGCGTTAAAAGAAAGCAGAATTAAACTTTAAAAGTCTAAACCAGCAAAATATGTTTGGTTTATTCATTAATTGGTGTTACTAGCCATATCGTCAAAACAAGTCAAAATGGAAACCCATTGGTTGCCCAACATTAAACAACCGACTACATTATCAATACAAGTGATTATTATCTAAACGTAAAGCAAATGTCTAAAGCGAGCAGCCACTATGGGTAAACTATAGCCAACTTAAAGATCATCTACCCATGCCTCACGTCTTCTCACATCTACTTGCTCACTAATGTTGGACCTAAGGGCACAACACATTTTAAAAGAGCAAGTGTTAGCTAACGAATTAACTAAGTAATATAACATAAAGTTTATAAAACGTTTATCCATTTAAAACATTATATAAAAGTCATATTAAATCGTTAAGGCACATATCACATCAATGCATCACATCATCCACAACATATCAACGCATCAAACATCATCATAATAGGTTGAATCACCCTAGATGTGCCTAATCATCATTTACTTCGCATATGTCATATAAGCATCATCGTATAGTGTGACATAAGTCACTCATCACATATAAGGTGTAAGTTTGTGTGTAGGCGGTCATAAGACCTAACAGGGAACCTCACACCTGACTGGATGGATAAGATTTTCAGCGGTCCATCAGTGTCGTTAAGAAATGGCAAGCCAATCCAGGAGTAGTCCGTATGTTCAAAAACATTGGTGGGTAATCACTCCACCCGGAGATACTCAAACCACGTAATTACGTTGCAAGGGGTCACCCAAGTAACCATATACGCACTCACCGAGCAAAGGCAAGTACGGGTTAAGCTTAACACTTTCATATCATATACGAGCTCGGTTTACATCACATATAGTTAGGTTTCCACGTTATCTAAACATCATCACATATCATCTTTTACGTTTGGGCCCTTAAACGTGCACGTGTCATGGCAACTTAATAAGTCTAGTGAACTAGATGAACAAGCCATGTAGTCATGCACATTATACATATCATTAACATATAACACATTTCAATTCATCTCAAGACATTACATAGCATATCATTACATCGCATATATTGTTATATCACGTACATCATCATATATCATTGCATATCGTATATCATTACATAACGTCTTTCGTATCATAATATATATATATATATATATATATATCATTGTGTATCATCTATCATCTCATATCATATCATCTATTAAGCATACATAGCATCTCATATAAATACATATCATTGGGGTAGCATTTCAGGTTTCAATATTCATCTACAAAGCCCATATCACCTCCCGTATAATCCCGAATACCCATAAGAAACAAGATACCATTTGGGGAAGTTATTATATGAAAACTATGTTTTTGTTGTACCCTCAGCGTGTCAAAGTAGTGTATTTTACCTCGTTGAAAAGCACAACAAATGATAACGTAAGTTACCACGCTTTGCAAGTATTCCCGACTACCTATAATCATTAAACGACCAATAAATGAGCTAACCAAAACCCCACTTATTTATGGTCATGAGTCATGTCTAAATACTTATATATATATATATATATGACTCACAACAATGCTTGATGCATCCGAGGTTTGTTTAATACTTAAGGGTTTACATAACTTGACGGAACTCGACATTTACTCACTAAATTAACCTTTCTGGAAACTTTACATCATCATCATCTTTTAAAAGAATTACCATTAGAAAGTAGACTCTCTCACGATTCCGTGGATAGCTTATTTGTCAAAAACGGAGTTACGGTTCAAAAGTTATGGCTATTTGAAAATTCTGTCACTATTGCGTCGCAACTACCAAGTTGCGTCGCAGCTATATGTCACTGTTTTCTGGTTGCGCTGCAGCTTGTCCCGATTCTACACAAAACTCATTGTTTAACCTCCAAAACTTAACCAAACACACCCCAAACGACCCTATACCTTATGAACCACTTTTGTACCTCAAAATTCATCATTTTAAGACCATAATGATGCAATGAAATCATTGATTAACCCCTACTTGATTTGCATCACAATAACAAATATTTAAGGTTACCGAATCGATTCAAACGCATGATTTCGACATCAAACAACCCCTATTGACTTAGACCAGATATGAATTGAATCAAGGGATCGAAATGACATGAAATCAATGTAATAATACCTCAAATACCTGAAGATTACAATAAGGATGCAAACTGTGGATTAAAACCTCTTCAAATCACTAATAAACGATGAATCAACCAAGAGAATGCTATGGGGCTAAAGAGGGCGGCTAGGGCTTCAAGAACAAGTATAATCTCTGTGTTTTTTTAGTCTAATGACAGGTTAATTACCCCTTAACCCGTTTTTTAGATCAAAACTGGTCCCTAAGCTTCCAAACGACTCATATTAAGCTCAAAACACCTATAGGGCATACTTACAACTCATTAAACACTTCAAGCACCTCTAAAGGCATATAAATACACCTTAAACACATTAATACATCAATCATTAAGGCATTCAAGCCTCACACGGTCACGTAGTGTTGACTTAACGACTCAAGTCAACCGTTAATTAAAAAGTTCGGGATGTTACAAGGGTAAAATTGCATGTCCTAAACATGTAAAGGAAGCTTGATGAGACGCCAACCCCATCCTATGAATTGGAGAAAGAAGCAGTTGGTCTTTAAAGTTTATATCCTTCTAGATTTTCATGTTAAATTCTATAAAATTGAACTTGTTATAATCTTATGAGAAAGTCACTCATATCCAAAACATATCTTAATGCATGGTATATATATTTACGAAAACTGGAACCGTAAGAACTTTAATATTATGTATTAAATAACCTGTGAATGACTTCATTTACATCTGAAAACATAATAGAGGTTCATATAAGTTAAATTGAGAATAACATAAATAAGTAATAGTAACAATGATTTTCAAACATGATGTTGATGCTTGTCGACTTTTGATTTCAACAACGACAAAGACCCAATTTCTGAATGGAGTTGGGGGAGGTGAGCTGTAGACAGTCTTACCTCTATCCGAAGGTAGAGAGACTACTTTTACAAGAACGTCTGACTTTTGATTTCGTTGACCCATATTCACGTGAACCGGTTCTAAACGATAATTATGCATGACCGGTACCGAAACTATATCTTCGTGACGGTATTCGGTTGCCATTTGTTATGATAAATGGTTTGGTAATAACTGGTAGGGGTGAGTACGGTTCGGTTTGGGTCGGCTTTTGACTAAAACCAAAAACCAAACCGTTATAATTCGGTTTTTGAAATATAAAACCATTCGGTTTTGGTTTTTTCGGTTTCGGTTCTTTCGTTTTGGGTCAATTTCGATTCGGTTTTCGGGTTTTGTTGGTTTTTAAACACTTATGAGTTTGAGCAAAATTTTGAGCTAGAAAAGTTTTAAAGTTTATATGCTATGATTTCACAACAACTTCACTAGTAACATAAACAATACAATAATGACAATAAATCCATCAAAATAGTTAAACAAAATAAAAAATGAATAATCAAAGGATATAAATATATAATATGTAAACAATATATATTTTTGGTTCGGTTCGGTTTTTATGGTTCGATTTTTTATGGTTCGATTTTTCATATGAAACCGAAACCGAACCATAACTTTCAGTTTTTAGAAAATCATAACTGAAAACCATTGGTATTTTCGGTTATTTTGGTTCGGATTTTTTGGTTTTTATGATTTTTCTTTCGGTTTTTGCTCACCCCTAACAACTGTTACGGTGCCAGAAAAGCATCTCTACTTCAAGACATGGTTTGAAAAATGAGAAATTAGACTAACTAACTAAAAACAATCTTTAATATACGAAAATACCCAATTTTTTTCAATTTCACTAAAAATACCCATCAAATCGCAAGATTGCAAGGAGGAGATGCGGATCGCAAGGACTCTTTGCAATTCTTAAGCAAGGCTTGCGATTCGCAAGCAGTGCTTGCGATTTTGAGTTTTTGTTTACTAATCCATAAGTAAAAAAAGTCAAGGAAATCTCACAAAATTTTTTATCCATAAGTCAAAAAAAGTCAAAATCGCAAGCATTGCTTGCAGATCGCAAGAACTGCTTGCGGATCGCAAGACTTGCTTGCGGATCACAAGCCTTGCTTGAGAATTGCAAGGAGTCCTTGCGATCCGCAAGGAGTTCTTGCGATCCGCATCTCTTCCTTGCGATCTTATGATTTTATGGGTATTTTTAGTAAATTGAAAAAAAGTTGAATACTTTCGTACGTTGAAGATAGTTTTTGATTATTTAGGTTATTTTCTCTTCAAAAATTTGGGGGTAGCAAGCCTTGGTCACGGGTGTGGGGACTAGAAGAGGGGAACCAAATGGGACAACCGCTAAAGGGAGCAAAGGACTCCAAGAAGAAGAAAGGAAAACAAAAAGGTTTAGGGGTTTTAGTTTTACACTCAAAAAATATATATATATTACTCTTCTCGTTTACTACAACTACTATACAAGCATACTGCATCATATATAGCCGCCACACACACACCCACCTCTTTCATTCTCTTCTACAAATCTCCTCTCATTTTCCTTTGTCTTCAATCCTTGACATTCACATTCACATTCTTTCTTTCTCTCCCCCTCTCTGTTTTTGTTGCTCCACTCACACACACACCTACAAAAATATCTTTTTTTATATATTTTCAGAAAAGGGTAATGTTCTGTTTCCTTTAACCTTATGGGGTTTTGGGTTTTCTTTCATGTTTGTTGCTTTTATGTATCTAAATCTTTTTTTATTGACATTTTTTGTATTATATAATGATGCAATGAGCAGGTGAAAAAACAGAGCAACCTGTTCATTTTTTTTTTTTTTTGCCTCTTTCATAAAATTTTCTAAAGGGTCCTAATATATGTATGTATATATCTGTATGTATATATGTATCTTATGCATATGTATTTATATATTCATCTGTGTTTATAAGTGAATAATGAAGAAAATGGTGTACTTGAAAAAGGGTAAAAACAGGGGAACTTCCTGATTCTTTTATGTTGGTTATGTATTTATTGATATGTATATTGAATTAATTTAATTATATGTTGAAAATAAATGGTTTTGTAATTAATTTAATTATATATGTATATTGATATGTATATGTATATTGAATTAATTTAATTATATGTTGAAAATAAATGGTTTTGTAATTAGGAAGGAGATGAAGTATGTTTTAGTGACTGGAGGTGTTGTAAGTGGACTTGGAAAAGGAGTGACTGCTAGCAGTATTGGTCTTCTTCTTCAATCTTGCGGTCTTCGTGTTACTTCGATTAAAATTGGTTCGTATTTTCTTAAATAAACTTGTTATTCCCGATTGTTGAATATTGCAATGAAAAAGTTATCAACTTTAGTTACATTAGTGAGAGATGATGATTGATATATATCTATTATACATCTATTGTTCAAAGATTAGTCAAGAGCGAAAAGTGTTGCAGTTTCGACTTAAGAAAATGATAATGTGGAATTGTTCGGTGGACGGATGGAATAAAAAAGTGTCATTGTTTTTCCCACTCCTTCCCATGGATAAATGGATAACTTAGATTAATGATATGGTTTTGTTTTTTGTGTCTAGTCATTCTACTTGTTTAGTAGTTAATTTTTATGACAAAAGAAATGGTCTTTGTGGCTTGTTATTGTGATATCTAGTCTTGTATGTATCTGCCTGCTTATACGTTTTTCGCCTCTTTTGATTTGATGCACTTTTACATTTGTTTAAAAAGGGTGTTTTGTCTTTTTTGGCTGTATAATTATTTTGACTTGGTTATAATTTGTAGTTTTGATTATTAAATTTATCGAATGTTTATTCTTTTAGTTTCTTGTCTTTTCGGTGGTGCTAGAGACAGACAGATTGAATTCGACAAGTTCTGTAAAGTTTTCCAAACTTCGTTGGAAGTTTACCATTTGCTTCAAGAAATGATAATTTTTTATTAGAAAGCTTCAAACTTTTGTTTTCCTTTTGATAGTGTTTCATATAAAGTTGAGCTTATTGTATGATATGATGTTCTTGTCATTCTTTGATATGCGTTTTTGGTGCAGATCCATATTTAAATAAAGATGCAGGAACAATGTCTCCATTTGAGCATGGAGAAGTGTTTGTATTGGATGATGGAGGAGAAGTAAGTTACATCTGATTTTTCAGATAGTTAACTTAACTGTGTATACACTTCAAGTAATGGGATGAAATGATTTGGTGTTTTGTTTGAAGGTGGATTTGGACCTTGGCAACTATGAACGGTTTCTTGACGTTAAATTGACACGTGATAATAATATCACCACCGGAAAAATTTACCAGGTATCTTGGTTGAACCCAAACCCTTTGTATTCTTATTGATAGTAAGATCACACTTGTAGTTTTAGCGGGAAGTAACTGCTACATTCTGGTTGTAGTCGGTCATCGACAAGGAGAGAAAGGGAGATTATCTTGGAAAAACTGTTCAGGTAAAAAACAAATGTGCATATGAATTACATCCCATCATGTTTGGTAAAATCTTATAAGATAGTTAATTTGGGTCATGGTTGATCTCTAACGGATCATATAGATAAACATCATAAGTGTATTTTTTTTAATAAAACCTCCTAATCTTTTTTGTTTATAAATTAGCCCATTATCTGCTAAACAATCATATTTGCTATTTCGAACAAAAGTTGTAAAGTGTTTGACAGCAAGTGTTTTGGGTCAATCTACTTTGACCTTATTAACCGATTATTCAATCTATCCATTGTTGCCACTTTGAATAAGAACCATGTAATAGCACTATGTTTTAATATCCGTGGATCAGGTTGTTCCCCACATCACAGATGCTATTCAGGATTGGATCGAACGTGTAGCAGCTGTACCAGTAGATGGAAAAGAAGGCCCGCCTGATGTTTGTGTTATTGAATTAGGCGGCACTATAGGTACATTATTGGCCATAACCTGTCCATGAAACTTTCTGAACTTGCGGGTTTCTGGTCTTACAAATTATATCTCCGTGTAGGGGACATTGAATCTATGCCATTTATTGAGGCTCTTGGACAATTCTCATACCGTGTTGGTAAGTGTTCTGCTAGTTGTTGCTTCTTTATAACCGGAACAAGATTCTCTAGATGGTACTTTTGACCCCTTCAGTTATGAATGGGTTGATCTATTGAATCGAACATGTAAAAATTGAAAGGAATAATTTGAAAGTGTAAAAGGGTGATAGTTACTCAAAGTGTATTCTCAGCAAAACTTAATTATCTGTTGATTAATATTTGACTCATCAATTATTTAGAGGTGGGTTTCTCAGATTATGAATGTGTTTTTTACTCTGGGCTTTTATCTACATGTACGAGTATTAGTTTTGATGTCTGTAATTCCATTTGCCCATCTTGCCACCTCTTAAACTAAATGTTATGTGACGCATCTCATATGTGCATGCACACTCTTTAGGTGCCGGAAACTTCTGTTTAATACATGTCAGCCTCGTGCCTGTTCTCAATGTTGTTGGTGAACAAGTGAGTTTACATTACACGTCCCTATAAGAGGTTATTTAACCTGACAACGGTGTACATTGAGATAATAATGTTTTCAATGTGCTTTCTTTTCTAGAAAACAAAACCGACCCAACACAGTGTTCGGGGATTAAGAAGCTTGGGATTGACGCCAAATATATTAGCTTGTCGCAGCACAACGGTTTTACTCAATTTTCTTGCCTGTAACTTTTTTTCTTTATTTTTTGTTAAAACAAAGATATAATTGTTAGCTTTTGCCCTTAAATACGCAGGCATTGGATGCGAATGTTAAAGAGAAACTTTCTAGGTTTTGCCATGTTCCGGTAATATACTGATTTAGAGATACCTATAAATATGTTCAAAATGCTTTTGTTATGTTCATTGAACTTTTGTATTTATATGATTGTTCTTAATTTCAGGAAGAGAACATAGTCACCTTATATGATGTCTCCAACATATGGCATATACCTCTACTCTTACGTGTATGTAAAGTCAATTCGTTGTAATATTATTTTTGAACTACTTTAAGTTAATCCATTATTGATATTTCGTTGTAATATTATTTTTGAACAACTACTTTAAGTTAATCCATTATTGATATTAACCTTGTTAGTTGTTACTCATATCTAGTGTGTACTTTATTTAGTTTTTTTTTTTGTTTTCCTTTTATCTAGGACCAGAAGGCCCACGAAGCAATACTGAAGGTGCTAGACGTGGACCTTTCATGGTTTGTCTTATACCCTACTATTATTACATGGTTTTACTGATAATGAGTTACGTTAGTAGAATTGCGATTGGGTCAAGAAAACCTAACACAATCCAACCCACTTCGAATGAAACCCATTTTGTCCCCTGCTCTGTCTTTGCCACCTCTACTTGGCGTCTTGGCTTCATTTTATGAATCATTGAGATTGTTTTCTTATACAGTATTGTATCTAAACCCGTATTGAGAGAATGGACAGCTAGAGCTCAACTTTGTGACATGCTAAATGAGACGGTAATTTCAAGCCAGACATCTGATAAGTGATTTCAGTGTAGATTCTGTTTTTCGCTAATGTTTTTTGGATGTTTATTCATACAGGTCAGGGTTGCCATGGTTGGGAAGTACACTGGTCTTTCAGATTCTTACCTATCTGTGCTAAAGGTAATTACTTGATTACAGAAGCTTTTAAATTTTAATTGTAAGGGTTTTTGTGAATGTTCTTGTTAACAGGGTTTTACCCTTTCAGGCTTTGTTGCATGCTTCTGTTGCGTGCAGAAGAAAATTAGTCATCAATTGGGTGTCTGCTAGTGATCTTGAAGATGTAACTGCCATAGAAGTTAGTATCTACTTCATCTATCTTTTCTTATCCATTTTTTTGAAGTTTCCCTTTATTGATCATGGTGGATGGTTTCTTCTAACAGAATCCCGAAGTTAACAGAGCTGCTTGGAATTCCTTGAAGGTTTGTATGAATTTTATATGTTATTCAAGCTTAGATGTGGCAAGATGTAAATTGCTGACATATAAAATTCAACAGTTTTTGATTGGATTATATAAAATTATATTATTGTATAGTCTGCGGATGCTGTTCTTGTTCCCGGTGGATTTGGTGACCGAGGTGTGGAAGGGAAGATTATTGCAGCAAAATATGCACGTGAAAACAATATCCCGTATCTTGGCATTTGTTTAGGAATGCAGACTGCTGTGATCGAGTATGCAAGATCCATTCTTGGTCTTGAGAATGCAAATAGCACCGAATTCGATCCAAATACTACTGATCCTTGTGTTATTTTTATGCCCGAGGTTTGTGTCTTAAGTTTCTAAATTTCTAAGACCCTCTTCAATTGCTGTCTGTTTTTCACCTTGTATTGTTCTGTTGCAATGATCACAGGGTTCAAAAACTCATATGGGTGGTACTATGCGGCTCGGATCTAGGAGGACGTATTTTCAAAATTTAGACTCAAAAGCCGCACAATTGTAAGCACATGTTTTTACATTAATTCTACAAGGATTTTTGTATAGGTGGCAAAATAGGCAGTTTTTTAATGGTGTAAAATCGGTTTGGGTCAAATCAAGTACTAACTTTGTGTACTGTTAAAAAAGGCCCTGGTTAGGTTGGCTCAAAATACTTTGTGTACATCATGATCTCTTTCCTTTTGAATTTCTATTTAGTTCATTTTGCCTGCTAGAGATAAAAGATAACCTAATTTGACATTCTTTAGTAAATGGGTCAAAAATTCCATTTTCTGCACTTTACCTTGTACATGTGGTAGTTCTTGTGTTAATTAGCTTGCTTCTTTTTAGGTATGGTAGTCAAAGGTTCATTGATGAGAGACATCGACATCGATATGAGGTATGATTTTTAATTTGTTGCACTTTCATTATATTGCAGGTTATTTTGTATATGCCTAATGATTGTACTTACATTACTCAAAATGTGGATCAGGTGAATCCCGACATGGTGTTACAGCTAGAAAAAGCTGGTCTGAGCTTCACAGGTAAAGATGAAAGTGGTCGGCGTATGCAGGTTAGTTGTGTTTGTTATGCTTATAAGATTGATTGTCGTTCAAGACTTTTCTGATGATGTTAGTGATAAATATGGTGTGCAACTCGCAGGTTATTGAACTAGAGAGTCATCCATACTTTGTCGCCGTTCAGTTTCATCCCGAGTTTAAGTCTAGGCCTGGAAAGCCTTCTGCACTTTTCTTAGGTACTAATTTAGCTCGAATACAAGATAATCTACAGTGGTGAAAAAATATGTAATACGATCTGAAAAGGACTGGGTTAACCCAATTCACATTTTTCTCCCTTTCTAATTTTATTATAAATACTAATGAGCTAAGCAAGGTATGCCAAGTGCATCTAGTTTATCTTTATAATTAAGTGATATTAAAGGTTTTATGTTTCATAGGTACACTCTCGGCAAGTTTCAACTTCTTTGAGTGATAAACATGTTATAAAACCATAACCCAGATTGGGCATAACATTTGGAACTTTCTAACTTTAAAATGGTGATGTTGGCAGGGCTTATTGCAGCAGCTAGTGGTCAATTGGATTTGCTTCTGAAGAAAAGCGTAACAAAGACAAATGTATTTGCCAATGGCATGTCAGCTGGATCACCACATCGGTATGGCAATGGGAAATCGCCAGTAAATGGCATCTATATCAATGGAAATGGCAACGGTTTGCATGTTTGAACGCACACGCGATGACTTGGGGCTTTTGGGTGGCGTTGGTTTTTGTTTTTCTGAGTTTGGGGTTTTGTATAGGCTCGTGGGTATGGAGCTGGATCCGGGTTTTTTTCAAATGGAACAGCCTTTCGATTAGGAAAGATACTAAATTGGAAACCTGTTTAGTGCCTCCAAAAAGGGTTGGCTGCAATCAGTACTTGACAAGGTTACTGTAACACCCCTAAAACTGAAGGGCGAGTTGGCCTCCAAAAAAAGAGAAACATAATGCATGAACTTTATTCTGAAAGGGTAGCAAGTATTTGTTTGTTTAAAGACTTTGTAGACTTGCCAATATCATTTCTAAAGGGCGCATAAGCATGTTTTTCTTCATCTTGTTGCATTTTCAATTAATACCAAGTCTTATAACCTGTAGGGATAACTTTTGAGTTTGTCTAATTATATTTTGTTTTTTTAGCCTAACATTTAGATAAAATCCATATAAAATGATTTCGTGATGGTACCCGTACCCCTAATGGCCTAATTTAGTGATTGTCTTCGAGCACTATGATTCTGGACTGTTGTTAAGCTACCACGGGCTGGTCGGGCTTTTACATTGGTTTGATCACACTTGTAGTCTTTTCCAAAACTTAGGACTGTTTGGTTTCCAAAATGTATGAAAATTGGGTCGAATAAAATTTAGTATTTTTATGTTAAACCTAACATTACAAGGCAAAAAATTCATACTTTATTCTACCAAGTTGCAAAGAAATGTTGTAGGGTTTGGTGATGATCGATGTGGTTCCCATGAGCTGGGCAAGACTTGTACCAAGGGTGTGGTCTCCGAGCGTGTAGATTACCTGTAACTCACTAACAATAACATCTACCTCTTGCTTTGCTCATGGGCAAGCTACTCCAACTTGCGTTGGTGTTCCTCAACGGTGTCTATTAAAGAATCGGGAGTTTCAATGTTTTACTTGATATTTTTGATATTATAAGTTCAAAAGACAAATACCAAATTTGGAGGACCTAATTGGGGTTTCGCGGTGGTGTGCACGGTGCGCGTCTTCATTCTTCTCGAGTTCAAGATCAAATATTCATCCGTTTGATGATATTATATTTGGATTTTTTCTTGCTAATCAAGATTCAACAATCAATTAGTTTGGTATTTTTCAATTCTTTTTATTTTCTATCTAAAAAAAAATTGTTTATAAGTTTACTAGTAATAATTATTGAGTAGGAAATGTGGTGGCATCTTTATTGTTTAACATGATATCATCATAATTTTACTATTGGTTATTGTAAATTGTGAGTTGTCATTACGAGCCAAACTTTTATGCTTTATAATCCATTCACAGTAAATTGTCTTGTAATTTACTTTTAGAGTCCACAATCCACTCACAGTAAATTGTTTTGTAATTTAATTTAAGAGAATATTTTGGTATATAAGGCCGTTTCTTATAAAGGCGTCTAGCCCGCTTCCGACGCCGATCCAATCCCAGACGCCGTTAGCACCGGCACGTCTTCGTCTGCGTCCAAGTGGTTTTTTCCACGAGGCAAAGGAAAGAAAAGTGGGGCCCAATTTGTTGCTAAATTAAAAAAAAAAACTGAAATTTGTTTTTGTGTGTGTAAGTGTGTGTGATATCTAATATGTATATATAGATAGATCGAAGAAGAGGGTGACTATAAGACAAAAAAAAATGTAATTTAATATTTATTTAAAATTTGGTCCTTGGAGTTTATGTTATTTACAAAACAATTGTTATACTTTTTAACTTTTAAACCCTAAATTTCTATATAGATTTTTTGAAAATTGTAAAATATTCATTATTGTTAATAAAAGTTTAATTTAATTTGTTTTAAATTTAGTTTAATTATATGAAAAAAGAAAAATGAAATAATCAAATATTGGATGAATAGTGAAAGAAGTGGGAAAGAAGTGTGTGGTATAAGGAGATGAGTGTTCTAGGAAAGAGAAAACTGATGAATAGTGGAAGAAGGGGAGAAAAAGTGGTATGTATAAGGAGTGGCCTAAGGTAGGGGAAAAAAATATTAAATGGTTCGTGAGTACAGTAATGTTAATGTAGAGATGATCTTGCTTAATATTAAATCCTTAGGATATCTTTCGTATATATAAAAAGAAAAAGAATAATGAATGTATATAGTTAGTACTGTAGTTCTCAACAAAAAAAAGTTGGTACTATTGGTGCCAATTAAAACTAGTGTAAGATTTGTATGTTTTGTGATGTCCGACGAGTTTGTTGGTGCGAATATGAATAATAGTTACTTTCAGGAAAAAGAAAATTTGACACTTTCTCATTCAAAATCCTGGTTCCGTAAATGTATGTACATAGCGTTTCATATGAGCTTTAGTTGAAGAACCTAACATGTAATGTGGCTAAACAAGGTTCAAGTAATTCGTTCAGTGGCTAAACAATGTCCGATATGGAAAAGATGGTGTAGTAGAGTTTTTTTTTTTTTTCTTTTCTTTTCAAGTTTTAATTTTTGGAATGGTTGTGGTAGAGTAGTTCATTATTAAATAAACAATTGCGAGCAACAGCTAAACTTTTAGACACAATCATTAATGAGTTACATATACGAATTAATCAATACTTTGACCCAAATATCATCTTCTGGTTTATAATTTTGATGTCACTTTTGTAACTTTTAATGATATTTCTTAATTGTGTCACAGATGACAACTTAATTCCTATAATGGTTGGCGAATATGATGAGAATGAAATTGTGTTCACTAAAGTTTATGGCAAAATTGTTAAGAAGATAATGTCCCGTAAATACTAAAAGTGATAATAAATGATTAAAAAATCAAAGTTGTGTCCTGTAGGTACAACACATGTATCTCATTATTGATGATTTATTATTCAATTCTCTAGTAAAACAAAGAAGAAAACGAGTAGAGATGCTTCCTCCGTGTGTACCTTACACGTTCATGTACAAAAAGATTAACTTAATAAACTTTAAGAATTTCCCTATGAACTTTAGTTTTCCAGTCATTCGAATATCAACTAATCTTACGTATCATTTAATGACTTGCACAAAATAATTTATTCATAAGACATCGAATATATTTGATATACTATTCTTGATATTTTAATATTGTCACATTATTATTAAATTGATTGTCAATAAGTAATTAACTGTTTAAACAAGGGATGTCAATCTCCTCATATATATATATATATATATTAGCCTGGTGCCTGCGCGTTACGGCGGCTAGAAGACAGATGTCAATGTTAGAAAAATCCGTGTTGATGATGAGGAATCCGGCGGCGGTGGTTGGGGGCGATGAATCCGGCGAGAAAAAGAGAGGGGTTGTGATTTAGTTGTGTGATGGTGATGAATTCATGACAAGGGTTGCAATAGGGCTGGAAAAAGTGATTTATTTTTAATTTTTTTTTTGATATGAGTTTCTTTTTTGTGGGTTTAAATTTTGATATGGGTAATTTCGACATTTAGAGGAAGAGGTGTAAAATACAATATAATTAAGGAGGGTATTATAGGAATAAAAAAGTGCTTAAAACTTAATCCCTATACCCTTTATAAAGGTTTATAGATAAAAAAAAAGTTATGGTTTTTATGAGTGTAAAAATATGTAATACTCGTATATTTATAGTATTAAATTCTGAATTTTTTTTTATTATATTTCGTCTTTCATACAATCAACTTCACTTATCTAATATTACTTAAAACGGTTATTATCCATACCTTACCTCCTTTATACCTCATTTTGACAGGAATTAGATACTATTGTTGTTATTACCTAAGAGGATTACCATGTATCCTCAAACAAGTTTATATGAGTATATTGCTTTAATGAATATTCATATGGATAGGTGATCAGAAAGCTGACAATTTGAGAATAAAAATCTAAAAATAAGAGGAAGAAAGGAGGAAGTTTGGAAGAACTAACTAAAAATAATAATCAAATAATTAAAAGAGCGGGAGAGCATATAATGGAGAATCATGTGGGTTGGTTTATATGAGAGGGCCAATCAAACTCCCTATCATTATTGATGCTCATGTCGGATTCATCCCACATGCATTGCCCCTTTATCCAACTCCTAATTCACTATTTATTTTTTCCCCATATATTAATTAAGGAAAATCACAAACATATGTGAAATAAGTTGTTCATCTAAAAGAGATTATGAAATGAAACCTTTAATATAACATTATGTACGATAGAAAGTAATTGTCACACCCCGACTAAGGCGGAAAACTCAAGATGCGACGTATAGTACACGCGCCATGGATATTACATAGGAAGACTAAATGAATCCACAAATATAGAAAGTCTTAACATAGATCAACACAAACATTCAACATAAATCCAAACCCAAATAAAGCATAATCCAACTCCCACGCAGGGGATCAAAGGTTAGGCATAATGTCGTACCAATACAAAAGAGAACATAAGATAATATAGCAGCAACAAGGAATCCTAAAGTCCAAAGTCTGATATAAAGGCTCCATGCTACTCTCCTCAATCACCTCTAACCTGTGCACTTGAAAGGATACTTAAAAACGTCAACACAATAGTTGGTGAGTTCGTAGGGTTGTAGTCTAGGTCGTCAGGTTAACGTGATGCATTTCATGTATAGTCAAAGTGGCCATGTCACAATATTGCCATAATCACAAGGTTGTCAAAATCACAAGGTTGTCAAGGTCATCATAATCACAAGGTTGTCATAAACACAAGGTTGTCATAAACACAAGGTCGTCATAATCATAAGGTTGTCATAAACACAAGGTTGTCATAAACACAAGGTCGTCATAATCACAAGGTTGTCATAAATACAAGGTCGTCATAATCACAAGGTTGCCATGAACTTATCAAGTTTAGTCAGGATTTACGGTTCAACAACCAGCCAATGTATTTAGTTTAGTCAGGATTTATGGTTCAACAACCAGCCAATGCATTTAGTTTAGTCAGGACGTACGGATCAACAACCAGCCGATGCATCAAATGAAGGGACTTACAGTTCAACAACCAACCGTGCTAACAATGAAAGGACTTACGATTCAACAACCCAACCGTGCTCAAGAACATGTATCCAATGCATCCAAATGTATCCATAATGTAAATCAATAGGTATTCAAGTCATGAAATCATATATGTATCCAAATCACGTTATCAAAATGTATCCACAATATGTTATCAAAATGTATCCAAAATATGTTATCATAATGTATCCAAAATACGTTAACAATCGTGTAGTCAAAACATGTTATCAATCGTGTAGTCAAAACAGGTTATCAATCGTGTAGTCAAAATAGGTTGTCAATCGTGTAGTCAAAATAGGTTGTCATAATAACATATCAAATAATTACAGTTTTTCAAGAAAACATTTTGTATCCCTTCAGCCCCAAGAAAACATGTAAAAAGGGGACTACGAAGCTCAACTGGTGCTCGTCTGATAGCTAAACAGGTAATAGAGGCGAGTAGATTATCCACAAGTATCAACAAGTCTCCAAGCTTACGAGGTTTGCGTTCACAAGTTTTGCATGATAGGCCCTTTTGAGAGTTTTGACCATTTGATAAGAAAAGTTAGAAACTTTACAATAGAAACTTTGTAATTCTTGTTAAAATCACCAATTTTATAAGAAAAGTAAATACAAAAGTTTTATACTTTGACTCAAGAATATGAAATGGATAGTCAATATAGTGATATTTTGTTGCTAAATTTATAGAATACAAGAGAAAAAGATGATTTTTAGCCAAAGATATATTTGTGTGTTCTTGTGAGATTTAAGAGCTTTTGAGAGGATATCTTGTGATTTGTATGTTGTGTGTTTTTGTTTTTTTTTCCCTTTGTTTGAGTGTTCCCATGAGTTTATATGGAGAAGGGAAAGACATGGGGAATTTTGAGTATTTTTATGAGTGTTTCCAAATTTTTAATAACTTCACTATCGAGTTAATTGCAAACTTGGTCCCTGTGGTTTATTCAAATTTGCAAGGGGGGTCCCTTTTCAACTATCGTTGCAAGGGGGTCCCTGTTTTGACTATTTTTTTGCAATTTTGGTCCCTTTTGGACGTAGTCGTTTGTAGAAGACGTTAAATAGGCACGTGAATGACGCGTTCGTGGGCAAAAACGTAATAAGCCCCAACCCACCCCACGTGCTACACACTCCCTTCTCCCCCCTTTTTATACTCATAAATCCAAAACCCTAAATTCATATAAACAAAAAAAACAATCAGATTAAATCCAAAATACTCTCCAACTCCTCTCAAATCAACATCCCCAAAATCAAATATTTATCGATTAATGACCAAAAATGTCGTGGATACTTCGAACCACTACTGATTCATTGAATGTGGATTCAATATATCGTAAGTGATTTTGGGTTTTTTTTTTTTGAATAAATATTTCATAATGTATTTGTTCGTATATAATATATTGTATATATATACATATATATGTATATGTATATGTGTGTGTGTGTGTGGGTGTGTGTGATTGTTTATAGCTAAATTTTAAATCTTACTTCTTTTTTTATATAGGTGCAACCCCTACCCACTTTTCTTTGAAAATCTATCATGGTGGGTGGTTCACTAAGGGTCCAAGGAGGCAATCATCCATGGTCAAGTCAATTATGTGGACTATGTCGATGGATATGAGTTTTATGTTCTTGAGCTTGAAGCAATGCTTAAAAAAATAACGTATGCTGTTAAAATTCCAATGTGGTACCATTTTAAGGAACCAGACACTAATTTAGATAATGGGTTGCATGCTTTAGTTAGTGATGATGATGTTAGGCATTTGATGAAGTATGTGACCAAATTTAAGGTTATAGAAGAGTATATAGAACAATAGAAATCTAGTGTGCAGGAAAGTAGGGATGTCAATAAGGATGATGATGTTATTAAGGAAATAGATGATGCCCTAACACAACCATTTGTACTTGCAAAAAAGCTAAAACCTAAAAAGAAACTATTTACTAAACCAATGGAGGATGAAACACATAATGGGTAGGGTAAAAATGAAGCAATGGTAACAAATGTGTCAATGGAAGTTGAAACACAAACTGGGGAGGGTATGCATGAACCAGTGCTTGTTGAAAGTCAACCAATTTCATCTTATGTACCACAACAAGTTGAAACAACTCCTCCATTGGGTACAAATGAGGTTAATGCAATACTTATTGATGGTGGTAATGAAATGTTGAATAATGAGGCTGTTTTTACTGATACCTTTATCAATGTGCAAGTTCAAAAAGAGGTTGGATAGGGTAGTGGGCTTAATATGGGGAATGAGGCCAGTGATGAACATATAGGTAATACACACTTTTGATGAGCCAAGTGATGAGGAGGTGGGTGATGTTCAAGAGGATGATAATGAAGATGAGCCTGGTAATGATAGTGATAGGGAAATTGAAGACTCTGAATTTATAGTTGATGAGGAATATAGAATGGATGATGTTGAGGTAGACATGTCTGACTTTAGGGACAACATAGACACTGAAGTAGAATGGGTAGGAGGTGGTGAGAATCCTGATGCAAGAACTAGGACAGAGAAGGGCATAGATGGTGATACTGAGAACTTGAATATTGAAACTCTTGAAAGTGGAGGTGATAATGATGATGATGCAGCTAGGAAACAGGCTTTGCAGAAATTAAGAATGGAACATACCACCAATCCTGATAAAAAAGCACATTTTTTCTGTAGATGCAGATTCGTTGTGACAATCGCAACATAGATTTGATTATCGTATATGTTTTAGGAACTATGTTTGTAATCATTTAAATAAGAACCTTTGTTGGTATTTAATGATTACGTTTGAACTTCAATATTATATCTATTTATGTTTTGTTTTGTATTTGTGTGTTATAAATTGTTTTGCAGGTACAAGAACATAGAACCAAGGTTTATAAGTGTCATAGAATACTTAAACGATGGTTGGATGTTATGTACAGGTCAAACGAAGTCAAACAAAGGACCAAAGGGACGATCCTCATGCTGACATTATCAGCACATAGGGTTACCCTCGTGCTGACGTCAGCACGAGGTCGATTGGTTTATTGATAATTGGGCTTAATTACATCGATTAAGGCCTAAGCCCACACAAACCAAAACCCCACTAGTATAAATACAAACCTAATCTACGAAATTAGGTAATCAATTATTCACAATTTACGAATCTTGGTAACTTGTTGCTCGTGTGACCTCCTACACGAATCACAAGCTTTGTGCATCTCCTTGGGTTGGTTAATTACTCATTAATTAGCAAAAGGCAATAGCAATCTAGTTATCTCAAGAGGATTCCGCACTCTTGACATAACGAATCGCGTCTTATTACGATCCACGCAACAATAGGGTACCTTACAAGTGGTATCAGAGCCCTAAGGTTGATTACCAGAAGGTGTAAGATCGTTTGATTTGCTTTTGATTGCAAATTCGATTCGAAATTCGTGTTTAAAAGCATTTTCGTGCTATTCTTCGTGTCACTTCGTGCTTATGTCAGCACGAGGTGAACTTCGTGTATTGCTTACGTCAGCCATCAGTTCGTGTCACGTGTGCCTCGTGTGTCACCTCGTATCACGTGTAACTTGTGTGACTTCGTGCGTCAGTACCTCGTGTCACATGTAATCCGTGTGACTTCGTGTTCTTCGTGTCACGTGTACTTCGTGTGACTTCGCAACATACAAACTTCTTATTATTTCGTTTGATTTGATTTTCAAAAGATTCGAAATGACGACTATACCAGCTGCTGCAAATTCACCAAATGCCCTACTCATTAGCCAGATGATCATGCACAATCATGAGATTGGTCGTGGAAATACACCTCCAAAACTTTTTCGTATGGAAAACTATTGGATGTGGAAAAGACATTTTGAAGATTACATCCGTCTTAATTTTATGGACATGTGGCTTGTAATAACTCAAGGTTTTGATTGACATTCTTATGAGAAGAATGGAATGATCGGTAGGTATACTTATGCTGATTTTGTAACAACCGTCCCAGAAATGTTCTATTTAAGTTCCTAAAAACGTACATATGCCACTAGATCGGCCAGACAGTCTAATTTATATGAGTTCTAGACGTACTTTAGATGTTCATTATGTACTTATATGAACTTCAAATTAATCTAAATATTAATATTGTACGACGAGCTCGTGATTACGTGCAATAATATAATATGTTCGGTTCGTAAATGTTAAAAGTTTATAAAAGAGTTCAGCCTAAATTAATTGCAAAATGGTCCTTGTAGTTGTGAAATCTCATTTTTATGGTAAGGTATAAATAGAAAGTGTAAAACCCTAAAAGTTTACTATTCATCATCTCCTACCTCTCTTCACACACTCCCCACACCTTAAAACACACACTAAATTCATCTCCTGATTTTGGTTGGTTTGGGTGAAATCATTGATATCATTAGCTTCCTTGTAATCATCAAAACGTGTTTCTGAAATCGGTTTTGAGGTAACAACAACAAATCTTATGTTTCTGATGAAATTAAAAATAAACTTTTTATACCTTATGTTCTTGATGATTTGGTCAATTTTGATGTGAAAGTCGTGTTAAAAAACTAATGGGTTTATGTTTAAATGAGTCTAGTAACTGTATTGGGATCAAATTTGGGTCGTAACATGATTTAATCTTCAAAACCCGTGATTATATTAAGTGCAGTCCTAAATTCGTTTCATGTGTTTTTCAAACGAAGATACCACCTTATAAAACGAAATTGGCACTCCTCCAAATGAAAATAAGCTTCTAATTCGTTTAAGCCTCGTTTTCTTCGTACGAACTCTAAGTTCGTTAAATTCGTTTTTACATCAAATGCAGGTGTCCCTCCCGAACAAAGTTGAGATTCTTTCTCCATTAAACGAATTTAAAATTCGTGTTACACCAAGAAGCAAATACCCGTTTCCTTCACAACGAAATTAATGCCCGTTTTCTTCCAAACGAACTTAAAGTTCATTTTCTTCAAAAACGAAATTAAATTTCGTTTCCCCAAACGAAGGTGGACTTCGTACAATTCAGACTTCATCTTCGCAAGACTTGACCTTTAATCATGTTAATAGTTCGTAACGATACTAGTAATTGACTAAACATGCCAAGGGCCGTTCAATAACACTAAAGTTAGTTCATAGTTCGATCTAGGTCGGCGTACAAAGTGCAAACCTTAACCTAGTACAAATAAGACTTGTTCAGCCCTTTTAACATTATAAGTGATTAAATATGAGTTCAAAGACGTTCCGTTCAAGTTCAGTTCATGTACTTAAAATTCAATTAAAACTCTTTTGAGTCAAAACATTCAAAGGACCAAATCATCAGTTCATCAAGGACAGTTTGTGATTAAATGATCACATGTGCTAATATATGTACTTCAATATGATTGTTATGTGCATAGGAATTCATCAAGGCGTAATTGGATCTCGATAGATATACTTGTCTATCTTTGTATTTGTACTCTGTGCTAGTTCCCTATATTGTACCAGATCATTGTGAGTTCACTTATTTCCCCTTTCGTACATTTTAAAAGTTCTTTATCGGGGACTGAAAACCATGAAAACTATTTTGTACTTATACATATATATACAGACTTATATATATATATGATCTGGACTGTTCTACGTACTATTTTGAGACAGACAGACTATTTATGTACAGACTATTTTCAGACAGACTATTTCCAGACAGACTATTTATATACAGAAAGACTACTTACGTACAAACAGACTATTTACGTACTGACAGACTATTTATGTTATGATATTTTTTTTTCTTAATGTGTTTCTAGATCTTGAATGGGCAGGATCTTGAATACATACTGTTATGTACTTATTTTATGTATGAGGCCTAAGACTTACTGCTATCAATTCATCTCCCACCAGTTCTGGGAATGGACCGTAGGTATATGGACAGCGCTGTTAGGGTAGGCCCATCCTCATCCTCCTCAGGACAGGAGAATGCATACTACCTAGACTTATTGATCACCTGTTCTGATCACATGCTCTGGTCACCGGTTCTGACCTAGTTCATAATTATATGCTATCTGATTACATGAGTTCCCTGAATTATCATAGCTCGTCATGGCCAAGCGGATTAGCAGTAATAATAGACATACATATTAAGTACATTACAGATTCTAAACTATTGTTAATACAACAAGGTACATTTGACAGCCGTACAGACTATATGACTTGACTTTTATACATATCAGTACTATGTATATTTATAAAGTACTTTATGTGAATCTCACCAACTACTTTCGTAGTTGACCTTTGAACTTACATGCTTTTCAGGCTAGGTACTAGATCTTTAGCATAAGAGCCTTCCGTTCTAAGCTCATCCTTTTGGCGACGGTTCGTGCGTACAAGTTCAGGAGCTACGAAGACCTTATTGCTATTCCAGTTCAAGTTCTGTTCAATGAGACAATTGTTCTGTCCCATGAATTTGACTATTCTGATTCAGATATATTCTGTAATAACATTTGTACTTTTGTTCTAGACTTAATTATGATCTGTAATGACTTTGCTCTCTTGATCTTTGATTAATCTTTATGGCTGTGTTGAACTTGTACTGTGTGCATTTGTACTTGTCTGTGCATCCCGTATATTCCGCTTTAGCGGGGTGTTACAGATTTGCCGATTGAAGAAAGGAAAAGATACGCAATTGAGGGAAGGCCTTGTCCACACTTACTATGGCCTTACCTCAAGATAGTGTACACTTGTTCAAGAAATACACTACTTCAAAGATATTGTAAAACCTTTGAAGTAAAATCGTATTGGGATGCTCTTGAAAGATATTGTAAGGGCGATGCAACCTTGAAGAAAAATCGTATCAAACTTCTGAAGCACCAATATGAAGCCTTCAATGGACTGAAAGGAGAAAATTTAACTAGTTTAACTACTCAAAATGTTATTCTTAAGAAGGAAACTAAAGAGTCTGATTTATTTCTATAACAAGATTGCAAAAATGAAGAAGAAGTTGAACTAGATTTTGATCCTAATGAAGTAGTATACTATACCTTGAAAGACTGTGATACATTGTTTTATGATAGAGAAGTATCTATAACTAGGATTCATCCTAAGTCTAAAATTGATAAAGTTTGGTGTGTAGAAAATAAAGAAGAATGGTTAGCTGAACAAATTCCATATAAGGATAGACATTATGCTCCTTTTAAACCAGCAAGAACTATGGAAGAAGCAATACAAACGCTTGATACCATAGATGAAATGAATGAGTACGGTATTCCAATTCCTGAAATAGAATATGGTCACTTTAGAAAACAAGTAAAAAATTTTTATACTTGTCATGAGAGAGGTCATATAGCTATTGAATATCCAAATAGGAAGGTCAAGAATCCTAAGAATGACAGTTAAGTCAAGTCAAAGGATGTTAATGATATTCCTAATACTAAAGAGAAGGATAAACTAGTTGAACAAGTAACTTCACCACAATGTATGAGTGCATTTAGAAGATATTATTATGCAGGGTATGCAAAAAGACATCCAGATAATAAAAATGCACAGAATTATGTTAAGTTACTTAAATCTTTGTCATATGGTGAGTCTGTTGTGATAGATCAAAGGATTAATAAAAATAGATCTAAGACACCAAAACGACAGGGACCTTTACAGAATACTACTTCTATTAGTGGAAGTCCGAGTCGTTCTCGTACACCTCAAAGGAGTAATTCACCTAGGAAGATGGCTCAACAAAATTTCTAGAATTAATAGTTCGTTTAAATTCTATGATCGATTGGGGAGTCAGCCTAGATATGGTACTCATTCACCAAGGAATTCTCCTCTTAAGACTCGTTTCACATCATCTAAGAAACAGACTATGACACCATCTTCATCCAAGGCTCCATTACAGAGCGATGGATATTGGACAGAATTAATCATTAGAGATGAATTCAGAAAACCTAAACCTCAAAAGGTTTGGGTTCCCTTCAGAAACTAACCATCTTATTGTCTGATGTGCAGGGAGAACCAAGGAAGCCTATCAGTCTTTGGTATGTTGACAGTGGATGCTCTCAGCACATGACAGGGGACAAGAAAGTGTTGTCGTAAATGGTTCGTATGTTAGTTTCGCAGGTCCCAAGGGCGGCAACATCTCGAGCCAAGGTGATGTAGTCAATGGGAAAATAACGCTGGAGAAAGTCAATTATGTGGAACAATTATCACATAATTTATTAAGTGTTTCTCAGATTTGTGTCAAAGGTAATCATGTCCATTTTACAGAGAAAGAAGCACTTATTTTGAAACCAGGATATGTTATTCCTGAAGACTGGATCCTGCTAAAAGCTCCTAGGAAGAGAGACATCTATGGCCTTGTGTTAGGTGTTGATGATCCAAAGGAGTCAATTTGCTTATTAACGAAAGCAAACGAATCTGAATCGTTGCTATGGCATAGAAGAAAGGGACATATTAATTTCCGAAAGATGATTGATATTGTCAGACATGGTTTGGTTGAAGGTGTTCCCATGAAATGGTTTGAAATGGAAGACAAATGTGTACCTTGTCTGAAAGGGAAATAGCAAAAGTCTGAAAGGGAAATAGCAAAATTCTATTGCCAACCCAATTGAGCTACTTCACATGGATTTATTTGGTCCAGTGAATGTAAGAAGTATCGGTGGAATTTATTACTGTTTGGTGATTACTGATGACTACTCGAGATTCTCATGGGTATTCTTTTTTCAATTGAAAGATGAGACTCCACAGATTTTGATCAACTTCTTTGTTGAAACTGAAAATTTTTATGGTGTTCATATTAAGAGAATCAGGAGTGACAAAGGAACTGAATTTAAGAATAAGACATTGGAAGTCTTTTGTTTGTCCAAAGGAATCCAACATCAATTCAGTGCACCGTATGAACCACAACAGAATGGAGTTGCTGAAAGAAAGAACAGGACTCTACATAAATAGGGTTTCTGTAGTTAAGCGTCATAATAAGACATGTTATGAGCTTCTACATAAGAGAAACCAAATTTACAGAATGTTGAACCATTTGGTATACCATGTACTTTCTTGAAGTATCTACCTCAGTCAAAGTTTGATCCAAAGGTTGAAGAGGGATTTTTCATGGGTTATAAACCGGGTACTCCAATTCGACGGGTTTACAACCAATTGACCAGCAAAGTTGACTTGGTCACTAATGTCAAGATTGTCAATCATAAACCCGTTGTACATTCTGGAACTGGCAAGAATTTTGATTATGATAGTGTGTTTCGTTCATTACACGGTCCTGCTTCTTATTCAGATCCTGAAACAGTGGAAGATGTGATCATTTTAAGAGATCATATGGATTATTCCACTAGTCCTACATATCCTCCTGCTCAAAATGTTGACACTACTCCAGCAAATGTCCAGTCTACTATTATTGGTGAAGGTAGTAAGGACAAGAATAAGCAAACAGATTCAGATGACTGTGAACCCGAGAATACTACATCACTTACTCCGTTAAAGGTTTCACTGCCTGATGATGATCCTATTTATAAAGAATCGGAAGATGATTTTAGCTCTCCTGAGTTTCAGATTAGAACAAATTTAGGAGAAAGTCTGAATGTTGATTCGGTTCCTCAATATCGAACTAGTAAGGATCATCCAGTTGAAAATATACTTGGTGATGCTACAGAACCTGTTCGAACTAGAAATCAGTTGAATAAGGAACTGACTAGTTTGTTTTGTGAAGTGAAAGACACTGAGTGTTTATATTCTGGTTTCATTTCACAAGTAGAACCCAAGAATGTTAAGGCAGCACTTCAAGATCCATGTTGGTTGAAGCTATGCAAGAAGAATTAGCTCAATTTGAAAAACTTGGAGTATGGGAGTTAGTAGATGTGCCTAGAAGTAAAGAACTGATTGGAACTCGTTGGGTATTTAAATGCAAACGAGATGACAAAGGGGTCGTTACTAGAAATAAGGCACGGTTGGTAGTTCAGGGGTTTGCACAACGAGAAGGATATGATTATAACGAAACTTTTGCACCAGTTGCTAGGATTGAAGCTATAAGGTTATTTTTAGCCTATGCAAGTTTCAAAGGTATAAAGGTGTATCAGTTAGACGTTAAAAGTGCCTTTTTATATGGTGAAGTTAAAGAAAAAGTATATGTTCACCAACCACCGGGGTTTGAAGATCCGAATTATCCAAGAAGAGCATATCGACTGGATAAGGCTCTTTATGGATTACATCAATCACCCAGAGTGTGGTATGAGAAGTTGTCAACACATTTGTTGACAAATGGCTTTACAAGAGGATCGATAGACAACACTTTGTTTATCAAATGGAGGAAGCGAGATTATTTAATTGTACAAGTTTATGTGGATGATATCATTTTTGGTTCATCAAACACAAAGATGTGCAAAGAGTTCGAAATGAGCATGAAACAAGAATTTGAAATGAGTGCTATGGGGGGACTTCAATTCTTCCTCGGACTGCAAGTTGATCAAAGGAAAGATGGATTTTTCATACACCAGTCTAAGTATGTTGATGACATCTTGGAGAGGTTTCAAATGTTAGAGTCCAAGACATATGGTACTCCTATTCAGCAAAATCATGGTCTAGGATTTCTTGATCCGAAAGATGAACTTGTGGATGCAACTTATTATCGTGCTATCATTGGCTCATTGATGTATCTGACTGCTTCGCGTCCAGATATTATGTTTGTTGTTTGTCCATGTGCTAGATTTCAAGCTAGTCCGAAAGAGTCACATTTGGTTGCAGCAAAACGTATTCTACGTTATCTTAAAGGAAACCAAGGACTTGGTCTATGGTATCCTATGGGTGGAACGTTTGATTTTGTTGCATATACTGATTCGGACTTTGGCGGTTGTAACAATGACAGGAAGTCTACGACTGGAGGTTGTCAGTTTTTAGGAGGAAGATTAGTATCGTGGCAATGCAAGAACCATACATGTGTTGCTCAGTCTTCATGTGAGGCAGAGTATATGGCTGCTGGTAGCTGTTGTTCCCAGGTATTGTGGATTCAACAACAACTTCATGACTACGGTATGGATTTTCTTGATACTCCTATTAGAATAGACAATAAGTCAGTTACAGATATTACTAATAACCCTGTCATGCATAAGGTCACCAAGCATATTGATATTAGACAACATTTCTTGCGTGATTGTGCCCAAAAAAAGTTAATTCATTTGGAAAAAGTTATAACTGATGATAATATAGCTGATTTGTATACCAAAGCATTTGATAAGACTCGGTTTGAGAAGTTAATTCTTCTCAATGGGATGAAGAATGCTAATTCATATTAAATCTCTCAAAGAACTAATTTTGTAAGTTTGTGTCTGTAAATAGCTAGAGTCATAAAAATACAAAAAGAGTTTTTAGTGTCATATAAAAATCATAAAAATGTGAAAAATGAGAAAATGACAAAAATATGGGAGAGATTTAAGTTGATGCTGTCAGATGATTAGACGTGAGGATACTTAGCTTTTAAGTCTGCTTAATCGTAATATAACTATTTAGTTCAGTGATTACAATTTGGGATATATTGGTAGACACAAAGTAGCAAGGTTTCCTTAATTTGAACTTAATTTATACAATGTACTTGTGGGAAACATATTCAGATATATGGCTGAGAATGCTTGCTTTTAGGTAATGAATTGATCTAGTCCTTAAATTTTGTGAAAGATCTAGCATTACTATAGGATTTGTTCAATGTATAGGCAAAAACCTCTACAACTCATGAGCATGAAAGTTAAATGTGATATTGTTTATGCAAATGAAATGAATGTTAATTAAGGGGCTAATGTGGTCTTTGAGATTCGGGGGTATCCTTGTATACTAGCCTACCTAAAGCTTTCAACTTGGGATAGGTTGTCAGAAAGTTCGCTACATGGGTCTCATAGAAAATCACGGGTTCCTTACAAATAATGAAATGCAAAAGCAAATAATGTTAAATCACAAAGTAGTTAAATTTTGTTATCTAAAAAGTGTCTCATGGTTTGTTTAAGGATGTTTTTAAATATATATTGAATAAGTGTTATCTTAGTGCTTGTATCGATTACGGAAGTATATCTGAATGTGGGTCACATAAGTTCGCAAACTATTCAGTGGCATATTAGGCTACTCGGGTTACATGGTGACTGTCCTTGGCCGGGGTATGTCAAAAGTGAAATGTAGGTATATATCGAAATCCGGTTCGGTTCGGTTAACCGTGGGTAATGAATATCAAAAACCGTAACCGAACCGTTACACATCGGTTTTTTTGTTTTCGGTTTTTTCGGGTTTCAATTTTTTCCAGTTTCGATTTTTTCGGTTTCGGATTATGCGGTTCGGACCGGTTTTTCGGTTTACCGGTTCCTTTCTTACACCCCTACCCCCACCAGACCGTCACCGTGACAACTACCGCCGCATTACACGGGTACCGTGCTAGTACATTATAAATTGTAATGGTAAAAGATTTCAACAGTTTATAAGATTTAACTCAGTAATAGTTTCTCATTATAATTACTTTAGTTTTGCCATCAATTAAAATAATATCATAAATTTCATTCGTTAATCTTGTTTGGAGGAAGTGATTATATATATATATATATATATATATATATATATATATATATATATATTCGTGCACATGTTATCAAGAATCCAAATCTCCACATAATTGTATAACGGATGATAATCCATGCCTTCACACAATTATAAACTTCAAAATTACACATACGTTATTCAGAAAATAATCAAAAAACAATTTTCATTTAAAGAATAACCATCGGTTGGGCTTGATTTGAAAAGTTCTCAAAGGTTCTCGGGAAAAGAAATGGTTCTCAAAATAACTTTACCCTGTATATATATATATATATATAATTGAATTTCGTTGAAAACTTCAGGTCACAATTCGACAACGGGAGGTCTAAGCATACGTTGTCTTAACCAGGTCCGCGCTAGAGAATTTTACCCGATGGGGGGAAAACCCCCTGCTAATCCGCCCGAAGCTAGAACGATTAATAGGGATAAACTCTGCCTCTTCAGACTTGAACCCGGGTATACCTAAGCTAGCCAAGTCCTCGTAAAGAAACTTAATTCCTATGTTCTCCCTAAAACTTGAAGACAAGACCTCATGCAAACGAAATGGTATTTCAAACATTTAGCTTAAAGTTCATATAATGAAAGTTAAATTACTTGTGGATGAGTTTTCAGAACTAACTCAACAGTCCAGGTGAAATTTGAATTACGTGTCAAACTACGTTAGAACTTGAAGAATGACTTAACGGAAGAACTAAGAGGGTAGCCAATGGGTTCGTCCCTGGGCTCGTTCGACATACAGGGACGAGTCCACACCGTTGGGTGGGACTCATTCCATGCTTGTTCGGGTCGCTCGTCCGTTAGTCTCGTTCTTGCAGCGACGAGAGGTTTGTTTGTTTTTTTTTTGTTTTTTTTAATGCAACGGCAACTAGCAACTTTTGAATATTGGAAAAACAGGTCCCTTTAGTGTCACCTTTGTCACCTTTGTATCAATTTGGTTCCTAGAAGTGTCACCTATAGTCCCTTTAACGGCTATTTTTTTGTAACAATCAAACACATTTTATTATCAAATAAAATTACATGATTAAAAGACATAATTAAAGAACAAATTACATGATTAAAACACGAAATACATAATAACGTTTCGATTACTCGTCATCATCTTTGACTGACATTTTTCCTAATTCACGGTAAGCGCTTTCATTGAGCTACCATTTGTCGTGTTGCGGGCATTTGACTTCCCACGTTGTTTTGTCTTCTCCGCAGTTATCGTGGTATGATTCGGCCCAAGTACATTGGTCACCCAACGTGTGATCGGCGTCAAAAACATCATCAATTACCATCTTGACCCTTTTCGCCTCGTCTTGCAAAAAATATGAATATGTCTCTTCGTGTTTCAAGACCTTGCGGCCTGGTGCTTGTATTGCCTCAACATGTTGCTCTCATTGTCGCCTTTTCTCCCGTAGGTAACCTATGACCCCAGAGAGCTCAGTTTGAAGGAGGGTGTCTTCTTTGATATCAGCCATGATTCTTGTTTTCATCTCATCTTCGGTCAGACAAGGTCGGTGAATATTCTTTTTTGATGATGAAGACGCCATTTGCTTAGAAAGGGTGAGTGGGTTTGTATAAGAATGAGAATTGGAATGTTGATGAAACTAAATTGTGCTCTGGGTTGGTATATATAGAGTGACAATCCAAATAGCTGTTCAGGGACTGGAAGTGTAAGTATTTTTTAATTTTTGGCTGTTTGAGGGACTGGAAGTGTATATATTTTGAATTCGAACGCTGGAGGGACTGAAAGTGTAAATAATTTGATTTTTTGAACGTTGTAGAGGCGTCTTTTACTTTACCTATAAATACTAGTCTCTTTTATCAAACATTTCTGATCAACTCACAAACCTTATATACATCTTAAATGGCTTCTTCATCTTCTTCAAATGTTCGTAACCGAAAACGATCAATGACTGTCGATCAAGTGAATGACAGTATCATGGCTGATATTCTCGACCACCAATTGTTCAAAGAGGAACTTGTTGCAGTTATACAAAAGATAAGTGCGAAGAAGAAATGGTGTGCATAAGAAATCAGATACATACAAACAAGGCATTGTACTGAACTTGAGTGTCAATACTTTACGTATCTGCATGAAAAGGTTACCACGTTGGAGCATTTCATCATAATTGTCAAAGCAGTTTATGAGATGAAGAAATAAGTTTTATGTTGCATCTTTTTTTTTAGTTATATTATGTAATGTGTTATGCGTGTTTTCTTTATTTGTAGTATTGTAATGTTTTTTTTAATGTCTGTATTTTTTTAAAATAAATCGTTGGTTGTTTTTATTTTTAATGAAGTGTTTTTAATTTGTGTATGTTTTAGTTTGTTATAATTTTAAAGGGTTAAAAGTGTAAAGTTTGGATAAATTGATAGAATTAAATAATTTGTGGGTCCAAGACTAGTCCTTGAGGGATGAGTCCATTGAAGTTTGGATAAATTGGTAGAATTAAATAATTGGTGGGTCCAAGACTAGTCTTTGAGGGATGAGTCCATTGGGTGCATTTTGGGAGGATTAATTTTTGGAGTGTTTTTTACTGATATGACGCTTACAGAGACTAGTCTTTGATGGATGAGTCCTCACCATTGACTACCCTCTAAGGATGTTTCCCATTTTTATTAACTTTTGATAATATAACCCATCACAAAATCCAATTTTTAAAATTTTAATTAAATACATAAATTACCGTTTAGTCAAGTTTAACATCCTTGTTCCGCAAGACAAGAGCCAAGGATGTCATCTTTATATTTTACAAGACCGGATATCATTTTCTATTTTAGATAACCTAGACACAGTTTTTATACCTTAAATAGATATAAAACCGTTTATATTTTAACCTTCCCTTATGCTGACATAAACTGTATTAGGTCACGTAACCCATAAAAAATAGTATTGAAAGTTATCAAACTATTAGTGTAATTTGCGCTTACAATCTAGTGCATAAAGTTGAGAGTAGACCGTTACACACTTAGTAATCACTTTGATAGTAGTTCCAACAACTAAACTACACACACAAGTACACAACTAATAACTTCAAATATCTAACTAATCAAACCTTCTTTATTACCCTAAAATAATAGTGAAAGCCAGCTCAAAAAGAAACAATACCAACTAGTTTTCTCCTTGGCCTTTAAGGACGAGTAAAGGTAGTTTAAGTTGATTAGGGACACTAGCTAGTAAACAAAACCCTGGTAATTAATTAATAATCGTGTATTTAGTTGAACTAATGTGATTCATATATGGACCTCAAAATGGAAGTGAATTGGACTTAATTGGAGATTTTTGTTTACTTAGATCGTACATGACCGGTACTTGGCTTATACTTCGTTGTGATTGCCAATCATTTTATCAACTTACTGTATTTTAAGGATAGGTAGAGTATTGAACATTAATCATTTCGATCATTTTAATTATACTACACCAATTTCGTGAACATTGTATTGTTTAAGGACCAATGCACATGAAAAAGAAAAGATGTTGGGAAAGTGTCATTCTCATTAAGGGATGTTAGAAACAAGATAATTGCCTAGAGAGTAGGGTTGTATGGCATACCCCAATCTCTCCATGTTACCACTTCCATTACCCACCCCACCATTACATCCCCATCTTAATTTGTTCCAATCGACTCATATTTGAAGAGATACAAGGCTTACAAATTATTAATTTATACGGTTAATAATAAGTACTTATGTTTTCTTATTGAAATAAAACAGATATATAATATTGGGATTATGACCTGAAAATGTAACTAACTATGTCAAAATGTTTATGTTATGTAACTAACTATAAAAACGTTTATGTAATTTAACAAACTACCTGTTTTCATCTATAGTATGTATATAATTACCAGTTGAACACGTAGCCGGTCACCATTATGACCTGGGAATGTAACTAACTATGCGAAAATGTTTATGTTATGTAACTAACTACAAAAACGTTTATGTAACGTAACAAACTACCTGTTTTCGTCTATAGTATGTAAATTACCGGTTATCATTGGAAAGTAACCAGTTGTGCTTATGGAGATAGCAGATTTCGATGACACCAGCAGAATCAGTATCTATACACCATCACCACCACCGACAAATCTGTATTTATACACCACCGACATAAATCTATGTTTCTTTTTGTTCTTTTTTTTCCCCAGACCACCATCTTACTATCTAAACCCTTGTTGGAGATTAAACCCACGAGAAGTGAAAGGAGGTTAAACCTTGTTCGGATATTAAACCCTTGTCGGTGCTTCATTTACCCCTTTTAAGAAGACTCGACCCCATCAATTCTTGCTTTAGAAAAGAAAAAAAATGATGCTACAAGTATACCGAGATTGATTGATCCATATAGATATGGAATCGATAAAATTTCTTTAGATGTCAATATGAACAGATCCATTTTCTTTAGAAGATATATATATATGTATATATATGTATAGATGTGTAGAACAGATTGTTGCTCCGCCACCGTTGTACAGATAGAGATGGTGACATGGAAGTTTAACTTCCGGCTGCTCCACCACCGATGTGTCAGCTATCCCCATCTCTTTCGTCACCATCTATATATAGATCTATAAACTCACCTCAGTTTCTTGCTCCATTATATATATATATATATGTTAGATTCTTTCATTTCTAAAGTTTTTGTTTAAACATTGATTCTTCATATTTGTGATATTTAAGCACCACGAAGCAGATGCATACGGGTGGATGTCAAATTTGAAAGACTTGTGTGTGTGTGTGAGAAGGAGAGAGAGAGAGAGAATGAGACGAGTGTATGAAATAATTTGTTGTATCTTCATTAGTAGGTGAAGAATAGAAATATGAGACAAATGTGTGTTTTGATTCTGTAACTTGTTGATGTTTTTAATTGGATCTGTGTTTTTGTTAAATTGGATCTGGTTGAATAGTGTGTCAACAACGCCAGAATCTGCTGCTATACATATTATAGACGAAAACAGGTAGTTTGTTACATTATATAAACGTTTTTGTAGTTAGTTACATAACATAAACATTTTGGCATAGTTAGTTACATTCCCAGGTTCTAATCCCTAAGCACAACCGGTTACTTTTCAATGGTAACCGGTAATTTACATATTATAGACGAAAACATATAGTTTGTTACATTATATAAACCTTTTTGTAGTTAAATACATAACATAAACAATTTAGCATAGTTAGGTACTTTCCCAGTTCATAATCTCTATAATATTAGATGGAAAATCGTGAAAATAAAGCTCTTAAGAAGCTAAGAAGATATGAATTAATTTTTAAATCGATAAGTAAATATATGTGTATATATGAAAAATTATTATTGTCATGTATAAACAAGTCTATTTTTAATGTATTCTGGGATGTATACATTTTTTTTTTTTGATATGCAACACGTATACATATATTTTGTAGCAAACGCTACAATTTGCATACATTCAACTTGAATGTACTAAAATAATTAGATCATGACTCAACCTCGTTTATATTGAAGTAATTTTGCAGGACACGTAAAGACATCGTTTTAATAAATTTTATTTAATGAGAATGAAACTATATAGACACAACTACAATTGTTGTTAACGCTCATTTAAAAACTAAAATTTATGTGAAAATTAAACAACTGGTTAAAATACACTGTGGCTTGAATCTAACACAATGTGTTTTAGTTGTGTTTTTAAAAGACACATTGTGTTAAGTTTTAAATCACAGTGTGTTTTTGATAACACGTGAAAATCAGAAAATTGTTCAAACACACTGCGATATGAACTTAACACAATGTGTTTTCTAAAAAAATATATATTAAAAACACATTGTGTTAAATTCAGATCACAATATGTTTTGACTAGTTTTCTAGTTTTTACAAAAATTTTATTTTTCAAATGATCACAACTGTACTTTTAAATGATTTCGAAAGTAGGATATATAGTAGTGCCTCTAAGTTTAGGTTTTATATATAACACAACTCAAGTCTATTTATGCACAATTTTACACCAAGTAGAACATGCTTAATTTAACTTTCCTTCATTTAATTAGTGACTTAATTTTTCGTTTAATCTAGCTAAAACAAAGTTTTGAGTATTTGTCCAATTTTTTTTGAAAAATCAATATTAATGAACAAAATCAAACATTAGATTATATAATAGGGTACAATACCAAAAATCAAATCAACCAATAGACGTACCTGACTTTTTATACGCTGGTTATAGGTTCGAACATTATGGTCACGTCATGCTTATAATTTTTTTTTTTTTCAGAGCCACTGTGGTTGTACAACTCGATTAAGAAAACGAGAGCAAGTACTCACGCGTTGCGACGGTAAAATGATGAAGGTGATAGGTGATAAAGTGTGATGGGTCATAGGAGGTGATATGTCATAGAGTGTCATAGCCAAATGCCTTAGCTGTACGGGCTCCGTTCTCAGATTAAAAAATTCGTCGAAAGTATATCGAATGACATCTTTAGATGAAAGAGCATGAAATTTTAAGAACACCCATATAATTTACCTATGTACGGTTTTTGGGATAAAAGATTTTGAAAGAATTAGAGTAATAAAATGATTTATGAAAGAGAGAGAAAGTTGTATGCATTGATGTATGGTACATCATGTTTTACGAGAGCAAGTACCCGCGCGTTGCGGCGGTAAAATGAAGAGGGTGATATGTCATAGAGTGTGATAGGTCATTGGAAGTGATATGTCATAGAGTGTCATAGTCAAATACCTTAGTTGTACGGGTCCCGTCATCGGATTTAAAAATTCATCGAAAGTATATCGAATGACATGTCTAATGAAAGAGCATTAAATTTTAAGAACACCCATATAATTTTTATAATTTATCGATGTACGGTTATTGAGATAAAAAATTTTGAAAGAATTAAAGGAATAAAATGATTTATGGAGGAGAGAGAGAAAGTTGTATGCATTGATGTATGGTATATGATGCATTATCATGTATACATTGTTGAAATTGAATGTTGAAAGTTGAAAAGTGAATTTGTTTTATAATATAGTATAGATATAGATATATATAATAGGGATTATGGCATTGGAATGTAACCAACTATGGCTCAATGGTTATGTAATGTAGTGACCTTTCAAATTGGCTATCTGATGTAAGTACTTTCCATTTTTGTTCTTTTTGTGTATCGGTTGACCTGTTGTACCGGTAGCCGGTAACAATGTTAGATTTACTTTGGGATTATGGCACTAGAGAGTAACCAACTATGACTGAATGGTTATGTTATGTGGTGATCTTTAAAACTGGCTATCTAATGTAAGAACCTCTCATTTTTATACTTTTCATTGTACGATCATGGTTACGGTTGTGGGTTATAAAATCTGACGAAATGGATGGTGGATGGTCTTAGACTCTGACGAGGTTGTAGTGGGTGCTCTCGGTCTCATTTTTTCTTCCATTCAAAAAGTGCGTCCATCTTTCCATCGTCTCCACATCCAGACACGTGCCACCGCTGATTGCCACCAGTAAAACAAACAAATGACAGCCGCCACCCAGACAAACACCGTTGTCATTCTCTGTCAAAATCCCCCCTTTTACCCCATTGTAAACCAAAGTTATTGGATCTTGATTATGGTGGGGATGGGATGGCCGGATCTTTATGGTTAACGATGATGGGGTGATCATAACACAATCCGATTTGGGGATTAGGGTTTGAGTATGATTATTATTGAATCGTGTTCTGAAATCAATAAATGTATATATGCATCTAGTTATATCTAGTGTTGATTTGTGTTCGGGATTGAAGTTAGACATTGAGTTACAGTTTCACATTTGCTCTCCGGAAAAAATTGTTGTTACCGAAGATAGTGCCGGAAATTAGCCGGAGAAGATGACCAGAGTATAAAGTCGTCGGAGTAACCCGGTAGGATACATCGAGTGAACAAAACAGAGAGGTTCTTACATCAGTTTTAACACTTTCGTAGGTTACCACATTACATAACCATTCACTCATAGTTGGTTACACTCCGGTGTCTTAATCCCTATTATTTTTTACGTACAACGTGGCATTACCGGTTACAAATAGGATGTTACCCGGTAGGATACGTTAAAAGAACAAAAATGGAAGGTACTTACGTTAGATAGCCAATTTAAAAAGTCACTACATTACATAACCATTGAGTCATAGTTGGTTACATTTCGGTGCCATAATCCCTATATAATATAATAGGGTTATCTTAAATGGGTGATGACTTGATGGCGATTAGAAACACCTAGGTGAAATTAAAGAAACTAAACTAAACACCAACATATATATTTTACTCTCTCAAATTAGTACCTAGCTAGCTTATACGTAGCCACTTTCTCACATTGGTTTTACACTATAAATAAACACCATCTCATCTATAGCAAACCCTTGCTTCAAAACAAACACATCACCTAGCTTCTCAATTCAATACAATCTTCATTCATTCATACATCAACTAATAAACCATCATGTGTTCTTCAAACTCCAAACAACTCCAATCAAATGATGTCACTACTTCAGCCACCACAACCGCTACCATTTCCGATATCAATGGCCGCCCGGTCCTTCAACCAGCCACATATTCAAACCGAAACTCACCACTTTTCGAACGACGTTCCCTAAAAAAAACCCTCTCCCTACCAAAATCCATCACCATGATTCCCTCAGCTCCAACAACTACTACTACTAAGACTAACCAACCTCCAGTTTCCCCTAAACTAAAATCGCCACGACAACCAGCGGTTAAACGTGGCGGTAACAACCATGCAAATGACATGAATTCGAGCTCCGACAAGCTTATACTTCCTTTACCAACCAAATGCAACAATACTCCCAAATCCGTAATCCCGGTTAAGAAATATAAAAAATGTAGTAACACTGCTAGTGGTGATTATGATCACCTAGTTTTACATAATTCATCAGTAGGAGATGCTACTACAAGTCCGAATTCTATGGTGGTGAAATATTCGTCACAATCAATTGTGGATTCGCCAGGAAGTATAGCGGCCGCAAGGAGAGAACAAGTGGCTGTGATGCAAGTTCAAAGGAAAATGAGAATTGCTCATTATGGTCGATCTAAATCTTCCAAGTTTGATAGCTACTCTAGTAGTCATAAGCTAACATCTTATACTTGTGACCCAACTTCATTTACTAACAATAAAGAAGAGAAACGATGCAGCTTCATCACCCCTAATTCAGGTATACATTAATTCCTAACATCTTCATTCTTTTACTCGATCTATATCTATAATACTCGTAGTAGTTAATGAAAAATTTGTTATAGTTTTATTGACAAGTTTAATAGTAAAGTACGTGAATAATGTATCTTGTTGGACAGACCCTATATATGTTGCATACCATGACGAAGAATGGGGAGTTCCTGCTCATGATGATAAGTGAGTATTTTTCCAATTTCTTTAATATTGTTACATATTTATACTGTAATGAAAAGTGTCAATTAAACTGCGCGCTAACGAATTTGGATTGTCTTATGAAGGGTGTTGTTTGAACTATTAGTTCTAACTGGTGCTCAAGTTGGATCGGATTGGACTTCTGTTCTAAAGAAAAGACAACACTTTAGGTCGGTATTTAATTAATGGTGAAAAAGATTGTTGATTATGAATTGTTGGCATTTTTTTGTTGTTGTGAAATTGGAATTGTTATGTAAATTGACAATGTTATTGAGCCTATGCTGTTAAAACCAAAGTGGCCGTATAAATGACTTTGATTATATATGGTAGTTACTTGTTCATATATGATGTTACTGTAAATGCAATAAGTCCATCACACGATAAAAACCTTTCATTTATCATTATTACCATTATATTTTTATTTGTGTAGATGAATATGTTATATTTAACTTACACTTTACACTTTACAGGGAAGCTTTCTCGGGATTTGATGCGGATATTGTGTCGAAATATTCAGAGAAAAAAATCACATCTATTAGTAGTGAATATAGTATTGAAGTTAGTCTTGTCCGAGGTGTGATTGACAATTCTAAAGCCATTATTGAGGTATAGAAAGTTTAACACCTTTTTTAATGTTACGGAGTAAAAATAGTATACAATGACATACTTTAAGCCAATATGATATTAACTTAATTAATCATGACAGATTAATAAGGCACATGGATCTTTCAACAACTACATTTGGGGATTTGTTAACCATAAGCCAATCGCGACACAATACAAGTCAAGTCACAAGATGCCGGTAAAAACATCAAAAGCAGAAGGCGTAAGCAAAGACATGGTGAGAAGAGGATTCCGACAAGTGGGCCCCACTGTTATCCACTCGTTTATGCAAGCAGCCGGTCTCACAAATGACCATCTCACCACTTGCCCTCGTCACCACCAATGTATCGCATTAGCATCCTCATCAACTACGTCAAAGCCTTTAGTTTCTGCCAATTAAATCTATCCTTACTAGTTAATTAGTGCCCGCAATTAACATGTTTTATTTGATCTCTAACATGACATACCACCCTTTTTCAAATTTTCGAATTGCGGTTTGTATTTTGCTGATGATGTTGATTACTATTTATGTAAATTTTTCGTGTGTCTCTAATAGGTAATTTAAACATCCAACTTAACTGATAACCCAAATGGGTAAAATGTACTGTTATGGTTTTTAAGTGTGGGTTTGATTGGTTGTATAATTGATTGAGTTGAAATAAAGAGATGTGGATCATGTGACAAATCATGTGGTAAAATGGAATCTATGCCATGTGCTTGGTGACCACTTGTCTGGTATTTAATCAAGTTGCTTGCTTTACTTTTATATGGCAGCCTAGCATTGCAGTTGGACCACTAAAGTCAAATTAAGGTTATGCCAAGTCATAACTCATACGGTATAAGAAACTTTAATTTCGTTTGGTGTCATTTAGCTTTAAAAGTTGGAGTATATTACATAAATTGTCCCTGTCTTTTCATGATTTTCGCATCCATGATCCCTTCCACGTTAGTTTCGTTAAATGATCAGTCCAATTTGACAGATCCGTCAGCCATCTTCCGTTAAGTGGTCCATATGCCCTTAAATGGTGAAGGGTCAATTCATTTTTATAAATAAACATGAACCATGCTTGTAAATACCTTGAATGACTTTTTATTATCATTATTTTTGGTTTATTATTATTATCATCATGTGTAAGACCGTAACTCGAGTCGGAGAACGCTTTCGTAACCTTAAGGTGGGATTATTTTATAACGATCGTCTTATCGCGAGTTATAATCAGCAATTTGTTTTTTGAACGGTGGTAGAATTAAATTTTAGTATATTAAGACTAACAGGAGTGGGAGGTTTGGGAGGGAGGAGTGATTTAACCATGTGTCATGTGGGGTAAGAACAGTTGCTCCTTAATAAAAGGTGGAAATGAGTGAACTTTGGAGAGTAAGGCGACTTACACCATGTGGCATGTGGGTAGGGAAGTGTTGTATATATATAGAGGATGAAGGGAAAGAAAGATAATAAAAAAAAAATTCAGTCTATGTCGATTTCTTGGTCCATGCAAAAGTCGAAGAAACAAAGGGCGACCTGTGTGGTTCGCCTAGGAGGCGGTTCGCCCAAGGGGGATGGTGTTTGGGGCGACTTTGGACGAAAAATGGCATGGTTCGCCCCCACTTCCTTCAGTCAAATGGAGCAACTAATAAGAAACAAACTATTATGTTGAGAGCTAAGATAGGCTTAGAAATGTCACAAAAGAAAAAAAACTTTTTATGTAAAAGAGCTCCCACATCATATCTTCCAACTAGTTTTACAGTTTTGTTGGTTTTTGTTAATAAAATTTATGATTATTCAAGACTAGTAGTTCGTATTTAAGCAAAATTAGCAAACATATTTTTCTTGAGGGAAACTAGAGTGACAAACAAAATACAAACAAACTTTTACAAACATCCACTAATGAAAATTAAGAAGAGCAAGAGGAGAGAGAAAACACAATCAAATATCATTGGTTCAATTCACATTACATGTTAGTTTGTAACATTATATTAGTCTATAAGCATAACATTTCTCATTTTTTTTATTATTATATTGGTGCTTTAAGGTCGGGTCATTAGTAATATGGTTAGGGCCCATAAATTTTGGTCTAATAGTCTAGGTATATATTGGGCTTTTTTAAAATGTTATGCAGATAAACAAAATAACCGCTCCAACTCTCGGTTCTTCAAGCATCAACTCTTCTTGAAAATCTTGTATTTAAATTCTATTTATATATGTATATATATATATATATTTATATATATCTAAATTGTATTTATATATGTATATATATGTATTTAGTATATTAAAATTGTATTTATATGTGTATATATATGCATTTAAAAGTATACGCGAATTGTATGAAGACGTATACATATGGAGGCCTACTTGGAGTGATCTTCAACGTATGTATGAAGTTCACGAAGAAGTTCATGGACTCCCCGGCATGAAAGGTAGTTTTGACTGCATGCATTGGGCATGTGAAATGTGTCTCACAGCGTGGCGAGGTACCCACACACGAGGTGATGTCGGCCACCCGTCGTTGATGCTTCAAGCGGTTGCATGTTATGACTTATGGATTTGGAACGCCTACTTTGGAAAGCAAGGATCAAACAACAACATCATTGTATTCGAATCATCACCCGTTCTCGAGGAAATCATTTCCGGATTGGCTCCTACAAGTTTGTTTTTAATTATATAACTTATGTTTTTAATTATATAACTTACGTTTATTAACTACGCCTACTTATCTTTTTAGTTAATATGTATTATATAACTTATGTTTATTTATAATTAGGTTCCTTTTACGCAAACGAGAATTTTACAAGAGTGAATACTACTTAACAGATGGTATATATTTTATTTTATTTTTTGACGTTTGTGAGGACTTTCACTGACCCCTTTGATGAAAAAAGGCAATTGTTTATGCGTAAGCAGGAGTCGACGTGCAAGTCTATTGAGAGGGCGTTCGGTATACTCAAAAAAAGATGGCATGTTATACAATATCCGGCACGATATTGGAAAAAATAAACTATGATTGATGTGGTATATGCTTGTATAATCTTGCATAACATGATCTTACAGGATGAAGACAAAGCTTTCTGCCAAGACTTTAATCCGAATATTGGATGCAACAAACGCCGATTGAACAACGTATTGCAAATGGGGAAGCGGTTCGAAATAGGGAAGTACATAATATGCTGAAAGCGGATTTGGTTGATCATGTATGGGCGAACAGGGCACGTGTCGCTACACAGCCAGACGATGACGGCGATGACAACTTAAATGAATATGTTAGTGATGACGGTTAGTAGTTTTTATCTTTTTATGTTAAATAAAATGCGTGTAATGTTTGTCTTTTATTTTAACAAAATGTTTGATGTGTTTTAATATTTATATAATTTATTATAAGGTAATATATTTTATATATATATTATTTATATTTATTAAAACAAAAAAAATGACAAAAATAAAAATAAATACCCCTTCATGTGGGAAGCCCCATTGTGCCCCCCCTCCACCCACCCACCAATAGTCTAAAGGCTATATAAAGATTATTGAGTACAGAAAGTCAGTAGCATGTTTTGTTCTCATTTTCTTAAAGCAAGATTACTATACATACATATATATGGGAGAAGAGAATATAAGGTTGGGCGACATCTAAGCTTAGGTGTGAAACCCTCACATACTTATATTTTTAATATTTCTTGTTTAATGAATAAATGCATGGGCCCTCATGATTTTTATGGATTAAAAAAACAATATGTGAGTGTTCCACACCTAAGCTTAGATACCCGACAGCCTTATATTCCCATCCCCATATATATAAATATATATATAGGAGAGAGATCAAATGAGAAGGTGTGTTAAGGAGAGAATGTCCTATTGGCTATTAAGAGTGTGACACGTCGCCTCTAAAAAAATGCGCGGTAACATTTTTTTAAATAATTTGACTTCAAACCTAAGCTGACTCAATCCACCTCAATTTGACCCAACCCCAGATGACTCACCCCAAGCTGACCCATCCCAAGCTGACCCAAACCCGTAATCTACATTTGTGTAGATTATGTGTAAATTGTGTCAAGCTAACCCAACCCCCAAGCTAACCCAACCTGACCAGACACCAAGCTGACCCAAACCTGACCCAACCCAGAACCCAAGCTGACCCAAAACCCATAATCTACATTTGTGTAAATTATGTGTAAATTGTGTCAAGCTGACTCAACCTGAACCAGACCCCAAGCTGACCCAACCCAGACCCCAAACTGACCCAGACTCCAAGATGACTGATCAAGGTGACCTAAACCAAGCTGACCCAACCCACTGAGAGCCCAAGTTGACCAAGCTTCACAAAACTTTATTTTATTTACAAAATTGCCACCACACTTTTTTTTAAATTTTGACACATGTCGCGTTCTGATTAGCTAATAGGACCTTCTCTTATTTCTCTCCTTAAGACACCTTCTTCCAGGATCCTCACCCTATATATATATATATATATATATATGTATATATATATATATACATAGGGAAAAGGGAATATAAGGTTGTCCGGCACCTAAGCTTAGGTGTGGAACTCCTCACATACTAATATTTTACTATTTATTGTTTAATGAATAAATGCATGGCCCCCATGATTTTTATGGATTAAAAAAACAATATGTGAGTGTTCCACACCTAAACTTAGATACCCGACAGCCTTATATTATACATGTGATTATAGCAATATTCGTGCACATGTGATCAAGAATCCAAATCTCCACATAATTGTATAACGGATGATATTCCATGCTCCACATAATTATAAACTTCAAAATTACACATAAGTTATTCGAAAAACAATCAAAAAAAATTTTCATGTAAAGAACAATCATCGGTTGGGCTTTATTCGAAAAGTTCTCAATGGTTCTCGCAAAAAAAAAAAGAGTTCTTAAAATAACTTTACCCTATATATATATATATATATATAAAGGGAGAGAGAGAGAGAGAGTGTTTCCTTATTTTGAGAACCATTTTTTTGTAAGAACCATGAGAACTCTTAAATTATATATTTGTTCACATGTCTTTTTTGTTCATTCACATGTGAAATGATATAAAAATATATGTTGTAGATGAAACTTTTTTAAAAACCTTCAAATTAGCCTTTTATGAATTTGTGAATGAATATGTTCACGTTTTTTGTTCACATGTGACAAACGACTATATATAAGGTTTTGAAAAAAAATTTATTCTACAACATATGTTTTTTGGAGTGGTCGATCATTGTGGGCTTAATAGTGTAAAGACTTTGAAACAAAACTCAGGCGTCATTTCGAAATTGGAAGCCAAAGAGGCTTCATTGTCTTCATAGAAAAACCCGTACCAAACAAAACCATAAAAACTCGCATGGTATTAAATGAGGGGGAGTAGTGAGCCTCTTGGATAACTCACAAGAAACAAAGTATTTGGCCAAATAAGAGAACCCGTAAGTTGACTACCCACCTAAAGTTTCATATATATATAAATGGTCAATATTTTTGGGTATTTTGGGAAATTCAGAGCTCACTAAGAACACAATGCCACTACACCTCTACCAGCATTTATAAGAACGTTGGATTGGATATGATGATACACAAACGTAACACGTACTAGTAAATTGGCTCAAAAAAAACACAAAAAAATTCCCATAATAATATGAAAATTATGTTTATTACAAAACCAAAACACTACATACAAAAAAATTGATCAACTTTATGAACTTTTACATACAAATGTGTACTAACTGAGTTTAGCCATGGCAGTTGGTGTTGGAAAACTCTGATCATCCGTCCAATTCTTTTCACCCCAATGTTTCAACATGGATTTCCATGAGCACAAATTGTCAATACACGTTTTTAATCTTGGGTCTCTTATTTTAATTTTCCAGTGCTCATCCTTAAACGCCCCCTTTTTGGCTTCCCTTCTGTCCCATTCAAGTTGTGCTTTTTGCCTTGATTCTAACAGGCAAAACTGATGCAACTGACTAGGCATTGCATCATGCAGTTTCCACCACCGATCATGTGCGACATCGCTTGCAAACTCTCGAAATATATCCGAGTTCCAGTTACAGTCGTAATCACGAAAACACAACCATGGTTTCATGCCGAGGTAATGAAGTACATAAAGCTCTGGGGGGTTGGCTCCAAAAAGGCGTGTTTTTTTCTCTATGGTCTCGTCGTCGTCCCCAATCCAAAAGTTTTTTAAAAAGTTAATGCTTTTAGGAATCCGGTGCCACCAAGTGAAGATCTCGTTTAAATACCCTTGATCGCCGCCATTATAGGATGTGATCTCATTGATATGATCCATTAGAAGATTAAATGTACAATTTGATGGCTCAATCACCATCACACCTGAGTTGAACAATGTCCCGTTGTTACCTGTAGCCGAGATTTCAGGCATACCAAACAAAAAATCAATGTTTTTTAAAATCAGCAAATCCGCATCAATGAAAATGATCTTTTCATAATCTGTTAATTGCCATAAACGGAACTTGCTATAGTTCCATTCATTGTATGCATCTTTTTCTGCTTTTGGGTTTCTTATTCGTTGAATCGTCCTAATCTTCCATCCTGCCAGCTCGAGTCCACTTCGATGATAATCAGAGATTGTCTCATCTACAAGTATCACAAGATCACGATTTGAACCTGACATCCTAATGCTTTGTGCCGCCGCAATTGCTCCACAAACATAAACATGAGCTGAATGTAGGATTGTCACGTACGCCTCCCTCTGAACATTCCCTATATAATCTCCATCTATTTACAATAATGTACAGAACAATTAGTTACAGGATCATTATAAAACCATTTACCAGATACATATAATCATATATTTTCCCAGTTTGACTTGCCAAGTCTTTCATTTTCAACTTTGACCGTAAATATCTTCGGTTATGTCTTATAATCCTTATGTAAAATATATGAATGGATTGGGTTTTGAGTACCGTATATTCATAGATATAAATTAAATCTAATACTATATTAACACAAACAAAAATATTTAAGGTCAAAGTTGAAAATGAAAGATGCGGCAAGTCAAACTAGAACATATAAATTGGTATGAAAATAGTAATAATTATTTATAAACTTTAAAAATGATGATACTAACTGTTTTGATGGCATTAAAATAACCGGCTAACCTTGAGGTTTAAAAGGCAATGCGAGTTCACATGATCCAACTGGTAGTTGAGTCTTTTCACGCAACACCTTCAAATTTGGTTCATACAGCCAGACATTTCCCTGGCGAGCCACAAGTTTTTTACAAGGAAATAGGTTTGGAATTGGGAAGCACTCGGTAACAAAAACTATGTGCACTGGATGGTTCACTTTAGATGAGGCTGCAAGCCCGGCAACTGCAACCTGCAAATGAAGCCTTGAAACATCTCTTGACCAATTCGCCTCATTTCTACAAGGAAGCTTAACCACAATCAAATCAAGAATTTTCCTTGGCACGCCGAGTCTAGGCAGGGTGGGACAGCTCGGAACTTCTTCTTCTTGTTCTTCATCGATCCATTCAGGATATAGTGATTCCCATGTCACATTTTCATCAACAGGATCAAGTTCAAGATTAATGATTTGATCTTCTCTAATCGTTGTAATATGCGTCTTCCAGTCACTAATTTCTTTATCATGAAAATTTAAGAATCCAATCCCATGACTCATGTGGTTTTTGGTAGATAATTTGTGCATAACACTTGATACATCACCCCAGTTTATTTCTAAATGTGATATGTATCTCTGATCTAGTCCACCACCCCATTTCCACCTGTTTGTAAAAAATTGAATCATACAATTAATAACACTCCACTTTTGTTTCAAGCAAACAAATGCCCATTAAACAAAAAACACATTGTTTGACTTTCCGAGTCTTTTCTCTTTGATTTTGACTGTACAATATTTTTGTTTTTTTTATATAATACTTGATGAAAATTATATCAATGAAAATTAATTTAAAACCTAATCTAATCATATAATATATATCAAGTATTATATATCATGAAAAAAGATATTTGAGATCAAAGTTAAATAACAAAGACTCAAAAAGTCAACCTTTGACATTTAAATTGGGACTGATGGGAGTATAGCAAAGAGTAAGATTATAGCATCTTGCTATATATTCTACGTACTGAATATTAACCAAACTTGATTGATAAAGGGCAAAGTGATTTACTGTACTTGGAAACAGCATGAGAGATATAGGTGTCGCGGTTGTGATGACCCGTAAGAGAGTATGTGATTATGATGAAAGTTGAGAGCACAACGACAAGTAGTAGTGGCTTCGATGGTTTGTGCTTGCAGTTTCCAGGTTTATCATGTACAGAGATCGAAATGGGCTTCTCATCATCCTCTAATTTGCTTCTTGGCAACCTTCTTTTGCATATCTCATCGCTGAAAATCGTGTCCAAGTAACAAAGACATGTAAGTGAACTGAAAGAGAAGTAAATCATGCATTAATTTTACTTTGAGCACTATACAAAACATATAAGTTGCACAATGTAGACACTTTTTAAGGTAATCGGTAGATGATCAAATTCTGTAGTATACTGTATACATATTCCTCTTGGTATGGCTAGAGACAACTATTTTTAAAAACATCACCTTGGAATTATTAAGCATGTGTTATAGGATGAAAATACCTAATGTTTTTCGTTTTTGTTTCCCAATGAAATGTGGGAAACATAAAACGTAGTCAAATCATAGTTTTCCAAAATTGTTTTTCATAAAAATAGAAAACATTATTTTCCATTAATCTACAGGAAATTAGAAAACACTTTTTTTTTTAATTGTTTTTCACTTTTCATTTTCTAAATTATGAAAACCTCAAATTATTTTTCATTTTCTAGTTTTGAACTCGTTTATTAAAACGTTCATTTGTAGTCTATAGATGGAAAGCTCTTTTCATTTTCTTAAAAATTAAAAATTAAAAATTAAAAACTAAAAAACATTTTTCACAACTAAACGCGCCCTAAGGGTGCGTTTAATTGGTAAAACACCATTTGTTTTTCACATTTGTTTTCCAAACAAACATGAAAAACATAAAATACGTTCAAATCATAGTTTTTCAAAAATATTTTCCATAAAAATAAAAACATTGTTTATTACTTTTGTATGGAAAATTATAAAACACTTTTTTTTTTTTTTATTGTTTTCTACTTTTCATTTTTCTTTTTTTTAAATTTCAAAAACCTCAAGTTGTTTTTCATTTTATAGTTTTGAATGCGTTTTCAAAATTTTCATTTATTTTTTAAAGATTAAAAATCTTCTTTCATATTTTAGAAAATTATAAATGTAAAACCAAAAAATATTTTATACAACTAAACGCGATCTAAGCAATCTTCCAGCTAAAGAAGTACATTAATAACAAGTATAATTAGTTCTGTAGTCTTTTTCATTGCTACTTATAATTTATGTAAAAAATATTCAGGATTAAGCCATAGAATATAAATGACCAAAAAATGATATACGTATTCTCTTACAAAATCACCCAAAAAAACTTTTTAATAATTTGAGAGAAATTTTTAATGGTATTAGTATATACTAATATTTAAAAGAATGTATCAATTTTTCTAATTGACCAATTAATATATATGACTGTCTAAATATTTGAAAATTTGAAATGAACAATATAATAAACTTTTTAATATCAGGAAAGGTTAGGTAAAGTATGCAGTACCTATTTTAGGTAAAACAAGGGTGACTATGTAAAATTCAGGGAGGACTATGTAAAATTCAGGGCGCTATGTATGTTTATCAAATTCAAAGGTTTAATTTATAACTTTTCTTAAAACGACAGGACCTAAACTTAAGTAAAATCTGCGGTACGAATCATTTTCCCTTTTAATATTACCAAAATTGATAACAAAAAATGTACTATCATTAGAAATCAATTCCCATTTTGAATATAGTAAACAAATTTTGGTTATATTAACATTAACATGATCTATCAAAATTATTATCACCAATCAAATTTCATTTATTGTTTTTATAATTGAAACGAAAAAAATATTTACTATTATCAGAAATCAATTTTCATTTTGAAAAAAATTAAATTATACCCGCACAATTCGACGGCATAATGACGGCGGCGGTGGTGGTGAAGGTGGCGAAGGTAGTGGGTGACGGTTGACGGGTGGTAATGGCGCACAGCGGTGGGCAATCATTGATAGTGGTGGTGGTGGCTGTGAGTAGTTTAGGTTATTGATGTAATGTGATTTTGATCAACTATTGAAACTCAACTGTTGAAACTTAAACTTCAAATTAATAAAAAACAGTATTTGCTTTATAATATAATTATAGATTAACATAACATGATAATGTTCGTTTTTATTTTAATACGATAAAATTTTTACTTGGTTAAAAGGTTATTGGATGAGAAGTTGAAAACCCCTGATCCCATGTACCATTTGGTACCCTTTAATCCTCTAACCAGACTAGTGTCCAGGTGAATCTCAACTATTTAATAATCTCACGATTATCTTAATTTTTCCTTTGGCAAGACTCATGATAATGATAGTTATGATAAATCATTTCGATTTTTCAATTGTATTTTCTTTAGACTCTATTTACATAATCAATGTAGTTGTGTGGTTTTCACCCAATAGTTGAGTATATCAACTTCTCAATTTTAACTAGGCTCATTTTATTTGATTTTTTGTTATTTGTAACAATAAATCGTTTTGAATTTGTTTAACGATGCTGATGAAGAGAAAAAGTAATTCTTTACTAAGTTTAAGATGTGTATGAAGTTCTCTGAATCATAAAAATATGCATCTCTTACCAGTTACCACTAGTCTATTATGCCACTTAGGCACTTAACTATGACTTATCTTATTTATTTTATCTAATTAATACATATATGTTTCTAATTATGTTACTTGTTTAGTTATGTAAAAAGAATTAGGTTTTTTCTTTCCAACGATCGATCTAACCATCAACGTTATAATTACTTTCATCTTCCATCACTACAAATAATTTTGCATTTGTCCACATTATTAGTTAGTGTGAACAAATTAAAAAATTTGTCATGCTTTTATGTGTAAAAATATGTTAAACCAAGGGTGTGTAGAAATTTTTTCACACTAAAAAGTGTGTAGAATTAAAAGTTCACACTTTTCATAATTATTTTGTAACATCTCATTTGTTCACGCTACCTTTTTAGTTATAGAATTTCACACTAAAAAGTGTGAACTTTAAATTCTACACACTTTTTAGTGTGGAGAAATTTTTACACACTTTTAGTTCTATATATTTTTACACACATAAAAGCGTGACAAATTTTTTAATTTGTTTACACTAATTAACTAAAAGTGTGAGGAAATGTAACATTATTTGTAGTGCATCTAGGCTACAACCATGTTAATAATGGGTTCTTTCATGGCACATTCAAGGTCGTGACATTACAAGGATACTACCCTCTAGTCTTCATAGGATATTACATGCAACACTTTCGACAAGGTGTATTCTCCAAAAAAAAAAATGGCATTCATTTTATCTATTTATTTATTATATTCCACCTATTGCCTTTGTGTGATGGCAATTAAAGAAACTAAACCTGATATGGATGGAGAATCTCTCATGTTTTGGTCTTATAAAAAAAATCCCAATTCTTGATTAAAAATTAAGTGTAAAATTTAATAATTAATTTTGTACCGTAATCTTTGATTTTAGTTTAAAGGTCAAGATTTTTTTAACTTTATCTCTCAAATTGGAGTAACTTGAGAGAATCTCTACCCACTTGACATAAAGTACTTGAGATTTGCTAAATTGCAAAGGGAAGTGATATTTATACAACAAGTTTTAGCCATCTACAACAAACGTATAAACTTATTGCGTAGTGTATAACTGTACCATGCAAGATTTGTTGTAGATGGTTAAAAGTTGTTGTAGAAATATCATTTCTCAATCGCAAATAATCTTTGAAAGGCTTAATTATGGTTGTATATCTAATGACCCATGGTTAGGACATTCATATAGAGGTTGCTTTTAATTATTTCAAGTTTGACCTCATTTTCGGTCAGGCGGTGAACAAGAATGTTCTATGTGGCCGGGGGTGGGGTCCACTCTTTGGATTATTAAGCGTTATCAAAAACCAACTCGCTTTGCGTTCGAATTTATTTATTATTAACCAGAGCATTATAGCCGCACGATGCGACGGCGGTTTGATGGTGACGACGAGTGTTGGTGGTGACGGCGGTCGTGGTGAACTGTTGTTGGTGGTGAGTATAGGTAATTGATTTAATATAATTGATGTAAAGGGGTAGTGAGAATATTTTAGAAAATAAAGAATTGATGATGTTAATTAATTTATTAAGAATAAAACGATAATTTTATGTCTAACACTTTTATGAGAGATAATGATAATAATTATAAGATAGTATAGATACTTAATTAATTGTTTGTAGTATTAATTGTTAACTTAGTCTAGCTAGTGGAGCCTTAATTGGTTAATTATCAAGTGAAAAAGGCTGGGAAGTCGGTTAATTGATTTTATATAAAAGTTAAAACCTAAAAGTAAAAATGGAAGTAATTAAAGTCGTTGACATATGTAGGCTTATAAAAGAAAACTTATAATAGTCAAATGATATTCAATCATCATTACGACACTTTTTAGAGATGGTCAAATGACCACACGAATAATAATAGCTTTCACCAACCTAATTTAGGTGCACCTCAACTCTTGATCATCCTTTTCATTCACCTACCGCTGCCTCTTTATCCATTAACAAAAACGAAATCATAACAAACCCGACGACACATGTCGTTTAAGAATTTCAGACTGTATGTATTTATAATAATTGTTACTCATGTATGGATTGATTATTTTTAAATATTTTAAAGGTTATTAAATAATAACTTTTGGTGTTACAAATCAATATATTCCATGAATATGCTTTTGTTGGATATAATTAAGCTTTAATTTTATATATATATTATCAAATTAAGCTTTACATGTATGAAATGTATATAATATATTAATGTTTGTCTGTTACATGAAGCATGCCAAAAAAGCACATCGTTTTTTATACTACGAGTGCAGTTTTAATTTCATGATGGAACTTGCTTAATTAACATCTTGCAAGAATAATGGATCGGATGATATACCGCCTTAATGGAATCTGATGGTTGATCAATTAAAGCCAAATAACAAGGAGTCTAAATACTCGTAATAGTTAAGATCGATTGTGTAAGCATCAAAAACTTATATATTTCAATATGAATTAAGCCAAGCAATTGATCATATATATTAATTCAAACGATCTTAACCTAGTTTTTTACATCATGGGTCGGATTTAATTAAGTTTCTTTCCTGTTTGAAAAGATGCATTGTTAAGTTGAAATGGGGGAACCTATAAGTTAAGGGACATGATGATCATCAAACTGTGAGCTGTGAGACCAGGCCGGGGTTTAACAGGGGTAAAACTGTTATTATTAAGCTTTGATATTTCAATTCTTTAAAACACATAAGCTTTTGATAAATTTGTATCTATGTAGTAAAAGTTATTAACCTGATGACATTAATTAAGTTACATAAAACATTAACCAGCAGGGTTGGATAACTGGTTAACGCCCTAGCTTGCCTCTGAATACAGAGGTCAAGGATTGTATTTGTTTATGTCTTACAAGTCTGTAGGTCCTAATCTATCTTAGATGGAACCAAGAAGCAACCTTTCTACACCGTTGTAATAGCGTAAGGCTCTATACATCTCAACTTCCCCCATGTGAATAACTAAGGAAAGATTATATGTGATATGGAGCTCTCTCCTTTAATTAAAAGAACAATATTGATTCCAAGTTTTGTTATACTGTAAAGAAGGTAACATTTGGAACAATAAAATAGCAAAAACGAATTAATTTGTGGTTGTCCTATATACTCCTATATAACTCAAACTAATGACCACATCAAAAACATAACAAGGATATGATGCAAAATGTATCATTAATTAACCGGCCAAGGGTTTTGAAAGACGAAATGAAATGAAGTAGCTTACTTGGAATATGATTGTCTATTCTCCATGACAGACGGGTCGATCAGCCACTAGAAATAAGGACTTGGGCTAGCTCCTATATATAGCTAGGTGGTTATGTGAACTGAAAACTTTATAAAAAGAAGCAGTAGGCTATATATATATATATATATAGTGGGTGAATCTATATGAAATGAAAAGAAATGAAATAAATATTGGTGTTGTTACAACATTAAATAGAATGTGTATACGATCGAATTAAGAGGAGATATATATGTATGATGTATATATGTAAAAGAGAGGGACAAGCCAACGTATGTGGATCATATGGTATATGAATGATAGGATGTGTCAAAAGGTGTGCTGGTATGTAGTAGCTTTACGTAATCAGAGTTGGTGTAATGAAAAAGAAGGAAGCTAAGGGAAGGGAAGGGAAGGGAAGGGAAGGGGATGGCAGTGGTTGGGTGGGTGGTGGATTTAGGATGAGACAGCTCGATAAAGAGATCATAACTTCTCTTGTAATGTTGGACTCCTCGTATGACTTAGACCACAAGTCAAGCGATTTTTATTTAATTAGTCTTGTTTATTGTAACTCCTCGTATCTCTAGTTTGGCTATTCTTTAATTTATAACCCAGTCATGGAAAAAGAAAAATATGGATTATGGATACACATATTGTTGTTATGCCTCTCAACGGTAAAGTACTTGTGTTTCTAAAAAGAATGGATTAATGCTTTGTATATAGATCGATATTGATCTAATATATATAATATGTATATGTATATGGGGAAGTTGTGGTGTGTTGACCCTTAGATGAAAGTCAACGGCTAAGATTTAAAGATATTAATTTTTATTCAATGGTCAAGATTTCCCTAACTTAACTCAAGTTGAGGAATTAACTTGATGAAATCCCCTCTCATATCTTATTGTGCAAAATATGTGAAGCATAGTATCGATAGGAAATAAACATCTTTAATTATTTCGTTTCCTATCAACATATATGGTATCATAATGGTAATTAAAACATGCATTTTAAAGCATCGTAACTCTCTCGTGTGCATGTATTGTCTTGGTATCCAGAGTACATACTACATAGAACTTATACCTAGTAAGTCCTCATCCTCACATATGGATCACAATATATAGTATCTCCAAATTTTGGACAAGTTTTGAACATGTGACCTCTACCCTTTATCTGTGGGTTCATATAGTCACATGATGACCGTATCTATGAGATTTTAGTCCATTGGTTAATACATGCATCCTAATTACCACTAACATGTTGCATGTGTACTTTTTGAATTCGATTTCGTAAATATCTCTTTTCTAGCCGAGCCTAAACGAGCTCTAGTCGAATTCGATCTTATATTGAGCCCAAGCCCGAACTTAGAACACATAACTCAATTAAGCTTACGCCCCTAAACAAACTTTTATATATATATATAGGGTAGAGATCCTAGAAGAAGGTATCTTAAGGAGAAAATGGAGAGAATGTCCTATAGGCCAATCAGAACGCGACATGTGTCAAAATGAAAAAAAAATGCGCGGTGGCATTTTGGTAAATAAATCAAACTTTTCTAAAGCACGGTCAGCTTGGGTTTTGATCAGCTTGGTAGGTCAGCTTGGTTAGGTCAGCTTAGGTTCTGGGTTAGCTTGGTTGGTCAGCCTGGGTTCTGGGTCAGTTTGGGTTCTGATCAGCTTGGTTGGTCAGCATGATCAGTTTGGTCAGCTTAGGGTCTGGGTCAGATTGGGGTCAGGTTATGTTAGCTTGGGGTTGGGTCAGCTTGGGGTCAGGTAAGGTTAGCTTGGGGTCTGGGTCAGCTTGGTTAGCTTGGGTTGGGTCAGCTTGATACAATCTACACAAATGTAGATTATGGGTTTTGGGTCAACTTGAGGTCAGGTTGGGTCAGCTTGGGGTTTGGGTCAGGTTTGGTCAGCTTGGTTAGCTTGGGTTGGGTCAGCTTGACACAATTTACACATAATCTACAAAAATGCAGATTAATTTAGACAAATGTAGATCCCAAGCTGACCCAGAACCCAGGCTGACCAAGCTGACCAACCAAGCTGACCCAGACCCAAGCTGATCAGAACCTAGGCTGACCAAGCTTGACAAAAGTTTGATTTATTTACAAAAATGCCACCGCTTTTTTTTTTCAAAAAGCCACATGTCACGTTCTGATTAGTTCATATGACATTCTCTCCCTTATCTTCTTAAGACACCTTCTCATTTGATCTCTTATATATATATATATATATGGGAAAGTGAGTATGGGGTTGTCCCCTATCTAAGCTTAGATGAGAAACCTCTCACATTTGGTTTTATAATCATAAAAATCATGGGGGGCCATGTATTTATTTAAAATTCAAACAAATATTAAAATATTTGTATGTGAGGGGTTCCCCATCTAAGCTTAGATGGGGGACAACCCCATACTCATTTTTCCCATATATATATATATATACTAAAACATTAATAGAGCTTCTAAATACTAATCGAGCTTTTAATAATTGAACTTAGTTTTATTACTCGTCGAACTCGAGTGCAAGCCAAACTCGAATTCGTTTTACAGCAAGTTCCTCCGTATTAGTTTGTACAAATGAATGAACGAGCATGCACACAAAAATCCATTCATTTAGTAGAAGGAACATGAACATATCCCCCCTTCGTTCATAAATATTCACAAACATTCGCTTATTAATGTTCATAAATATTCACAAATATTAATGTTCGTGAGTATTCATTCATTTATATGTGTGGGCATTCATTCAATTATATTCATAAACATACATTCGTTTTTTGTTCTTGAACCTCTGTTAGTATATGTTCGTTTATATGTAAAATATAACTTTTATTTATAGTTATATTATTTAGTATTTCTAATATAAATACTTCCTTTAACTCAAACCCAGAGTTAGTTTGGTTAATGTAACATCCAAACTTTAAAAATTTCTGATTTCAAAATTTTTCATATTAAAAACCACACAAGGTAGAAAAGGTCTTATTAAATGTAAACATTGCCAACCGACAGGTAAAGTTGACCACAAATGTTTTAAATGGTGTTATTACTAGTCAATCCCACAACATCAATTCAAGAAACCAGAAATGAATACAATCCATGGGCTAACAGAAACCCGAAATGAAAGGTAATATTAAATGTCTAAATGTATCTAGTAACTAAGGCCTCCTCAAGACTATGCACTCTAGTCTACCCGCTGCTTCTCACACGATCCTTTATCAATGCTACTCTGCGAGACACAATCGACAAAGTAAAAACAATTGTCAGCTTATAAAGCCGAGTAAGATAAAGGCATTATATAAATATATTCCCAAAAGCAGTTTATTGAAAACGGTTACATTTGTATATTTCGCCATGGTTACCCCAACTCAAGCAACTCGCCCAAATTAACAGTACACAAACCCCGAATTGGATCAACCCAAAATTTTTATATATGTTTATCACATGCACTTTACATCAATTTATCTCAATAGTCATAACCTGCAACCAATTATTACACGTACACAACAAATATACCACAGATAGGATAACCGGTAAATCCAATGCATGTGTCTATCATATCACACATCAGGTTACTCCAACAAATATAACCTTCAGTAAATTATTAACACATATACAACATATAGGATTAGCCCACAAATCCTATCAATGTGCCTAGCAATTCAGCTCATATGGATTCCTATTGCAAGAAATCCTATCTCCATTCCACTGGAAAACAACATAATGTCAATTACACGATACACTACGAGATAGCAAAGTGCTACTTATACGATACACTATAGAATGACATAGTCTCCATTACACGATACACTATGGGTTAAGGTATGGTCAATTACACGATACACTATTTATTCTCAAGTATTCACTATTTCTTTAGATTAGCAACAACACAAGCTACCTTACACATTTCAGGGCTCTTACACGTACACAAGTGATCACGGCAACTCTATGGTTACTAGTGTTACTACAAGCAACTAAATCTATCAACAAAGCTCAATGACATGAAATTACACGTTCAATGTCAACATATATAGTATAATAACACAGTTTATGGGATAACACAACAAATTCCAAGTACACTATGCAAATCAAGAAGACTCAATCACCTCCCGTCAAGTTCAACCTCCATAATCGAACATGAGGTGAGTCAAGACAATTACATTGGCAACTATCAAAACCCATGCTGCACGTGCACATCTAAAAATAATCCCGTGTAGCTTCATAACCTATATATCCTTTAATACCCTCCTGTATTAGCTAAACATCAATAGAGCATAAAGGTAGCAACACACATGACATTACCAGAAACTACATATAGGTCCATATATTCAATCCTCACATCATAAGTTCCTGTAACTGGATCCTACAAGAACCCTCCCAATACAGCCAATCACATAAAGGACTCGAGATTTCATTTAGCTAATTCATATTTAATAGGAACACATTTTGATTATGTCTCACAGGGGAAATCCGATATCTTACCTCAAATGATGCTTAGAAATGCACAAAAGCTGATTATAGAGCTTGCTAGATGTTCCCACGACCTATGGACATGATGTACAAGCTTAGGTTAGAGAACCAATCATAGAATCAGCACAGCGACCAGTTCAGCGACTGATCAAAAGAGTCACTAGTGAATGAGAGCTGATAGATTAGCACAGCGACCAACTTAGGGACTGTTCAGCAACAGATAGACTTAACAGAGACTAGGTCAGTGACTAAGACAGCGACCAAAAACTCAGCAATAACCAAGACACATTTCACAAAACTAGGCTGTCTTTGAGAGGCTTTTTAGTGTACATCCCGAATGTTTCAAGACATGAGCTTCTTACACCATCTAACACTACATATTAAGAGTATCTTTGAATTTTTCCAGAATTTTTTCAATAAGTGTTACTTGCTCAAAAGGTCTATCATATCCAGCCACATCAGCTTTCGTCCAGAATCTGATACTTTCTGGAAATCAGTGTTTTCAGCCCATTTTTAGGCAGAATTAAGGAAAACTTTATTCTAGGCGAATTTAGTAGACACATAGAGGTTTTCAAAAACATAAGATTCATCTTCTAACTCATTCATATGAATTAACTATGATTTTTATAACATGACTGAAATTTCAGACCAAATAACACCTTGTTTTCGCAAATCCTTTCGACCCCTAATCGACCCAAACCAAAACCCCATTGTTTCCAGATCACAAAAATGATTATATCAGGCCATGTTTATGCCATAAAATCGGCCATCAAACCCTCTTGGGTATTGGGACTCAGTTGACCAACAATATAACCCTAAAACGTTAACTTTCGATTATGAAATCAATTATACAAACCATAGAACCTAATCCAGATTTAATCATCACTTCAAAACCTGAAAACGACAATATAATGAATTAAAAATACTACCTTTAACCTGGACTTGATGAAAGGAACGATTTAAAGCTCAAAACAACCTCGAATTTTTACCGAAAAGCTTCTAGATCGCAAAGAGGGATGAGGGAGAGTTTGTGGCGGCACTATTTGGGGAGAATGAGATGGATTAGGGCTGATTCTAACCTAGAACTCCAGCCAACACTTTCCTAAGTCGTCACCCTAAGTCCCTCGAGTTCTAACTCCAAGCAATAAGACCCTAACTATGTCATTAAACATAGTTAACTAGCATAAAGCATTATAATCATAATATTTTCACAAAATATATCATAACACATAATAACACATCTTAAATATTATAATTAGTCAATTTAAACACATATTAGTTTCTACACATATGAAAATATCACGAAGCATGTTAACCGACCACTGGTCAACATACACGAAAATAAGATTTAGGATGTTACAGTTCACTAAATGTTTTTAAAGAAATTGAAACCGATCAAATTAATATGAATTTAAAGAAATTGAAATCTGAATGAATTATAAACTTTTCGTGTTTGGTTGACCGAAAATGGAATGGAATGAAATTCATAATATAAATATAATAATAATTGATAGTTATGTTTTTGTACGAACTCTAGGTCAATTTTATTGTATGTAAGAAACCCGGCTAAAATAGTTAATGTGACATAGTTGATTATGTGGAGCCGGTTGCTTACCACGTGGGATAAATAACTCTTTTAGAAACACAAATTTTTTTATATCATCACAAATTTCTCTGGCACGTTTCTCACTCTCTCTCATTGACCAAACTACTTTTTTCTTCTTTCTTTCTTATTCCTTTTTTGAATCATTAATAACAACGATATACGCTATTTACTAAAAAAAATGATTGAGATGATTGTAGATTCAGAGTCCAAACCCGGATGATGATTATGATGATGTTGCTCATTTACTGATGGGGTCGCCGGAAGTGGTGGTGGTGGTGGTGGTGATGGGTGGTCGGAAAACGATGGTGATTAAATCATAGCTACACTGGTAGAGATCTCAGGCCGAAAGTAATCAACGAAAGTGTTAAGATTAGAGAGAGCATGGAGTTGAGAGATGGATGTGGTTCATTCACCATCGTAATCGTCATCCTTTCACTTTTCCGATATGAAGCAGCTCAAGTTTTAATGATGATGATGATGTTGAATGAATTTAAAAGTTTGTTGCCGGCAGCGATATAGCACCCCGTTTCCGGTCAGTAGAGAAGTCGCCGGATTCTGGTGATCTTTGCAGTTTTCCGATGAATCTTTCCAGTTTCCGGTGACTTTCTCTAGATTCCGGCAACTTTTTCCAGTTTTCCAATGGTTCTTGACTCGATTTCACTCGATGCTGATCAATTCCACCCCTCTTCTCCTCTCGTTATCATGTTGCAAGCTCTCATACATTTTATGCAAACCCAAACCCCTCCGCCTGCTGCTGACATTGAATTATTAAACTGTATCTATATCTACTGTATCTATATCTACTTCCATGTCATTTTCGATCTTGAAGAAGAAAATGGTAGCAAAGATCTGACCATCATCCTTACCAACAAGATCTGATCGTAGATCTACTACTACCACAACGACGTTGTATTCGACCACACCATCCTAGATCCGCTACAACCAACACCTTACACACCGTGCATAGTGATGTCGCCGTATCACCACCCTTTGACGGAAAAATGGTTTGCCAAGGTTTGCCGGGAAAACTACAAGTGGTATATCGTGCTTAGTGTATATATATATATACATATATTAATGTATGTGTATATAAACTTCTAGTTTTCATTGATTTTGGTTTTTGGGATTCAATTTTGTAATGTGTATATAGATTTGTATAGGAAACTGATTGATACATACAAGTTTTTTTATTTACTCGTATACAAAATCCAGCCAAATATGCCACATAAGCAGTCAACAGATCAAACTGAAAATGGTGATCGGTTAACTTCTTACCCGGTAACTTTTGTTTACTATAGGACTCTTGAACAAGTTTCCTGAATACAATAAAGCTGACTTAAAGTTCGTGCACACAATAACTTTTGGTGATTAGTTGACTACTTATCCTTGATATTAATAAAATAAAAAATATTTTATTAACATTTATAGTTTTTATTAAATAATAATATTTTTATAAAATAATAAACTTTATATAAAACTAACATTCATTTTTAAATAAATAAATATTATAAAAATTAAATATTTTTTATAAGTTAATAATTAAAATATATAAAATACTAATAACGTTCTATAAAGTTATAATTTATTTCCCATATTATTTTATAATAAATTGTAATAATTATAATAATAATCATAATTTATTGTCAAAAAATAATCATTTACAATAAAATTATTATCCTCTTTAATAAGAGAATAGAATGTGAATTGTGACATTTTTGTCTTATTTGAAACAACTTACCGTATGCTATATATATATATGGTATTTAGCATTTGTAAAACAAAAATTATCCTGAGTGCAGTGATAGATTTTTTTTTTTTTTTTGGTAAGGCAATAATTATATAAAACTAAAAGTTAATTACAAAGTAAAGCTCTACAAACCAAAGATTTGCACGTAGCAACCAATTGGCCATAAGCAAAGAATACCAATAAACACAAAACAACAACCTACACTATGATTAACACATAAAAGACTACCGAAATCTAAAACAAAAACTAATGCTTACAATGGATTCTACCACATCAATCTTTCATCTTCCAAGGCGCAATGCACCATTCAATCCATTTAAGAGGTTGTTTTTTCATTCTATTTGATATCCAAAACTACGAAATAACTTGAATTTCATCACAAACCTTATGTAAAATTCTCTTTCCTATCTTCAAAACCTTCTTGTTTCTAGCTCTCCAAATAGTATATAGCATTGACCAAACTACGGCTTTCCAAATCATTATTTGTTTCTCATTAAAACCAATTACCCCATTATGGTTGAGTAGTTTCTCTACCGAAAAATATATTAAAATCACTCATCCTCTATTATTTAAAAATATTTGTCCACCCTCTAGCAACTCTTTAACAAGTTACAAAACAATGGTCGATTGTTTCAATTACATCATTAGAACAAGGACAAAGTGTAGAGTGAAGGTCAATACCTAAATAGTCAAGCCATGATCTCACCGGTATTTTCTTTTGTTTAATTCTCCAAATTATAATGCTTACTTTTCTAGGCACCAAGTAATTCCAACTTGTTTCTAAATTTGAGCTATGGTTGATAGGAATTACCTCATCAATAAGCTTTCTTAATTCTTTCACCACGAATTTTTCATGCTCCACAAGATTCCATTTTCAACAATCTTTTTTATCCTGTCGAGGTGTCTTTTGTTGAATTAGGTTAGTCAAAGTATGGAGTTCGCCTAGACCTCTTCCTCTAACTTCCCTCAACCAATTCTATTTCCACTCCCAAACTTCGCCATTCTAACTTCCTTTTTTGCCAACTTTAACTTTCTTATTAATCTCAAGATGATATAGTCTACTGAAATTAGATTCTAACAGTGTATGTTTCCACCCATGGATCTTTCCAAAAATAAGTATCTAAACCATCGCCCAACACTTTTGAAAATGACATAATGAAAGGTATGTTTAATTTGTCGATTTCATTGCCAACTCGAATAATATTACTCCAAACCCCTTTCTTTTCATTAGAAGTCACATTACCCTTAAGTCCGTCATCTACTCCATGTATACTTTTAATTACTTTACACCAAAGGCTTTCATCCTCAACATGAAATCTCCACCACCATTTACCTAATAAACCCATATTAGCACTTTTTAAAGTGACAACATTTAATCCGCTAATCTCAAAACTTTTTTGCACGTTCTCCCATTTCACCCAAGCCATTTTCTTAGTTTCATCATTGCCACCCAAAAAAAAACATCTTCCAATCTTTTCAAGATTTTTTAACACTCCAACCGGCACCCGGTACAGTGAAAAGTAATAAAGTGGTAAACTTCCAAGAACCGACTTGACTAGTTTTAGTCTCCCACCATATAACATGTAACCTTTCCAACCCGACAACTTCTTTTTAAACTTGTTTTCAACCACATTCCACTTTCTAATATAGTTCATATTCACACCAATTATGAGACCCAAATACTTGCGAGAATGACCCACTAACACACCCCATCCTACTTGCAAATATCTCCACCTCGTTATTTTCTACTCTAATACCAAACACCTTGCTTTTATTAGTATTTATTTTCAAACCCGCCACTTCTTGAACACACTTTAAGATTCTCATCAAGTTTCTAGCATTATTCACGTTCCATTCCCTAGAAAAATATAGCATCATCCGCATATTGCAAATGCGAGACAGTAAGATTATTGCTCCCAACTTTGACTTTGAAAAATTTCTTTGTAACTGCTTCTTTGACCATCACACTTATCCCTTCCGCGACAATGAGAAAAAAAATGGTGCTAGCGGGTCACCTTGCCGAACCCCCTTTTCAATACAAAACTCACTTGTCGGTGCACCACTTACCGAAATTGAGATTGAAGCTGTAGACATACAAGAATATAACCATTCACACGAGTTTACCTTTAAAAACTCGGTGTAATTTTCTAATTTTAACCACCGCCACCGTCATTACACCGCTACATCGCCACCACCACTAGTCACCGCCACCACCGCCACCGTCGTTACACCGCTACACCGCACATGTAATTTTCTAATTTTAACCAACAAATGTAAAAAAATTAGTTGAAATAGATATGTAAATAATGTATTCATATAATACATACATGTGGACATACATCAAAATTCTATTTTAATTTGGTTTTTTGGATATTGAATCAAGCGGTTTTTGGGTTTCCCATTTTTTTTTCACACCTCTAAGTTAAATTTTGTGATTGTTAAATCAAGTAAGATGAAACCGATGTAAAAAAATAACGGAAATGAAAATATGGTTGTCTAACATTCAATTTAGGGGAAAGACCTCTCATATCTTAATTTTTTATTTAATAAAAATTATGAGAGCTAATCATTTATTCATTATGAGAGCTAATCATTTATTCATTATTTAATAAAAATTATGAGAGCTTAATTTTAAAATGTATATATTTAATATGTCAAACGTTTTTGCGGGTTTATCATATTGATTTTATTTAAGGTTTTTTAAGATTTCGTCTATCTCTATTTTTGATTTAACTTATCCATATTTTTATAATGGTTTTATTTGCTTTGTTTTTTACCTCACCTCGTATGACCTTTAGGATTTTACCACGTCGCAACCCTTTTTGGTTTTCCTTGCACAACTGTCTGCGAGTCTGCTTTTTTTTATTAAATAAAACATATATTTATTTATGTTTGATATAACAAACATAGACATATACGAGTATTTATATTCTTTTTTATCTTTGATATAACAAACATAGACATATATTTATATATTCTTTTTTATGTTTTTAATTGTCTGTCATTATGTACCACTATTTTGTTTCAATCGCACTTTTCTCCTCTGTGGTTTGTCTGCTAGCCTACCTAATTTCTTTTTAAATAACTGCGCTGCTGCCTGCTAAAATGTATATATTTAATATGTCAAACGTTTTTACGGGTTTATCATATTGTTTTTATTTAAAAAAATTTAAGACTTCGTCTATCCCTATTTTTGATTTAACTTATCCATATTTTTATAATGGTTTTATTTGCTTTGTTATTTACATCATCCCGTATTACCTTTAGGATTTTACCACGTCGTAACGAGTCTGCTGTTTTTTTATTACATAAAACATATATTTATTTATGTTTGATATAACAAACATAAACATATACGAGTATTTATATTCTATTTTATCTTTGATATAACAAACATATATTTATATATTCTTTTTATGTTTTTAATTGTCTGTCAATACCATTATGTACCACTATTTTGTTTCAATCGCACTTTTCTCTTCTGTGGTTTATCTGCTAGCCTACCTAAACTTTTTTTTTTAAGTAGCTGCCTACTAGCCTGCTTAAATTTAAAATGTATATATTTAATATGTCAAACGTTTTTACGAGTTTATCATATTGATTTTATCTAAGGTTTTTTAAGATTTCGTCTATCTCAATTTTTGATTTAACTTATCCATATTTTTATAATGGTTTTATGTGCTTTGTTTTTTTTATCTCACCCCGTATTACCTTTCAAATTTTACCACGTCGCAACCCTTTTTAGTTTTTCTTGTGCAGCTACCTGCCAGTCTGTTTTTTTTTATTAAATACAGCATATATTTATTTATGTTTGATATAACAAACATAGACATATACGAGTATTTATATTCTTTTTATTTTTGATATAACAAACATAGACATATATTTATATTCTTTTTTATGTTTTTAATTGTCTGTCAATACCATTATGTACCACTATTTTATTTCAATCGCACTTTTCTTCTTTGTGGTTTTAATTAATATGTTAAAAACTTATATTCAATTATTTTTTATCGTGCTTTTCTCCTGTGGTTTTAGCTAATATATTCACAACTTAAATTAATTTTTTATTTTCATTTCGTTACTAAAAACTTTTATAAACGTTTGTGGTATTTATTTTAGACAAATATGTATTTCATGTGTCGAAGCTTTTACTAAGATATATAGCGACACATGCATTATCAATCTAACCACAATAAATGATACCACGTAATGCATAGAGGTAACCTAACGTGGTTTTGCTATTATATATATTTTTTAAGCAAACCTATCAATGACATAATGTTTTTTTAATTAAACGGTTGAAGATTCAACTTAATTACGCTAGAATAATAGGTGTTTCAACTTGACAGTTAAAACTTCACAAAGCCGGGCCTATTTTTACTAGTATAAATAAAAGGGAAGTGATAATCGTACCACATTTTTTGATGCATTTACCACACTGTACATATTTTATAGCATACTGTACAATTATGTAATGTATCACAGTGGTAAATTAATCAAATTCTGTGGTAAGAATATCACTTCCCTAAATAAAAATACGAGGAGGATTAGGTTAAGATTAACTTTAAGTAATGAAAGATTGTTAGTTGGGTTGCTAGTAGTGAAAGACCAGATGTAGTGACTCCACAGAGAAAAAGAAAAAGAGTATCCATTTCCAAACCCCCATAATTCCCCTTTTTCTTCTTTGATTATTTATCTCTTGTTTCTTCAATTCCATCATCAATTAATCAAAACAGTAACAATGTTAGCTGCTGCACCTGCACCTCCTCAATCATTCTCATTCCCCCTCAAATCATCAAGATTCATTCCCTTATCAAAAAATAATACATTCTTTATCATCCCACCTAAAAGAAAACAACACCACTCACTCACACTTATCAAATCATCACAAGAATATAATGATACCCAACAGCCTTCTTCTTCTTCTTCATCTTTAGAACCACCCAATCAAACAAAATCCCCACTTTCTGTATTTCTTGATATTCCAAGAAACTTATGGAAACAAACTTTACGCCCTTTAAGCGATTTCGGGTTTGGTCAAAGGAGCATTTGGGAAGGTGGGGTTGGTTTGTTTTTGGTCTCTGGGACTGTTTTGTTTGCACTTACTTTAGTTTGGTTAAGAGCTTTTCAATTGAGATCAAGATTTAGAAAGTATCTTGCTGTTTTTGAATTTTCTCAAGCTTCTGGGATTTCAACTGGTACTCAAGTTCGAATTCGCGGTGTTACCGTTGGTAATGTGATTCGGGTTAATCCCTCTTTGAAAAGTATTGAAGCTGTTGTTGAGGTTGGTCCCTCGGTTCCTAACTTTCTTTATTATAGTGCTTTACTTTATATGCATTCTAGTTAAGTTAGAGTCATTACTTGTTACCTTTTTGTGTAATTCCCGACCGATTGTAGTTAACATTGTTGTATTAACTAGTGGTGCCAAAGAACACCCATTATGTTTTTGGTAATCATGGGTGTTCTACTCGCCAGACTAATCCCAAGAGTTAACTCACTTTGCGAGCCCAAAGTCAGAGCATGAGAGCCTCTGTAGGGTACTAGGGTATCTTAATTTATGAAAAACATGTTTACCCAAAAAAAGATACATTTAAGGATGAAAGTATGTTACATTTAGGTGCAGTTATCGATAAGTTAGAAATACATGAAAAATATCTAAGTATGTTACATACAATGGTTGAAAGTGAAAATATGACCATGGGAAATAATGTCAATATATGTTACATTATGTTAAAATTACCAAGTTTGATTATGTATTAGTTAGATTACTTTATATGTTTGCAATGTAGGTTGAGGATGATAGAACTATCATACCAAGGAATTCGTTGATTGAGGTGAATCAATCCGGGCTCTTGATGGAGACTATGATTGATATTACTCCAAGAGATCCAATTCCTTCACCTTCTTTTGGGCCATTGGATCCGGATTGTGTTAAAGAGGGTTTGATTGTGTGTGATAGACAAAAGTTGCGAGGGTATCAAGGTGTGAGTTTGGATGCACTAGTTGGGATATTTACTCGGATTGGACGGGAAGTGGAGCAAATAGGTGTTGCTAATACGTATGCATTGGCGGAACGAGCTTCCGTTGTTATTGAAGAAGCAAGGCCTTTGCTACTAAAGGTGTGTTATGCTTATCTTACAGTCATTTCTTGATAATATTGTAAAGGGTATCTGAATTTGCGTTTATAAAGTGATATATGATATTACATATTCAGAATCAATATAATATAAATTAATGATAGAAGAAAGTGTTTTGATGTGTTAACGGATTCTGATCATTTAAGACTGAACATAGAATAACCAAAATTTACATTTCTCACCTACAAAAAGATAAACTTCCTGTACACGAGTGAAAGCCACAAGAAATAAGTTACATAAAGTGTGAAAGCTATTATGTTTTACTCTTAGATAATCAGTTATGCAACTGATATGAAAGCTTAGTTTAAAGAATCAGAATACAATAAATAAGAATTTGTTCAACCAAACCTTGAATAACTGATTACTTTAATCTACGACTTGATATTCAATTTAGAATGATCCAAACACCCCGTAGTCTATTACTGGCACTTTGATATAGGTAAATATATTTTCAGAGTGGGTAGATTATTCTAGTTAAACAAATTGTGTCACCTAGTTCTTCAAGTGTGATTATGTGGACCCTGATTCATGATTTAATCAAAAAAGTTAGCATGAAAACCACCTCCCCAAAAATTAAAATTAAAAAGTGAACCTCGGAGGCGAAGTTGGGTGGAGATGCAAGTTCAAACCTTTTCTAATGCTAGGCTTCCAAAACAAGGGAGAATAACACAGATACAACACCTAAATGTTTACGAAGGTAGAATCTCAATCACTTTACCTCCAAACATTCAAAATAGATAACAGTTTAAGGTCACATCCAAGTACCTTTAGAATAACTTTTTGGCAACTACATAAGGAGAAAACGGCAGTACAAAAATGTACCCCCCCAAACATCCGTACAAAAGTATTGCCACTTTCCTTCTAGGATTGTTAAAAAATTGCAACATTTCTTATAGTATACTCATACTAACTTTATTATGGCCTACAAGTTCTATTTGATTTTTATCGTTAAGGGGAATTTTAGTCCTTTGATCAATCTTTTTAAACTATTAGATATCAAATTGGATGAGGCTTACTATTATGTATTTCTGTGGAGGTATATGTGTCCTTTGTAGGGCTATAATTGGCTTGTGAGAGGATGTTTGGATGCGCATTTTGTTAAAGAGAATAAATTACATAGTGGCACAATTATTCGTACATTTTGTATCCAATGGGTCTTTAAACACAAGCTTTTGGTAGTTGAGTCATCTTGACAATGCTAAGCCAAAGGCCCTTTTTGGATGTGCATTAAAAATAATTATTTCGAGTGCTGGTTAACACTAATCATTTATTTCCGGTTTTGGTTCTGCAACTCCACAATTGAAATATGCTGCCAAATATCCTCTTAGACACATATGTGACATGACTAAAAGATAAAGCACACCATGTGAGTTCCAGAAACCCGCAATGAATTAACGTTGAAAAGCTTCATTGAAACATTCGCTAATATGGGAGATCTTTCCTTCACAGCAATACAGATTTGCACATTTTTTTCAAATGTTGAACATCGTGTGGTGATATTGGAAACAAGACAAAATGTCATATGTGGTGTGATTGTGCAGTAACCTTTGAGATAATGTGTAAAAGATATCAACATAATTTCATTTCTCAATTCGTACACAATGATTCAATTATGCACAATTAGGCTTAAGAGTTCTTAGAAACTGAAAATTTGTTTGCATTGATGGAATGTCTCCTAGGATGAGATGTCTCTCAAAGCATGGTGCCAGCCTTAAAACGTTATGCGATTGCCGTTAGCCTTCTTTTAGAGATATTATAAAATTTAAGATACTTGAAGGTTCTTTTACTAGAAATTTGTTTTAATTAAAGCGTCTTATACCTGTATATGCAAATCTTGTGTAACTAATCATTTTCTATTTCATGATGACGGCGAGTCATAGTACAAAAGAAATGACTCTTCAACAATGGTACTCATGTATTCTCATTCACCAATTTTCTCAGATTCAGGCCATGGCTGAGGATGTTCAGCCTATGCTATCCGAGGTTCGCGATAGTGGTTTGCTACAGGAAGTTGAAACTTTGACTAAAAGTTTAACTCAAGCAACAGAGGATTTACGGTAAAGAATGTTTTCATGCATCATTGTCCACTTTTATTTTGGTATGTAATTTCCATATTATTGTATGCTTGTAATTTGGCAGAAAGGCGCATTCTTCTATTATGACTCCAGAGAACACCGAATTGATTCAGAAGTCGATATATACCCTTGTATTTACTTTGAAGAACATCGAGGTTCGTAACCTCATCAACCATGTTTTGTTTTAAATTTTTTTTTTCTATTGACACCCATTTGTTTAAGGCTGGCTTGTAAAGGTTCTCTTCAAAACGAGTTTAGGTTGAAATCTGTCATTTATATAATAATCTATTTGATTGCTTTGGGTTGAGTCACAAGAACACGTAGTTGTCCATTTTTATTTTCTGTTTTTAGAAATACTTGAAATTTTCATTATGATTTACAAAAAATAGTATATTTATAATACCAGTTTCAACTTCTTGGTAAGACAATTTAGGGAGTTGAAAGAATTCAACCTGTTAACTCTTTTAGCAAAAATAATATATATGACCCATTTGTAAGCATAGTTGGCCAATTTATAAAACAATTTTTTAATTTTTTTGGATAACAATTTCCTTTTTCAGAGTATAAGCTCCGATATTTTGGGATTCACGGGCGATGAAGCTACCAGGAAAAATTTGAAGTTGGTCATCAAGTCACTCAGTAGGCTATTGTGAAGACCGAATTCTTTAAATTTAGAACCATTCCTAACTGTAAAAATGTTCATAGATCCTGTTGTGATCCGGCTTTTTAGTATGTCAGGCAGGTTCAATAGTATGGCCTGTTTGCAACCGTGTGATACTGCGCGTTTTGTTTGTCAAGTTGAAAATTTGAAGTCTTGTAGAAACATTGTGATTGAGACATCATGTATGAGCGAACCTTACATATATTGGCACTTTATATTAGATAAATCTTTTGGATTGTATGAACAAACCAATTCATATTCATATATATACATATATGGAGCTACATGTAGAGAGCAAGGGAGTGATAAATTTAATTCTGCCAGCCTCATATGGCTACATCAATAATCAAGTTATTATCTGCATTTCCAGTGATTGCATAATATAGAATGTGGCCTCAAATTTGGTACATCAGTTTGGAAGAACAGTCCACGTCTTCAAGCCTTGCCAATGAACTCTACATCAAATAAAAGAACGGAATCTGGTGGAATGATGCAAGAACCTACAAATGCACCATTGCAAAAGTATTAGGTTTGATTTTTTATTTCTTATCATAATTTTGTGGATATATAGCTATGGAATCTGTTTACCTCCCTTACAACCAGCTCCTCTCATGCCGTATCCAAGTTGTGGAGGAAGCTTCAACGTCCGTTTTCCTCCTATTATCAGCAACAACCATTAACAGACTTATAGAGCATACTAATTGAAAATTTGGTATAGTGATATACAATATTGGTATATGATCCAGGTTTCAGCTCTGATACCATGGACTTTCGGACTGGGAGGAGTTTGTCACAGATTTATATAAGAATCAAAGAAACAAAAAAGGGATCAACTGAACGAATATTAGTACCAGCAAGCATTGGAGGAACTCCATCACCCCCTAAAATACCTTGATCCCATCCTTTAATCACCTATAGATATAAATACAATAGTAAACTTCAAGATGTAGATCAAAACCTTGCACTAATTAGTACTTACTTATGATAGAGTTGTATGTCTTGTTACCTCACCGACGCCAATGCGAAATGTGAGAGGTTTTCCTCTATTGTAGCTGCTATCAAACACTTTCCCGCTTTCGAGTTTCCCTACATAATGTGCCTGTTTCACCACTAGTAACTTAAATAAGCTAGTTCAAACTACTTTATTAAAAAGCTTTTGGTTTCTGGATTGTTTATATAATAATACTAAGGGCGGTGATCATGCTTTAGCTATATATGATCAAACATGTTTCATATTATTATACTGTAAAACATTATGTTTAGTGGTGTAGGCCTAAAAATATACTGTACGGATATCACCCTGATAATAATAATAAGCAAAAATGAATCTAGAGAAGGATGAATGACCTTGATGAGTTGGCCTTTCTGAGGCTCGGCACCATATCCAACAAGTTTATCACAAAATGCAAGTCCAGAATCAGTAACAGTGAACTGGCATACTTCCTCTGCAGCCGAAGCCGGTTGGGGCGACACGATTGCATCGAAAAACTTAACACAAAGGCTTTCAAAACCAATGACAATGGCTGTTTGCCTTCTTGTTAATTTGAGGAGGAGTTGTTGTTGTTTTGGTTTTGATGAGTGGTGGTTGAGTTTAGAACAAGATGATGAGGAGGTTGGCAATGGTGAGGTGGAGGCTGAGCAGTTAACAATTGGAGAGACAAGGGAAGAAAGATGTGTGGTGGCCATTTTTGCACACTCACAACAAAGAGGAGGCGGGCCTGGATAAGCTTATACCACTCTCTTTTTATATTTTAGGATAAATGCAGAAAATAGAAAGTACATTTCGACCAATTCACGAAAATAACAGTGACGTTTAAAAGTTTTACTTTTTAGAAATGAACTTTCATTTATTTACGAAAATAATAACATTTGACATGCGTACATGATGACATGGACATTTTTTGATTACGTGTCATTTTTTAATGACGTGACATACTATATAACTACAGAAAATATAAAGGACCTTTCGACTAATTTACGAAAATAGCGGTAACTTTTAAAAGTTTCACTTTCTAACAATAAACTCTCATTTATTATTGGATTACTTCAACACCGACGACGGAGATGTTGGAGGTGGAGATGGTTTCTTCTCGATTTCTTCAACTAATTTAGAAAACGACGGCGATTTGTTCGAGTTCGAGCTAACCTCTGGACCTCCGTTATCTAGGTCTATGTCATCTGTCGACGAACTATTCTTAAACGGTCCAGATCCGGCCTATGAAACTCTCGTCTCACCTTGAATTTCCTCAGAATCTCTCTTTGACTAAAACAACGACGTTTTGACATCTAATTTTATTCTTTTTTTTCTCGAGATAGACGAATGAAGAAGAACTAGATCTATGTATCCTTTAAGATCTTCATACACAGCTTTTCAAATTTTTAATGTTTGAAATAGGAAGAGACTCAACAGAAACCAATAAAATTAAGCTGAAATTAATTAGTTCCAGAAGAAAATGACGAGAAAAAAAAAATACCTTGTCAGAACCGATACTGAAACGGAGTTATGTCATTTTTTTGGGGGAAATGACACGGCTGATAAAAATTACGTAATAAATAAATAAAGAATAATTTCATGTCATTAAAAAATGCCACATAATTAAAAAATGTCTACATCATCATGTACACGTGTCAAATGTTACTATTTTGGTGAATAAATGAAAGTTCATTTCTAAAAAGTAAAACTTTTAAAGGTCACTGCTATTTTCGTGAATTAGCCGAAAGGTGCTTTCTATTTTCTGCCAAAAAATTTAAACATAGAAAACTGCAAGTTGTTAAGTTTTTTTTTTATATTCGACATAAAAAAAAAACTCATCTTTAGATTTTAGTAAGAACAAAATATAAAAATAGAGTATTGTCTTGAATATGTATTTTTTAGGCTTATTATTCTAAATTAATATTCAGATAAAATAAATAAAGATTAAGTATCCAAGAATGTAAATAGACCAAATGTCTAAAATAGAAACGAAGTAGGATAGCGATTATCTAAAGTTATAGGTAAAGTTAGACAACCCTGGAACCTTGGATTGAAATCAAATGACAAGATTCAAAACTCAAATTTGAATTTTGACATTTGATTTTAATTCAATGGTTGAGATACATCGAACTTCACCTATGAAGTTGGTATAACCTTAGAAGATCGTTATCCAACGAACTAAGATTTTAAACATTGTATATTGAAAACTGGGTATGAAAATTTTTTTCAATTTAAGAAACACATCATTTTATTTATTTTAGCAATTTAGCTTAATACAAATTTTAATTGAATCAAAACCTACATTTTATTGAACATAAATAAATTACTTATTTGTTATTATTGTTTTAAGAAATATGATAATATTTTTCAAACATCAATATTTGACAAACAACTGATCTTACAGAAAATAAAAATAAAAATAATGATACAAACGTTTGAGCTTGACAGAAACTTAAAGATCGACTTTTTTAATTGAATGGCCAAAATATAATTGTATTTAAACAACAAAGCAAACTAGCAAGCCACTAGTTGTCAAAGAGTACAATCCTTTTACATTTAGAATGTTTGTAATGGGATCTTCCACCCCAGCATTGAAGCCCAACCACCTCAAGGTGTGGTGTCAACCGTTACCAGCTCGGCGTTGTTAGGTAGTGAAACTGGTGTTGTTGGCTCAACGTGGGGTAGGGATGTGCAAATAGCTTGACCCGCGACCCTTAAATAGAAGAAAATTAGAACCGTGACCCGGCCCGTGATGGTTCGGGTCAGGTTCTGGCAAGTCGCGAGCGGGTCACGGGTTTTTGGCTTGACCCGACCCGACCCGCGCAACCCGTGACCCGAAAATGCAACAAAAGCTTGACCTGTGACCCGGCCCATTAGTCCTTTGGGCGGGTCGGTACGGGCCGGTTCCGGGTTGGGTCACGGATTTCGGTTTTTTTTCTCATCCCTAACGTGGGGTGGTTGGTGTGGCTCCATTATTTAATTTTTTTTTCCTTCCAATCTTTGAAAACTAGAATGCAAAACCAAAATCACACTTTATCTGGTGCTAGCAGTTGGAGTTGGATTAGATATTAAAAAAAAAGTCAACTTCATATACGAGTAAGAATAAAAAATATAAATGATTAAGAAGAAGATAGATTACAAAAATTCTGTGAAGGTGAAGAAGAAAGACATCAATAAATGTAGAAAGGAGTCGAGGAATAACGTTTATATCTCTATTGAATCCTTTAACATTAGAGTTAGCGGAATGATTAACGATCGTGCAGAGAGTCAAAACGATAAAACTTAGACTGCTAAAATAATTAAAACTTATAGAAAATACACTTTAAAAATATAAAACTTAAAACTTTTGAACAGATTATAGAACTCAAACTCAAAGTTATATTGAAAATATTTAGAGAATTATCAGATTAGGTAATTCCTATCGTGATTCTTCTCAACATACAATGACATTTATTTATACAATTTCAAGAGATATGATTAGGTATTAGCCGGGTGCACTTGTGGGCCCCATAGTCACTAATTTCAACCTATTCTTCTCTTTACTTACACACCATTCCTTTAAAGGAATTATTACAAACGACAAGCAAAGGACATATTACTATCTTTGCTTTAGATACACACCATTCCTTTAAGAGGAATTATTACTGACAACCAGCAAATGACATATTGCTATCTTTGCTTTGGATACACACCATTCTTTTAGGAGGAATTATTACAAATGACAAGGAAAGGACACATTACTATTCTTGCTTTTGACACACTCCATTCCTTTAAAAGGAATCAAACAAAGAGCATAGTAACTTGAAGATAAGTGAAAATCTTGATAATTGATGATGTGGTTAGGTCCATTATTTCAACTGCTTCATATTTTGGATTTATTAAGGAATTCTGGTCTGGACTTCATTTGTTGGACCGTTTGCACCATTTTTTTCAGAGATGAATTGTGATTCACTTACTTGATCTACTAACCCATTCTTGACTTCTTGGGTTTTGGTTCCCCAGTACTTCTTGAACGTTGAGTCCAAGAGATAGTATACTTTTTCTGTTCCGAGTTCTACACCTCTTATGAATTGTGTTAAAGCAATGAGGCCTTGATTGACTTGAGATTCTTGTTGGGCTGTGTCATAGCCTAGTTGATTTCCATCCCATAACTCTTTGAGCATTGTATCTAAAAGTTCTAGGCCTTGAGTTGTTAACCCTTGATCTTCCTGGTTAAGGCATTCTTCGTTTCCTGCAATGAGAACATTAACCAACCTTGACAAATTATTGGCTAATACATTCAGCTTGCCATCAATGTGTTCTAAGTGGATATGAACCCCAGTTCCGGTGAAATAATCAACAAAATTCATCCACATAACTCTTGATGGCTTATTTTGGACAGTTTTGTTGTAGAAACTAATAATTGCTTGGCAGTCTGTTCGGAGTGTTACTTCGCCTTTTCCAATGTAGTAAATTTTGAAGGATTTTAATCCTTCCATGGCAGCATGAATTTCAGCATCTATTGTGGATTTTATTGGATTAAACTTCCCACTAGCGTAAGCACACACTTTCTCATCTCTTCTTGGATCATTCTTCTTGCGTTTCCATTTGCAGACTACTCCCCATCCTTCCATGCATCCGTCCGTTTCGATGATCATATACGCATTTTCTGGAGGGATTTTCATATCTGGCAAGTTCTGTACTTGCTCTTTGATTTTGCGGACGATTTCCCAGTCGGATTGCTTCATCCTTTTATCACCATGTGGACTGGTCTTTTCATACAAAGGCCCCAATAATGTTCCCAACTTTGGAATATATGCCCGGGCATAATTAAGAATTCCAAGCCAAGAACGCAATCCCTTCTTATTTTTCAGGTTTTCTTCATCAAATCCAACAATTTTCTTGATGATGTGAGGTTGAAGCTTAATTCTTCCGTTAAGATTAACCCGTTTTCCCTATTTCACGGACATCGATTTTCATCTTATTCTCTTATAAGATTAACCCGTTTTCCTTGCAAATTTTTAACATTTGCTCCAGGTGCTTTGCATGACTTCTCTCATCATCTGAAAATACGATTATATCACCAATATATACAACCATACATTTTTCATATCCTTTGAAGCAGTGATCTATTTTTCGTTGAAAAATTGTTGGAGCATTCTTGAGGACGAATGGCATAACAAGCCATTCATATAACCCATCTGGTGTAATGAAAGCGGTCCATGGAATTGAACTTTTTCCATTGCCACCTGGTGGAACCCACTCTTCAAATCAAACTTAGAGTAGATTTTTGAATTGTCAATATTTTGTATGATGGTGTTAATACTAGGCAGGGAGTACTGATCTTTGTAAGTATTATCATTGAGCGTTCTGTAATTGAACACCATCCTCTCTTTGGGGTCAACCGATGTTCCAGAATTGACCATCATTGCCATGGTCCTATGACGGCTTTTGCTTGGTCTGATAACCCCCAGTGTTAGCAAGGCTTTGATATGCTTCTGAAATTGCTCCTTCATGGCCGACGTGACATGGCTTAGGGGTTTATCTTGAATTGTGATATCAGGATTAATGATATCCATTTTGCACTTGATCTGGTTCTTTCGCCAATGCTTCAATGGTTCCTCCCAATATAACCTTGTTGCTTTAACCTTTCTAATAAAGGTTTAAACTTTTGTTGGAATGTTATACTTGTGTGACCAATATTGAAGAACACAACTTCACTTATGGCCAAAAACTCATCTTCTTCTAGCTCCATTTCTTGTATAGCACATGCTTGTATCTCCGCTTCTGGCTTTGTCTAGATTGTTGCTATTCCCTTGTAGAAAGTGACTGTATTACCTTCTAAATGAATCCCTCCTTGTTGGCTTTTAATAAAATTACAACCAATCAGCCTTTCTATGCCATCACGATCCCTCATTCCCATAGGGAAACAATATGTAAACGGAATTCTAAATTTATATTCTCCTATCTCCATTTATCCACCTTTCAGCTTTTCATCAACTTCTTGAACGGAGTTAATTCCTGAGAACTTAAAGGAGTAAAGGCATTTTTCAATGGCCTTTACCGGAACAGCATTTCTGTCAACACAACACGTAGTACATCATGTGTCAAGAATTGCTTTGACAGTGAACCTTTCGACACCTAGGATGTCAAATGTGACAGGCAGATTATACAACCTGTTTATGACTTTCTTCTTCTTAAGACCCATTTTAACGGTCTCTAATTCTTGCACAAGGTTAGCTTGCTCAATAGTGCATGCTCCATTTCTCTAACCTCCTCTACTTCTGGGTCGCTATCAGCATAATTCTTCAGGTTAGCTGGGTTCAGCCCTTTTCTTTTCAGGACTTCCTTATCCTTTTCATTATTAGGATCAAGTAATCCTGTGTTCTTCTTTAATCCGCTGGTACCATCCTTTTCATCTTTGATTTTAAGTGGTTGATTTTGTCTATTAACCAATTCCTCCCATTCTTTTACCAGCTCTTCTTTCTCACTTTCCTTAAAGGCGCCTTTTCCTTTAAGGTCTTCTGCATCTTGCTCAAGGATCTTCTCCATCTGCTTCTTAAGCCTTTAATTTTCGTTTGAAAGATGTATACAGTATCTGAGAAATTCATTAAGGAGCTCATCTTTATTGTGATAAATCTTTTCTTCTGGTGGGTCTGGGGTTACTTCTAGTTGTAAGTAATACTTTGAGCATAACTTACATGCCGTTAGTAAGCATTTTGAATAGTGACTTCTGACCCTTTTTGTAGTTTTTAATCCGCAGTAAGAGCATCCCTCATTTTCTATGGCTACTTCGAAGTTTATTGCCAACTCATGTTTGATACACTTCTTCTGCTCATCATTTAATGGCAATGATGACCTCCAATTTGCATTTGGTGATCTCGCAGGAATTTGATTTCCTTTTACGAATGCATATCCCCATTCTTCGGGATGCCCTGTTGTGAGAGCATTAGCTATATATTCTTTAGTTTTTCCAGCCGATTCCCCTTCAGAGAGACTACAAATTCCATCAGAATCTTCATCGCCCATATCTACAGAAACAACATCACAGTCATCAGGTAGCTCTATTTCTTTCAGCATAGCAGCTCTAGTCATATTTCCTCTCGAGCTTTTGCACTCCCTTGCAAAATGGCCTTCTTCTCCACAAATGAAACATTTGCATTTGCGGGTTCTCATTCGGTCAGCATGCTTTGTTTTGAAGACTCTAAGATGAGAGTCATGAGGTTTGCCTTTGTACTTTGTTGCCTTCCTTAGGCCATACTTCTTGTCTGTTGAGTATTGGCCATAAATTTTTATTTGGCCACAAAAGAGAGATCTTTTAAGCTTCTTTGAAGGGCAGCTTGACTGCACATCTCCTTTAGGTAATTATAAGTAAAACATATTACAGGTACTACTGCCGCTGTTGTTGATGGATGCTTTTCATACCACTTCTTTCTAATATCATTCCCCAGTAGTGGAGGCATTTTCCGAAAAAGCTTCTCAGTTGTTTCTTCTAAATACATTCTTCCGGACTTTGCAGTTAATGCCTTAAACTGGTCTAGGTACCTAAAAATGTCTTTAGGGTTATCACATGTTAACCTTTCAAGATCATTATAGGCCCTATTTTGTTCCTCTGTGCTCCCTTGATAGGGATCTCCAAGCAAGAATATCCTTCTTATTTAAGAGAGGATATTTTGAGTATCGTCAGCAATTTCTACCAGAGCTTGATAATCTTCAGGGAACGCCATTTGCCATTGAATGAAAGTCTTCTTTTTAGTATCTCCGAGGAGATTTTCAATATAATTGTTAGAAATTCAAAATTAGTGATAAATTGTAATTTAAATTTGTGGACTTACTTGTAGTTAGGTCATAGGTGAATGATTACTAAGGTTGAGGGGCTAATTGTGATAATTAGCATATTTTTGTATTTAGGTATAAATACCCTCATACCTTAGATAATCATAACCTTTTCCCATTCCATTTTCACATTTAATCCAATCAGACTTTCAACACACACACTTTCTCTCTCAACACACACACTTACACCAAGAACACACACTACACACACTACACAAATCCACCATTGTTAAGCTCGAATTCCGGCGAGAAATCGTGTTATGACATGTGGTATCAGAGCAAAACATCATTCTGATATCGATCCATAACTGAATTCGATCTCAAATTCATCAAAAATCAAATTCGAAAACCGTTTTTCTATCCGTCCACTGTTTCATCACTTTTCACCGCTCAAATCACATAAAATCATAGATTTTTGTTCACCAATAAATTCCTGATAGTCTAAAACATAATCCTGTCAAGTTTCAAGTTTCAATTCAATCTATAACTCGAGATTGAATTTTTTAGTTTTTGGCGCTAAAATTTGGGATTTAGTTCTGTTGTGTTTTTTGCTGAATTTTATTTAAGGATTTGTTGCGGAGGTGAAAACAAACATTTTACAAGTTATTTCAAGTCATAACTCCCAGTAATTTTAAAGATATTGAAGCTTTTAGAAGTCATCAATGAAGTTTTTGAAAATACCAGTTTTTATGATGAAGAAGATGATGCTAGAACGATTCTCACTAGGACGATCTTCATCAGTGTAACAACCCTCAATTTCCGACTAGGAAAACTTAGTTATAATCATCTAGGTATCTATCCCTAGAAGTTTATTAAGAGTATTGCCTTCTAGACATTTAGGGCATAGTGATAATTGCCCTTTAGTACAGTGAAATGCCTTAGAAATGCCATAAACAAAAACTATAATCATTCAAGACAATCTCATACTATAATTTAGTTCTAATTGAACTTGACAAAATGTCAATGAACCAAAAATTTTAATTCGAGAAGTTAAGTTAAATAAATAATAAACTAAGACTCACAAGTTGGGATAACAAGATAATTATTCGTAAATGTCCAACAATTCAAACACCAAGTTAATTAAAGTACATATGAGCACAAAAATATAATGACTATCTCCAAAAATTTAATTTATAAATCTTATGCATAGAAAAGAGTTGAATAATAATAAGTAATATATGTATGTCTAATAAAAATGCAAAGATTATAAATAAAGAGTTAAATAACAATTTGAGACACGAAAACTATATATACATACATATATATACACGACACACATATATAACAGTTGGACCCAATTAACTAGTTATATGAACAAATAATTACTTGATCCACCTATAAATCAAATACCCATCTAAATATATACATACACATGTATACTTACACTATATTTAACAAAAGAAGAAATTTATGTGTTTTGCTACAACACACACACACCCACGGCACATACACACCACACATACACTCACACAATTTGAATTCTTACTACATTTTTATCCTTGAAACTCCCTAGACCCATGCTTGATTAACTCCCAAGACATATGTTCCCCCACACTCTTTCACTCCCTCACTTCCCTATGCTTTCTCTCTCACATACCTCTCATCTTTCTCTCAAAATTTTCTGCACTTTCTCCTCTCTTCTTCCTCTCCAATTCGGCTCCAATAACCAACAAAAAGGCAAGAAAAATCAATCTAAAGTTATAGTAATAATAAGGGTTTATACTAAATTAATCAAGGGTTGATTCAAGATACATTTAAGGGTTGTTTCAAGACAAGATTAAGGGTTATATGAGGCTTTTATGGGTCACGAAATTTCTGCCCAAAAACACTTTCAAAGCCGAGTTCATCAAGGGTATAAATCTTCATCTCTTTGTTTAATCTATCTTGTTCTTACTTATACTCAAAGATCTTTATCAAAAAGGTTATATTTTCTTCATGTTTCTTTGAAAAACACACTTGATGAAGGCAAGTTGATAGAATCTTCTTCCTCATGCTCATGCATGTCGAAATCTAGAAGACAGATTCAAGGATTCAACAAGTTTAAGACCCAAAAGTGTTGTTATAAATTAAATAACTTTTAAAGTGATTTTCCTATGAAATATGGTCATATTTTTATATATTTTGATGAATATATTTCTGGAGTTTTTCATAAAAATATGTTTTTAAGTTGATGAATTAAAGATGGATAAAGATTTGTTGTTAATATGATGAGATGATTACATGCATGCTTAGATTTGCACTAGTTTAATTTGATTTTTGATATGGGACTTGAGATGGATCTTTTAAGGATGATTGATGAACTTGAAATTTGATTGAAATCTGCATATTTGATGTTAAGAGATACAAAATAAAGTAATAATTTTGTTAGTGGGAATCTAGAGGTTAAAGCAAGCAAACAAAACCATTGGTGAGTTGATATAACCAATAAACATTCTGACAGAATTGATCTCCTGTCTTAGAACGGGTAAACTGAACATGTGAGGACATTTTCAAGCAAAACTTTCAAAATAAAAGTTGTAGAAAAATGAGTTAAGATTAACCTCCAACTGGAATTACTCAAAAATACTGAACCAAACGAAAGATATGATTTTTCTACTAAAACTGGTCAAAACTGTAATTTTGTATGAATATTTTATAAGCTTTAACAATTTGTATCTCCTAATCCATAAAGTTCCAGGAGGTCATACTTGGTGGAAAGTAATTTCAATGTGTTGTGAACTTAAAATAAAATCATGGGATTTTTCTAACAATCAAAACATCAAGAACGTTTACAAAACTTCTGATGTCGCAAGCAGTGCCCATTCGGGACAGTTTGCGTTTGGATAATTTTTACGGACACCAAACATCATCTAAAAATTCACCAAAATTCACAAAAATACTAGATACATATAAGTCACTGTGTAAAAAATCATGAAGGTCCAAATAATTCGGCTTGACCCCAAATTGGTAGCCAACATTTCATAAAAATCTGAATTAAAAACAGAAAATTTGAAAGGAAACTAACCATTTGTATAGTGGGCTAAAAGATGCACTAAAGACCATAATGGGCTAACCCGGCCCAAATACTAAACCCATAGAACCATAAATCAGTAGGCCCACTTGGCCCAACAAACCATAAAGCCCAATAACCAATATAACCCATTAAGCACATAACCCAATTAAGGTTAAGCCCAATAACTAAATTAAGCCCAAGTCACTTAAAAACTCATCACATTTTGGCCTAATTGATAATGGCCCATAACCCTTAGACGAATTTCATGAGATAAGTGTAATCAAAATAAAACAAAGATAATTAAGTGAGAGTGACATAAGTAATTATGTTAACCAAGCTATATATATTGATATCACAAATGTTAATTCACGCTAAAATCGGTTATACAATAAATGATGAATAAGGATAACATAACTTAAGATGATATTTGTATATGATAACCTAAGATGCCAAGTGAAACCACAAATGAAGCCAAGTTATCAAAAATCTAACAACTTATAACTACGCATGTCATTAAAGTAACCTTTTACACCATCAATCGCTACAACCAAAACAATGCGAATGTTGGCAATATACTTGGATTCCACAATTGATAGCAACATAATGAAAGTGGCATTTCTAAGTGATGGCTTAAGATAGGAACTTACGTGTATTAGTCCTATCGTAGGGATAGTCTTGGCTTGAAATATGATGGAGGAACATAATGGATATATGGTCAAGGAAGCTATAGATGGGAAGTACCCATTTTGGATAGATGAGTATAATATGCGGCATATCAAGGTGAGTCATAGCCCCCTTTCAAACTATTTCATGTGTTCTAACTATCGGGGTGAAAAGCATGATATATAAGCTAAATTGCTTTTATTATTACACATATATATGAAATGATTTTTGATATTATGATTATGAAATGAAATTGTTTCGCATGTTCATTATGATAAATGATTTATATGATGAGCTTGAGTTCTGTCAAACCGCTTTCTTCGGTTCACTACTATTTACTCCGATTATGGAGGCCTTTAGTTAGTTAGTTGTGCAACTAGGTTTCGTCCACCCACCCATTTGTGTAACGGTGGAGGGTTGGTTGCCTTTGTGACAACCTCCAAAATTATGGACTTTGAAAAAATGGTAGTAGTAGTGGCTCAAGCATTTACTCATCAAAATTATGTAAATTATGCCTTTGTGGCTAAATGAAATTTGACATTGAATTATGCCTCGTGGTTAAGTGAAATTGATATTAACATTGTTGATAATTGGAAATTGTTTGAACATACGGATTGGGTATCGTCCCTCATATGATATCTTGAAAGACTTTGAAATTGGTGATATTGAAATGATTTTGGTAACCGAATGATTTTGGTATGATATATGAGTAATCGATTTATATACTTTTTCTCTCATGATGATCTGATAAACGAGAACCTGACATTTTACTATGGATTTTTCCAAAGTCTTGATATGACATTATGGTATACGGAAACTTGATAACATGATATGAAAATTTTGTCGATCATATGGTTTGGATATTTCGAAATGTAATAGTAATCAGTTTTTCTAAGTATTAAAATGGTGATGTACCAAGATTTATATAAAACCTATGCACTCACCAACTACGTTTTCGTAGTTGACACTTTTTCTTCATGCTTTTCTGGAAATAAGCTTAAGCATTGAGGATTTATATGCTTCATGATTATTTGCATTGCCCTTTGGAGTCAAAGATCAAACCTTGTGATAGGCAATGGAATCCGCCTTGATCATTGTAGTATACTATTTCATGTGCTTGTTATTTGTTTCGTGAACTTAATATTCAAGTACGGTGGACGCATTTGTACTTGGAAATTGGTTCACATGCTTGTACTTTTGTAAATTCTTTTATCAAATAAAACTATGGTGAATGTTATTTATAATCCTTTGTTTTGAATACTCGACTGTCTGTACATCTCATTGTTCCGCCTTAGTTGGGGTGTTACAGAAAATGGTATCAAGAGCCAAGGTTATAGAGAACATTGGGGTTCCTACGGGAATTTCGAAACTATAACCACTTTTCAAAACGATTTTTATAGTCGAGTCGAGCATGAGGTTAAGTGGATTAGTTTGAGCTTTAAATGGTAGGACCCTAATTAAACATAGAGTCATGAATCTATGTTTAATTATGAGAGAACCATGTAAAACTCAAACGACCACTTGGACTTATGTTCAAAAGGATTGCTTTTCGAAAAAAAAAAAAAGAAAAAAAAAAAAGAAAGAGAGATCTTTATTAAATCCGTTTTCATGAGCATACGTGTTGCATTTAGACATTCACCTAAGCACATATAAGGATTTGAGACTTGCTTTAGTTGAGGATTATGCTAGCTTGGTAGGATTCCTCTCCTTGCACATTAAAAGTGAAACGAATCTAAGATTGAAATATATATTTGTTGATACATGCTACTCTATGCTATAACGTGCAAACTTGGGCATGATTGATTTGATTGCAATATAAAAGTTATAAGGTACAATGTGAAAGTTGTAATGTGCAATGTGAAAGCTTGTATTGTCTATGTGAAAGTTTAAAGGTGCAATGTGAAAATTTTGTGAGAAATGCATGCGTAAAAGATTTATGAACTATGATGTTGAACTTTAAGTAGCATATGCACTATAAAATAATGTGATTATTATGAAGCATGAAATTATTTTCGAATATGACTTGTTTAAGTTATTGGGTGATGAGACTGATTATTTAAGAATGAACTGAAAGGGGATATAGGTATGACGAGAAAAATGAAATTCTATAGCCGATATGGATATAAGAGCTTTTACTCTCTAAGTTTGGACTATTTGAAATATAGATATAAGAGCCCTTACTCTCTAAGTTTGAGCTATTGAAATTAGCGTGTGAATATTGCGATGATTATGTAGTCATGCCTTACTATTGACATACTTATTGCACCCTAAGGTTGAGTTATATAAGGGTTAGTGCGTAGATGATGTAATGACTATATAGTTGTGCCTAATTATGAGATAGTTATGATGCTCTAAGATGTGACTATTGAGAACTAGTAATCGCTTGATATGACGATAATATGGTTAGTCCTTACTATCAAGATAGATATTGTATGTTGAGATTCGACCGCTTGAGAACTAGTGATTGCCCTTGGGAAATTCATTATAAACTAGAAATTTTCTAAGTATGAAAGTTGTCATTAAGTACCCCTCCGATATTCATTCACTCATGCTTTTTGAAACTATTCAATATCCTTTTCTTATGACACCGCTATTCATTATTTACATGCGACGTCGCGATATCACCTATAAAGCATCCTCTCACGAGCGTTTGACGATATACTCTAAGGATTATAGTCCCAAGATATGACGCGACTTGAAGATATCTACACACAACCTTTTTATGCGATCTGAGATGGCGCAAAACATATGGGGAATGTCAAACTAAGTCGGAGATTTACAAATGGTGAGCGGCACTAAGGCCTTATCACGATACAACGTCACCAGTCGAACATGTACCCATACATTCTAGATGACACACTGTGAGGAATGTAGCCTCGAAATTTGGTCCAATATTTCTATTTTAACACGTATACGCGAACATCTATCTATACTATTTAAGTCAGTGCGGCGTATATTGACGTCATTAAAAGTTGGAGTCCAATGGGCAACGTAACACATAGAAGTGATTTCTTTAACTCGCGCAAGGAGTCTGATTCGAGCCTTAATGAATCTTTTGTTTTATATTTCCTACTTTATTCATTCGAAACCAAATTCTATATCCTTGATATTCTTAATGATTCAAAGTAATGATCACCACCGCTCCTTTTCAAAAGTTAATAACCTAACAACGTACAACTCACTCACGCCAGACTCGGCAATGACGAAATCAAGTAAGTAGTACTCCGCTCTCGCTGCGACATCAAGAGATGCGAATGACGTTTAGTCTTCAGTTGTCCAAAAGCGAAATGCTTGGGATAAATATATAGCATAGAAGATTCTATTGGATCATGTACATAACATAGGTTGTGGAAGATATGTTGTATGTCAATCAAAGTACAAAGAAGCAAATTTTCACAAGCGACGTTGAAGCATTCCGTTTAACTCACTTAAAGATATTAATCTGGGTTGACGTCTTATTCTCGCTACGAACTCTTACTCCTCACTTCCACGTTGAAGCTAGCCAAGTGAATTTTGACAAACACGAGGACCAAAAATGATGAAAGCATGGTCCTTCTTCTTTTCCAAAGATTTACGATTCCCTTAATCCACGGATGACTCGACACAACACCTGAAAGTGGTGAGACCAAATAACTAACACCACCCACTCGCAACGACGTTAAGAGAAGGACTCACTCGATACAAGGAAGTTCAAGAAACTAGCGAGTCAGAGAAATATAGTATAGAAGATACTATAGACTAGTATACCCAATGAAAGCGATGCCTTGGATATGGTCTATATATGAGCGAGTGTAGAGGCAATTGAACTGAGGCCTCAAAGTGATGAAGGAATTAAAGGTCCTTTTATCCATGTAAAATGGAGCCTCGACGGAAATTAAAAGAAATTCCAAAGTTACCGTTGGAGCGAAGATGCAAAATTAAGGAGGATAAGAAGTAATATAAAACTTATGTGACCCCCGCGATTTGAAGATAAATGAAAAATGATTTGGGACTACTCTGGAGGACAAGAGTAGTTACAAGTGGGATTAGGAAATCTGGCAAATTGAAAGTCATCGAGAATGACAAGAAGATTCGACGGATTGAAGACTGCCAAAGAACGCAAGAAAGTAAGATGATTCAAGGAACCTAGTTAAGAAGGTGGTTAATGAGCTTGCTTAGGGGAGAAAGCGAGATGATACGAAAAGCAAGAAACCCCTTATAGAAAAATGTTAAGGGGGTAATCACAACAAAAGAAGATACTCGAACATGGAGAATGAAGCGCAAGACTATACTTTATCGTTCAGGAAGAGTTATTCAGTAGCATCATTGAAAGTGATGTAGAGTAGAGAGTAAAGTAAAGGAAGGCGATTTAACCCAAACGGTAAAGTGAGGACATCGACGTTATCTACAAGATATAGTTCCGGAAATATTCATCTTTATGGCACTCCTCATGTTATTCTTGAATACCACTTGCAAAACCACCATCGAAAACTAAGCTATTAATAGAATAGATCAACTAAGCCAAGAGAAAGCGGTATATGCTCAACACACGAGTTTAGAAGCGAGGTGAGTTATGAAGGTTAACCCCTCGAGGTCAACGTTTGTAGAGAGGTAAGCTAAAATGGGATTAACTTGAGTGAAAAAAAAATAAAATAAAAAAAAAATATTTTAGAACACATGGTGAACAGTCAAGAACCATCGACCTACGAAGTAGTGCGCCGAAGAAAAGTGAAGAAGGAAAACAACATAAAATCGCTAAGTTGGTAGTGAATGCAAATAAGAAATACGACGCTAGAAGTCAAGGCAAACACTACCCCAAACGATCAAGGAAGTTGGTCGCAGAATCAAGTCTCAAATAAATAACAAACTCCGGGGAGAGCTAGTTATGGAACGTTCGAACAGAAGCATGATAAGGATAACTCACATCTATGATGAGTTGGTATCAAAGGTACCATATCAAGATGATGTGATGGGTACCCCTGAATTAACTTCTAGGATTAGCGACTGCGTTATACAAGATAACGATTACTCTAATAAGAGATGGATTTGAGTGGCAAAGTGGTAAGGGGTATGGTTATCCACAAGAACACGAAAGAGAGAGGGAGAAAACTAAATGGTTGAGAAAAGGATAAGGTGTAGAGCTTTACCTAAATTATGTTACATCACGATTCCTACAAGCATTAGGCTAGTGTACTTGAAAAGAAGCTTAGCTTAGATGCTAAAAATAGATATGAGGCTTTAGAGAGCAATGTCAATTGAAATGTTATAGGGGTATGAAAGGACCTAAAAAGGATTTCATGCTAACAAGGACTCGAAGTGTTCGTCTTGCCAAGATGGTGGTGATATGAGTATTGGTGAGCATAAGAATTGGGTGAATCCTATCGCGAGGAATGTGTAGGAAGTGAAGAGAAATGGAAGAGGTTATATGTGCAATGTCAAAAAGGAGTTTGGTAGGAAATATGTCACAGATGATAGAACTTCTACATTAAAGAGGAAGAAATAAAGGTGCCATGAAACGATTTGAAAGCCAATATCGGCAAGAGCAAGAGAAATTATTAACGATGTGACTTAGCGTATAACGGAAAAATGTGACTTTGGGAAATTAAGTGCGAAATTGAAAGAACAAAGGTGAGTATGAGGAACGAGATGGAACTATCATCATATATTACATGACCGATTTCCCTTGCACGCCATGAGACAATAAAGACGTACTGAAAACCCTAGAATGAGGTATTATGGAGATGTACCCTTGCAAATTTTAAATACATCTCAACACCCCGGATTAGCATCACCCTTGTTAAGGGGGTAATTCCTTAACAAGTGATTAGTCACAAACGAAGTCAATATATTTTCTAGTAGCGGCAAGCGTGTCCAACGTTAAACCAAAGAAACATAAAAGTAGGCGAGGAGCCAGTAGAGGATACTTTATTTGAGAAAGCAAACGATAAAGGAAAGTGTACAAAGTGACAATGAGAAATGAGTGGCCACCAACGATTGATATTCCAACGCCTCTTACTATTTTTGTTATAACTCACGTTACGAACCGTTCGTTCATTTTACACCTCCGTATTGACATTCCTATGATCATCCCATTATTTAGTATTGATCTAGGCAATATAGACAGTCCACAACAATTAGATACAATTAATCTCTAGTCGTCTCAAGAAGTGAGCAACATTCGTAACCTTTTTCTTTTCGAAATTTCTAAACACGAGAAATGTTAGGGCACCAAGCAAGAGATGCCCCCAACTACGGAGATCAAAAGCTTGTAAGTAACAAAAAGGGTCGTGATAAAACCTATATGAACTCTCACATTTGTACGACTCCGTGAAGCTATCCTTATCGTCAATCTATTCATTTTATCACCGTGTGAACAAGCAAACTTCGAGGACGAAGTTGATGTTAAGGGGGTAATGATGTAACAACCCTCAATTTCCGACTAGGACAACTTAGTTATAATCATCTAGGTATCTATCCCTAGAAGTTTATTAAGAGTATTGCCTTCTAGACATTTAGGGCATAGTGATAATTGCCCTCTAGTACAGTGAAATGCCTTAGAAATGCCATAAACAAAAACTATAATCATTCAAGACAATCTCATACGATAATTAGTTCTAATTGAACTTGACAAAATGTCAATGAACCAAAAATTTTAATTCGAGAAGTTAAGTTAAATAAATAATAAACTAAAACTCACAAGTTGGGATAACAAGATAATTATTCGTAAATGTCCAACAATTCAAACACCAAGTTAATTAAAGTACATATGAGCACAAAAATATAATGACTATCTCCAAAAATTTAATTTATAAATCTTATGCATAGAAAAGAGTTGAATAATAATAAGTAATATATGTATGTCTAATAAAAATGCAAAGATTATAAATAAAGAGTTAAATAACAATTTGAGACACGAAAACTATATATACATACATATATATACACGACACACATATATAACAGTTGGACCCAATTAACTAGTTATATGAACAAATAATTACTTGATCCACCTATAAATCAAATACCCATCTAAATATATACATACACATGTATACTTACACTATATTTAACAAAAGAAGAAATTTATGTGTTTTGCTACAACACACACACCCACGGCACATACACACCACACATACACTCACACAATTTGAATTCTTACTACATTTTATCCTTGAAACTCCCTAGACCCATGCTTGATTAACTCCCAAGACATATGTTCCCCACACTCTTTCACTCCCTCACTTCCCTATGCTTTCTCTCTCACATACCTCTCATCTTTCTCTCAAAATTTTCTGCACTTTCTCCTCTCTTCTTCCTCTCCAATTCGGCTCCAATAACCAACAAAAAGGCAAGAAAAATCAATCTAAAGTTATAGTAATAATAAGGGTTTATACTAAATTAATCAAGGGTTGATTCAAGATACATTTAAGGGTTGTTTCAAGACAAGATTAAGGGTTATATGAGGCTTTTATGGGTCACGAAATTCTGCCCAAAAACACTTTCAAATCCAAGTTCATCAAGGGTATAAATCTTCATCTCTTTGTTTAATCTATCTTGTTCTTACTTATACTCAAAGATCTTTATCAAAAAGGTTATATTTTCTTCATGTTTTCTTTGAAAAACACACTTGATGAAGGCAAGTTGATAGAATCTTCTTCCTCATGCTCATGCATGTCGAAATCTAGAAGAAAGATTGAAGGATTCAACAAGTTTAAGACCCAAAAGTGTTGTTATAGATTAAATAACTTTTAAAGTGATTTTCCAATGAAATATGGTCATATTTTTATATATTTTGATGAATATATTTCTGGAGTTTTTCATAAAAATATGTTTTTAAGTTGATGAATTGAAGATGGATAAAGATTTGGTGTTAATATGATGAGATGATTACATGCATGCTTAGATTTGCACTAGTTTAATTTGATTTTTGATATGGGACTTGAGATGGATCTTTTAAGGATGATTGATGAACTTGAAATTTGATTGAAATCTGCATATTTGATGTTAAGAGATACAAAATAAAGTAATAATTTTGTTAGTGGGAATCTAGAGGTTAAAGCAAGCAAACAAAACCATTGGTGAGTTGATATAACCAATAAACATTCTGACAGAATTGATCTCCTGTCTTAGAACGGGTAAACTGAACATGTGAGGACATTTTCAAGCAAAACTTTCAAAATAAAAGTTGTAGAAAAATGAGTTAAGATTAACCTCCAACTGGAATTACTCAAAAATACTGAACCAAACGAAAGATATGATTTTTCTACTAAAACTGGTCAAAACTGTAATTTTGTATGAATATTTTATAAGCTTTAACAATTTGTATCTCCTAATCCATAAAGTTCCAGGAGGTCATACTTGGTGGAAAGTAATTTCAATGTGTTGTGAACTTAAAATAAAATCATGGGATTTTTCTAACAATCAAAACATCAAGAACGTTTATAAAACTTCTGATGTCGCAAGCAGTGCCCATTCGGGACAGTTTGCGTTTGGATAATTTTTACGGACACCAAACATCATCTAAAAATTCACCAAAAATTCACAAAAATACTAGATACATATAAGTCACTGTGTAAAAAATCATGAAGGTCCAAATAATTCGGCTTGACCCCAAATTGGTAGCCAACATTTCATAAAAATCTGAATTAAAAACAGAAAATTTGAAAGGAAACTAACCATTTGTATAGTGGGCTAAAAGATGCACTAAAGACCATAATGGGCTAACCCGGCCCAAATACTAAACCCATAGAACCATAAATCAGTAGGCCCACTTGGCCCAACAAACCATAAAGCCCAATAACCAATATAACCCATGAAGCACATAACCCAATTAAGGTTAAGCCCAATAACTAAATTAAGCCCAAGTCACTTAAAAACTCATCACATTTTGGCCCAATTGATAATGGCCCATAACCCTTAGACGAATTTCATGAGATAAGTGTAATCAAAATAAAACAAAGATAATTAAGTGAGAGTGACATAAGTAATTATGTTAACCAAGCTATATATATTGATATCACAAATGTTAATTCACGCTAAAATCGGTTATACAACAAATGATGAATTAGGATAACATAACTTAAGATGATATTTGTATATGATAACCTAAGATGCCAAGTGAAACCACAAATGAAGCCAAGTTACCAAAAATCTAACAACTTATAACTACGCATGTCATTAAAGTAACCTTTTACACCATCAATCGCTACAACCAAAACAATGCGAATGTTGGCAATATACTTGGATTCCACAATTGATAGCAACATAATGAAAGTGGCATTTCTAAGTGATGGCTTAAGATAGGAACTTACGTGTATTAGTCCTATCGTAGGGATAGTCTTGGCTTGAAATATGATGGAGGAACATAATGGATATATGGTCAAGGAAGCTATAGATGGGAAGTACCCATTTTGGATAGATGAGTATAATATGCGGCATATCAAGGTGAGTCATAGCCCCCTTTCAAACTATTTCATGTGTTCTAACTATCGGGGTGAAAAGCATGATATATAAGCTAAATTGCTTTTATTATTACATATATATATGAAATGATTCTTGATATTATGATTATGAAATGAAATTGTTTCGCATGTTCATTATGATAAATGATTTATATGATGAGCTTGAGTTCTGTCAAACCGCTTTCTTCGGTTCACTACTATTTACTCCGATTATGGAGGCCTGTAGTTAGTTAGTTGCGCAACTAGGTTTCGTCCACCCACCCATTTGTGTAACGGTGGAGGGTTGGTTGCCTTTGTGACAACCTCCAAAATTATGGACTTTGAAAAAATGGTAGTAGTAGTGGCTGAAGCATTTACTCATCAAAATTATGTAAATTATGCCTTTGTGGCTAAATGAAATTTGACATTGAATTATGCCTCGTGGTTAAGTGAAATTGATATTAACATTGTTGATAATTGGAAATTGTTTGAACATACGGATTGGGTATCGTCCCTCATATGATATCTTGAAAGACTTTGAAATTGGTGATATTGAAATGATTTTGGTAACCGAATGATTTTGGTATGATATATGAGTAATCGATTTATATACTTTTTCTCTCATGATGATCTGATAAACGAGAACCTGACATTTTACTATGGATTTTTCCAAAGTCTTGATATGACATTATGGTATACGGAAACTTGATAACATGATATGAAAATTTTGTCGATCATATGGTTTGGATATTTCGAAATGTAATAGTAATCAGTTTTTCTAAGTATTAAAATGGTGATGTACCAAGATTTATATAAAAACCTATGCACTCACCAACTACGTTTTCGTAGTTGACACTTTTTCTTCATGCTTTTCTGGAAATAAGCTTAAGCATTGAGGATTTATATGCTTCATGATTATTTGCATTGCCCTTTGGAGTCAAAGATCAAACCTTGTGATAGGCAATGGAATCCGCCTTGATCATTGTAGTATACTACTTCATGTGCTTGTTATTTGTTTCGTGAACTTAATATTCAAGTACGGTGGACGCATTTGTACTTGGAAATTGGTTCACATGCTTGTACTTTTGTAAATTCTTTTATCAAATAAAACTATGGTGAATGTTATTTATAATCCTTTGTTTTGAATACTCGACTGTCTGTACATCTCATTGTTCCGCCTTAGTTGGGGTGTTACAATCAGATCGTCTCAGTGCTTGATATTTCACTTTTCATACTTTAAGCTTTGTGGCTTGTAGGACAATCTCCTCAAGATCGTTCTGGCAAGTGGTTGTGGTGTGAAGTATTTGTTTGTGGCTAATTAATCCGAAAGGATTGGTTTGGTCAATTTAAATACTTGAAAAGTATTTGATACTTGATAATTTTGTGACAGAAAGCTAGGACGATCTCCTCAAGATCGTCTTAGCTCACTGATTCTAGGACGATCCTGACAAGATTGTCCCAGTTTCTTTGAAAAGTTGTTGTGGTTTGGTTGATCATTTGAAGTCGTTGTGATTGGGAATCACACACTTCCTGGGTAACTAATCTCATTGATTGGTTTTGCTCAAATTTCTTTCAATCCATTTCATACTGAAACTCTGTCCAATGTTTACAAAAATACTTAGAAAATTTCTTCAAGTAATCAACTCTAGGACGATCTTCTGCCAAGACCGTCTCATTTCTAGAATTCCAAAATGGTTCTCTCAAGATCGTTTCATTTCAATTCAATTCATTTCATTTCATTTCTTAAATTCAATTCCAAAACTTACTTTAATTTCAATTTCATTCCATACTTAGCCAAATTTCTTTCAAAGTTTCCAAGACGATCTCATTCAAAATCGTTTCAGCTGTCTTTTACTCAAGACGATCTTCATCCTAGAACGATCTTCTAGGACGATCTTTCCCTAGATCGTTTCATTTCCAATTTTAAACAACTCTTATTTAATTTCAAGTTTCAAATCAAATCTCTTTCAAATGGCTTCTTGTGAAGCATTGGCATTGGGTTCAGATACAAGACCTCCAGTTCTCTACAGTGGTTCCTATGGACTATGGAAGAAAAGATTTATGGACTATGTGGAATGTCAACCAAATGGTCACCTACTTAAAGATTCCATTCTTAATGGACTTGCAGTTCATCGCCATCCCACTACTGGTGCAATACTCACTCTTGATCTTTTGAATGCTGAACAAAAAGATAGAACAACTGCAGATAACAGAGCTAGATCATGCTTATACAAAGCACTACCAGATGAAATCTATGGATTTGTTGATTCTTATGATACAGCCAAGGAAATATGGGATGAGGTGGCAAGACAAATGGAAGGATCTGATGTGACCTCAACAATAAGATTGACAAATGTGTTAACTGAGTTTGACAACTTCAGCAAATTACCAAATGAATCTCTAGAGGCTATCTAATGTAGGTTCTGTAATGTCATAAATGAACTTAGGAAGAACAATGTGAAGAAATCAGAGATTGAGTTAATGTTAGAAATCCAAAAATAGTAATAAATTATAATTAAGATTGTGGACTTACTTGTTGTTAAATCATAGATATATGATAACTAAGGATGAGGAGCTAAATATAAAGTTTAGCATGTGTAAGGACTTATAGTATAAATACTCCTCATTCCTTAGGCATCATATATATACATGTACATATAACTATTTCAATAACAACCTTCATAATTTTCACACACCTCTATCCGTCTAAAACACACACTAAACACACCAATAACACACACACTTACATCCACCATTGTTGAGATCGAATCTAGAGCAGAAATCGTGTTATTACATGTGGTATCAGAGTAAAACATCACTTTGATATCGATCCATAACTGTTTTTGATCTCAATTTCATCAAAAATCAAATTCAAAAACCGTATTTCATACCGTCCCCTGTTTCATCATTTTTCATCGTTTAAATCACATAAAATCATCAATTTTTTGTTCAAATTTAGATTCCTTATAGCTTAAAACATAATCCTGTTAAGTTTCAAGTTTCAATTTGATCTAGAACTCGAGATTGAATTTTTAGATTTTGGCGCTCAAATATCGGAATTTGATTCTACTGTGTTTTTAGCTAAATTTTGTTCAAGGATTTGTTGCGGATGTGAAAACAAACAGTTTGCAAGTGATTTCAAGTTCTAACTCCAAGTAATTCGAAAGATATTGAAGTTTTAAAAGTCGTTAATGGAGTTTCTGAAAATGTTTTGTTATCTGATGAAGAAGATGATCTCAGGACGATTCTCACTAGGACGATCTTCTGCAGATCGTCTCAGTGCTTGAATTTTCATTCGTTCATACTTTGTGTGTCGAAGCTTGTAGGACGATCTTCTCAAGGTTGTTCTAGCAAGTGGTTGTGGTGTGAAGTATTGATTGTGGCTAACTAATCCGAAAGGATCAGTTTTGGTCAATTCAAAGTGGTTTTACTTTGAAAATTAAGGCAGAAAACTAAGACGATCTTGCCAAGATCGTCTCAGTTACCTGACTCTAGGACGATCTTGCTCAAGATCGTCTCAGTGTCTACTGAAAGTTAGTGTGTTTCGGTTGTTTAAATCGAAGTTGTTGTGATTGGGAATCACACACTTTCTGGGTAACTGATCTTTCTTGATTGGTTTTGCTCAAATTCATTCCTTCCAAATTCATACCGAAACTCTGTCAAATTTTTCAAAAAATACTTAGAAAATTTCTCAGTATCCCAAGACGATCTTCATCTCAAGACCGTTTCATTTTCCCTTCAAAATTCTAAGACGATCTTAAACAAGATCGTTTCATTTCCAAGTCTTTCATTTCTCAATTTTTCATTTTCAATTCCTTTAATTCAATTTCAATTCTCATTTTCAAAAATCCAAAAACATATCTCAATTTTAATTTCATTTTATACTTAGACAAATTCCACTGAATTTCTTCCAAGACGATCTTCCATTCAATCGTCTTGCCTTTGTTCTCAAATCTAGAACGATCTTCCAAAAACGATCTTCACCTAGAACGATCTTCATCAAGATCGTTTCACTTCTTAATTTTTTTTTTTCCAAACTTCCATTTCAAGTTTCAAATCAAATCTCTTTCAAATGGCTTCTCGTGAAGCATTGGCATTGGGTTCAGAAACAAGACCTCCAGTTCTTTACCGTGGTTCCTATGGACTATGGAAGAAAAGATTTATGGACTATGTGGAATGTCAACCAAATGGTCACCGGCTTAAAGATTCCATTCTTAATGGACTTGCAGTTCATCGCCATCCTACTACTGGTGCAATACTCACTCTTGATCTTTTGAATGCTGAACAAAAAGATAGAACAGCTGCAGATAACAGAGCTAGATCATGCTTATACAAAGCACTACCAGATGAAATCTATGGTTCTGTTGATTCTTATGATACAGCCAAGGAGATATGGGATGAGGTGGCAAGACAAATGGAAGGATCTGACCTGACTTCAACAATAAGATTGACAAATGTGTTGACTGAGTTTGACAACTTCAGCAAATTGCCAAATGAATCTCTAGAGGCTGTCTACTATAGATTCCGCAATGTCATAAATGAACTTAGGAAGAACAATGTCAAGAAATTAGAGATTGAGTTAAACATCAAATTCATCAAAGCTCTTGGTCCTGAATGGGAAGATTTTGGAACACAAATTAAGCAACATCAAAATCTGGCCAAGTTCACCATCCATAATCTTCATGAATCCTTCAAACTCAATGAACATCAAGTTCTAAACAAAGCTTCATCAAACAAAATGCCTGAAGTTGTATCTTCTGATCCTTTGGCATTGATTGTTGAAAAGAAGGTTTCTGAAGCTCTTAAAAGGCAAATGGTGGTTGTTTCTTCATCTAATGAGGAGGGAGATGATATGATGGTTACAAGAGAAGGTGTCTCAGATGAACTATATCAAGCTCTTGCCGCGGTAACTAAGCATTTCAAGAAAAAGTTCTACAAAGCGAGGCCTACAAATAACAATCTCCGCACTTCTTCAACAAGTGCATTTCCCAAGAAGGAACTGTTGGTGCATTTCCGGGTGACAACATCATTATAGAAGTTTGTCTTAAGTCTATTGAATATGTACTTGTAATAAACGTTAAGTTTTCGCGTATAATCAAGTCAACCTTGAATTGGTCAACACGTTGACTTGGTCGAGCTCGACCTGGTCAAGCTCGAATTGGTCAACACGTTGACTTGGTCGAGCCCGACCTAGTCAAGCTCGAGTTGGGCTCGGTCCATGAAATTCGAGGTCCGTCAAGTCCATTAAGTTTTAGTATAAATAGAGATTAAACCTTATGTTTAAGGTGAATCTTCCCGTCATTTTATTTTTCATACTTTCGTATTCCGAACCTGGTGTATTACTTGTAATTGCATTTACCGAAGTAATATACGGTTCCAGTTTATTCATATTCATGTTCGTGTTGTTGATTGCTTTTGTATAAGAATTTCCGCACTTGTACATTAGATACTTAATCTCGTTAGATACGGTGGCAAAGGGACTTACAATTGGTATCAGAGCCAACGGAGGTATTCTATTAGTTCGGGATTAAGGTTTTAACTACAATTGAGTATTCGGAACATCAAGCTTCATACGTTACTGTCAAACTCGTCCAGATCAAGCCAAACTCGACCAAGCAAGCTAAGCTCGACCAGGTCGAGCTCGACCTTCCCCTTAGCTCGACCTCAACCTCGACCAGGCTCCTAGATCGAGCTCTACCTTCCTAGCTTGACCCCTCCTAGCTCGACCTCGACCTTACTCCAAGCTCCAAGCTCGACCAAGACTAGTCAAACTCGACCTGATTTTGTTTTGGCCATAACTTTCAAACCGTAACTCCGTTTTTGACGATTCAAGCGGCCACGAATTCGTAAATGAGTCTACTTTCCAATGGTTATGGGAACATCACTTGACCTCGACCAGGTCGAGCTCGACCTCAAGCTCTACCTCGACCTTCTACTAGCTCGACCAACCTTCTGATATTTTGTGTTCAAAGGTTCGTGCACTATATATATACGTATCTTTTGTTCGAGGAGTATACGTTTTTTAGAATTTACAATCTTGATTATGTTTAGGTTCTAAACTTGTCTGAATATTGAACTTGTAAACTCTTTTGAGTTTAGGTTTGATATCTATTAATCGAGTTTTGGACTTGTAAACTTGATCAACTTTGGATTCTAATTTATCACTTTTTGAATTGTCAAGAACTAGTAATTTTGATTTAGTTTTGGTCTAAGCTTGTTGGAATATTGAACTTGTAAACTCTTTGAGTTTTGGTTCGAATTCTGTAATAAAGCAGTAGACTTGGAAATTTGATCAACTTTAGGTTCCAAATTTAGACAACTCGAATCAATGATGGCTAAAGTTCTATCCTTTATAGAAGATTATGACAAATCTTAGAAGGAATTCAAGACCAGGCCAAAAAAGTTGTTCTAACAAAGAGTTACTGGGTTATCTCTTGATTGTATATGTGAACAATTGTGTCACCATGTTGTTATGGCAATGAGCTATTGTGTTATATCTGGATTGCATATGTGAACAACTATGGGATTAAGATGAGAATGGGAGAATTGTTGTAACAAAAAACAAACATATAGGTTGTTTTAAGAATTTTAAAGAGAAAAGGGGGGGATAAAAATTTAAAGCTTCCATGTTTTCTATGCAAAATTCTTGGATGTTCGTAGCAATGAAGATCATGGTGTCTCGACAGGGTTTAGTCATGGTATCTTTTTGGTTTTGAATCTGTGTGACATGTGTCCGACCTAGTTTTTGGATCAAAGGCGCTTGATTTAAGATTAGGTGATTCAAATGAATCATATGAAGATTGAAGACCGTGATTGAAAATCCGAGTAAACTGTTCATGATCTTTGCTTAACATGTGTTTGGGATTTTGTCGAAAAGCGTTTGTGATAAAGTTAATCATTTGTAGCCGAGTACTTAAAAAATCAAACCTTTATTTAATGCCAATGATGTAGAGATGATTAATCCAGTGACTAGTGAAAAGGTTGCAGATTAAGTGGTTCTTTATGTATTTTGGAGATGCTTACCTTGAGGGGGAGATTTGATATGAAAGACTTCAGGTGATTGGTGGATTCATGAAGATATAAGACAAAGTCAGACACTATTGGTTGAAGACATAGATCTTGTAAGTGCTGCATATCTGAAATTCAAGTTACAGAATTTCTTATCGTTGTGAGAGCTGATTAAATTCGATGCTGATTGTTGGAGATTCAACTTCTTTATCATATGTCGGTTAAGCTTGAAGATCAAAATAGATTAAGCGATGTTATTTTGCATAATATTTGGAGTGATGATATCCGAATTGCATGAGGAGGCAACGATGTCTGTATAACTTTGAAGTGATGATGTTTGGCATGATAATATTGCTTGGAGCTTAATTTGGATGTTATTGTTCAGGGGGAGAATTACAATCTGAGTATTGGATTTGTTAATTGACATAAGGATACAGAGATTTTGCAGTTTGAATATCCGTGTGTAGCGCATAAAGATCAAGTCTTACCAAAAGAAGACATAATATTATTAGTTAACGAAAATTTGTTGATTGCAGATTTTTTAACTAATGATTGTCATAAGTGATAGCAATAGTCAAGGAGTGCTTGATTGCGCATTTCTGTTACTATTTCCATGCATTACAAGTGAAGACTTTGAAGATCGATGAAAACTTCTAAATGCTGATGTCAAGGGGGAGTTTGTTGGTGCATTTTCGGGTGACAACATCATGATAGAAGTTTGTCTTAAGTCTATTGAATATGTACTTGTAATAAACTTTAAGTTTTCGCGTATAATCAAGTCAACCTCGAATTGGTCAACACGTTGACTTGGTCGAGCTCGACCTGGTCAAGCTCGAATTGGTCAACACGTTGACTTGGTCGAGCTCGACCTAGTCAAGCTCGATTTGGGCTCGGTCCATGAAATTCGAGGTCCGTCAAGTCTATTAAGTTTTAGTATAAATAGAGATTAAACCTTATGTTTAAGGTGAATCTTCCCGTCATTTTGTTTTTCATACTTTCGTATTCCGAACCTGGTGTATTACTTGTAATTGCATTTACCGAAGTAATATACGGTTCCAGTTTATTCATATTCATGTTCGTGTTGTTGATTGCTTTTGTATAAGAATTTCCGCACTTGTACATTAGATACTTAATGTCGTTAGATCCGGTGGCAAAGGAACTTTCAGGAACACTATCATTCCAAGAATTATGAACAAGGTGAATCAATTGGATCAAAGCATGTTGAAAAGAAAGAAGGCTATGAGAAACAAGTTGTTGAGAAGGGTAAAGCATCTGACAAAAAGTGCTACAATTGTGGTATTCCTGGTCATTTTGCTATTGATTGCAAACAACCTCGCAAGCGTTACTATGAGTACTACAAGCAGAAGATGTTATTAGCCAAGCAAGTGGAAGCTGGTCATGCATTGCTTGTTGAAGATGACAAATGGCTATTGCTCTCAGATGATGAAGATGAAGATCTTTCTGCTAATGTTTGCTTTATGGCGAAGTTGGCCAAGAACAAAGCTTTTGAGGCTGAAAGCATAGATGATGAGTACCCTGATGATGAGGTAAATCTTAACTCTACTCTTTCATTAGTTAGAGATAAAGAGTCACTTAATTTAGCTCTATCTAACTTGACAACTCATATTAAGACTTTAGCCAACAAAAACAAAAATTTACAAAATAGTATTTCATTATCTAAAAGTGAATTTTCAAAACTTCTTGAAGAATATTCAAAATTACTTTTTAATCATGATACTATTAAACAAGACTTTCAATCATATAAAGAAAGGATGTTGGTTAAAGAATGTGAGTTGAATGCCTCTCGTGATTCTAAGTTATTAGAAAAATGTCTTAATCTTGAAAAGACCATTCAAGATCTTGAAAAAGCCAATCAAGATCTTGAAACTCAAAAGACCAATGAATGGCATCGGGCAAATGCTAGACAAATGGATGTTGATATTCTCAATAAGAATCTTCAAGAAGCTAAACCAAACAACGTTGAACTCGAAAGGAAGATTTCTGACTTAAATCATACTTGTTTTCTAAAAGGCGTTGAGATTGGAAATCTTGAAAAACAAGTTGAGGAATTTAAAAAGAATATACTTTTCTATCAAGAGAAGTTATATAAAGTTGAACAAAACCCTTTCTTGGATTTCACTGCCTATTTTAACAAATCAAAAATTGCAAAAGATGATCTTCTTCTCGGGTTGGGATTTGAGAATATCACACCATTGCAAAAAGCCAAGGATGAAATAGAACCTTTGTATGATGAAAAATTTCTTCGACTGGGTATGGTACAACAATTTATTCGTCCATTGGATAACGAATTTGAGACCGATGAAGTTGAGAAACCTAAAGATGAATTTTTGGTTAACTACGATGCTCTAAATGCTTCTTACAAAACAAAAGAGTCTTCAATTTTTAAATTGGAAGAAATTGCATCGAATTTTCAAAACCAAGAATCTGTTAGTCCTTCACCTAAACCTACTAAGATGTATATTCCATCAACATTTTTGGAAAAACAAATAGAAGGTTTACAACAAAAGGTGGATTCTCAACAAAAAGTCATTGATCATCTCAAGTCTCAAAATCCATATTCAGAAGATGAATTAGTTGTTGTACATGCTAAAAAAGTTTGTGAGAATGCTTCTACTCAAACTGACCTAATTGATTTAGTAGAACATTCAACCCAAACTACTTATGTCTCATCTACAAATTCCTCCACTCAGACCTTGACCGATTCTCTTGAATGTTCCTGTCAAAATGCTGCTACCGTAATAGCTGATGATTATGTGCAATCTGATTTATCTAATGACGAACTTGCACATTGTTTAGTTTTGATATGGTACTTCTATAGGTTTTTCACTTGTGATACTCTTGATGAGTTAGTTGTTCACCCCAAGCTTAGTGCTAATATAAGTGTTGATACTTCTACTCAAATTTCTTGTGAAACCAAAGATATGTCAGTTCAAGTTGACCTAATTTCTGAGACTACCCATGATGTGAAGTTGGATCCCAAGATTCCTGATTTTTCAAAAACTTCAAAAGAATTTAAAACTAATCACCCTCCGGTGAAATTCTTCACAAAAGATGATTTTAATAAATTCATGGAGGGAGAATATGTTTTTGATTCAGAAACTGAGAAAAAGATTGAATCTACCAAAATTAAAGTTGAAACAAATGAGGATTCTCAAAACCCAACTTCATATTATTCTAAGGATCGAGTTAAGTCCAAACTTGTCAAGACTGAACCAAAGACCATTCCCAGAACAAAGTACACCAAAGTGAAACTTCTGAAAGACAATCCTAATGTTTCTTTATCTAACTCTCAATCTAGTTCATTATCTAAGGTATCTAAGTCTAGCTCAGTTTCGTTAACTAGGGATACTTCAAATGGTACAACTAGATATAGGGATAGATATGGGTGGTTTTCTCACGATAAACCAAAGAAACAAGAAGTTTCCGCACCAACAAAAGACTCTAAAAAGATCAAAGTGTTCAAAAACTCTCGTTCTAATCTCCTTAGAGTCAATTCAACTGGTGGAAAGAGCTTAACTAGTGATACTAGATGGGTAGCTAAGTCATTAGTACCTAAGTTCACTAATGTTGAGAAAAAGAAGAAAAGGCAAAGGAGAGAAGCTGGTAGTAACGAGAAGAATGTTTCTTTTAGTTCAAACAATTCATCTTTTAAGTCCTCTGTGTTGAACAATGTTAATAATGCCAAGGCAATGCCTTGTGGGTCTGTAAACAATTTTAATTCTCGTGCTTGTGTGAATGATTTGAATGCTTATAGACATGTGACTTTTAATTCATGTGTGAATTTTCGTACTTTTTATCCAAATGTACTTATTGATAATGTGCTTGTTAATGCTTATGTTGATTCTAAAGCATGTTTGAATGCTATTCCTAAGTTATATACCCTGCATGTGTTAACTAACCACAAAGGACCCATCTTCAAGTGGGTACCTAAAGTCGGTTAAATTTCTATGATTGCAGGAAATAACCATCTGTGTTTGGATACTCGATTCTGGGTGTTCAAAACACATGACTGGCAATAAAGCATTGCTCAAGAACTTTATCAAACGATTCATGGGAACTGTTCGATTTGGGAACAACAAATTCGCTCCTATCTTAGGTTATGGAGATATTGAACGCAATGGAATTGTCATCAAAAAAGTTCATTATGTTGAAGGATTAAGTCATAACTTTTTCAGTGTTGGACAATTCTGTGACAACAATCTTCAAGTTCTTTTTCGACAATCTCTTTGCAAAGTCCAAACTCTAGATGGAGTTGATATTCTTTGTTGCGACCGCGATGATAATCTTTTTACCGTCAATCTTGATGATAACCAACCAACCGACAATATTTGTCTCATTTCGAAAGCTACATCAAAGAATTCTTGGTTGTGGCATAGAAGGCTTTCTCACCTAAATTTTCCAACCATCAATACTTTGATCAATAAGCATCTTGTTGAAGGCTTTCCGGACTATAAGTATGAAAGTGAGCATGTCTGTCCTTCTTGTGCTGTTGGGAAGATTAAACGAGCTTCTCATAAACTGAAGAAATCTCCAAATTCATTAGCACCTCTTCATTTGCTTCACATGGATCTTTGTGGGACGATGAAAGTACAAAGTCGAAATGGGAAGAAATACATCTTGGTTATTGTTGATGATTATTCAAGATATACTTGGGTCAAGTTTCTTGCCTCCAAAGATGAAACAACTCAGATTTTGATCGATTTCATCACTTCTACTCAAGTAAATCTTCAACTTCCAGTCCATTACATCCGTTCGGATAACGGTACTGAGTTCAAGAATGCCGTATTTGATGAGTTTTGTAAATCCAAGGGCATTACTCACCAAATCTCTGCAGTTCGTACCCCACAACAAAACAGTGTCGTTGAAAGGAGAAATCGAACGCTAGTGGAAGCTGCAAGAACAATGCTTGCTTATTCCAAGTTGCCTTCCAATATGTGGGCTGAAGCTGTTGACACTGCTTGTCACACTCGGAATCGGCCCATTGTCAATCAGGGTTTCGAGAAGACTCCTTATGAGGTTGTTAACAAACGCAAACCCAACATCAACTATTTTCATATCTTTGGGTGTGTTTGTTATACTTTGAATGATCGGGAGAATCTTGGAAAGTTCGAGAAGAAAGGTGATGAAGGTTACTTTGTTGGTTATTCCAAGACATCAATTGCCTACCGAATCTACAATCGCCGAACAAATACAATTCAAGAAACAATGAATGTTTGGTTTGATGAGATGTCGGGCATGATCTTTGAACAAGAAAGTTTGATACCAGCAAGTAATGATCCAAGTGCTTCAAGTACTTCATCAAGGACTTCTACTTTAGCATCTAAATTTAAGAAGTTTCCAACTCCAACAAGTGATGAATTAGATATTCTTTTTGAAGAATTCTACAATTCTAAACCGATTCATGATAAAGAACCTCGAATCATCGTTGAACCAATTCAGACAAATAATCCAGTTCTTGACAACAATCATGAATCATCATCAAGTTCTTCTGAGCAAGGTGCTACATCTTCTAGTAGTAGTTCTTCATCCTCTTCTAATGATTCTTCCTCAACACCCTCTCCTAACAATTATTCTCAAGTGAATGTTCAAGAACAACCTACCCAGTTTACTCAGACTACCAATCCGATAAACACTCCAAATGTGTATGTGCTACTTGACTTTGATCATCCATCCTATGAGGAAGCTGTTCTACCAAGCTATGATTCCATCTCTCAACAAAACTCAGGTTTCAATGATGATGATGTAGATGTTCAACAACAAGATCCTCTTCCTCATGATCACAAATGGTCATGTATGCTGAAAAATCATCCTACTGATCAAGTTATTGGAGATCCACAAGCCGGAGTATCTACTCGTACTTCAGTAAATGAGTGTCTTGTTGCACTTTCTCTCAGCAACATCGAACCCAAAACTGTCTCTGAAGCTCTTCGTGATCTAGAGTGGGTTAAAGCTATGCAAGAAGAACTCGCTCAATTTGAAAGACTGAAAGTATGGAGATTAGTTCCAAATCCAAGAAAAAGATGAACCTATTGGAACAAAGTGGATTTTCAAGAATAAGAAGGATGAGAATGGAGTAGTAGTAAGGAACAAAGCTCGACTAGTTGCAAAGGGTTATTGCCAACAACCTGGTGTTGACTTCAACGAAACTTTTGCTCCAGTTGCAAGAATGGAAGCCATTCGGATTTTCTTAGCTAATGCCGCATTCTGAAACTTCACTATGTTTCAAATGGATGTGAAGACAACTTTCTTGAATGGTGACCTCAAAGAAGAAGTTTACGTTGAACAACCAGAAGGTTTTGTTGATCCTAAAAGACCAAACCATGTCTACAGGTTAGACAAGGCTCTCTACGGTCTTAATTAAGCACCCCATGCATGGTATGATTCCTTAACTACTTTATTGATAAGAGGTGGCTTTACCAAAGGCACAATTGACCCTACTCTGTTCATTTGTAAACAAGGTAAACATGTTCTTCTTGTCCAAATATATGTTAATGACATTATCTTTGGGTCAACCCGTCAAACATTTTGCCGAATCTTTTCATCTCTAATGGTTAATCATTTTGAAATGAGTATGATTGGGGAAATGAACTACTTTTTGGGTCTTCAAATCAAACAATTACCAAATGGTATTTTTATATCACAAGGTAAATACATAAGTGATATGTTGAAAAAGTTTGATATGACTTCATGTTCTTCAATTTCTACCCCAATGGCTGCTCGAACAAACATAAATGCTGATAAAAATGGGAAACCTTTTGACCAAAAGAGATATAGAAGTATGATTGGTTCATTGTTGTATCTTACAGCATCTCGCCCAAATATAATGTTTGCAACATGTATGTGTGCTAGGTATCAAGCTGCTCCAACTGATTTACATTTTCAAGCTGTGAAACGAATATTTCGTTATCTGAAGGGTACACCCAATTTAGGTCTCTGGTATCCAAGGGATACTGGATTCAATCTAACTGCCTATTCAGATGCAGATCATGCAGGTTGTAAGCTTGATCGCAAGAGCACTTCCGGTACTTTACAATTTTTAGGTGATAAAATTATGAGTTGGTCTTCCAAGAAACAGAATTGTGTGTCACTATCAACAGCTGAAGCTGAATATGTGGCTGCGGCTAATTGTTGTGCTCAAGTGTTATGGATGAAGACGCAACTAACTGATTATGGTTTGAAATATGATCATATCCCTATCTATTGTGACTCTCTCAAAGTGCCATTGCTATTGCAGTCAACTCAGTGAACCACTCTCGATCAAAGCATATTGATGTGAGATATCATTTTCTCAAAGATCATATTGAGAAAGGTGACATCGAGCTCTACTTTGTGGGCACAGACTATTAGCTTGCAGATTTGTTCACTAAATCATTGGATGAAAAGAGATTTAATTTTCTTAGCTCCAAGCTTGGCATGTTAAATCTTGAACTTTAACTTATTTTGTTTTTGATACATTTTTGAAAAACAAAATACAAAATTTGAAAAGACAAAAATCAAATACAAAAATATAAAATTTTGAAAAATAACAAAAAGTTTTTTTTCTAGTGGCTTACATATACTATGTATGTAACCCGGGCTTCATAATTTTATTTATATCTTAGTGGTTTACATATACTATGTATGTAACCCGTGCTTCAATTCATGATTTCCTTTGAAAACCCTGGGCAAAAATTATTTTTCCCGCCAAAAGATTGTTAATCTCCATTGTTAAACAAATTTTTTTTACCAAAACTCTCAATTGTTGATATGAGAAGCGAAGGATTGAACGCCTTTATGTACTCCCTAGTTGTCTCATCTTGAACAATTGATTGAGTTAAATGTGTTTAAATGTTTTATTTTGCATCCAACTTGTTGATGTAAGATGCAAAGAATTGAACGCCTTTCTGTACTCCCTAGTATTCTTACTATGAACATTGTTGCTGAAGCAAAAATTTTGTGTTTCCAACATTTTTTGTTCACTTTAGACTCTCAAATTTTTCTGTATATATCACAACAAAGATTTTGTTTTGATCTCACAAAAACCAATTTTTGCTCTACCTTTCTATGAAAAACATTTTGATATACCTTTGCATAGATTAAGGGGGGAGTCTGTGATTTCAAAAATTTCAAACTTCAAATGTGTTTTCAAATTTTTTTTCATACACAAGTTTGATGATTTTCAAATGACTTTTCATCAATTGAAGTTCGTTGATTAGGTTGCACTTGAGTGATTCATTCACTCCATGAACTTCATCATCACCGATGAGTTCTAACCCCGGAGTATTCAATTCTTTCATTAGATTGTAAGGGTATTTTGAGTGATGATGGTTTCGTGCAAATAGGTTGGAGGGAGTAAAGTCGAAAAGTGAGAGGTTAAGGTGATATGTTGTGAGAAAAGGGTTAAAAGAAATGATACCCTTACGTAAATTCTCAAATCGCCGGGTTAAACACATTTATATCAGATGTCATTTGCTGATATCTTGATAAAGACTTCATGGACCCAGTGAAGCGATTCACATCTTTACCTAACCACTCAAGTGTTTCTTAACAAATACTTGTTTCATTTCTCACGGAGATTTTCACATTTCTATTGACTCTTCATTTGGAAGATGTTGATATTGAAAAAGGGAGACATTCTGCTCCAGTCCCCGACTTCATTTGATCACATTGTGTCTAGAGTTATCGTGCTTGATCATTCATTTGATCATTTTCATTTTCATTTTCTTAAGACACATTTGAGTCATATCTTTGTGATATTATTGCTTATCTATGTGATATAGCCGGAACAATTGTAGTGATATCTTAATTGATATTCCACGATGATCAAATGAAAATCCTACCAATGCTAACATCTTTTCCAACATTGAACGTAGGTCTCATAATTGCATTTATGTGATTTTCGAGTGAACGAGAAGTCTAATAGTGACCTCGGTTATTACCTAAAGTCTTTAAGGATAATAGATTATGGTTATCGAACGCCTTGGTGACACTAACCATGATTTATATTCTTTGAAGCAATCTCGTGGTTGAAAAGCTGCAAGACTGAACTATGTTAGAACATTGCTTTGTGCATATTTCAATGATACATAGGAAATCCGAAAAATGTTATACATTTCTATCGGTCATTTCATTAATCTTTTTGATTTTTGAACATGTTAACGGATCATTCTTATCCGGTTTTTCCATTTCTCTTCTCACAAACAAAAAACCACCAACACCATTCTATAACGTTTGTACCAATAACTTCAAACTTACATTTTAGTTACCCTTAGGATTCTTTAGGTTGGGCTAATGCTTTGAGTTGATAAGTTGATGCTTGATATTTTTCCAGGCAAATCTTGTTTTAACTTGTGTTATTTCTTTTAATATTTAATCAATCAATGTTTGCATAATGACATTGGTTCCCAACTTTGTCATTATGAGGGGAGAAAACGATTATGATTGATTTTTTTTAGCTTGATTTGTGCTGAAGTGAGTGTATGGAGGTTAGGAATGAAGATAAGAGAAAATATTTAGAGTTAAGGATGTATGGGATTAATGGAAAAACTTGCAATTAATGGAATTTCAGTCAATTGAGCTCAGATTTTCACTGGATTTTAGTCGACTAAGTTCTTGAATTGAAAAAGAAAAACAAGATGATTACAAAGATAAGAATGAGACCAATGATGAGAGGATATTATCTCAAGATGGAACAAATGTTTAAAGATGCTCCAAAAAGTTTATACTCATGAATTTAGGGGGAGCATGATCACTTCATAAGAGATTTATCCAAATTTCATTCAAATATTTACTCTCCAAAGTGTTCAAGTTAAATGTAACAAAGATCAAAGCTACGAAAAGTTGAAAATCGATTGGAAGATTCAAGACCAAGAAGTAAAGCTTCAAAAGAGTCTTCATCAACAGATTTTATTCAAGATCTTCAATTTGTTCATTTACACTTGGTCAAGAATGTTCCTATGCATACATCAAGGGGGACAATACAAGTTTTTGATACTTTATTCCAAGAAAACAATTTTTCACTCAAGAATCGAAGATCGAAGAACCAACGCCAAGTTTATACCTTCCGCATTTTCAAAAGACAACTCTGATTCTTAGTTCAACAATTTTCAAAGATTCAAGACACACTTTTTATTCTCTGTTCAATTAAGAACATTGAGAATTACCTTATGTTTTAACTTCAAGAAGTCCAAGACCAAGATTGATTCAAGTTCTCCAAAGACAATGAGAAAGCTTTGAAGTCTTGTTTCATCATACCAATTGTCTTCACCACTGGGCTCATCTACTTCATTCCTACAAGACAAAATAACACGTACTTCATCCATTACAATATATCACTAAGGGGGAGAATGTTAGAAATCCAAAAATAGTGATAAATTGTAATTAAGATTGTGGACTTACTTGTTGTTAAATCATAGATATATGATAACTAAGGATGAGGAGCTAAATATAAAGTTTAGCATGTGTAAGGACTTATAGTATAAAGACTCCTCATTCCTTAGGCATCATATATATACATGTACATATAACTATTTCAATAACAACCTTCATAATTTTCACACACCTCTATCCGTCTAAAACACACACTAAACACACCAAGAACACATACACTTACATCCACCATTGTTGAGTTCGAATCTAGAGCAGAAATCGTGTTATTACAGTTAAACATCAAATTCATCAAAGCTCTTGGTCCAGAATGGGAAGATCTTGGAACACAGATTAAGCAACATCAAAATCTGACCAAGTTCACGATCCATAATCTTCATGAATCCTTCAAACTCAATGAACATCAATTTCTAAACAAAGCTTCATCAAGCAAAATGCCAGAAGTTTTATCTTCTGATCCGCATTGATTGTTGAAAAGAAGGTTTCTGAAGCTCTTAAAAGGAAAATGGTAGTTGTTTCTTCATCTGATGAGGAGGGAGATGATATGATGGCTACAAGAGGTGGTGTCTCAGATGAACTATATCAAGCTCTTGCCGCGGTAACTAAGCATTTCAAGAAGAAATTCTACAAAGCGAGGCCAACAAACAACAATCTCCGCACTTCTTCTACAAGTGCATTTCCAAAAAAGGAACACTATCATTCAAAGAGTTATGAGCAAGGTGAAGGAAGTGGATCAAATCATGGAGAGAAGAAAGAAGGATTTGAGAAACCAGTTGTTGAGAAGGGTAAAACATCAGAAAAAAAGTGCTACAACTGTGGAATTCCTGGTCATTTTGCTATTGATTGCAAGGAACCTTGAAAGCAGAACTATGAGTACTACAAGCAGAAGATGCTTTTAGCCAAACAAGTTGAAGTTGGACATGCTTTGCTCGCTGAAGATGACAAATGGCTATTGCTCTCCGATGATGAGGATGAAGATCTCTTTGCTAATGTTTGCTTTATGGCGAGGTTGGCCAAGGACAAGGTTTTTAAAGCAGAAAGCACTGATGATGACCGGATGATGAGGTAAATCTCGACTCTACTTTTTCATCAATTAAGGATAAAGATTCATGTAGATTAGCTTTGTCAAACTTGACAACTCATATTAAGTCTTTAGCCAACAAAAACAAAAAGTTGCAAAATAGTATTTCATTGTCTAAAAGTGAATTTTCAAAACTTCTTGAAGAACATTCAAAATTACTTTTTGAACATGATGCTATTAAACAAGACTTTCAATTATATAAAGACCAAGTGTTGGTTAAAGAATGTGAGTTGAATGCCTCTCCTGATTCTAAGTTATTACAAATATATCATAATCTTGAAAAGACCATTTAAGATCTTGAAAAAGCCAATCAAGATCTTGAAATTCAAAAGACAAATGAATAGCTTCGGGCAAATGCTAGACAAATGGATGTTGATATTCTCAATAAGAAGCTTCAAGAAGCTAAACCAAACAATGAACTCGAAAGGAAGATTTCTGACTTAAATCATACTTGTTTTTTAAAAGGCGTTGAGATTGAAAATCTTGAAAAACAAATTGAGAAGTTTAAAAAGAATATACTTTTCTATCAAGAGAAGTTATATAAAGTTGAACAAAACCCTTTCTTGGATTTCACTGCCTATTTTAACAAGTCAAAAATTGCAAAAGATGATCTTCTTCTCGGGTTGGGATTTGAGAATATCACACAATTGCAAAAAGCCAAGGATGAAATAGAACCTTTGTATGATGAAAAATTTCTTCGACTTGGTATGGTACAATAATTTATTCGTCCATTGGATAACGAATTTGAGACCGATAAAGTTGAGAAACCAAAAGATGAATTTTTGGTTAATTATGATGCTCTAAATGCTTCTTACGAAACAAAAGAGTCTTCAATTTTTAAATTGGAAGAAATTGCATCGAATTTTCAAAACCAAGAATCTGTCTGTCCTCCACCTAAACCAACTAAAATGTATATTCCATCAACATTTTTGGAAAAACAAATAGAAGGTTTACAACAAAAGGTGGATTCTCAACAAAAAGTCATTCTCAAAGTCCAAATTCAGAGGATAAATTGGTTGTTGTACATGCTAAGAAATTTTGTGAGATGCTTCTATTCAAACTGACCTAATTGATTCAGTAGAACATTCAACTCAAACTACTTGTGTTTTATCTACAAATTCCTCCACTCAGACCTTGACTGATTCTCTTGAATGTACTTATGAAGATACAGCTACCTCTATAGCTGATGATTATGTGCAATCTGATTTATCTTATGACGAACTTGCGCATAGTTTAGTTTTGGTATGGTACTTTTATAGGTTTTTCACATGCAATACTCTTGATGAGTTAGTTATTCACCCTAAGCTTAGTACTAGTATAGGTGTTGATACTTCTACTCAATTTTCTTGTGAGATCGAAGATATGTTAGTTCAAGTTGACCTAATTTCCGAGACTACCCGTGATGTGAAGTTGGACACCAAGATTTCTAATTGTTCAAAACTTTTGAAAAAATCTAAAACAAATCACTCTCCAGTGCAATTTAATTTTCCAAATGATTTCACTAAAGATGATTTTGATAAATTTATGGAGGGAGAACATGTTTTTGATTCAGAAACAGAAAAAAAGATTGAATCTACCAAAATCAAAGTTGAAACAAAAGAGAAATCTAAACCTCAGAATCCAATTATCAAAGCTCCAACTTCATACTACTCAAAGGAACGAGTTAAGACCAAACTCGTCAAGACTGAACCAAAGACCATTAAGTTTGAACCAAAAGTTCCTACCCCAGTTAAAAATGTCAAAAAGGAACAAGCTGAGACCGCACCCAGACCTAAGTACACCAAAGTGAAACTTCCGAAAGACTATCCTAAGGCTTCTCCATCTAACTCCCAATCTAGTTCTTTACCTAAGGTGTCTAAGTCTAGCTCAGTTTTGCTAACTAAGGATACATCAAATGGTACAACTAGATATAGAGATAAATATGGATGGTTCTTCATTAAACCAAAGAAGCAAGAAGTTTTCCCACATCCAAAAGCTCATAAAAAGATGAAAGTGTTTAATTCCCATCGTTCTAATCTTCTTAGTTTCAATTCAACAGGTGGAGAGAGCATAAATAGTGATACTAAATGGGTAGCTAAGTCATTAGTACCTAAGTTCACTAATGTTGAGAAAAAGAAGAAAATGCGAAGGAGAAAGGCTGGTAGTAAGAAGAAAAATGTTTCTTTTAAGTCAAACAATTCATCTTTTAAGTCATCCTTGTTAGACAATGTTAATGATGCCAAGGCAAAGCCTTGTGAGCTTGTAAACAATGTTAATTCATGTTCTCGTGTGGTTGGTGTGAATGCTTGTAGACATGTTACCTTTAATTCCCGTGTGAATGTTCGTACTTTTTATCCAAATGTGCTTGTTGATAATGTGCTTGTTAATGCTTATGTTGATTCTAAAGCATGTTTATATGCATTTCCTAAGTTATATACCCTGCCTGTGTTAACTAACCACAAAGGACCCGTCTTCAAGTGGGTACCTAAAGTCGGTTAAATTTCTTTGATTGCAGGAAATAACCATCTGTGTTTGGATACTCGATTCCGGGTGTTCAAAACACATGACTGGCAATAAAGCATTGCTTAAGAACTTTATCGAACGATTCATGGGAACTGTTCGATTTGGGAACAATAATTTCGCTCCTATCTTAGGTTATGGAGACATTGAACGCAATGGAATTGTCATCAAGAAAGTTCATTATGTTGAAGGATTAAGTCATAACTTGTTCAGTGTTGGACAATTCTGTGACAACAATCTTCAAGTTCTTTTTCGACAATCTCTTTGCAAAGTTCAAACTCTAGAAGGAGTTGACATTCTTTGTGGCGACCGCGATGATAATCTTTTTACCGTCAATCTAGATAATAACCAACCAACAGATAATATTTGTCTCATTTCAAAGGCTACGTCAAAGAATTCTTGGTTATGGCATAGAAGGCTTTCTCATCTAAATTTTCCAACAATCAATACTTTAGTCAACAAGCACCTTGTTGAAGGCTTACCAGACTATAAGTATGAAAGTGAGCATGTCTGTCCTTCTTGTGCTGTTGGGAAGATTAAACGAGCTTCTCATAAACCTAAGAAATCTCCAAATTCGTTAGCACCGCTTCATTTGCTTCACATGGATCTTTGTGGGCCGATGAAAATACAAAGCCGAAATGGGAAGAAATACATCTTGGTTATTGTTGATGATTATTCAAGATATACTTGGGTCAAGTTTCTTGCATCCAAAGATGAAACAACTCAGATTTTGATTGATTTCATCACTTCTACTCAAGTAAATCTTCAACTACCAGTTCGTCACATCCGTTCGGATAACGGTACTTAGTTCAAGAATGCTGTTTTTGATGAGTTTTGTAAATCCAAGGGCATTACTCACCAATTCTCTGCGGTTCGTACCCCACAACAAAACGGTGTTGGTGAAAGGAGAAATCGAACGCTAGTGGAAGCAGCAAGGACAATGCTTGCTTATTCCAAGTTACCATCAAATATGTGTGCTGAAGCTGTTGACACTGCTTGTCACACTCAGAATCGGTCCATTGTCAATCAGCGTTTTGAGAAGTCTCCTTATGAGGTTGTTAACAAACGCAAACCCAACATCAACAATTTTCATATCTTTGGGTGTGTTTGTTATATTTGAATGATCGGGAGAACCTTGGAAAGTTCGAGAAGAAAGGTGATGAAGGTTACTTTGTTGGTTATTCCAAGACATATATTGCCTATCGAATCTACAATCGCCGAACAAATACAATTCAAGAAACAATGAACGTTTGGTTTGATGAGATGTTGGGCATGATTTTTGAGCAAGAAAGTTTGCTACCAACAAGTGCTTCAAATACTTCAACAAGGACTTCTACTTTAGCATCTAAATTCAAGAAGTTTCCAACTCCAACAAGTGATGAATTAGATATTCTTTTTGAAGAATTCTACAATTCCAAACCAATTCATGATGAAGAACCTCAAGTCATCGTTGAACCAATTCCAAACAATGATTCAGCTCCTGACAACAAATATGAATCATTATCAAGTTCTTCTGAGCAAGGTGCTACATCTTTTAGTAGTAGTTCTTCATCCTCTTCTAATGATTCTTCTTCACCACCCTCTCCTGATAATTCTTCTCAAGTGAATGTTCAGGAACAACCTACCCAATTTACTCAGACAAAAAATCCGATGAACACTCCAAATGTGTATGTGCCACTTGACTTCGATCATCCATCCTATGAGGAAGCAGTTCTACCAAGCTATGATTCCATCTCTCAACTAAACTCAGGTTTTAATGATGATGATGTTGACGTATGCTGAAAGATCATCCCGCTGATCAAATTATTGGAGATCCACAAGCTGGTGTAAATACTTGTACTTCGGTAAACGAGTGTCTTGTTGCACTTTCTCTCAGCAACATCGAACCTAAAATTGTCTCTGAAGCTCTTCGTGATCCAGAGTGGGTTAATGCTATGGAAGAAGAACTCGCACAGTTTGAAAGACTGAAAGTATGGAGATTAGTTCCAAATCCGAGAAAAGATGATCCAATTGGAACAAAGTAGATTTTCAAGAACAAAAAGGATGAGAATGGAGTGGTAGTAAGGAACAAAGCTCGACTTGTTGCAAAGGGTTATTGCCAACAACCTGGTGTTGACTGCGACTAAACTTTTGCTCCAGTTGCAAGAATGGAGGCCATTCGGATTTTCTTAGCTTATGCCGCATTCCGAAACTTCACTGTGTTTCAAATGGATGTGAAGACAGCTTTCTTGAATGGTGACCTCAAAGAAGAAGTTTACGTTGAACAACCAGAAGGTTTTGTTGATCCTAAAAGGCCAAACCATGTCTACAGGTTAGACAAGGCTCTCTACGGTCTTAAGCAAGCACCCCGTGCATGGTATGATTCCTTAACTACTTTCTTATTAAGAGGTGGCTTTACCAAAGGCACAATTGACCCTACCCTGTTCATTCATAAACAAGGTAAGCATGTTCTTCTTGTCCAAATATATGTTGATGACATTATCTTTGGGTCAACCAGTCAAACATTTTGCCGAAACTTTTCATCTCTTATGGTTAATCATTTTGAAATGAGTATGATTGGGGAAATGAACTACTTTTTGGGTCTTCAAATCAAACAATTACCAGATGGTACTTTTATATCACAAGGTAAATACATAAATGATATGTTGAAAAAGTTTGATATGACTTCATGTTCTTCAATTTCTACCCCAATGGCTGCTCGAACAAACATAAATGCTGATAAAAATGGGAAACCATTTGACCAAAAGAGATATCGAAGTATGATTGGTTCATTGTTGTATCTCACAGCATCTCGCCCAGATATAATGTTTACAACATGTATGTGTGCTAGGTATCAAGCTGTTCCAACTGATTTACATTTTCAAGCTGTTAAATGAATATTTCGTTATCTGAAGGGTACACCCAATTTAGGTCTCAGGTATCCAAGGGATACTGGATTCAATCTAACTGCTTATTCAGATGCCGATCATGCAGGTTGTAAGCTTGATCGCAAGAGCACTTCCGGTACTTTACAATTTTTAGGTGATAAAATTGTGAGTTGGTCTTTCAAGAAACAGAATTGTGTGTCACTATCAACGGCTGAAGATGAATATGTGGTTGCGGCTAGTTGTTGTGCTCAAGTGTTATGGATGAAGACGCAACTAACTGATTATGGTCTGAAATATGATCATATCCCTATCTATTGTGATTCTCAGACTGCCATTGCTATTGCTGTCAACTCAGTAAACCACTCTCGATCAAAGCATATTGATGTGAGATATCATTTTCTCAAAGATCATATTGAGAAAGGTGACATCGAGCTCTACTTTGTGGGAACTGACTATCAACTTGCAGATTTGTTCACAAAACCATTGGACGAAAAGAGGTTTAACTTTCTTATCTCTAAGCTTGGCATGTTAAATCTTGAACCTTAAATTATTTTGTTCTTGATACATTCTAGAAAAACAAAATACAAAATTTGAAAAGATAAAAATAAATACAAAAATAGAAAATCTTGAAAACAAACAAAAAGATTTTTTTTCATAATGGTTTACATATACCATGTATGTAACCCGTGCTTCATAGTTTTATTTATTTCAAAGTGGCTTGCATATACTCTGTAGGCAACCCGTTTTTATCGTCTAATTTATTTTCAAATGGCTTATACATACTCTGTGTATAACCCGTTCTTAACTGATTTTATTTATTTCAAACATACTTTGTTGTTATACATATAGATTGATATAAGATAACAAGGAATCGAACGCCTTTGTGTACTTCCGAGTGGTCTTATATGAATATATGTGTGTAATAGCAATTGATTACTTCCGAGAGTTTGAAAAATCTCAATTGTTGATATGAGAAGCAAAGGATTGAACGCCTTTGTGTACTCCCAAGTTGTCTCATCTTGAAAAATTGATTGAGTTAAAAGTTTGCTTAAATGTTTTATTGCATCTCAAATGTTTGATTGAGTTAAAAGTTGTCTCATCTTGAACAAAATTTTATTAATATTCAATCAAGTTATTAATAATAAAGCGAGTCTCACAAGTTGAGATAACAATTAAAAATCCTTATAAATGTCCAACAATTTGTACCATCAACCCAACTAAATAATATTTGGTCATAAAAATGTCAGGAATAACTTAAAAATATTTTTAACTCATGAAGCATATAAAAGTGTTTAAAAATCTATAAGTATATATATGTGCTTAAAATAAATACAAGAATGCAACTAATAAGCCATGTAACAAATTTAAAACACAAAAATGTATGCATACATACACATATACACGACACACACATAGACTTATGCTAGAATAAGACATGCATTTATATTACAACTAAACTTACATTACATTTATAAAACAAACATATGTATATATACAACTTATATACTTATACTCCTACACTCTTACACTACATTAAACAAAAAAATATATATATAGAAAACCCCTTCATTACCCCATAGTGGTCGGCCCCCTATACTCCCATACACACTCCACATTTCAAATTTTACCATTATACTTCTCTTGAAACTCACACAAAACACACTAGATTAAATATTGTCCTTGTTTATATTCAAATGTTTTATTAAAAGTTCATGTTTTCTTTATGTTTTCTTATAAAAATACACTTGATGAGGGCAAAGTTGATAGGATCTTTCATTCCTTGCTCATGCATGTTGAATCCATGAAGAAAGATCCCAAGATTCAACTAGTTTAAAGACCCAAAAGTGTAGATATATATTATATAGCTTTTAAAATGATGATTGTTTGTAAAGAGACTTTTTACATAAAAAGATGAACATGTTTCCATATAAATTTTATGTATATTTTCTGGACTTTTTCATAAAATAATATTTTTGTGATGTTAAATAAAAGTATGGTCAAGATTTGTTGTTAGAATAGTGAGATCTTTGCATGCATGCTAGATTTAAGAAGGTTAGATTGTTGTTTGGATTATGAGATGGTTAGAGACTTGTATTTACTGAAAATATGTTAATCTTGAAGTTAGTATTCTGGAAAAATTTATAAAATATCAAAAGTATAAAGCTTGGATCAAAACAAGTTAAAATATGCTTGAAATCGTAAACCGAAAGCTTGTAAAAATGCATTTTGAGCACACACATGCACCATAATATTTTGAGCATGAAATCATGACAAACCTACTGGAAATATGATATACCAAATGTATAAAAATGCAAGTCACTTGATGTATGGCAAGAATTAGCTCAAAAATTACCTTTTCGGGTCAATAAATCACTAACCGAAAGTACAAAATTACACATATCACACCACCACCACTATCACGACTTGAACCACCAAAATATGATGAAATTACTGTAATATTTGAGTTAAGAATGAAAATCCATTTTGAGGTACCTTTATAGCTTAAGAAATGAGGCTAAAATCACTATTTCGGTAAACGATTTTTAATTATAAAGTCCTCAATTTAAGCAAGACACAAGAGAGGTTGAATTGATATGAATTTGTGTTGATATAAGTTGTCAAAAAGGCCTGGAATTTTCGGACTAAAACTCTTGTGGTGATTTATAAGAATTTCTATGATTTAATGAATTAAAATGGTAATTAAAAGATATATAAATTAATTAATAAATTATATAAACCATGAATCTGATCAAAGCTACTTAACCAATGATAAAAGTGACCAAAACCTACTGGAAAAAAATAATTACAAGCAAGGGAGCAAGAACTATACAATTTAAAAGTAAATTATTAAGTAAAAGTCACTAATTAATCATTGTTATTAAATAAATAGAAATAAGGCACAAATAAATATAAAAATCACAATGTTACAAATAAAAAAGGCTTAGAAATCAGTAGATTATCCATCTATAATTATCTATAAATTTTAGAGATAATTTAAGGACTTAAAAATAATTATAAGGAATTATTTAATTAATAAATCAATAAAATAAGTAAATAATTAATTAAATAATATTAAATTAAATAAATAATTATAAATCAGTAAGATATATCAACATTAATATTATAAGAACACAAATGTCAAATATGGTTATTAAACAAAGTATGCAATGGAAAATATATATAAAACAAAGTAAACTACTGAAATTCCAATAACCGAACAAAATCGTACGAATGACCTTTGCTACCAAATTCTCCCAACCAAATGAGGTGAACAACATAATGTACTTGAATTCCATAATTAAACAACAACCAAAGATGGGCAAGTCTACTAGCATACATCTCATGATCTAGTTTACTAGTCATGCAACACACACTTACGTTGTGCATATTTCGAATACCATGGTTTAGGCTTGCTTGAGGAAAGACACCACTAGCCGAAGATCTCACTTTTGATCAGCTCTTTTTCACTCTCAAATCAAGTCAGTCATAGCCCCCTTTCAAATTATTTTATGTGTTTAACTATCGGGGTGAAAAGCATGATATATAAATGAAATTGCTTTTGCATACATATATATGAAATGATTCTTGATAATATGATTATGAAATCAAATTGTTGCGTATGTTCAATGTGATAAATGTTTTATGATGAGCTTAAGTTCTGTCAAACCGTTTTCTTTCGGTGCACTACTATTTACTCCGAAAGTGGAGGCCTGTAGTTAGATAGTTGCGCAACTAGGATTTGTCCACCCACCCAACATGTAACGGTGGGATGTTTGGTTGCCTTTGTGACGACCATCATTCCCAGTCCGACCACGCGGTGTTCTAGCTACCTTAAATTTGAATGGTCGTCTCCATGGCACGACCCTATTATTATTAATACAGCACTTGATTGACAGCTTGTGCTATGAAATGAATTATATACATATTGATGGACTTGATAAAATGGTAGTAGTAGTGGCTCAAGCATTTACTCATCAAAGTTTACTTGAAATATGCCCATGTGGCTGGATGACATTGATATTATTATGTTGGTTATTATAAGTTGAACATACGCTTAGAAATGATTATTTGAAAGAATACTTGGAAATTTTAAGACTCATTATCCTTGAATATGGTTGGGTTATATATATGCGTTGCTAGTTAAAACCTATGAACTCACTCAACTCTCGTAGTTGACACTTTTTCTTCATGCTTCTCAGGTTTAGAGTAGTAAGTAGCTTCAAGGACCGCTCTTGGATTCTATGTGTTTGTTGTATGGTTGGACAAGTATAGCAAATATTTGATCTTTTCAATTATGAATTTGGTTATGTAATGGATTTAGACGTCATCTTGAACTTGTAATCTTTTGGATTTGAATGTCATTTGAAAACTTGTGTTGATGTTTTATAATTAAATCTTTTGTACCATGTCGTTCTGTGACATCTCGTGTTTCCGCCTTAGTCGGGGTGTTACAGAAAAATGGTATCAAGAGCCGAGGTTATAGAGAATTTTTGCTATAACCTACGTATTTTGAAAACGAGTCGAATATTTCTTAAACAATTGAGTTGATCATAAAGTATTCTTGTTTTACTTATGCATAGCCTGATCAACTATGCCTAATTAAAAATTTAATATGAAATGATCGAAATGGTTGTTTAAGGAATATTCAAAATGAGTCTTTTGAAAATAAAGCTTTAAAACGATTCTTAGTGCAAAAGATACATAACCAAATCCAATGTTTGCATTACTTATTAGAACCCTTAGTTAATACCCCCACTTGGCTAGTATTACTTTGCCTATTTAGATATAATGCACAAGAGCTATGCACAAGTTAAATTCTAGTCATTTTGTCAATTATATATGGTTATGCGAGTCGTGAGTGTCGAGTTGATCGTTAGTATTTTTGTTATACGTCGGTTGTGAATGGTCATGTCGTTGCCCGGTCGTCAAGCTTGGGAGTTATCATCTTATGTTTTATGTAACTTATGTAGGAAACAACATGTCACAAAGAAGTGGAGCATCAAGAACTCCCGGACACGCGGAAGACATATATGCGTTCGTAGACATCATCTTGAACTTGTAATCTTTTGGATTTGAATGTCATTTGAAAACTTGTGTTGATGTTTTATAATTAAATCTTTTGTACCATGTCGTTCTGTGACATCTCGTGTTTCCGCCTTAGTCGGGGTGTTACAAAAAATGTTATATATTTCTATCGGTCATTTCATTAATCCTTTTGATTTTTGAACATGTTAACGGATCATTCTTATCCGGTTTCATTTCTCATCTCACAAACACAAAAACCACCAACACCATACTATAACGTTTGTATCAACAACTTCAACCTTACATTTTAGGTTACCCTTAGGATTATTTGGGTTGAGCTAATGGTTTGTGTTGATGCGTTGATGATTGATATTTCTACATGTGAATCTAGTTTTGGATTGTGATATTTCTTTTAGCATTTTATCAATCAATGTTTGCATAATGACATTGGTTTCCAACTTTGTCATTATGAGGGGGAGAATAAGATTATGATTGATTAGGAAAGAAATAAGAATAATTTGATGGAGAAGAGTTTGTGCTTGGTTTGTGCAATTATGGAGTTAGTATGTGAAAAGGTGTTTGTTGTATAAAAATTCAAAAATTGGATGAAAATTACACAAAATCGAGCTATGGATCGTTCAGGTTAATGTGTCAAAGATTTTCAAAACATTTCAGTCAATTGAGCTCAAATGTTCACTAGATTTTAGTTGATTGAGATCTTGACTTAAAAAAAAAAGGGAACTGAGATGAATACAAAGATAAGAATGAAACTGAAGATGAAAGGATATTCTCTCAAGATGGAACAAACGTTCAAAGATGCTCCAACAAGGTGTATTCTCATGAATTGAGGGGGAGCATGATTACTTCATAAGAGACTTATCCAAACTTCATTCAGATGTTTACTCTCCAAAGTGTTCAAGTCAATATGACAAAGATCAAAGCTACAAAAAGTTGTAAGTTTGGTTAGAAGATTCAAGATGAAGAAGTAATGCTTAAAAAGAGTCTTCATCAACATACTTCATTAAAGATCTTCAAAGTCATACAATAACACTTATTCAAGAAGCTCCAATGCATATATCAAGGGGGAGAGTACAAGCTCATGATACTTCATTTCCAGAATTTGAATTTCACTCAAGAATCAAAGATTGAAGAATCAAAGCCAAGTTTATACCTTCCGCATTTCAAAAGACAACTCTGATTCATGATTCAACAATCTTCAAAGATTCAAAACATACACACAATCTTTATTCTCTGTTCAAAAAGAACATTGAGAATCAACACATGATTTAACTTCAAGAAGTCCAAGACCAAGATTGATTCAAGTTCTCCGAAGACAATGAGAAAGCTTTGAAGACTTGATTCATCACACCAATTGTCTGCTCCACCGGGCTCATCAAATTCATTCCTACAAGACAACATAACACGTACTTTATTTATTACAATATATCACTAAGGGGGAGAATGTTAGAAATTCAAAAATAGTGATAAATTGTAATTTAAATTAGTGGACTTACTTGTAGTTAGGTCATAGGTGAATGATTACTAAGGTTGAGGGGCTAATTATGATAATTAGCATATTTGTGTATTTAGGTATAAATACCCTCATACCTTAGATAATCATAACCTTTTCCCATTCCATTTTCACATTTAATCAAATCAGACTTTCAACACACACACTTTCTCTCTCAACATACACACTTACACCAAGAACACACACACTACACACACTATACAAATCCACCATTGTTAAGCTCGAATTCAGGCGAGAAATCGTGTTATGACAATAATTTACCTTTTGTTGCTTTGATATCCACACCATGTGTGGGTTATCTATTATATTAAGAGTAACAAATTCCCATCTTGCAATTACTTCTTCATATAGCCCTACATCCATGGGTAGGACCAGCATCACTCCCTGGTTTACTCCTACTGTGGGGAGATTCCACATACCATAGCCAAGAGTATCTTCGGCCTTAACCTTAGATAACTTAGTTTTTACCCCATTAAATTCAAAACTTGGAATCTGTCCTGTTCCAGTGGCTGGTGGATAACCAACCTGAACCATTAATGGCTCAGTAGGTGGTTTATAGCCAGAGGTTACGCTACTATAATCTCGTTCTTGTTTTGCTCCAAGGTTTTCTGCTGCTTGTACAAATTTCTGCAATGAGGGGTAATCCCAGTTGGGTTCTTCACCAAGAACGTAACCGGCTTGAGTGCATTTTGCAATGAGAGCCATGCTTTCCTGAGCAGTTACTACACCTTCTGTTTCCTTTTGGTCCCCCGTATTTTTGCTTCCTGAATTTTGTCACCAGGTCACAATTTGCATCGAAACAAGGAGTATCAAAGGTTTCATTGTTTCCAATGGCCTTTACCGAAATAGCATTTCTGTCAACACAAAATGTAGTACATCCTGTGTCAAGAATTGCTTTGACAGTGAACCTTTCTACACCTGGGATGTCAAATGTGACAGGCAGATTATACAACCTGTTTATGACTTTCTTCTTCTTAAGACCCATTTTAACGGTCTCTAATTCTTGCACAAGGTTAGCTTGCTCAATAATAACCAATGCATGCTCCATTTCTCTAACCTCATCTACTTCTGGGTCGCTATCAGAGTAATTCTTCAGGTTAGCTGGGTTCAGCCCTCTTCTTTTCATGACATCCTTATCCTTTTCATTATTAGGATCAAGTAATCCTGTGTTCTTCTTTAATCCGCTGGCACCTTCCTTTTCATCTTTGATTTTAAGTGGTTGATTTTGTCTATTAATCAATTCCTCCCATTCTTTTACCAGCTCTTCTTTCGCACTTTCCTTAAAGGCGCTTTTTCCTTTAAGGTCTTCTGCATCTTGCTCAAGGCTCTTCTCCATCTGTAAGGTACCCTATTGTTGCGTGGATCGTAATAAGATGTGATTTGTTATGTCAAGAGTGCACAATCCTCTTGAGATAACTAGATTGCTATTGCCTTTTGCTGATTAATAAGCAATTAATCAGCCTAAGGATGTACACAAGCTTGTAGTTCGTTTTGGAGATCACACGTGGTACAATCTGCCTTAATTCGTAAATTCGTGAACAATTCCCTCAAAAGATCTACCTAATTTCGTAGATTAGGTTTGTATTTATAATAGAAGAGTATTGGTTCGTGTAGGCTTAGGCCCGAATTAACAATAAACCAATCCACCTCGTGCTGACGTCAGCACGTGGGTAATCCCATGTGCTGATGACGTCACCACGAGGGACGTGCCTTTGGTCCTTTGTTTGACTTTGTTTGGCTCGTACATAACATCCAATCATCATTTAAGTATTCTATGACACTTATAAACCTTGATTCTATGTTCTTGTACCTGCAAAACAATACATAACACACAAACACAATACAAAACACAAACAGATATAATATTGAAGTTCACACGTAATCATTAAATACCAACACAAGTTCTTATTTAAATGATTACAAACATAATTCTTAAAACATAAACGATAATCAAATCTATGTTGCGATTGTCACAACGAATCTGCATCTACAGACTCCCCCTTGACAGTTGCAACTAGATTTCTTTAAAGTCTTTGAACTTGAACTTCAAAGTCATCCGTTAAACAAAAGTCTTGTGCTATTCGCATGAGTTCTCTCTTGCAAACAATGAGCGAGAATGTTGCGATAGCGCCTTTCTTCAACTCTCCAAAGTTCTACTGCTGAACAAGGTGTATTCAAAAGTCTTCTCTGATCACCTCTTGACAAGTTGACAACCTGCATCGGATCCTACATGCGTAGCAACATTTGTTTCTTTGAATCATCAACAAACATTTGTGCTACGCTTGACTTGATATCTATCTGCCAAAATGTCATCGTCGACAGCATATCTTGATCCCATCTGATAGCAGGAACCTTCTTAACATATTTAATCCTTCGCTGTTCAAAACGAAATGTGACATCTTGATTCTTAATCTTCTTCAAAGGTGATGGCTTAATCAACCTCTCTTCTGGCTTCACACCTCTATCACTGAAATTTCTAATTCTTTCATCTGTGAATCTATTCCAGTAGAAATCTGCAAGTCCATTGCTCTGAAGATTAACGAACCATCGTCTTCCCAAATCTATCATATCAGAATCACTAAGAGAGTGGAAGTGTTTTTGACTCATCGACATGTACTGGCATCTCTCCTTTCTCTTGATAATAAACAATTTGATTATGTGATCATAGAACCAACTTTGTATCACTGAGAAGTACTTGGGTGCATCCTTGTTTGAGATAAGTTCCCAAAACATTGACGGTTTTAAATTTCCACCCACATGAAAACCAGCACGAGTTACAACCATTGGAACCCTTCAATCAATAATGAACTCAGGGTCTTGCTGCACCGGAGGTATATTGAATCTTCTAAGATCAATCTCTCGTGTAGCATCAATATTCCAGTATAACTCAAAAATATTGTCATGTTCTTCATCGATTATGTTTGCAGATACAACAAATCTCAAACTTGTTGTATTCCTACGTTCATCTAAACTATGTCTGATTTGATTAAGATTGAGATGTTCTACTTCAGCTATTGGTTCAACTTGAATGACTTCATCTTCATTAAAGACGCGATCAAAGTCATAAGGTATATCAAGCAACCTTTTTTTATCAGCTTCTGAAGTAATGAACTCTCATTTTTCCATATCTTCACCATTGACACTGTCTAAGTCATCTTCAGCATCAAGATCGTCCAATGCACCTATCTTTTGAAGCTTATTGCAATTCAAACAATTTACATATACAAAGATAAAGAACATAAATACATAAGTCAAGACATAATAAAATAGTATAAATACATAAAAGAAATTAAAATAAATAATACTATATCATAAATATAATGCAACAATTACATTAATATTTATCTTATAATCTTTATCTATTTTAACTTACAACAATAATATTATATCATAAATATAATGTAACAAATACATTCATATTTATCTTATAATCATTACAAAAACAAAAATCATTAGCACTAAGGTTCATAATCCGAATCTGAATCCGAATCTGAATTTGACTCTGACAATGTATGAGTTAACCCTGACCATTCTTTCATTTGATCCCTAAGTAATCCTGGATCATGAAAATCATCATAATCCATAATCTCTGCTCTAGCTCTAATATGAGCCTGTGGATCATAACCCATAATCATCATAATCCATAATCCCTAAGTGATCCTGGATAATAATAATCATCATAACCCAATCTCTAATATGCACAATTAAAGGGTGCAAGTCTGACTCTGTAGAGGCATTGGTAGTAGAATCGGTCTTAGTTGACTCACTTTCCTGAGTAGATTTTCCTTTGCTAAGATTTTCTTTATCACCATGGTTATGAGGATCATTCACTAGCTTTTCTCGAATCTCCCTTTCTATATTAGACTTAGAATTGGAGTTACCTGAATTGGAATCTTCCTCATCATCATCGTTATCATTTGGATCATCAGGATCTGCATCTGGAGCAGCCATCACAACTTTACCTTTATCTCGAGTCCTAGAAGTACTAGCACCAGCTGTACCAGCAATCTCCGACTCAGTCTATCTTGGCGACTCCCCCTGAATATTTGCAGTCTCTGTATCCATAGTAGCATCAGTAGCATCTTGACCTTGACCCTGATTCTCTGGCTCACCAACTGATGGTTGTGCTTGATTTGGACCTTGAGCTGGATCTTGATCTTCATGATCATCATCTCTAGTCTTCTTTGCTAGCTCATCATCCTTACAACCACTCTTATCTCCCCCTTGAGCCACGAATTGGTCAAGTCTAGAACCAAGAGAATGAACAAGTGTTGTCATTAAGTCCATCTCTTCTTGATGCTTGGCAGCTTGGAGCTTAAGCTGACTCTCCAAAGATGTGACCCTCATCTCTAACATCTTCTTCTCAGAAAACAAACGACTCAGCTGCACTTGAACAGGAGCAACTGGACGTGACGTAGAAGCAACATCAGATGTAGAGGCATGAGGTGGCATCGTAGCTTCAAATGAAGGCATACGAGTACTAAAAGTTCCTGTGGGAGGCATCTGAGGTCGTTGCAAAGGAGCCAACAGACGTCTCATGATAATAGAAACATGAACTGTAGCCTGAATAGGAGCAGACGAAGGCCTAGTAGCAACTGTCGGCTCTGGCTCTTGACGAACTGTAGATTCCGGAGCAGGAGGAATCGTAACAGTTGTAGCCTCGGTGACAACTTGTGCGCGAGAACCAATTCCTCTAATAATAAGTTTTGGTCTCGACCTTCTCTCCCCAACAACAACACTAGCAGAAGTAGTAGACACAGAAACAGGAATATCAGTAACTGAAGCTCTTAAAGCAGCAACTGATGGAGTATCTTGAGATCTCTCCATGACAGCTTGATATGCAGCAAACTCTCTATCAACTTCCTTGTGTTCTTCTTCGCTTTGGTAATCTTTCAACCTCTTCTTCATCATCTTCTGAGTCATCACCAACATTAAAAGTAACTGGTAGCTCAGAAGGACCAACATCATCACCAACTGGATTAGAGGTAGAAATAGAAACTCCAGAAGTTGGTGGCACAAGATTTCCGGGATCATCAACATCCTGCATAAGAGCATCCATATCTGGATCATTTTCTAGATCTCCAGCATATAGAGGAACATCATTGAGTCCCTCAAATTGATGAGCTTGCTCTTCTTCAGGATTATCTTGAGCCTGATCATCACCACCAGCAGCAGCAACAACGGGTTCTTCATCTTCCCAACCTTGTCTAGGGGCAACATAGTTAAGATTAATCAAATGTCCGAACAATGGTGGATTATCAACATGTACCGGAACATTTCTACCCGACAAGTGTTTCATACTCTCTACAAACGCTTTATGCGTAAGACGTCCTAATTTAAACGTAGGACCGTCTTGAGGTAGATCAGCTGCAAAATGCCGAATAATTATCATCACAAATCTTGGAAACAAGAAGAATTTCTTGTCTGTACCAAATGACCTCAACTGCTTTTCAAAATTATCAAAAATGTACTGAGAGGAGCTGTACGGCTTGTTCAGCACCAAAGTAACCATCTGAAAAGCGTTCTGGATATTCATCTGGTCATGTCCTGTACTCCGGTGACTGATGGACCTCAACAGATAGTAGGCAAGCAGCTTCCATTTGCCACGAAGATGATTTCTGAAGTATGGGTGAGTAATAGCACCAATGTACCCCATACGACATAGAGCACCGTCACAAAAAGCTTCTGGAAATTCAGTCGGACCTTGCTCTATATCAACATCACCTAACTGTAATATAGTCCGTAAGTCTCCAGCTGAGAACAAGAAAGAACGTCCTCCAACAGTAGTGCGAATGTACATATGATCACCCATCTGCACTGATCGGGCTGAGTTCCAAAACTCCCGAATGAGACTTATCACCAACGGAGGGTTCTCGGTCACGGCAAAATGAACGCGAGAACGTGCGAGATACTGTAGAACACCATGAAACTCTGGTGTGCACCCCATCTGCGTAATGCTAAGATCGAGTGCAGCATTGTGCTCCTTGACGAACACGCGAGCTCCTGCACCTTGTCCTGCCATACCTGCACAAAAACAGACAAAACGACAAGAAAACAAAAAAGTTAGAAATTAAAAACAAAAATTAGGGTTTTTGTCACGTCTGTTTCATGATGACGTCATCACGAGGAAGATCCTCTTCGTGTGACGTCAGCACGAGCTTCAAACAAAACCCAGGAACACGAGGCAAAAACATCTCCATTCAATGATTTAATCAATTAAAATCATCTACGTGGACTTGTTTATGATTCGTGCATGTCCAGAAAAACAAAAAAATCGAAACAAATTCGATTTAGATGAAAACGAAGTGGATGTTCTTCGTGTTCTTCATCTGCTTCGTGTGAATAGTAAACGAGCCATAGATTCTTTGATTAATCTTGATTTTAAACATGTTGATGTGAACTTTTATTAGATTTAAAGTGTACAAACATCAATTAATCCAATTTTAAGTCCAATTTTAGTCCAAATCATCAAAAATCAAAGATTCAATCCTTAGTTCGTTCGTGGTACCGTACATGCGAAGAACAAGTCAAAAAATTGGCATTATAACGACTTGTGCTTGATGATTTTCGAAGTTAGAACATCAATAATCTATCCTAGATTGGAATTATACCAACAATCTTTGATGTTTAACACAAAAATAAATGAAATCAATCGAAAAGTGAAACGGATGAATAGTGCGTACGAGGTAGACGAGTTCGTGTGATTTACTTAGGGTTAATTTTTGATTAATGGTAATTAATGAATAGTAATAACCCATATTTATATCCAAGGTAGACGAGTTCGTGTGATTTACTTAGGGTTAAATTTTGATTAATGGTAATTAATGAATAGTAATAACCCATATTTATATCCAAGTTCATAGGCCGGGCCGAAGACGAACTTCGTAGGCTTCTTGTTGACGTCAGCGCGAGGCTTGTTGACGTCAACATAGACGAGTTTGAATATCAATTCACACGAATTGCACACTAAACCAAATTTCGTAAATTTTCCAGAAATCTAAACAAGGAAAAATTACAAAAATTCCAGAAACATAAACTCGAAGATACTCGTTACCAAAAACCTGTATCTTCTCGAATATGTAATCGTAAATGATCCGTACTAACTTGTCATCAAAATAATGTATCAAAGAAATCTTACGTTATTATATTGACATAAAATCAATCATTTCTTCATTGATGTTTAACTCAACAAATGCAACCTTACATCAAAACATATTTAATGTATAATGCATTTCAAATACATCAAAATATCATATCAACAACCTATCACATTACATCTTAGGTTGTGATCTTGATAATACAAGGCAATCCATCCTTGTAGCATGTTTCGTGCATAGATTGTTGTCCGTCTCAATACATATAAAATAAAATCTGCAACCTGCACACTTAACATACTTCATCAATGCATCAAGATCAACAAAAATTATAAATATGCAAAACAATAAAAATTTTAACCTATCGATCAAAAATAAGTCAAGTCTAATCTTTGTCAAGCATACTTATCAACCAAAAACAATTGAAATTTCAAAAATTTACTTTAAACACATTCAAAAATATTTTGACTTTTCAATTTCAAATCCATTTCATTTTCCAAATTAAACAACTTATGTATTAATTAGAAAATCCATCTTTTAAACATATTTACCATAAGCAACAAGACTCATATAATTCACTAAGAATCATATGACTTCCTATAGAATCATTAGATGCTTATCAAATCTCTCGTGCAATAAGAACTAGTTTGACACACAAACTGATACTTATTAGTACAAAAATAAAAATAAAAATAAAGACAAAAATAGCTAAAATAAAAACTAAACTACTTTATTTATTTACAAGAAATTCTAAGTTTCTTGCAGATTAGATCAGATTAGCATTTACATAAGTCTGCAAGTGAGAAATAATTCTCTTATTATTAGTTATGAACAGTGACTCAACCACGATTACCGTTATATTTGTCCTCTTAAACACTCGGTACTTTCAGTTTCCTTTTAGTTGTGACACTTTCGACATACCCTGGCCAAGGACAGTCACCATGTAACCCGAGTAGCCTAATATGTCACTAAATAGTTTGCGAACTTATGTGACCCACATTCAGATATACTTCCGTAATCGATACAAGCACTAAGATAACAAATATTCAATATATATTCAAAAACATCCTTATAAAGAACCCGTGAATCTTCGCCTACTTGAAATGTCAATACTACTCCAACCAAAGTTTAGTCTACTACTGTTGTTGATGAAAGTGGTAAGGACAAGAATAAGCCAACAGATTCAGATGATAGTGAACCTGAGAACACTACACCACTTACTCCGTCAAAGGTTTCACTGCCTGATGATGATCCTATTTCTGAAGAATCGGAAGATGATTTTAGCTCTCCTAAGTTTCAGATTAGAACAAATTTAGGAGAAAGTTTGAATGTTGATTCGGTTCCTCAATATCTAGTTAATAAGGATCATCCAGTTGAAAATATTCTTGGTAATGCTACAGAACCTGTTCGAACTAGAAATCAGTTGAATAAGGAACTGACTAGTTTGTTTTGTGAAGTGAAAGATACTGGATTGATAACTGAGTGTTTATATTCTGGTTTCATTTCACAAGTAGAACCTAAGAATGTTAAGGCAGCACTTCAAGATCCATCTTGGGTTGAAGCTATTCAAGAAGAATTAGCTCAATTTGAAAAACTTGGAGATTGGGAGTTAGTAGATGTGCCTAGAAGTAAAGAGCCGATTGGAACTCGTTGGGTATATAAATGCAAACGACAAAGGGTTTGTTACCAGAAATAAGGCACGTTTGGTTGTTCAGGGGTTTGCACAACGAGAAGGATATGACTATAACGAAACTTTTGTGCCAGTTGCTAGGATTGAAGCTATAAGGTTATTTTTAGCCTATGCAAGTTTCAAAGGTATAAAGGTGTATCAGTTAGACGTTAAGAGTGCCTTCTTATACGGTGAAGTTAAAGAAGAAGTATATGTTCACCAACCACCGGGGTTTGAAGATCCGAACTATCCAAGAAGAGCATATCGACTGGATAAGGATCTTTATGGATTGCATTAAGCACCCAGAGTGTGGTATGAAAAGTTGTCGACACATTTGTTGACAAATGATTTTACAAGAGGATCGATAGATAGCACATTGTTTATTAAGTGGAAGAAGCAAGATTATCTAATTGTACAAGTTTACGTGGATGATATCATTTTTGGTTCATCTAATATAAAGATGTGCAAAGAGTTTGAAATGAGCATGAAAAATGAATTTGAAATGAGTGCTATGGGGGAACTTCAATTTTTCCTCAGAGCGTGTCACACCCCGCCCAGGGTGGGCCCTAGCGGAGGGCGACTTCTTGAGATCACAATCACAAATTATAACAAACGACCTCTAAATGAGACATTTTGAAATATTATTGATATAAAAACCAGGATATTACATGAAGTGTACAGAATTTATTCTAGAGATATTACAACATGATTAGTTTAATGAAAATGCGCTTCAAAATCTTCGTTCTTTAGTGAATGCATATGTCACTCTTAGAGTATCTCCATTGATCTACCTTAGTTTCCTAAGAATACACACTAAAATACATCAACAAAAATGTTGGTGAGCTCGTAGGTTTTTACCATAAACGTTCACATGGATCACAAGATTTCATTTTTTTGTATAATATCACATGATATAAAAAGACCAATAGTTTCGTATGCTATGCCTTGAGTGTCGATGCCTTAACCATTGCTACCCCTTTAGTTTGTGTTTCACTCCAACACTGTAGTTTCAAATATTATATGTTCGTTTAACCTATCTAGCATGACTAGCCCGGACAGGGGTGTCAACCCCGATAGTACTATCCATAATATTTGCGCGTTTGTTTCACGGCTCAAGTTAACAAGGGGCTTTCATGAGTGATTGTATACATAGCCATACACAAACTATTAAAAGTACTTGTGTCCATAAAATTTAGCAGTATATTCTCACCCCAAATTATAAAATATTTAAAAAGAGGGGCTACGAGACTCACCTGACAAGTAAGAGGATGGGTTAACGAGGAAGACGAGCGATCCGTATCCACGAACATCTAAACCTTGCCTAATTGTTACAAGTTTTTGTAACCAACTCGAAACATGGAAACTCGAAATGATCTCAAATGAATTCAACATGAACTAGAGATCTTTCTATTCTTATTATTCCTACAATTATTAAGAGCAACTGTCGTGTCCTTTATAGGTGTTTCGAACATCCCTTGCAACCTTGAAACCCAGCAGCTTCCTACGGCCCCAATGGGTGTTCATGGAGGGTGTTTCGCGATGATTCCAGGGTTGTTTCAGGATGATGTTGGGGTAGTTTTATAGCCATTTCAGCTACGAGAAAGCAAGAAGAACACAAGAGACTTGAGGTGTGATATGGAGAGGAAGAAAGGATGTGTTGGATGTACCGAATGAAGGCAACGGATTGGGGTATTTATAGGTCAAATTTAAGGTAACTAGATGAGTGGTTACTCGGTCCTCAAGTTGTGGAAGACTTGTTTTAAACATGACACGTGTACTTTGAAGACATCAAATTGAGTTTTGGTTTGTACAACCGTGAGTTCGGGGGCTAGCTAATGAATGAAGCATATTAGTTTCTGACTTTTTAGGAGATATCAAAATATATAATTATGCATATGGATAAAGATGGTGACTTTGATAATTTTAATATTACGTGTATTAAAGTGGTCCATGGAATTGAACTTTCTTCCATTGCCACCTGGTGGAACCCGCTCTTCAAATTAAACTTAGAGTAAATTTTTGAATTGCCAATCCTTTGTATGATGGTGTTAATACTAGGCAGGGAGTACTGATCTTTGTAAGTATTATCATTGAGCGTTCTGTAATTGAACACCATCCTCTCTTTTCCCTTTATCTCCTTTCCGGTCTTGGGGTCAACCGATGTTTCAGAATTGACCATCATTGCCATGGTCCAATGACGGCTTTTGCTTGGTCTTTTAACTCCCAGTGTTAGCAAGGCTTTGATATGCTTCTGAAATTGCTCCTTCATGGCCCGCGTGACATGGCTTAGGGGTTTATCTTGAATTGTGATATCAGGATTAATGATATCCAATTTGCACTTGATCTGGTTTTTTCGCCAATGCTTCAATGGTTCCTCCCCAATATAACCTAGTTGCTTTAACCTTTCTAATAAAGGTTTAAACTTTTGTTGGAATGTTATACTTGTTTGACCAATATTGAAGAACACAACTTCATTTATGGCCAAAAACTCATCTTCTTCTAGCTCCATTTCTTGTATAGCACATCCTTGTATCTCTCTTCTGGCTTTGTCTGGATTGTTGTTTCCCTTGTAGAAATTGACTGTATTACCTTCTAAACAAACCCCTCCTTGTTGGCTTTTAAGAAAATTACAGCCAATCACCATTTCTATGCCATCACGATCCCTCATTCCCATAGTGAAACAATATGTAAACAGAATTCTGAATTTGTATTCTCCTATCTCCATTTTTCCACCTTTCAGCTTTTCATCAACTTCTTGAACGGAGTTAATTCCTGAGAACTTAACGGAGTAAAGGCATTTTTCAATGGCCTTTACCGGAACAACATTTCTGTCAACACAACACGTAGTACATCCTGTGTCAAGAATTGCTTTGACAGTGAACCTTTCGACACCTGGGATGTCAAATGTGACAGGTAGATTATACAACCTGTTTATGACTTTCTTCTTCTTAAGACCCATTTTAACGGTCTCTAATTCTTGCACAAGGTTAGCTTGCTCAATAATAACCAGTGCATGCTCCATTTCTCTAACCTCATCTACTTCTGGGTCGCTATCAGCGTAATTCTTCAGGTTAGCTGGGTTCAGCCCTCTTCTTTTCAAGACTTCCTTATCCTTTTCATTATTAGGATCAAGTAATCCTGCGTTCATCTTTAATCCGCTGGTACCTTCCTTTCCATCTTTGATTTTAAGTTGTTGATTTTATCTATTAACCAATTCCTCCCATTCTTTTACCAGCTCTTCTTTCCCACTTTCCTTAAAGGCGCCTTTTCCTTTAAGGTTATGCATCTTGCTCAAGGCTTTTCTCCATCTGCTTCTTAAGCGTTTCATTTTCATTTGAAAGATGTATACAGTATCTGAGCAATTCATTAAAGAGCTCATCTTTATTGTGATAAATCTTTTCTTCTGGTGGGTCCGGGGTTACTTCTGGTTGTAAACAATACTTTGAGCATAACTTACATGTTGTTAGTAAGCATTTTGTACAGTGACTTCTGACCCTTTTTGTAGTTTTTAATCCGCAGTAAGAGCATCTCTCATTTTCTATGGCTACTTCGGAGTTTATTGCCAGCTTATGTTTGATACACTTCTTCTGCTCATCATTTAATGGCAATGATGACCTCCAATTTGCATTTTGTGATCTCGTAGGAATTTGATTTCCTTCTACGAATGCATATCCCCATTCTTCGGGAAGCCCTGTTGTGAGAGCATTAGCTATATATTCTTTAGTTTTTCCAGCCGATTCCCCTTCAGAGAGACTGCAAATTCCATCAGAATCTTCATCGCCCATATCCACATAATCAACATCACAGTCATCAGGTAGCTCTCTTTCTTTCAGCATGGCAACTCTTGTCATATTTCCTCCCGAGCTTTTGCACTCCCTTGCAAAATGGACTTCTTCTCCACAAATGAAACATTTGCATTTGCGGGTTCTCATTTGGTCAGCATGCTTTGTTTTGAAGACTCTATGATGAGAGTCATGAGGTTTGCCTTTGTACTTTGTTGCCTTCCTTAGGCCATACTTCTTATCTGTTGAGTATTGGCCAGAATTTTTTATTTGGCCACAAAAAGAGAGATCTTTTAAGCATCTTTGAAGGGCAGCTTGACTGCACATCTCCTTTAGGTAATTATAAGTAAACCATATTACAGGTACTACTGCCGCTGTTGTTGATGGATGCTTTTCATACCACTTCTTTCTTATATCATTCCTCATTAGTGGAGGCATTTTCCAAAACAACTTCTTAGTTGTTTCTTCAAAATACATTCTTCCGGACTTTGCAGCTAATGCCTTAAACTGGTCTAGGTACCTAAAAATGTCTTTAGGGTTATCACATGTTAACCTTTCAAGATCATTATAGGCCTTATTTTGTTCCTCTGTGCTCCCTTGATAGAGATCTTCAAGAAAGAACATCCTTCTTATTTGAGAGAGAATATTTTGAGTATCGTCAGCAATTTCTACCAGAGCGTGATAATCTTCAGGGAACGCCATTCGCCATTGAATGAAAGTCTTCTTTTCAGTATCTCCGAGGAGATTTTCAATATAATTTACCATTTGTTGCTTTGATGTCCACACCATGTGTGGGTTATCTGTTACATTAAAAGTAACAGATTCCCATCTTGCAATTACTTCTTCATATAGCTCTACATCGATTGGTAGGACCAGCATCACTCCTTGGTTTATTCCTGCTGTGGGGAGATTCCACATACCATAGCCAAGAGTATCTTCAGCCTTAACCTTAGATAACTTAGTTTTTACCCCATTAAGATCAAAACTTGGAATCTGTTCTGTTCTAGTGGCTGGTGGATAACCAACCTGACCCATTAATGGCTCAGTAGGTGGTTTATAGCCAAAGGTTACGCTACTCTAACCTCGTTCTTGTTTTGCTCCAAGCTTTTCTGCTTCTTGTACAAATTTCTGCAATAAGGGGTTATCCCAGTTGGGTTCTTCACCAAGAACATAACCGGCTTGAGTGCATTCTGGCTCACTTTCTTCATATTGGTTACAAAATATACTATGAGAGCTCTGCTTTCCTGAGCAGTTACTAGAACTTCTGTTTCCTTTTGATCCCCCGTATTTTTGCTTCCTCAATTTTGTCACCAGGTCACGATTTGCATCGAAACAAGGAGTATCAAAGGTTTCATTGTTTTCATACTTTTCCTCATAATTCTCCTTTAAAACATATGGTAACGAGCATTCACCACTGTTGTAAGTTTGTACTGGTGTGGGATTCCAGTTAACAGGAGTATTACCAGGTTCCAATTGATCCTGAGAATATCCTGCTAAATAATCTTCATCTTCAGATTCCATACCTTGCATCAATTCCTCATTCTGGTAGGATATTGAGGGTTCTGTTCCTTGCATCAGTTTGGACTGATAGGACGCAACAAAATTGTCACACCCCGCCCAGGGTCGGCTCTAGCAGAGGGTGACTTCTTGAGATCACAATCACAAATTATAACAAATGACCTCTAAATGAGGCGTTTTGAAATATTATTGATATAAAAACCAGGATATTACATGAAGTGTACAGAATTTATTCTAGAGATTTTACAACATGATTAGTTTAATGAAAATGCGCTTCAAAATCTTCTTTCTTTAGTGAATGCATATGCCACTCTTAGAGTATCTCCATTGATCTACCTTAGTTTCCTAAGAATACACACTAAAATACGTCAACAAAAATGTTGGTGAGCTCGTAGGTTTTTACCATAAATGTTCACATGGATCACAAGATTTCATTTTTTTGTATAATATCACATGATATAAAAAGACCAATAGTTTCGTAGTCTATGCCTTGAGTGCCGATGCCTTAACCATTGCTACCTCTTTAGTTTGTGTTTCACTCCAACACTGTAGTTTCAAATATTATATGTCCGTTTAACCTAGCCAAAATGGCCAGCTAAACCTCCTCCATGTGCTTCCCTTATCACTAGATCGCGAATAGAACCCCTTGGAATAAAAATTTACCATTTTTAAATAAGAAACCATCTTGAACAATAAATGGTCCTTTCTAGTGAGCTTCAGTGAGACGATCAGAAGAGTCTGGATCAGCAGCATACAACTCCTTAATGAAAGAAAATCCAAGAACTCTTGCTTCCAGAATGGACAATAATGAGTATCGTCTGGAGAGTGCATCAGCAACAACATTAGCCACTCCAGCCTTATGTTTTGAAACAAATGAATAAGATTGCAAAAATTCCACCCCTTTTGCATGTCTGGCATTAAGCTTGTGTTGATCATTAATGAACTTCAGTGCTTCGTGGTCAGAAAATAAAACAAACTGTTTTGGCTTCAGATAACCAGTGAGTGATAGCATGAATAATTGCATAAAACTCAACTAGGCTAAACTTGGCCAGTCAAATACACCTTTTTTCAGACAGTCAATGATTGGAGCCATTACTGTAGAGAAATTCTTGATAAACCTTCTATGAAAAGATGCTAGTCCATGAAAACTTCTTACTTCAATGAGTGTAGTAGGAACTGGCCATGATCTGATGACTTCTACCTTTGAAGGATCCATGGAAATACCTTCTCTTGACACCACATAACCAAGAAATATTACACTTTCTACCATAAAGTTACATTTCTCCACCTTACCATACAACTGGTGTCTTCACAGTAAATCAAACACACTTCTCAGATGATTAACATGTTCAGCTTCAGATTTTGAATATATCAGAATATCATCAAAGTAAACAACAACAAACTGACCAATAAGTGTTCTGAGAACTTCATTCATCAGTCTCATGAAAGTAGTGGGAGCATTAGATAAATCGAAAGGCATTACTAACCATTCATAAAGGCCTCCTTTGATTTTGAAAGCAGTCTTCCACTCATCTCCATCTTTCATTCTGATCTGGTGATAACCACTTCTGAGATCAATTTTAGAAAACACACTGGAGCCATGTAACTCATCAAGCATATCATCCAATCTGGGAATGGGATATCTATAGTTAATAGTTATATTATTTATGGCTCTACTATCAACACACATTCTCATCGAACCATCTTTTTTTGGGACTAGGAGAGCTGGAACTGAGCAAGGACTCATACTAACTCTCACATAACCTTTGGCAACCAACTCATCTACTTGTCTTTGCAACTCTTTTGCTTCAGTTGGTGAACATCTGTAAGCAGCTTTGTTTGGAAGAACTGACCCTGGAACCAGGTCAATCTGGTGTTAAATACCTCTTATGGGCGACAAACCTTCAGGTAGATCTTCTGGGAAAACATCAGTGAATTCCTTCAATAAAGATCCCAGGAGACTGGGGACTCTAGTGAACTCCTTGTCTTTAGTATGTTCAAGCATCAGTAACATCATAACTGGAGAGCCTCCAGTTAACTCTTCTTCAACTTTAGTTTGAGACATAAATAAAGACTCGCTGGGTTGATTCCCATTAATTTTCAATAACTCATTGGGTTTCAGAGAAGTCAAAGTGACCTTCTTCCCACTTACAAATAATGAATAAGAATTTGCACGACCATTATGAAATACATAATTATTAAATAACCAAGGTCTACCCAGTAAAATATGACAAGCATCCATAGGGACAACATCACAGACAATTTTATCTTCATAAACAGATCCAATGGAAAAAGGAATAGTAACTTGTCGATTGACTTTTACCTTAGATCCTTCACTTAGCTATTATGACTTGTATGGACGAGGATGCTTTACTATTGGCAACTCCAGTTTCTCTACCATGTAAGTAGAAGTAGCATTAGCACAACTCCCACCATCGATGATCAGATCACACACCTTGCCTTTCACAGTACATCTGGAATGGAAAATATTCTCTCTCTGGGCAGCATCAGTTATAACTTCATTAGCATGCATCACTCTTCTCACGACCAACATTTCTCCAATATCTGCACCAACATATGTTTCTTCACTTTCATCATCATCATCATACACTGGTTCACCTTCTTCAGTGTCAACATCTGGTAAGCTTTCAATCTCCTTAGTAGTGAGTGCTCTCTGGTTGGGGCACTGTGCCTGGAAGTGACCAAAACCATGACACTTAAAGCATTTTCTTCCAACTGGCTCTTTTGATCCTCCTGTTTCTTTCTCTATGCCTCTGAAGGACTGTTGACCAGTTGCACTGGGCTTCAGAACTAGTTGACTGGAACTGGACGAAACCTTAGTGAAAGGTTTGTACTGAACTTTCTTCTTCAGTTGCTTCTCAATCTGGAGAGCCAATTTGCAAGCTCCTTCGTACGTCCAGATGGGCTGCAACTCTATCTTTTCTGAAATGGTAGCATTTAACCCACCAATGAATCTGGCGATAGTATGCTCTTCAGTTTCTTTCACACTAGTTCGAGTCTTCAGTTGCTCGAATTCTCTAATATATTCCACAACCTCTTTTGTACCTTGCTTCAGATTATTCATCAGAAGATACTGATCTTGCTTGTACGACTGGGGAACAAATCTCTTCTGCATAACTTCTTTCAGCTTGGAACAGGTCTTAATTTTACTTTTACCATTATATTCTCTTTCAGATTTCATATTGTCATACCAAGATGAAACATACTTTTCAACCTAATAATGGCAACCTTAAAACTTTTCTTATCATCATAACCTTTCATTTCCATTATTCTATCCATCACCTGAACCCATTCAAAGAACTCTTTTGGGTTAGAAGAACCAATGAAATTTGGTGGATCTATCTTGATATCTTTCGTGTCATCAACCTTATGCCTCCTATGATTTCTTCTAGATTGATTAGACTCATCAGAATCACTAGAAGATCTGGGGTGTCATCAGATCTCTCACTAGGACCTTGAGACTCATCATCTCTTTCACCTACAACACGTTCTCTATTCAACCTTAAACCACCATCTTCTAATAGGGTAATAACTCTACCAAGTGTTTCTTGTAGATCTTCAATCTGCCTATCCCTCCTAACATTATGAGCTTCTTCTAGAGTCATATTTCTTCTATAAGCCATTTATATTCAACAAAATAATAGCAACAATAACAGATTTAGACACAACAAACCACAATCCAATCTGATCTAATCTGACCCAACAAACAAATAACAAAAACCCACGGATAAAAAGATTAAGAAACCTTGTTGGAAACCTATCTCTGATACCAAAATTGATGCGTAAATCATGCAATAACTCAAGCATAGCGGAAATTAAACAAAATGGAATTAGATATTTTTGGTATTTTCTGGATTTTATGAAATAAACAACACAACAAGACGATAAGTAAAATGATAGATAAAAGAATCCACCACCAAGATTCGTAAAGGCCAAGCCACCGGAATCAAGGATAAAGGAATCACTCCAACCCACCACTATGTTTGATAAAGGTCTAGCCACCACAAACACAGATAAAGGAATCCAAGATTTAAGATCTCACCACTATATTTGATAAAGGATGAACCACCACAAATATAGATAAAGGGATCACTCCAAACCACCAAGATCAAAGATCTATAAAGGTAAATGAAGATTTTGGATAAGAAATAGAGGCTGCTCTATTAAATTCATTCAACAACACATCTAACTTGCAATAAGAAATACAATCCCTATTTATAGATAATACTATTTCCTAGGAGTTATCAAAATAATAATAAAATAATAAAAAGGTGTCTTGGGCAAAGGACAACCACTAAATTTTATCATAGGGACAACCACTAATTATTCCACCAATGGGAAAGAGACACACAAAACTTTTAGAAAGATTCCTTTTGGAAATGGGCCCTCAAACCGTTAGGATTAACATTGTCACACCTTCCTTCCTTTCAACAGTTGTCATTCCTTCTTTATTGGTCCCCACCATACGAGACATACTTTATTGGAAAACTAGAAATACAATCTGGCACTCCACTGGAGATTTCATCTGGAGCGCCTTTCAGTAGACTGGACTGAAGTTGGTCACTGGAGAGCTTCTGGAAACTCCTTTGGTGGACTTCTGGAAAGTTTCACTGGATCACTACTTGTAACATCTGGAGACTCTTGCCACTGGAGTAATGTTACAACTTGTGACTGGGCTGGTCCAGTAAATACTTGTCTAAAATGGGCGACAGCTGGTAGAATCAACATTGCTTATTCTGATGGCATTATCTGGCCAGCTTTCTCCACTTCACTTAACTTCTTCAGCTCAGTTGGTTTCTCCAGTTCAGTGAACCTGGACACCTCTGCATCAGATTTGGAGGCAACTTTGAGTAGGCAAGCATTGTTCTAGCTGCTTCAACAAGAGTTCGATTACGACGTTCAACTACTCCATTTTGTTGAGGTGTTCTTGTGGTAGAGAATTGATGAGTAATGCCCAATGATTTAAAGAAAGAATCAATAGTTGAATTCTTGAATTCTGTGCCGTTGTCTGAGCAAACAATTCGAACTGAGGATTGAAGATTGACTTGGGTTTGCTTGATGAAATCAATAATTTCATTTGGAGCATCACTTTTGGCGTGAAGAAAGAATACCCAAGTGTAGCGAGAATAATCATCAACAATTACAAGAATGTATCGCTTTCCATGAATGCTTTGAACTTTCATCGGTCCACACAAATCCATATGCAAAAGATGCAAAGCACCTTTGGTATTAAGATGATTCTTTGGTTTGTGAGATGCCTTCATCATCTTGCCAATAGCACAACCCGGACAAACATATTCACTTTCGTACATGTAATCAGGAAGACCTTCAACAAGTTGTTTATCCACTAAAGCATCGATACTTTGAAAATTAAGATGAGACAGACGACGATGCCATAACCAAGAATTTTGTGCAGAGGCTTTTGAAAGAAGGAAAATTTCAGAAGACGGAGTTGGAATACTATTTAGATCAATGGTGAACAAGTTATTGTCCCTTGTTCCAGTGAGAATATCTACCCCCCCCCGTCAGTTTGAACTTTGCATTCGTATCTTTTGAAAAGCACTTGAAGATTATTGTCACAGAATTGTCCAGCACTGAAGACATTGTGACCTAAACCTTCAACATAAGAAACTCTCTTGATAGTAATTCCATTCTTGACAATGTCACCATAACCAAGAATAGGAGCAATATGATCATTTCCAAATCTGACCGTTCCCATAAACTTCTCAACAAAATTGGTGAGTAATGACTTGTTACCAGTCATATGACGAGAACATCCCGAGTCAACATACCAAACACAAATGAGATATAACTGCAAGGACAAGTTATATTGTTAAGGTACCCACATATACTGGGTCCTTGCGGGTGAGAGGGATAAAATGTGTAACAACCCTCAATTCCCGACTAGGACAACTTACTTATATTTATCTGGGTATCTATCCCTAGAGGTTTATTAAGAGAATTAGCTTTCTAGACATTAAGGCATGGTGATAATTGCCCTCTAGTTCAATGAGATACCATAGGTGACTAATTATCTTAGAAATGCCATAAACAATAACTATAGTCATTTAAGACAATCCCAAGCTATAAATTAGTTCTAATTGAACTTGATGGAATGTCAATGAACCAAAAACTTTATTTCTAGAAGTTAAGTTATAAAAGTAATTGTACAAGACTCACAAGTTGAGAAAACAATCAAAAATCTTATAAATATCCAGAAAAAAATTAATCATCAAGCAAATTAAAGTGTATGTAAACACAAATATATATAATGACCATCTTAAAGATATATTTATAAATTCTTATGTACATAAAAATGCTTGAATAATAACAAGTGTATATATATATATGTATAAAAAACTTTTGTACCTTAAAAGTCTACAATATACATTAAGTACTTATGCATTAACATATATATACATACAACCTATGCATATAATACAATAAACATATACAATATAAATTTGTAAACTAAAATGTACCTAAACTATTAAATATAAGATGTACAAAAATTTTGATGGGTTGGACCACACACACATATAGAACACGACATACAGATACATGCACATATACTTACAACTTGTACAATTAGATACTACCTACACCACATGTATGTAGAAATTGAAGTGTGAAAATAAAATAAAAAATAAATAAAAGAGCCATGCACGCATTCGGCCACCCCCCCCCCCCAACCATTCCATATTCCCAACATCTCAAAGCCAATAGGAAATCAACTAGTTGATAATTGTACCTATACCTCACATGCCATACTTTGTACTATCAAACACTCTAACTCACTTATCATTTCCAACACTTTAAACTCATTTCTCTCTCTCTTTTCCTCTTCTATTTTGGCGGCCACCAAAAAGGGAGATAAAACTCCCATAAATCTTAGTTCATCACTTATATAACAAGAAATAATAATGCTTAAGGTTAGATCTTTTAAGGGTTTGTAAGAACAAGTATTGGAGATTATTTGGTGTCACTTTGGAGCCCTCTTGGTCATGTTTTTCTGCCCAAAATCCCAGCCCCAATTGGTTCTCGTCAAGGTAGTAACAAACACCCTTTTGCTAGTTAAACGGTCGTCTCCATGGCACGACCCCAATTGTAATTAAAGCACTTGATTGACAGCTTGTGCAATAAAATGAAATAATATATTGTTGGGACTTGAAAAGGTAGTAGTAGTGGCTTAAGCATTTACTCATCAAAATTATGTAAATTATGTCCTTGTGGCTAAATGAAATTGAAATTATTATGTTTGGATAAAGTGATTTGAACATACGGTTTGGGTATTGGACCCTATATGAATCTTGAAAGTTGTTGAAATTGGTGATATTGGAATATTAATAACCGAACGATTTTGGTATGATACATGATTAATTGATTGATATATTTTCCCTCATAATGATTTTGACGAATGAGAACTTTATAAGTTTCCATGGATTTTTCCAAGTCTTGAAATGACATTATGGTATTTGGAAAGCTTGATGGTTTGATATGAAAATTTTGTCGGTCATATGGTTTAGGTATTTCGAAATGTAACAATAATATGTTTTCTAAGTGTTAAAATGGATAGGTACCAAAATTTATATAAAAACCTATGCACTCACCAACTACGTTTTCGTAGTTGACAATTTTTCTTCATGCTTTTTAGGATATAAGCGCATTGAGGATTTATATGCTTCATGATTTTTTGCATTGCACTTTGGAGTCAAAGATCAAACCTTGTGATGGACAATGGAATCTGCCTTGATTATTGTAGTATACTATTTCATGTGCTTGTTATCTGTTTCATGAACTTAATATCCAAGTATGGTGGACGCATTTGTACTTGGAAAATGGTTCACATGCTTGTTCAATTGTAAATTCTTTTATCAAATAAAGTTATGGTGAATGTTATTTATAATCCTTTGCTTTGAATACTCGACTTTCTGTACATCTCATTGTTCCGCCTTAGTTGGGGTGTTACAAAATGCAAGTATAAATATACACAATCATAAACAAACAAGAGCACACAAACATGATTTTATTCAAGCATAACAAACAAACACACATAGTTGTCCAAATTTGAAATACGAATTACAAGTTAAACAACGACACAGATTAAACACAAGTTTTGTTACAAGCAGGAGTAGTTCTAGATGTATTAGCACTATTGATGCATAAAACACGCAATAACTCAAGCACATCGGAAACTAAACAAAATGGAATTAGATATTTTTGGTATTTTCTGGATTTTATGAAATAAACAATAAAACAAGACGCTAAATAAAATGATAGATAAAAGAATCCACCACCAAGACTCGTAAAAGGCCAAGCCACCACAAACACAGATAAAGGAATCGAAGATTTTGGATCTCACCACTATAATTGATAAAAGACGAACCACCACAATTATAGATAAAGGGATCACTCCAAACCACCAAGACCAAAGATCTATAATGGTAAATGAAGATTTTTAAGAAATAGAGGTTACTCTTTTAATTTCATTCAACTCAACATAATTTAATTTCTTACAAGGAAAATTAGCCCCTATTTATAGATAACTACCTGCCTAGGAATCATCGAAATTATAGTAAAAATAATAAGGAAATAAAATAAATAAAAGGTTGGCACATGGTGGGGACAACCACTAACAAAATGGACCAATAGAAAGAGCACACATAAAGCTTCTAGAAATATTCCTTTTGCAGCCGGACCCACAAACCGTTAGGAATAACTTTGTCACACGCCCTCTTTTGTCTTTATCACAGCTGTCATTCACCTTCTCTAATTGGGTCCACCAGACACGTGACTTCAAAACCATTCTATTATTTGGAAACTAGAATATAAATCGTGAGCATTTATCTGGGTGCTTCAGTATCACTGGAGTGCTTCAGTGAACTTTACTGGCACGTCACGGCTTATTGTCACTGGAACCCCTTTCCACTGGAGAAGTGTTACCACTGGAGATTGGATTGGTTCAGTGAAGACTTGTCTAAAATGAGCCACTGCTGGTAGAATCAACATGGCTTGTTCAGATGGCATCACCAGTTCATTTTCCTTCAGTTCATTTCTATTCTCCAGTTCATTGGTGCCTACCAGTTCATTGAGCCTTGCCATTTCCGCATCAATCTCACCCTCTGAGAAAGGACTTGTCCTCAAGTCCTCGAGGTACTCACCTCCAGGAACAACATCAGATCACCCATATTAAAAGTACTTGAAACTGCCATATCTCTAGGTAATTCAACTTTAAAAGCGTTTTCACCAAATTTCTCCAAAATTTTGAAGGGTCCTTCAGCTCTTGGCATCAACTTGTTTTTCCGTCTTGATGGAAATCTTTCTTTTCTTAGATGCACCCAAACAAGATCACCTGGAGCAAAACTGGGCTGTTTTCTGGACTTGTTTGCTCTTGCCTTGTATTCTTCATTAGTCTTTTCAATTTTAGCCTTCACCTGTTCATGAATTTTCTTAATTTCTTTCGCTCTGGCCTCAGCTTCAATACTTGACTTAGGTTCAATCGAAAATGGAATCAGATCAATGGGAGTTAAAGGATTTACTCCATAACAAATTTTGAACGGTGATTTCTTAGTAGAATAAATAGGAGCTCTGTTGAAAGCAAATTCTGCATGAGCTAGTTTCAGATCCGAATCTTTTAAAGTTTTCTTCACCAATGTTCTCAACAGCATACCAATGGTTCTGTTAGTAACTTCAGTTTGTCCATCAGTCTGAGGATGATGAGACGTACTGAACATCAATCTGGTACCCATCAGTCTCCATAGTGTCTTCCAGTAATAACTCAAAAACTTGACATCTCTATCTGAAACAATTGTTTTTGGAATCCCATGTAAACGAACAATTTCTTTGAAAAATAAGTTTGCCACTGCTGAAGCATTATTTGTAGTATTGCAAGGAACAAAATGGGCCATTTTCAAAAATCGATCAACAACCACCATTATAGAATCTTTTCCCCTTTGGGTTTTGGGCAGTGCAACGATGAAATCCATACTAAGATCTTCCCACGGTTGATTTGGAACTGGAAGAGGAGTATACAAACCCTTGTGAAAAGTAGCCTTCGCCTGGTGAAAAGTTGGACAGCGACTGATAATATTCTGAACATCCTTTAGTAAACTTGTGTAGTTAACACGATTTCAGCCCTGGATTCACAGATTCAATGGCAGATTTGGTGTGTGTGTGTTCTTGGTGTTTTAGTGTGTGTTTCTAAAGAGAGAGAGAGAGGAATGATTGGAATTAAGTGTGTGTAAAGTTACAGGAAATGAATGAAATGGGTGAAAGGCTTAAACTTCTTATGATTTCTAAGGTGTGAGAGGTTATTTATAGTCTAACTATACATTTATGCTAATTATCACATCTAGTCCCTCAACCTTAGAAATCATTCATCTATGACTTAACAAGTATGTCCACTAATCTTAAATTACAATTTATCACTATTTTGAATTCTAACATTCTCCCCCTTAGTGATATATTGTAATGGATGAAGTACGTGTTATCTTGTCTTGTAGGAATGAAATTGATGAGCCCGGTAGTGAAGACAATTTGTTTAATGAAACAAGTATTTGTATAACTTGATTCAATCTTGGTCTTGGACTTCTTGAAGTTAAATCATGAGATGATTCTCAATGTTCTTTTCGAACAGGGAATAAAGAGTGTGTGTGTGTCTTGAATCTTTGAAGATTGTTGAATCATGAATCAGAGTTATCTTTTGAGGTGCAGAATGTATGAACTTGGCTTTGATTCTTCAATCTTCAATTCTTGAGCGAAATTCTACTTCTTGAAATGAATTATCATGAACTTGTACTCTCCCCCTTGATGTATGCATTGGAGCTTCTTGGAAGAGGATAATGAAGTCAAACAAGTCTTTATGCTTTCTTGGAAAAAAATATTACTGTATGACTTGAAGATCTTGAATGAAGTATGTTAATGAAGACTCTTTTAAAGCTTTACTTCTTTGACTTGAATCTTCTAACCAATCTTACAACTTTTTGTAGCTTTGATCTTTGTCACATTGACTTGAACACTTTGGAGAGTAAACATCTGAATGAAGTTTGGATAAGTCTCTTATGAAGTAATCATGCTCCCCCTCAATTCATGAGAATAAACCTTGTTGGAGCATCTTTGAACATTTGTTCCATCTTGAGAGAATATCCTTTCATCTTCGATTTCATTCTTATCTTTGTATTCATTTTAGTTCTTCTTTTTCAAGTCAAGATCTCAATCAACTAAAATCTAGTGAACATTTGAGCTCAATTGACTGAAATGTTTTGAAAATCTTTGACACATTAACCTGAACGATCCATAGCTCGATTTTGTGTAATTTTCATCCAATTTTCGAATTTTTATACACAAACAAACACCTCTTCACATACTAACTCCATAATTGCACAAACCAAGCACAAACTCTTCTCCATCAAATTATTCTTATTTCTTTCCTAATCAATCATAATCTTTTTCTCCCCCTCATAATGACAAAGTTGGAAACCAATGTCATTATGCAAACATTGATTGATAAATTGCTAAAAGAAATATCACAATCCAAAACTAGATTCACATGGAGAAATATCAACCATCAACGCATCAACCCAAACCATTAGCCCAACCCAAAGAATCCTAAGGGTAACTAAAATGTAAGGTTGAAGTTGTTGATACAAACGTTATAGTATGGTGTTGGTGGTTTTTGTGTTTGTGAGATGAGAAATGAAACCGGATAAGAATGATCTGTTAACATGTTCAAAAATCAAAAGGATTAATGAAATGACCGATAGAAATGTATAACATTTTTCGAATTTCCTATGTTTCATTGAGACATGCACAAAGCAATGTTCTAACATAGTTCGGTCTGTGCACTAGATTGCTCCAAAGAATATAAATCATGGTTAGTACAGCCGAAGCGTTCAATAACCACAATCTATTATCCTTAAAGACTTTTAGGTAAAATCCGAGGTCACGGTTAGACTTCTTGGTAACTCAATAATCACATAAATGTAATTATGAGACCTACGTTCAACGTTGGAAAAGATGTTAGCATTGGTAGGATTTCCATTTGATCATCGTGGAATATCAATTAAGATATCACTACAAATGTCCCGGCTATATCACATAGATAAGCAATAATATCACAAAGATATGACTCGAATGTGTCTTAAAGAAATGAATAATGATCAAATTAATGATCAATCAAGATAGCTCTAGACACAACGTGATCAAATGAAGTTGGGGACTGGAGCAGAATGTTGCCTTTATTCAATATCAACATCTTCCAAATGAAGAGTCAATAGAAATGTGAAAATCTCCGTGAGATTTGAAACAAGTATTTATTAAGAAACACTTGAGTGGTTAGGTAAAGATGTGCATCGCTTCACTAGGTCCATGAAGTCTTTATCGAGATATCAAAAATGACATCCGATAAATAGTGTTTAACCCGGCGATTTGAGAATTTAGGGAAGGGTATCATTTCTTTTAACCCTTTTCTCACAACATATCACCTTAACCTCTCACTTTTCGACTTTACTCCCTCCAACCTATTTACACGAAACCATCATCACTCAAAATACCCTTACAATCTAATGAAAGAATTGAATACTCCGGGGTTAGAACTTATCGGCGATGATGAAGTTCATGGAGTGAACGAATCGCTCATGTGCAAACCAATCACCGAACTTCAATTGATGAAAAGTCATTTTGAAAAACATCAAACGTGCGTATGAAAAGATTTAAAACACATTTGAAGTTTTGAAAGTTTTGAAATCACAAACTCCCTCTTAATCTATGCAAGAATAGATCAAAATGTTTTTCATAGAAAGGTAGAGAAAAAATTGGTTTTTGTGAAATCAAAAAGAGTAAAATCTTGGTCGTGATATATACTGAAAAGTTTGAGAGTCTAACGTGAACAAGATTTTTCAATTGAGAAACACAAAGTTTTGCTTCATCAACAATGTTAATAATAAGAATGCTAGGGAGTACACAAAGGCGTTCGATCCTTCGCATCTTACATCAACAAGTTGGATGCAATAAATCATTTAAGCAAACTTGTTTTGAAAGCAATCAACTGCTATGACACATACATCTTGATATAAGATCACTTGGAAGTACACAAAAGCGTTCGACTCCTTGTTTTCTTATATCAATCTATATGTATAACAACAGAATCTTAAAAATGAATAATTCATGAAGATTTAAAATTTGATAACTTTAAATAAAGTATTTGAAGAGCGGGTTACATACAGAGTATATGTAAGCCTCTTTGAAATAAATAAAACTACGAAGCACGGGTTATACACAAAGTATGTATAAGCCACTGTGAAATAAATAAAACAATGAAGTACGGGTTACATACATGGTATATGTAAACCATTTTGAGATACATAAAAATAAAGAAAATCTTTTTGTTATTTTTCAAAATTTTATATTTTTGTATTTGATTTTGTCTTTTCAAATTTTGTATTTTGTTTTTGTAGAATATATCAAGAACAAAATAATTAAAGGTTCAAGATTTAACATGCCAAGCTTAGAGATAAGAAAGTTAAACCTCTTTTCGTCCAATGGTTTTGTGAACAAATCTGCAAGTTGATAATCAGTTCCCACAAAGTAGAGCTCGATGTCACCTTTCTCAATATGATCTTTGAGAAAATGATATCTCACATCAATATGCTTTGATCGAGAGTGGTTTACTGAGTTGACAGCAATAGCAATGGCACTCTGAGAATCACAGTAAATAGGAATATGATCATATTTCAGACCATAATCAGTTAGTTGCGTCTTCATTCATAACACTTGAGCACAACAACTAGCCGCAGCCACATATTCAGCTTCAGCCGTTGATAGTGACACACAATTCTGTTTCTTGACATAAGTCATGCGTCTCATATAACATATGCATCTCGTTAAGTGTGACATAAGTCGCACCCGACTAGATGAACCACCATTCAGTAGTGCATCAATGTCGTTAAGGAATGGCAAGCCAATCCAGGAGTAATCCGTATGTTCAATGACAATGGGGCTGGTAAGACCTCCCGTATTACTCTTCACGTTGTACCATGTTGCAAGGAGCCATCCAAGCAACCACATCAACGCACTTAACCAGGCTAGGGCAAGTACGGGTTAAGCTTAACACTTTCACATCAAATTTACGAGCTCGATTTCACATCACATATAGTTTAGGTGTTTACACAACCTAAACAATCATCACATATACATCTTTTACGTTTGGGCCCTTAAACGTGCACGTGTCATGGCAACTTAATATGTCTAGTGAACTAGATGAACAAGCCATGTAATCATGCACATTTCACATATCATCATCATACATCACATTTCATAGCATTTCATTTCATATCATCACATCGCATACATTGTTACATCACATACATCGTCATATATCATTGCGTATCGTATATCATTACAACATTGCATAACATTTATCATCTTAGATCGTACATCATTTCATATCATATCATCTATTAAGCATACATAACATCTCATAGCAATATGTATCATTGGGGTAGCATTTCAGGCTTTTATATACATCTACATAGCTCATATCACCTCCCGTATAATCCCGAATACCCATAGGCAAACAAGTAACCATTTGGGATGTTATTATATGAAAACTATGTTTATGTTGAACCCTCAGCGTGTCAAAGTAGTGTATCTTACCTCGTAGAAGCACACAACAAATGATAACGTAAGTTACCGAGCTTTGCAAGTATTCCCGACTACCTATAATCATTAAACGACATAATGAGCTAATAAATACCCACTCACTTATGTTCATGACTCACGTCTAAATACCTATAAACATGACTCATGACAATGCTTGATGCATCGGACATTCGATTAATACTTTAAAGCTTACATAACTCGACGAAACTCGGGATACACTCACTAAATTAACCTTTCTGGAAACTTGACATTACAATCATCTTTCAAAAACATTTCCATTAGAAAGTAGACTCTCTCACGATTCCGTGGATATCTTATTTGTCAAAAACGGAGTTACGGTTCAAAAGCTATGGCCATTTGAAAATTCTGTCGCTATTGCGTCGCAACTACCAAGTTGCGTCGCAACTAAAGGTCACTGTTTTCTAGTTGCGCCGCAGCTTAGTAGCTGCGCCGCAGCTAGTCCCGGTTCTGTACAAAACTCATTGTTTAACCTCCAAAACTTAACCAAACACACCCCAAACGACCCCAAACCTTATGAACGACTTTTGTACCTCAAAATTCATCATTTTATGGCCATAATTGATTTGCATCACAATAACAAACGTTTTAGGTTACCGAATCGATCAAAACACACGTTTATGACTCCAATCAACCCTCTAAAGACCTAGATCAGTTATGGAACGAATCAAGGGATTGAAAGGACACGAAATCAATGTAATAATACCCCAAATACCTGTAGATTACAAGAAGGATGCAAACTATGGATCAAAACCTCTTCAAATCATTAAGAAACGAGCAAAACGCGTGAGGATTGATCAAGGAATTGGAGGGCGGCTAGGGCTTGCAAAAGAAAGGCTAGGAACTGAGATGAGAATGTGATTAGGGCTTAATGAACCTTTAATCAGCTGGAGCATCTTTCCTAATCTCACACTTAAGTCCTTCCACTATTAAACATCACATTTAAGGCTTAAACGACTTAGCGGGAATACTTACCGACACCTTTAACACATCTTAATCATCTTTGACATCTTAAACACATTAACATATACGTCATTAAGGCATTGAAGCCTTCTATATATGGCACATTAATTACATATAAGCATTAAATCTCCTAGAGACTTAACGGACACGTTGTGTTGACTTAACGACTCAAATCAACCGTTGATTAAAAAGTTCAGGATGTTACATTGAATCCAGTATCCCTAGGATACCAGAGATCTAAATTGGGTGTACCCTTCAGATAACGAAAGATTCGTTTCACAGCTTGAAAATGTAAATCAGTTGGAGCAGCTTGATACCTAGCACAAATACATGTTGCAAACATTATATCTGGGCGAGATGCTGTAAGATACAACAATGAACCAATCATACTTCCATATCTCTTTTGGTCAAATGGTTTCTCATTTTTATCAGCATTTATGTTTGTTCGAGCAGCCATTGGGGTACAAATTGATGAACATGAAGTCATATCAAACTTTTTCAACATGTCATTTATGTATTTACCTTGTGATATAAAAATACCAGTTGGTAATTGTTTGATTTGAAGACCCAAAAAGTAGTTCATTTCCCCAATCATGCTCATTTCAAAATGATTAACCATAAGAGATGAAAAGTTTCGGCAAAATGTTTCACTGGTTGACCCAAAAATAATGTCATCAACATATATTTGGACAAGAAGAACATGCTTACCTTGTTTGCGAATGAACAGGGTAGGGTCAATTGTGCCTTTGGTAAAGCCACCTCCTAGTAAGAAAGTAGTTAAGGAATCATACCATGCGCGGGGTGCTTGCTTAAGACCGTATAGAGCCTTGTCTAACCTGTAGACATGGTTTGGTCTTTGAGGATCAACAAAACCTTCTGGTTGTTCAACGTAAACTTCTTCTTTGAGGTCACCAATCAAGAAAGCAGTCTTCACATCAATTTGAAACACAGTGAAGCTTCGGAATGCGGCATAAGCTATGAAAATTCGAATGGCCTCCATTCTTGCAACTAGAGTAAAAGTTTCGTCGAAGTCAACACTAGGTTGTTGGCAATAACCCTTTGCAACAAGCCGAGCTTTGTTTCTTACTACCACTCCATTCTAATCCTTTTTGTTTTTGAATCTCCACTTTGTTCCGATTGGCTCAGCCTTTCTCGAATTTGGAACTAATCTCTATACTTTCAGTCTTTCAAACTGTGTGAGTTTTTCTTGCATAGCCTTAACCCACTCTGGATCACGAAGAGCTTCAGAGACAGTTACTCCGTTTGTAAATCTCCGGCTTGTAAATCTCCAATTATTTGATCAGTAGGATGATTTTTCAACATACGTGACCATTTGCGATCATGAGGAAGAGGATCTTGTTGTTGAATATCAACATCATCATCATTAAAACCTGAGTTTTGTTGAGAGATGGAATCATAGCTTGGTAGAACTGCTTCCTCATAGGATGGATGATCGAAGTCAAGTGGCACATACACATTTGGAGTGTTCATCGGATTTCTTGTCTGAGTAAATTGGGTAGGTTGTTCTTGAACATTTACTTGAGAAGAATTATCAGGAGAGGGCGGTGAAGAAGAATCATTAGAAGAGGATGAAGAACTACTACTTGAAGAAGTAGCACCTTGCTCAGAAGAACTTGATGATGATTCATGATTGTTGTCAGGAACTGGATCATTTGTCTGAATTGGTTCAACGATGACTCGAGGTTCTTCATCATGAATCGGTTTGGAATTGTAGAATTCTTCAAAAAGAATATCTAATTCATCACTTGTTGGAGTTGGAAACTTCTTGAATTTAGATGCTAAAGTAGAAGTCCTTGTAGAATTACTTGAAGCACTTGCATCATTACTTGTTGGTAGCGAACTTTCTTGTTCAAAGATCATGCCCGACATCTCATCAAACCAAACATTCATTGTTTCTTGAATTGTATTTGTTCGGCGATTGTAGATTCGGTAGGCAATTGATGTCTTGGAATAACCAACAAAGTAACCTTCATCGCCTTTCTTCTCGAACTTTCCAAGGTTCTCCCGATCATTCAAAGTATAACAAACACACCCAAAGATATGAAAATAGTTGATGTTGGGTTTGCGTTTGTTAACAACCTCATAAGGAGTCTTCTTGAAACGCTGATTGACAATGGACCGATTCTGAGTGTGACAAGCAGTGTCAACAGCTTCAGCCCACATATTTGATGGTAACTTGGAATAAGCAAGCATTGTCCTTGCTGCTTCCACTAGCGTTCGATTTCTCCTTTCAACAACACCGTTTTGTTGTGGGGTACGAACCGCAGAGAATTGGTGAGTAATGCCCTTGGATTTACAAAACTCATCAAAAACGGCATTCTTGAACTCAGTACCGTTATCCGAATGGATGTAACGAACTTGTAGTTGAAGATTTACTTAAGTAGAAGTGATGAAATCAATCAAAATCTGAGTTGTTTCATCTTTGGATGCAAGAAACTTGACCCAAGTATATCTTGAATAACCATCAACAATAACCAAGATGTATTTCTTCCCATTTCGGCTTTGTACTTTCATCGGCCCACAAAGATCCATGTGAAGCAAATGAAGAGGTGCTAACGAATTTGGAGATTTCTTCGGTTTATAAGAAGCTCGCTTAATTTTCCCAACAACACAAGAAGGACAGACATGCTCACTTTCATTCTTATAGTCCAACAAGCTTTCAACAAGATGCTTGTTGACTAAAGTATTGATTGTTGGAAAATTTAGATGAGAAAGCCTTCTATGCCATAACCAAGAATTCTTTGACGTAGCCTTTGAAATGAGACAAATATTATCGGTTGGTTGGTTATCATCGAGATTGACGGTAACAAGATTATCATCGCGGTCACCACAAAGAATGTCAACTCCATCTAGAGTTTGGACTTTGCAAAGAGATTGTCGAAAAAGAACTTGAAGATTGTTGTCACAGAATTGTCCAACACTGAACAAGTTATGACTTAATCCTTTAACATAATGAACTTTCTTGATGACAATTTCATTGCGTTCAATGTCTCCATAACCTAAGATAGGAGCGAAATTGTTGTTCCAAAATCGAACAGTTCCCATGAATTGTTCGATAAAGTTCTTGAGCAATGCTTTATTGCCAGTCATGTGTTTTGAAAACCCGGAATCGAGTATCCAAACACAGATGGTTATTTCCTGCAATCAAAGAAATTTAACCGACTTTAGGTACCCACTTGAAGACGGGTCCTTTGTGGTTAGTTAACACAGGCAGCGTATATAACTTAGGAATAGCATTCAAACATGCTTTGGAATCAACATAAGCATTAACAAGCACATTATCAATAAACACATTTGGATAAAAAGTACGAACATTCACACATGAATTAAAAGTAACATGTCTACAAGCATTCAAATAAACCACATGAGAACAGGAATTAACATTGTTTACAACCACACAAGGCCTTGCCTTGGCACCATTAACGTTGTTTAACAAAGATGACTTAAAAGATGAATTGTTTGAATTAACAGAAACATTCTTCTTGTTCTCAACATTAGTGAACTTAGGTACTAATGACTTAGCTACCCATTTAGTATCACTATTTATGCTCTTTCCACCTGTTGAATTGACACTAAGAAGATTAGAACGAGGAGTTTTGAACACTTTCATCTTTTTAGAGTCTTTTGGAGGTGAGGAAACTTCTTGTTTCTATGGTTTATCATGAGAAAACCATCCATATCTATCCCTATATCTAGTTGCACCATTAGAAGTATCCCTAGTTAGCGAAATTGAGCTAGACTTAGACACCTTAGGTAATGAGCTAGATTGAGAGTTAGATGAAGAAACATTAGGATTGTCTTTCGGAAGTTTCACTTTGGTGTACTTTGTTCTGGGAATGGTCTCAGCTTGTTTGGTTTTGACATGCTTATCCGGGGTAGGACACTTTGGTTCAGTCTTGACGAGTTTGGAGTTAACTCGTTTCTTTGAATAATATGAAGTTGGAGCTTTGGAGAATGGTTTTTGAGATTCCTCTTTTGTTTCAACCTTGATTTTGGTAGATTCAATCTTTTTCTCAGTTTCTGAATCAAAAACATATTCTCTCTCCATGAATTTATCAAAATCATCTTTTGTGAAAAGTTTCACTGGAGGTCGATTATTTTTAAATTCTTTTGAAATTGTTGAAAAATCAGGAATCTTGGGGTCCAACTTCACATCATGGGTAGGCTCAGAATTTAGGTCAACTTGAACTGACACATCTTTGGTCTCACAAGAAATTTGAGTAGAAGTATCAACACCTATACTAGTACTAAGCTTAGGGTGAACGACTAACTCATCAAGAGTATCACAAGTAAAAAACCTATAGAAGTACCATATCAAAACTAAACTATGCGCAAGTTCTTCATTAGATAAATCAGATTGCACATAATCATCAGCTATAACAGTAGCAGCATTTTGACATGAACATTCAAGAGAATCAGTCAAGGTCTGAGTGGAGGTATCGGTAGATGAAACACATGTAGTCTGGGTAGAATGGTCTACTAAAGCACTTAGGTCAGTTTGAGTAGAAACATTCACACAAAGTTTCTTAGTATCCACAACAACCAATTTATCCTCCGAATTCGGACTTTGAGACTTGAGATGATTGATAACTTTTTGTTGAGATTCCACCTTTTGTTGTAAACCTTCTATTTGTTTTTCCAAAATAGTAGATGGAATATACATTTTAGTTGGTTTAGGTGAATCACCAATGGACTCTTGGTTTTGAAAATTTGATGCTATTTCTTCCAGTTTAAAAATTGAAGATTCTTTAGATTTGTATGAGGCATTTATAGCATCATAATTAACCAAAAATTCATCTTTAGGTATTTTCTCAACTTCATCAGTCTCAAATTCGTTATCCAATGGACGAATAAATTGTTGTACCATACCAAGTCGAAGGAATTTTACATCATACAAAGGTTCAATTTGGTCTTTGGCTTTTTGTAATGGAGTGATATTCTCAAATCCCAACCCGTGAAGAAGATCCGATTTGTCAGTTTTTGACTTGTTAAAATAGGCATGGAAATCCAAGAGAGGGTTTTGTTCAACTTTATATAACTTTTCTTGATAGAAAAGTATATTCTTTTTAAATTCCTCAACTTGTTTTTCAAGATTTTCAATCTCAACGCCTTTTAGAAAACAAGTGTGATTTAAGTCGGAAATCTTTCTTTCGAGTTCAACACTGTTTGGTTTAGCTTCTTGGAGCTTTTTATTAAGAATATCAACATCCATTTGTCTAGCATTTGCCCGAAGCCATTCATTGGTCTTTTGAATTTCAAGATCTTGATTGGGTTTTTCAAGATCATGAATGGTCTTTTTAAGATTATGACATTTGTTCAATAACTTAGAATCAGGAGAGGCATTCAACTCACATTCTTTAACCAACACTTGGTCTTTATATGATTGAAAGTCTTGTTTAATAGCATCATGTTCAAAAAGTAATTTTGAATGATCTTCAAGAAGTTTTGAAAATTCACTTTCAAACAATGAAATACTATTTTGTAACTTTTTGTTTTTGTTGGCTAAAGACTTAATATGAGTTGTCAAGTTTGACAAAGCTAATCTACATGACTCTTTATCCTTAATTGATGAAAAAGTAGAGTCGAGATTTATCTCATCATCCGGGTACTCATCATCAGTGCTTTCTGCTTCAAAAACCTTGTCCTTGGCCAACCTTGCCATAAAGTAAACATTAGCAGAGAGATCTTCATCTTCATCATCGGAGAGTAATAGCCATTTGTCATCTTGAGCAAGCAATTCATGACCGACTTCCACTTGTTTGGCTAACAACATCTTCTGCTTGTAGTACTCATAGTTCCGCTTCCGAGGTTGCTTGCAATCAATAGCAAAATGACCTGGTATTCCACAATTGTAGCACTTTTTGTCTGATGCTTTACCCTTCTCAACAACTTGTTTCTCATTAGCTTCCTTCTTCTCACCATATTTTGATCCACTTGCTTCACTGTAACAACCGCCTTAGAAATAATTTAAATAAATCCATGATATGTTCTAGTTTCGAATATGTGCTCACATAAAGGTCTATTCAATCTTAAATCTTAAATTATAAGACGCGTCTATGGTAGAGTGATAAGAATATTAGGTTTCAAGACGTAAGCGATTGTATTCAAGAAATTCTAGTCCGAAAATGTTCCATTTAGACCCTACATTTATTAGAATCATTAATTATGGGAGAACTATAAAAGGGTTAGAAAACCCCATTTTCCATTTCTTCACCATTTTCTCCCCATCTCACCTCTCTCTCTCTCTAAAAACACACAAACATACATTCACCATCTTCACCCACAAAAATTCATCATTTGATTTTGAGTTGTTAAACCAAGATTTCTTGCATTTTAAGCTTCCTTGTGATAATCAAAACATATTTCTAGCATCGATTTTTAGGTAACCACAACAAATTTTGAGATTTTCATCAAAATAAAAGTTTATTTTTCAAGTGTATGTTCTTGATGATTTGGTCCATTTTTGGTGTAAAAATCGTGTTAAAAGTTAGTGAGGTTTGTGTCTAAAAGTGGTTAGTAACCTTTTCGTGATCAAATTTGGGTCGTAAACATGTCTTAATCTTCAAAACCCTCGTTTTTGTTAGAATAGTCCCAAATTCGTCCTAAAAACACTTAAAACGAATTTAGTATCCTAGAAACGAATTTAAGTCTTCCAAAACGAAGTTAAGCTTCAAAACGAACTTAGCAAACGAACTTAAGCTCCAAACAAACTTATGTCCTCAAACAAATTTAAGGTCTATCTTCGTTCAGATACACCTTACGAATTTAAGGTCTATCTTCGTTCAGATACACCTTACGAATTTAAGGTCTATCTTCGTTCAGATACACCTTACGAATTTAAAGTCTATTTTCGTTCAGATACACCTTACGAATTTAAGGTCTATCTTCGTTCAGATACACCTTACGAATTTAAGGTCTATCTTCGTTCAGATACACCTTACGAATTTAAGGTCTATCTTCGTTCAAATACACCTTACGAATTTAAAGTCTATTTTCGTTAGTTGTAGAAATCAGATTTTTATACTTAGTTGTAATCCAAGTCTATCATGTTCAAGGAAACCTTAATTAAGGTATAATCAAGACATATTCGATCTTGTTTATCAAGTGCGAGTTCAAAGACGTTCATTACGAGTCTAGTGTATGAAAAACACTGTTGAGTCAAACATTTAAAGATCTTTAGTGAACCAAATCATCAGTACATCAAGGACACTTAGTGAATAAATAATCACGAGAACTAATACATGTATCCATCTATGCTCAATGGTTTGTGATTAGGTTGACATCAAGACATACTTGGACTCGAGTAGATATATTTTACTATATCTGTGCTTATACTCTGTGCTCGTAGAACTACGTTTAGCAGATCACTGTGAGTCTTCGTAGCCCCTTTTTCTTTACTTATTTCGGGGTGAAAGGAATACTACTCATGCTTTCATACATGTCGTAACTACTTTTACTACTCTTCGGCTATTTGACTACTTGATACTACTAGCCGGTCCTATTGAGGATTGTGTGTGCTCTATTGATACTATTAGCCTGTCCTATTGAGGATTGTGTGTGCTCTAATGATACTACTAGCCGGTCCTATTGAGGATTGTGTGTGCTCTGTTGATACTATTGGCCGGTCCTATTGAGGACTGTGTGTGCTCTATTGATACTATTAGCCGGTCCTATTGAGGATTGTGTGTGCTCTATTGATACTATTAGCCGGTCCTATCGAGGATTGTGTGTGCTTGCTTACTAAGTTGGTCACTAGCCACTACATACTACTTTACACTTGAGATCTATTGACGGCATAAAATGCTTTTATACTACTTGTTTATACTCAAACCTACGAACTCACCAACCTTTGTGTTGACTCTTTTAAGTATTCCTTTCAGGTAATCAGGCTAATCGTGGCTAGGATTGGTAGCATGGGACTCGTAGCAGACTTCAGGCTTAGGATTTGGAGTTTTGCTTGCATTCTTATGTGATAGATGGCAATATGCCTAACTGTTTCCCCTGCGTGGGAACTTATCTTACTATTTGTTTGAATGATGTAGAACTTATGTTTGACATTTATGTTTGGGAACTATGATTGTGATTTGAACTATGTAAGCAACTATTTATGTTTAATCTATGCACTCATTTAACTTTTCCTATGTAACATCCATGTGTGCGTGTGCTTTATCTTACATCCCGAGTTTTCCGCCTAGTCGGGGTGTTACATTCACCTTGCCCATAACTCTTAGGATGATTGTGATCTTTCTTGGGAAATGCACTTGTAGAAGAAGTGCGGAGATTGTTGTTTGTTGGCCTTGCTTTGTAAAATTTCTTCTTCAAATGCTTTGTTATTGCGGCAAGAGCTTGATATAGTTCATCTGAAACACCATCTCTTGAAGCCATCAAATCATCTCCCTCCTCATCAGATGGAGAAACAACTACCATTTGCCTTTTAAGAGCTTCAGAAACCTTCTTTTCAACAATCAAAGCCAAAAAAGCTAAACTTCGAACTAGAGATTTAGATCGAATTGGAACTTGAAATTTGACAGGAATGTGTTTTAAACTATCACGAATCTATTGGTGAACAAAAAAACTATGATTTTATGAGATTTGATAGGCGAAAATTGAAGAAAAAGTGACGTGAAGAAAAACGGTTTTGTTTTTGAAATTTTGATGAATCTGTGATCGAATTCAGTAATGGATCGATATCAGAATGATGTTTGGCTTTGATACCACATGTAGTTAACACGATTTCAGCCCTGGATTCACAGATTCAATGGCAGATTTGGTGTGTGTGTGTGTTCTTGGTGTTTTAGTGTGTGTTTCTAGAGAGAGAGAGAGGAATGATTGGAATTAAGTGTGTGTAAAGTTACAAGAAATGAATGAAATGGGTGAAAGGCTTAAAGTTCTTATGATTTTTAAGGTGTGAGGGGTTATTTATAGTCTAACTATACATTTATGCTAATTATCACATCTAGTCCCTCAACCTTAGAAATCATTCATCTATGACTTAACAACAACTATGTCCACTAATCTTAAATTACAATTTATCACTATTTTGAATTTCTAACAACTTGTCCAGTAGAAGTGTTCAGTGAGGATTTCTCCAGTCTTGTTAATGCCAAAATGGCCAGCTAAACCTCTTCCATGTGCTTCCCTTATCAATAGATCACGGATAGAACCCCTTAGAATACACAATTTACCATTTTTAAATAAGAAACCATCTTGAACAATAAATGGTCCTTTTTGGTGAGGTTTAGTGAGACGATCAGAAAAGTCTGGATCAGCAGCATACAACTCCTTAATGAAAGAAAATCCAAGAACTCTTGCTTCCAGAATGGACAATAATGAATATCGTCTGGAGAGTGCATCAGCAACAACATTAGCCACTCCAGCCTTATGTTTTGAAACAAATGAATAAGATTGCAAAAATTCCAACCATTTTGCATGTCTGGCATTAAGCTTGTGTTGACCATTAATGGACTTCAGTGCTTCGTGGTCAGAAAATAAAACAAACTGTTTTAGCTTCAGATAATGTGACCAGTGAGTGATAGCACAAATAATTGCATAAAACTCTTTATAATAAGTGCTATACTTCAGTTTTGAGCCATTAAGTTTTTCACTGAAATATGCAACTAGACACCCTGCTTGCACCAGAACTACACTAATACCCACACCACGGGTGTCACACTCTAACTCAAATAACTGATTAAAATCTGGCAAAGATAATAGTGGAGCTGAACTGAGCTTTTCCTTTAGTGATTCAAATGCTAACTGGGCTGAACTTGGCCAGTCAAATACGCCTTTCTTCAGACAGTCAGTGATTGGAGCCACTACTGTAGAGAAATTCCTGATAAACCTTCTATAAAAAGGTGCCAGTCCATGAAAACTTCTTACTTCAGTAAGTTTAGTAGGAATTGGCCATGATCTAATGGCTTCCACTTTTGAAGGATCCATGGAAATTCCTTCTTTCGACACCACATAACCAAGAAATATTACACTTCCTACCATAAAATCACATTTCTCCAGTTTACTATACAATTGGTGTCTTCTCAGTAAATCAAACACTCTTCTCAGATGATTAACATGTTCAACTTCAGATTTTGAGTATACCAGAATATCATCAAAGTAAACAACAACAAACTGACCAATAAGTGGTTTGAGAACTTCATTCATCAGTCTCATGAAAGTACTGGGAGCATTAGATAAACCAAAAGGAATTACTAACCATTCATAAAGGCCTCCTTTGATTTTAAAAGCAGTCTTCCACTCATTTCCATCTTTCATTCTGATCTGGTGATAACCACTTCTAAGATCAATTTTGGAAAACACACTGGAGCCATGTAACTCATCAAGCATATCATCCAACCTGGGAACGGGATATCTATACTTAATAGTTATATTATTTATGGCTCTACTATTAACACACATTCTCATCAAACCATCTTATTTTGGGACAGGGAGAGCTGGACCTGAGCAAGGACTTATACTGGCTCTCACATACCCTTTAACAATCAACTCATCCACCTGACTTTGCAACTCCTTTGCATCAGTTGGTGAACATCTGTAAGCAACTTTATTTGGGAGGACTGAACCAGGAACCAGGTCAATCTGGTGTTAAATACCTCTTACTAGCGGTAAACCTTCAGGTAGGTTTTCAGGAAAGACATCAGGGAACTCTTTCAGTAGAGACTTCAGGAGACCGGGGAATCCAGTGAACTCCTTCTCTTCAGTACACTCAAGCACCAGTAACATCATAACTGGAGAGCCTCCAGTTAACTCTTCTTCAACTTCAGTTTGAGACATAAATAAAGACTTGTTGGGCTGGTCCTTCTTATTAACTTTTAATAACTCATTGGGTTTCAGAGAAGTCAAAGTGATTTTCTTACCACTTACAAATAATGAATAAGAATTCATGCGACCATTATGAATCACATAATTATCAAACACCCATGGTCTATCCAACAAAATATGACAAGCATCCATAGGAACAACATCACAAACAACTTTATTTTGATAAATAGATCCAATGGAAAAAGGAATAGTAACTTGTCGATTAACTTTTACCTCAGATCGTTCACTAAGCCATTGCAACTTGTAAGGAGGGGGATGCTTAACTGTAGGCAATTCTAGTTTTTCCACCATATAAGTTGAAGCAACATTAGCACCACTCCCGCCGTCAATGATCAGACTACACACCTTGCTTTTAACAGTACATCTGGAATGGAAAATATTTTCTCTCTGGGCAGTGTCAACTACAACTTCATTAGTATGCATTACCCTTCTTACCACTAGTATCTCTCCGACATTTGCACCTATGCATGTCTCTTCAGTTTCATCTTCATCATACACTGGTTCATCTTCTTCAGTGTCAACATCTGGTAAGCTTTCAATCTCTTTAGCAGTGAGTGCTCGCTGGTTAGGACATCGTGCCTGGAAGTGACCAAAACCATGACACTTAAAACATTTTTTTCCAACTGGCACCTTGAATCCTCCGGTTTCCTTTTTTTTGCCTCTGAAGGACTATTGACCAGTTATACAGGGCTTCAGAACTGATTAACTAACTGGTTGACTAGAACTGGAAGAAGTCTTAGTAAAAGGCTTGTACTGGACCTTCTTCTTCAGTTGCTTCTCAATCTGGAGAGCCAATTTGCAAGCACCTTCATATGTCGAGATGGGCTGCAATTCTATCTTCTCAGTAATAGATGCATTCAACCCACCAAGGAATCTGGCAATAGTATGTTCTTCAGCTTCTTTCACACCAGTTCGAGTCTTCAGTTGTTCAAATTCCCCGATATACTCCACAACTTCTTTTGAGCCTTGCTTCAGATTGTTCATCTGAAGATATTGATCTTTCTTGTACGACTGAGGAAAAAATCTCTTCTGCATAACTTCCTTCAGTTTGGACCAGGTTTTGATTCTTCTTTTCCCTTTATAATTTCTTTCATATTATCATACCAGGATGAAGCATACTTTTTCAACCTAATAATGGCAACCTTAAAACTTTTCTTATCATCATACCCTTTTATCTCCATTATTCTATCCATCACCTGAACCCATTCAAAATAATCTTCAGGATTTGAAGAACAAATAAAATCTGGTGGATCTATTTTTATATCTTTAGTATCATCCTTATGTCTCCTATGCCTTCTTCTAGACTGATTAGACCCATCATCAGAATCACTAGAGGATCTATGAATACTATCAGATCTATCACTAGGATCTGGAGATTCATCATCCCTCTCACCTACAACACGTTCCCTATTGAACCTTAAACCACCATCTTCTAACAGATTAACAACCCTACCAAGTGTTTCTTGTTGATCTTCAATCTGCCTATCTCTCCTAGCATTATGAGCTTCTTCTAATGTCATATTTCTTCTATAAGCCATTAATACTTAACATTCAAACTCAACAATAACAGATCTAAACAATAGACAACCAAACAACAAAACCCACGGACAAAAAGATTAAGAAACCTTTTTCTAACCTGTCTCTGATACCAATTTGATGCGTAAAACACGCAATAACTCAAGCACAGCGGAAATTAAACAAAATGGAATTAGATATTTTTGGTATTTTCTGGATTTTATGAAATAAACAATAAAACAAGACGATAAATAAAATGATAGATAACAAATCCACCACCAAGACTCATAAAGGCCAAACCTTCGGAACCAAGGATAAAGGAAACAATCCAACCCACCACTATGTTTGATAAAGGTCTAGCCACCACAAACACAGATAAAGGAATCGAAGATTTTGGATCTCACCACTATAATTGATAAAAGACGAACCACCACAATTATAGATAAAGCGATCACTCCAAACCACCAAGATCAAATATCTATAAAGGTAAATGAAGATTTTTAAGAAATAGAGGCTGCTCTATTAATTTCATTCAACTCAACATAATCTAATTTCTTACAAGTAAAATGAGCCCCTATTTATAGATAACTATCTACCTAGGAATCATCGAAATTATAGTAAAAAAAATAAGGAAATAAAATAAATAAAAGGCTAGCACATGGTGGGGACAACCACTAACAAAATAGACCAATAGAAAGAGCACACATAAAGCTTCTAGAAATATTCCTTTTGCAGTCGAACCCATAAACCGTTAGGAATAACGTTCTCACACGCCCCTCTTTTGTCTTTATCACAACTGTCATTCACCTTCTCTTATTGGGTTCACCAGACACGTGACGTCATAACCATTCTATCATTTGGAAACTGGAATATAAATCTGGAGCATTCATCTGGGGTGCTTCAGTCCCATTGGAGTGCTTCAGTGAACTTTACTGGCGCGTCACGGCTTATTGTCACTGGAACCCCCTTCCACTGGAGAAGTGTTACCACTTGAGACTGGACTGGTTCAGTGAAGACTTGTCTAAAATGAGCCACTGCCAGTAGAATCAACATGGCTTGTTCAGATGGCATCACCAGTTCACTTTCCTTCAGTTCATTTCTATTCTCCAGTTCACTGGTGCCTACCAGTTCATTGAGCCTTGCCATTTCCGCATCAACTATCTATTGATTTTGATCTACGAACAATCCACACTTGTTTGATATGAGTAGAAATTCCATCAAGCTTGACTTTTCTAGAAGCATGTAAAAATCTATATTTAGGAATCAACTTACTGCTACTAGTTAAGCACACATCACCTGAAACATGAACATTCCTTAAATTAGAAAACAAATTGGTTTTTATGTTCTTGTCAGGATTCTTCTTGATGATTTCGTTACTCTTCTGACCTTTCTTGATATTATTAGGTGACAACCAACCATACTGATCTTTATATTTAGTAATCCCTGAGGTTGTGTCTCTAACTACCTTCAAAGTGGACTTAGAGGTCGTCTGAGAACGCCTAGGAAAACTAGAATATGTATGAGTCTTCGGTTGTTTATTATCTAATAATTCATTCTGCACCGGTTTTGAAACCTTGAGGAGTTTTACTTCTTTTGGTGACTTAATTTCAGATTTAACTTTAGTCAGTGTTGGGTCACCAGAAGTCTTTAATGTATGCGAACTTGAGAAAGCTTTTGTAGGCTTTGATCTGTCAACTTACCTTGTTGGGTATGTGACGAAGAGTATGATTTTGGAATCTTTGTCTTAGTAAATTCAAGTTTATTTTCCTTTTTCTCAAAAAATTTTTTCAAAGTCAGGATTAAATTTATGATTTCCATTCACAAAATCATTGAACAACTGAGATTCTGTTTCCAATTTCACACTTGTTTCAGTCACATTTGTCTGACATGAACTTTGCTTAAATGATATTGATGCTTTCTCTTTGTCCAAAAATGATTGAAGTTTCAATTGTGTCAAAGCTAATTCCACTTTGACTTTATTAAGTTCCTCAATCACTTTTATTCGTTGTTCATTTTCCTTTTCAAACTTTTTTAGTGCATCATCAAATTCATTCAAGTAAGTTTGAGTTTCTTCTGAAAGCTTTGGAATATATGTATCAAAATAAATATCATTGGGATTGACAGAAACATCATCATATTCATCTTGATCACATTCAGTTTAAATAGAAATATGCACAACTTCAATATCAGTTTGCACAGATACATTCACAATTTCACAAATTGAACAAGTAGACTGATTTGAAGTTTTCATATTTTCAGAAGTGGTTTGCTCAGTTTCATTCACAATTTCACATATAGAACACCCTGGTTGATCACAAATGGTGGAAGTAGTCTTGGATGGGTCTTTTATGTTAACACAATGATTTTGAGTCTTCAGATTTTTTATGAGTGCTTGTTTTTCATCAAGAGACTTTTTCAAAGTATCAATTTCTTTTTCCAAAACACTTTGAGGTATATAAGGTCTGACGTTTGCAGCTTTTGGAAATGAAATAGAATTATCCAAAGGTTTTTCCTTAAAACACTCAAGTATTTCAGGAACCTCAATCTCATGATTATCTTTATTGCTTTGACACACAGGACGAGTTAAAAAATCAAATGACTCATCAATTAACTCATAATTGAAATAAACATTTGCACCCTTCTTTAGAAAATCATTTGCCTCAACATCACCATGACTTCGTCTAACAAATTGATCAGTCATCCCACTTTTCATATGAGATTCTTTATACAAGGATGGAACTTCTTCTTGTACTTTGAGCATATGTTCTGGATTGACATAACCTAACCCTCAGTTGAATTGAGTTTTTGAATTTCTTGGCCTATTCAAATTGATTTGTTGATAAGTTCGATTAATCTTGGACAACTTTTCTTGATAAAAATCTATTTCAGTTTTGAGGGCCTTTTTTTTTTTCAAGTTGTTGATAAAGTGAGTCTTTTATACAACAATCATATTTTAGGTTAGAAATTTTATCTTCCATTTCTTTCAAATCAGGGGTAGACTCTTTCAATTTGACCTTTAATGACTCTATGTCCTCAACCAAAGCATTTGCTCGAAGCATCTCATTGGTTTTCTCGACTTCCAATTGTTTCATGATCTTGTTCAATTCAAGAACTTTAGTTTCAAGTTCTTGTTTCTCAAGATGTAGCTTGGAATTTGGAGTAAAATTGACTGCAACTTTTTCAGATTTCAAATTGTCAAATTCCTTTTAAATTAGATCAAATTTAACTTGAAAATCATGTAAAATTTGGTCTTTTTCTTTTAAATCTTTGTTTATTTTTTAAATCTCTTTACTTTTCGTGTACCTTGTTGAATAGTTGCTTCACTTTTATTCATGTAAAATCCTAAGAGTTTCTTGGGTATTGTGATTACCTCATTTTCCTCTTCAGTATAATCTTCAGCATCACCATCAAGCTCTTTTGACTTCTTGATCTTCGTCATGAAGCACACATTTGCTGCAAGTTCACCAGTCTTGTCATCAGTGAGGTGAAGTCATTTATCATCCTCAGCTAGAAGAGCAATCCTACTTTCTTCTTGTTTTGCCAGCATGAGCTTGTATTTGTAGTATTTTGAATTCTTCTGACGAGGTTTGGTGCAATCTGTGGCAATATGACCAGGAATACCACAATTATAACACTTTTTATCCACATTCTTCTTTTCCATGACTTTCCTCTCAAACGTTTTCTCATTATCAAACTTCTTTTCACTAACTGACTCCTTGTAGGTCTCAAACTTAGGAACACTTGCATTCTTGGCATATGAGGAAACGGAGGAAGACCTAAGATGATTGTTGGTAGGTTTCTTCTTGAAAAAATTCTTTTTGAAAGCCTTTGTGAAATAAGCTAGTTCTTTGTACATTTCAAGGTCCTTTTCTCTAGCTCAAGATCACTTACTTCACTCAAATCAGAATCAGTTTCAACGTCAACTCTACATTTCCTTGAAACTCTTGAAGACTTCTTTTCAACAACTATAACCAATGGATCAGGATGAACACTTTCATCTTTTGAGTCTTCAGAACTTGATCAGTGTTCAATGTCAATTTTTCAAACAAAGTGTGAATGGTCAAGTTCCCAAAGTCTGCTTGTTGATTTTGCTGAGTCCCATAAACTTGCCACTCTTCCTCAAGATTTTTGATGAATTTGATGTTCAACTCCGTGTTGGTTCTTTTGACATCATTTTTCCTCAACTCATTGATGATATTGCAAAATCTGATATAGACATCACTTAGAGGTTCTCCTTTTAGTTGTTTGAATGTCTTATACATGTTCAAAATAGTTGACAACCTTATAGTGTTTGAAACATCAGAACCTTCCATTTGTTTCTCAACTTCATCCCAAATGTCCTTCCAGTTTCATATGAGTCAGCATTACAATATATATCTTCTGGAAGAGCTTGATAAAGATAAGCAATGGACATTTGATCCGCCTCAACACGATTTTTCTGTTCAGCATTCCAACTTTCTTCTGGTAGAGGTTCATTTTTCACTGGATTTTTGGGAATTTCAGGACCATCTTTTAAAGATTTTCTGATGTTCTTTGCATTCTTTTGGCGATTAATCCAATTCAAAAATCTTTTCTTCCATAGAGGATAAGATCCTCTAAACAACAAATGAGGTCTTCCATCCGAACCAAGAGCCAAAGCTTCTCTTGAAGACATTGTAAAAGATTTAGGAAACTTAAAAAAAAATTGAACCAGACTTGTGAAGAATGCCGAGCTCAGACTTCGGCAGATAGAACAAGATGATTTTGAAGAATTGAAAAATTTTACAACTAAAATATGGTTGTACATCACAGATTCATATGTCTTACTATCAAAGTACCAACCCTCCATATTATCCAACAAGTCCTTTCCAAACTTCTTCAAAGGAATTTCTTTGGAAAACTTGGTAGGCTCGTACTTCAAAGTAATCACGAGCCCTTTTGTCTTTGGATCTATCCTTGATTTATCCTTGACCCTTTTGCCCTCCTATGGATGATATTTTCTCTTGGCGGGATCCTTGATCTTAATGTCATTTGCAATAGACCTGGCAATATAATCTGCCCTTTCATAGCCACTAGAGTTAATTAGTTCTAGCCTAGCTAAACACCTGAAATCAACATCAGAAAGAGAGTTGATTGCTTCTGTGTTCATCTCCAAATACTGCACACTATCTGTTCTCCTGATAATCAGATATTTTATCTCGTTATCCCAATGAAAACTTACGATTCTTGAAACAGCATTTCTGGTGTAGGCATCAACTTTTTCACCCTGGATCTTGTCTTTATTGTAACATCCCAAACTTTTCGTGTTTGACTATTTGACTTTCTGTTAGTTAACATTAGGTCATTAAGTTTATGTGCCTTATATGTGATCATGTGATTTAATGTTTATATGTTTAATGTGATATGACTAATGTGATGTTTAATTTAAGTAATTTAAGTAGGATGATGTAGTTAAGTGCTTGTTAGTGTGTCAAGTCTTCCGGTAAGTGAGTTTAAGATAAGAACGTTAAATTTAGAAGTTGAGGGGTCCTAAGTGTAACTTAATGAGTGGATGGCCAGGGGTTAATGAGCAATTAGGCAGCCCTAATTGTCACAAAACTTCTGGAACGTGTGTGTGAAGAACCCTAACCGATCCTCCCTCTCTCTCCAAGTAAATTCCCTCCAAGATTTCATTGTTTCATGCAGTATTGATCCAGTTTTGTTTAGATCTTGAATTGCCTAAGTCATCTACAGGTATTATAGGTAATATTCTCTTTGAAATCTGATTATTAAAGTCGGTTGGTATTCAACCCAAGCCATGGGGTGTGGGTTGGGATAATAGATTAAACGGTTACTGATTTCATGTTGTTCGGGTGATTCAATGATTGATTTATGTTGTAAAGGATTAAAGGATTGATTGATGGATTAAAGTCATTAAAAGTGTTGTCAAAAAGGTCAATTTTGTGTCTCCAGGTCGGGCCAAAGGTTTGAGATCGAATAGGAACCGTTTAGAGCAAGTTTGAAATTAAGTTTGCTGGTCGACACCCCAGGTGCGACGCACCAAATGGGTGGTGCGACGCACCACAACCCAGTTTTGAAAAATCGATTTTCGTTTGAAGCCCGATATGCGACGCACCAAGGGCAGGTGCGCCGCATCTGCAACTGACCTGACCTTCTGTTTGAAAAATGCGACGCATCCATAGGGTGGTGCGACGCGCCTGTTGCCAGATTGCACAAAATACTTTGTTTAGCTTATATTTCGATATTATACGCGTTCTAGGTTGTCGGGAGCACTTAGCAAGCACATTAAGATACTCTTAACTTGTTGGTAAGTTGTATCAAGGTAAGATACACTACTTTGACATGCTGAGGGTTCACTGAAAGATGGTTTTCATATATTAACTTTCCATTTGATATCTTGATCGTTTATGGGTAATCGGGATACACGGGAGGTGACATGGGAAATGTAAATGACCTTTGAGGCCTGAATTGCAGTCCCTATAATATGAAATAATGTAATCTGAAATGAAATGGTCACTACAAAAAAAGTGACCTTCTAGGACTGAAATTTTAGGGACTAATATATCAGTGTTGGATACATAGTATCGGTTACTGAAAAATTAGTTACTAATACTATTAAGGACTGATATTATATTGACTGATTGTTGCGATAAAAAATTAGTCTCTGATTCATCGACACCATATCATAGACTAAATTTCAGTTACACACATCTTTGCTTGAAAAACAATTTTGGAGGGAAATTAGTCGGTGACTGAAATTCAGTCCCAACTAAAACCATAATACATGTGAAATATATTTAAGACTAATCTTCAGTTACTAAAAGGTTTGCTCAATAATAAATTTTAGAGGGAAATCTATTAGTGACTGAATTTCAGTTTCAACTAAATCTGTAATGGATAGGCAATATATTTAAGACTAAATTTCAGTTGCAAAAGTGTTTGCGCAATAGAATGTGTCAGAGGGAAATTTGTTAGTGACTAATTTTCAGTCCCAACTAAGCACCTAATGCATGGCTACAATTTAACACTAAATTTTAGTTACATAAGTATTTGCACAACAAAAGGTTTTAGATGAGAATTTTTTAGTCACTGAGTTTTAGTCCCTACTAAACCCAAAATACAAATAACATATTTACGACTAAATTTCAGTTATAAAATCTTAACAATAAAGAGTTTCTAAGGGTAATTTATTGGTGACTGAACTTCAGTTCCAATCCCGAATTTTTGCCAACATATTTGAGACTCAAATTTTAGTTACAAAAGTATTTGCACAAAATTATGTTGTCTTTCAGATGAAGATGTCATTTATTCAAAACTCATGCCCTCCTTTAATATATATATGTAAGTCCACCTAACAAGATGTACAAGAGATCAAGATATAACAAGATATAAGGTTAGACAATAATAATCACAAGTTATATCAAGAAACCCGACTGGCAAGTAAATCGAAACTAGATATGACTAGTTAGAATTACGATCCAGATAATGGATAAGAGTAATAAAGTATGATTGCTTGAAACTATATAAATTACTAAATATAATCAAGTATTATGGCAATGAGTCAAGATGTACTTTTCAATGTATTTTATTTATTGCTATAAACAAAATACAAGAGTTGTTGCGGAACAAAAATAATCACACTTGTGAAAATATCTAAACAACCCCAGAAATACAAATGATAGTCTACGAGGAATTACTCGTAAGAATACTTAGAGTAATATCACACGTTGCAATTGCCAAAGTTCCAAGCAATATTGCAAGTGTGAGAAGTCTTATATTTATAGGCAAACATGTCCTGATGACATGGCAGTATGCCGTACAAAATATGGTTGGATGGATTTGTTGAGACAAATCCATAACACGCTTGTTTAAGGTAAAGTATTTAAGTTTCTTTGATGTGACTTGACATACTTTATTCCCAACCTTTTGCTAAAACTTTCCCAATCCCAGGTTGATAGTAATTAACCGGGTAAAGGTAGTTAAAGCTGCAAAAAGACTTTCCTCGTAATCAGTGAAAAAGTGTTGTAAGTACTTTTTCACTGAGCCTCTTCAGATTCAACTTCAGGTAAGATCTTCTCTGAGCTCTGCTTCTGAGATGATCTTCTTCTTCAGTTTTCAGTCTTTGACTTTCGTTTGAACGTCTTCAGTGTTGGTTGATTCTGAATCTGAAGTGAAGCTTCAGTGAGCTATATTCTGAATGACTTCAGAATCCTAAGCAAGCTTTCTTCACTATGCCTCAACTATTTTGAACAAATTATACTTAGTCGATTTTCGACCTAACAAATTCCCCCTATTTGTTCTAAACTAGTTCATGTATTTTAGACTTCTATCTATACAAGTTTGTAAGTCTAAAAATATAAGTTTTTGTTTAAGTTGTAAAAATATTTCTAAGGACATCTCTTAGATCATGATGCCTTAAGAAAAATTTTCTAGTTTGTTTTCTAACTTAAACTATTTCCTAATAATATGATGTAACTTGTAACTATATAGAAGATACTGAGATGATTGTTCAGTTACAAGTACAGAAATGAAATGAAATGAAATGAAATGAAAAATATTTACAACTACAAATATTTACAAAGAGATACAACTACTTCTTAGCAGGCCTTGAGCCAGAAGGTGCTTCAGTAGCCTTTCTCTTGGGGAAGCTGATCTTTCCAAACAATCTTTCCTCCATCTCAACCTTGGCCTTCATATTTTGTTGGATCTTCAGCATCCAGGCGCCATTCAGATGAGACTTGTCACACAATTTTTCATTTGTAGACCCAAACACAATATCATCAACATATATTTGTACAAGTAAGATATCACTTTTCTCATGCAAGATGAATAAAGTGTTATCTATAGCACCTCTACGAAAACCATTATCTAAAAGATGTCGAGTTAGAGTATCATACCAGGCTCTAGGTGCTTGTCTCAGACCATACAATGTTTTGTTTAGTCGATACACCCAGTGAGGTTTTTCTTTGCTTTCAAACCCTGGAGGTTGATAAACATACACAACTTCTTCTAGCTCTCCATTCAGGAATGCACTTTTGACATCCATTTGGTAGACCTTGAACTCATGATGAGCTGCAAATGCTAAGAATATTCTGATAGCTTCTAGTCTTGCCACTGGTGCAAAAGTCTCATCAAAATCAATTCCTTCTTCTTGTACATAACCCTTTGCAACAAGTCTGGCCTTGTTTCTAATTACATGGCCATCTTCATCTACCTTGTTTCGAAAGACCCATCTTGTCCCAATTGGTTCTTTCTTCAGATTAGGGGGACATGGAACAAGCTCCCAAACATTGTTCCTTTCAAATTGGTTGAGCTCTTCTTGCATGGCTTCAACCCAACTTGGTTCTTTCAAAGCCTCATCAATCTTCTTCGGTTCTATCAGTGACAAGAAGCTGACATATAAGCATTGATCGCTAGTGGCTCTTCTGGTCTGAACCCCTCTACTTGGATCGCCAATCACTTGATCAACTGGATGTGAGCGAGTCCATTTAGAGTAATGACCAGGATGAACAATGACATCAGTGCAAGAACTCCTCTGTCCTACTTCAGAAGATGGATCAGAATCATCTTCATCATCTTGTAAATCACGATTTGCATCATGAAATTCTTCGTTCTGAGGTATTTCAGGGGATACTGATATCTGAGGAGTAGCACGCACATCTGATCCAATAGTCAATTCAGTAGGTAGTTTGAATGTATTGAAGGATAAAATGGAATGTTACTTTGCTGATTTGTAGTTGGTTCTGATCTGGATTGAACAAAAACATGTTCAGGTGACTGATCTGGTCTGTCTTTTTGATCAGAATCACCGAAACTGAAAGGACTTTCTGAAGGTGGTTCAGAGACTAGTTTATTAAAGATTGTAGAATTCGATTCATCAAAGGTAACATGAACTGACTCATCAACCTTTTCAAGTCTTTTGTTATAGACTCTAAAGGCCTTGCGAATTGTTGAATAACCTAGGAAGTAACCTTCATCAGCTTTGGCATCAAATTTGCCCAATTTGTTGGAATCATTCAGAATGTATACTGGACATCCAAAAACATGAAAATATCCAATATTAGGCTTTCTATTTCTGAGTACTTCATAGGCAGTCTTCTTATGTCTTTTGACATAAATGGAACGATTCTGAGTGTAGCAAGCAGTTGCAACAGCTTCAACCCAAAAACATTTTGGAAGACCTGACTCATTCAACATACTTCTGGCAGCTTCAATCAGTGTTTGATTTTTTCTCTCTACAACACCATTTTGCTCTGGAGTATGTGCTGAGGAGAAGTTCTGAGATATGCCAGTGTCAGTGTAGAAGGTTTCCAGAGTGGAATTTCTGAATTCAGTGCCATTGTCACTTCTGAGCTGACGTACTTTTCACTTGTGCTTGAGCTTTTGTTTGATGAGGGCAATAATTTCAGCAGCAGCTTCACTTTTATTTCTGAGGAAGATTACCCAACAGTATCTTGAATATTCATCAACTACAACCAGAGTGTACTTCTTCCCCGCTCTTGTCTGAACATTCACAGGACCAAAGAGATCCATGTGTAGTATCTGAAGTAGTTCGGTGATGCTGAAATTTTGCTTGGTCTTGAAAGATGCTCTTTTCTTCTTTCCCATTTCACACCCTGGACATGGCTTGTCTTTATTGAAAGACATGGCTGGTATCCCATCAGCAAGTTGTTTTCTTGACAACTTATTTATATTTTTGAAATTGAGATGGGATAACCTTTTGTGCCACAACCAATTGGTGTCCTCATCAGCCTTTGTATAGAAACATTGTTCAGAAGTAGCACTGTTCATATCTACTACATAAATGTTTCCTTTTCTGGGAGCAATCATTACTACCTTCCAATCTCTGTTGAATATGGTGCCTTGTGAAATATCAAATAAAACCTTAAAGCCATCATCACAAAGTTGGCTGACAATGATCAGGTTATATTTCAGACCATTCACATATGAAACTTTTGTGAATTTGACCTGACCGTTATTCACAACACCATATCCTTCAGTATGTCCATGATCGTCATTACCAAAAGTTATTGAGGGCCCCTCTTGCACCCTATATTCCTCTAGCAGGGATTTGTGACCAGTCATGGTTCTGCCAGCAGCACTGTCAAGAAACCAAGTGTTCTTTTTGCGGTCACCCTGCACATACACAAAGATTAGTTCTTTTTGGGAACCCATCTTTTGATGGGTTCACTGGACTTTCCCTGAACAGCCTCAGATTTCTTTGGTATATGGGGAACAGATGGATCAAAGGAAATTTCAGCCATAATTTCTGATGACACAAAAGTAGTTGGTTTAACGACTTCAGGAACCTTTTCCTTCTCAGATTTTTGCTTTTCTTGTTTAACTTTCTTTGAAAAAGGTTTTGGGTTTTGTTTGGGATTTTGGGGAGTGCTTTCAACATTTTTTAATCGTGCATTACAGCTTTGCACTTGTCTAGCCAAATTTTGAAATTGACTTTCAATCCTTAACAAAATAGATTCTTGATTAGACACCTGAGCTCTACCAGAATCTGAGGTAGAAGGCTCAGCAGGGATGACATTCTTCTTCTTTTTCTGGTTCCTGGAAACCTGGTTTGAAGATTGAGGGGAAGGCTTCTTGGATTTAGCCTTCTTATCTGAAGCATTGGTCTGACATGCTTCAAATTTACTCTCAGGTTGTTCCTGGGCTTGATCAGTTATCAGTTTTAATTTTCCAAGATCTTTAAAAACAATTTCTGGTCTCATTTCTTTTGGAAGAGCATCAAGATCAGTTATTACAGAAGCAAGATGAAGATCACCAGTGCCATAGGCGATTCTTTGGTTCTCAAAAGTTTTCTTTATGGCAGCATCTGGAAAAGGTGATTTCATCCAAGATTTTATTATTTTTTGTTCTTTTTCTAAAATGATTTTTAGTTCTTCCTTTTCCAATTCTAATTTTGAAACCATTGACTGATAACTTTTCAAGGTCAACTGAAACATCTTTTAGTTCTTTCAATCTGGCCTGACTGGCGTTCAGTTCAGAAGAGTTTATTTCAAAATTTTTAATACTTTCTGATCGCACAGTCTCAACATATGATATGTCAGCCTCAATTCGAACTAAAAGATCCAGTTTTAGTTCTTCATCATTCTCAAAACCAAATTCACTAACCTTTTTCATGATAATATCCACCCAACAACCAGATTCCACATCAAACTTAACAACATGACTTTGATCTTCACGAGCCATGAAACACATATCCCTTACTTCTTCTTCATCATCAGATGACTCGTCAGAATCCTCCCATTTTTCAGTGTCTGCAACCATACAGCTATTCTTGTTGGATTCTTCTTGTGCCATCATTGCCATGTGGGCTTTCAGCTTCTTGTACTTGGCTTTGTACCCATCATCTGGCTTCTGAAAGATAGAGTGGTTAGGGGCAGTGTGTGATGAGGAAGGTTGTGATGATCTGCATTCCTTCATAAAATGTCCTTTCTTTCCACATTTAAAGCATTCAAGATTGGACTTATCAACAGTGTTGTTTGAGGAAAATTGTTTGCCATTTTGTTTGGTTTTAAATTTAAAACGATTAAAGGTTTTGGCAATCATAGCAACCAGATCATCATCATCATCCTCATCACATTCATGTGATGCATAATCAGAAATACCAACTTTCATTAGTTCAGCTACTATCTTCTTTACAGAGTCAGACTGATCAATCTCAGAAGATAGTAAGGCAGTATCTTGAGGTTCAGAATAATGAACCAGAGCTGACTTGGTAGATGAATGATTCTTTGCATCTTGCTCAGCCACAGCTCTCTCTGCTTTGTTTTCCTCAGTAAATCTAAAAGCACCATACAGAGAGGCTAAAGTGTGGCTGTGAAGGGTGTTGCCTTGTCTTAACACCATGATCAAATTTTCCCATTTTGAAGGCAAAATATCACAAAATTTTTCAAGCAAAATTTCTTTGTCTTTTGTGAAAACCAAGAGCTTTTAATTGATTGACTAAATTTGTAAACCTAAGATATGTTTCAGTTAAAGACTCATTTGGTAGTGCAAAAAATGCTTCATATTTATTATTCAAAGACACTTTTCTTGTTGTGACGGTTTCCTTTGTTCCTTCAAATTGTGTTAGCAATTCTTCCCACATCAACTTAGAATTATCAATTAAAACAAGAGTGGGTTTCAAACTTTCTGGGACAGCAAAGAGAATCATGTTTTGTAATTTAGAGTCTAGGTCAGCCAAACGATGATCTTCTTCCGACCAATGATCTTTTTCTTTGGGTGTTAACCTAGGGGTCCCATCTTGATTAAAGACTACAGTTGATGCATTCATGGGAACATAAGGACCTTCAACAAGAATGGTGGTCAAGTGTCTTTCAACACCAGCGATGTACTTGAGCATGCATGCCTTCCAAGTAATGAATGTGTCACTATTTCTATTAAATTTAGGTACTGGATTGTTTGGAAAGTGAACATGAACACTGGGTTGAACTGGTGGTGGAGGTGGTGGATTTTGATTCATATTGGCATTTGGGTTAGGGTTCGGTTGTTCGGTTCCAGACATCTTGTAGGATCAAAACAGGTATAACAACTTAATGATTTAACTTGGGAGGCTCTGATACCAAATGTAAGTCCACCTAACAAGATGTACAAAAGATCAAGATATAACAAGATATAAGGTTAGAAAATATTAATCACAAGTTATATCAAGAAACCCGACTGGCAAGTAAATCGAAACTAGATATGACTAGTTAGAATTACGATCCAGATAACGGATAAGAGTAATAAAGTATGATTGCTTGAAACTATATAAATTACTAAATATAATCAAGTATTATGGCAATGAGTCGAGATGTACTTTTCAATGTATTTTATTTATTGCTATAAACAAAATACAAGAGTTGTTGCGGAACAAAGATAATCACACTTGTGAAAATATTTAAACAACCCAGAAATACAAATGATCTATGCTACGAGGAATTACTCGTAAGAATACTTAGAGTAATATCACACGTTGCAATTGCCAAAGTTCCAAGCAATATTGCAAGTGTGAGAAGTCTTATATTTATAGGCAAACATGTCCTGATGACATGGCAGTATGCCGTACAAAATATGGTTGGATGGATTTGTTGGGACAAATCCATAACACGCTTGTTTAAGGTAAAGTATTTAAGTTTCTTTGATGTGACTTGACATACTTTATTCCCAACCTTTTGCTAAAACTTTCCCAATCCCAGGTTGATAGTAATTAACCGGGTAAAGGTAGTTAAAGCTGCAAAAAGACTTTCCTCGTAATCAGTGAAAAAGTGTTGTAAGTACTTTTTCACTGAGCCTCTTCAGATTCAACTTCAGGTAAGATCTTCTATGAGCTCTGCTTCTGAGATGATCTTCTTCTTCAGTTTTCAGTCTTTGACTTTCGTCTGAACGTCTTCAGTGTTGGTTGATTCTGAATCTGAAGTGAAGCTTCAGTGAGCTATATTCTGAATGACTTCAGAATCCTGAGCAAGCTTTCTTCACTGAGCCTCAACTATTTTGAACAAATTATACTTAGTCGATTTTCGACCTAACAAAATATATATATATATAAAAGAATAGCTTTCTTTGAATTTCTTTTTTTTTTTTAGTTTTGTATTTTGCTTTGATTTTTACAATTTCTTTGTAACAGTTTTAATAGTTTTTGAAAACTTTTTTTTTGACATTTTGATTTTTTAAATTTATTTTTTTCTTTTCTACTTTTGGTTATATTAATGCTTGAAAGGGATGAATTTTTAAAATTGATAAGGTTTTTGACTTAGGTTATCCGATGTTGACCATATTTTTGGGAATAAGAATATTATGATAATGTCGTTGTGGTATTGTGATAAAAAGTAAAAAATACAATCGCCACAATGCATGAGATCGTTATTAAGAAAATAACGGTATGACAACACAAGGGATCGTTAATAAACCCAAAACGGTAGGGGCTTATTGTACCATCTAATTGTAAATATATATATATATATATATATGCCCTTACGAGATACTAGATAAATAAAAATACTAATAATAGATCATTGATAATTAACTAAATGTCCATTAACATCACATATCATGCCACATTTTAGACGACTTCCATGAAACGTTTTAAAGGATATGTTATTAGTTTAAGTGAAGAGTATTTAAAGTCAATTGACCAGCTGATTTTCACCCATATATGAAAGATTAAGATATTAAGTGGCTCACACATTTAAATCTGCACTTGCCTCGACCCATATCAATTTGATCCTCCCATTTTAGACAAAGCTAACAGAATTATACAAATATTATCTTATGTAAATTAAAGAGCAATAAAGCAACAAGTCCACTGTACATCACCATGGAAATCAAAAGATCTTATGTAGAAAGTTACTAGATTTTTCTTGTAACAAATTTCTCTCAGAGTATATTATTTTCTTCCAAACAAAACAAAACAAATTTCCCTCCAAACAAAACAACATAATATATTATTTTCTTCACTTCGAGTATCAATACTCTTCAATAAGAACATCCAACATTCCAACTTAGTGACAATGTAATTCCACCTAGACTGAAAAATACTAAATGAATACACACTAAAGTTCCCAACAACAAACCAATTAACCAATATCAAACCCAACTCTATACCATGTACAGAAACATGTGCAGAACAAAACAACCAGTCATATTTCCAAAACAAAAGCAGCTCATCAAGACTAAACCAACACTTACAACCCAAAACCTTCCGTATATATATTCTGTACAATATTCCAAACCACCCAACCAAAATAAAAATATAAGTGATAACTACATGACAGTTGATAATCATAAATAAAATGTAGGAGTGGAAAAATAAAGCTCTAACATACAGAGTATAAAGGTGAAACAGTAACAAAAATCTACAATTTATTGAGTTTTAGCAATCTTTCTTCCTCAACCTCATAGAATTTAGAGGTCGGGGTTTGACGACCCCCATAGAAATCAACAAGTCCACTATACATCACCGTGAAAGTTAAAAGATCTTATGTGATACACCAGATCTGCTGGCCAACTGCAAAAACTTTATGAAAACTAAGCTTCTCGCTACTAAACTATAATCCTCCACATGAAACATAAACATTGACTTCAACAACATGACCATTCTATTGAATCAGATCATCCATCAATAAAGCTAAACTTTTAGAATTTCTTAAGCAATATTCGGACATTGAACTCAACCACAAACCGTGGGGTTTTTCATTAGCGAAGATATTCCATGTAACTCCAAATCGAACCTATCAATTCTAACGAGTAGCAAAAGAGTTTTTGTACCCATTTCAGTTTATCTACTTATGGACAAGTAACTATAGGTTATCAAGGGGCCAAACAAGTAATATAAAAATAATCCACTACAAAAGGGTCAAAGTCGCTCAGATGTTTTGATTATGCATAAAACCTCCTAACGTTTACGTACACATATACTAAAAGTGATAATGATGTACATTTTGCATTCATGGCCAACAAAATACTTATAAATGCAAAATATCAAGTATCTAGGCATTTGGGACGACTTAATTATGTCCTTGAAACAAACAGCATCCTAATCTTTGATAAAAAAAAAAAAAAAATTACTATAAATGTTGGAACCTTTGTGCAGTCAGTCTCCAAAACATATTGATGGTTAAACTTTGAGTTTGTTCTCGAGTTGAGGCTCTTTGGAAATAGGAGTATAACCACCAAACAAATTCTCGAATTCTCTCACTTCAGAATCACAACAAGCTTTAACTTTAGCTTGGTTTAACCTCCTGAACCCATATTAGCTGAAAAGGTTAAGTACTTAAGTTACATAATATATTAGTACAAGAATAAAAACAGTAGTTACCCAAAAAATATGAATTACCATTTATCTTAATAAGGTTACCTAATCATCACCATCTGACTCATCACTTTCAATAGCAGGATTCGAGATATTATTGTCTAGCTCATTCTTGTCTAAATCATCTATATTTGAATCTGAATCAAAATCTTCCATATCATGATCAGAATCATCTATCTCATCATTGATAAAATCATTTGGAGTACCATGAAAAGGCCCAACATCATCATTTTGAACCACTTCTTCTTCAATATCTTCACGAATAAGGTTGACATCTTCTAACAAATTCTCTTCATCATTGTCTTCTGGAATATCCCATAAGTGTCTGTGGTTAACCCTTTCAATCACTTTCCATTGTGAATTTGGTTTAAGTGAATCATTAATATAAAACACTTGTTTGGCTTGATTTGCTAAAATGAAAGGATCATCCTTATAAACATGTCGGGACGTGTCTACGCTTATGAAGTGAGGTTCATATACCACGTGCTTTCTTCGACGGTTAGTGCCAAACCATGTGCATTTGAATATTACAGCACGACAATCTTTTATAAATGACAATTCAATTACCTCATCAATATATCCATAATAGTCATCTTCAACATCATTATGAACTCCTTGGACAGTAACTCCACAATTTTGTGTTCGCCTGCAGTCATCTGTTGAATTAACTATATATTTTACTCCATTCACTATGTATCCCTTGTAAATTGACACTCGATGATCTGGAAGGCAAGACACCGCATATTAACTCCTCATTAATTTGGGATGGATCTTGAGAATAAACCTCGTAAGCCTGATATCAAATTTGTATCATGGTGAAAGTAAGTGAAGTCTGTACATGATCAAAATAAACAATAATTGGTAAAGAACAATAGAATGCAAACATACAAGTAGACATTATGTTAACAAGCAAATTAAAATTACGGTGGACCATCAAGTATATTGCTATAAAATATCACAAAGTAAGTGAATTATAATTGAGTGTAGTTGGTACCCGTTTTGCAAACCAATTCGGGAATGTCGCTTGTTGCATCTTGGAAAAATCTGACAAATCAGGATGTTGACTTTGTAATGAATGTAAGTGTTCTCTGCCAAGTGAATATAAACTATTAATATATTGACATCTAAAAATTAAACACCAAGTATCAACAATAAATAATTAGAAAAAAACTTACTCCAAGTACGGTTGAATTTCTTCACAATTGTTGTAGATAAACCACATTGTTTTTTGCAAATGATCACCCGGAAGGACACAAACTTCTTTCTTCCCAACAGCTCGGCCATTTAATCCAAAAATATCCAATGCAAAGCTTTTACCGTCGTTATATGTTTTTTCTTCATTCTTGCCACGTTTGTAAAACTTTGATTCAACACCTCTTAAATAATGCGAAGAAAATGTCATAGCTTCTTCAACAACATAACCTTCTGCTATCGACCCTTCAGGTTTAGCTTTATTCCTTACATATCTCTTTAAATGGCCAAGGTATCTTTCGATTGGATACATCCACCTTGATTGCACAGGGCCTCCTAAAATTGCCTCTTGAGGAAGATGCACACACAAGTGCACCATGATTGTAAAAAAAGATGGAGGAAATAATCTTTCAAGCTTGCATAAAATGAAAACTATCTCTTTCTGCAACGCTTCTAACTCTGTCACATACAATGTCGCTTCAGTAAGTTTCTTAAAAAACCGAGACAACTCTGTTAATGCATCTCGAATCTGTTTTGTCATAAAAGGACGAATTGCAATAGGAATTATGCGTTGTAGTAAAATGTGGCAATCATGTGATTTAAGCCCATGTATCTTTCCTTGATCAACAATCACATTTTTTTCTAAATTTCCTGCAAATCCATCTGGAAAACGCACAGACTTGACTAGATTACAAAAATGTTTTCTCTCCTCTCGAGTTAAAACGTACGAAGCATGGGGTTTAAGCAAGCGATCATTATTTTTTACTAAGTGAAGCTCTTTACGTATATTCATATCTTCCAAATCCATTCGAGCTTTGTTTGTGTCTTTCGTTTTTCCATCTATGTCTAATAGGGTTCCTAACACGTTCTCACACACATTCTTTTCAACATGCATCACATCAATGTTGTGACGGATTAGCAAATCATGCCAATAAGGGAGTTCAAAGAAGATACTTTTCTTTGACCAATTTGGATCCTCATTGTTCCGTTTTCTTTTAGTTCCTGCATGAGCAGGATGTTTACCATGTTGATGTATATTCATACGTTCCAACTGTCGTAAGCAATCATCTCCGTTGATAGGTTTAGGTGCATCCCTAGTCTCCCTCTTCCCATTAAAGTCTAGTGATTTCCTCCATGAGTGACTGGTTGGAAGAAATCGCCTATGACCCACGTACGCTATTTTATCCCGTATACCTATACTGCAGGCATCATTGTTACATGTTGGACATGCCTTGTATCCACTCGTGGTCCATCCAGACAGATAACCATATGCAGGAAAATCATTGATTGTCCATAAAAGTGCGGCACGCATGTTGAATGTCTTTTTTAACTCACAATCATATGTTTCAACACCCTTATCCCATAAAAGTTTCAACTCATCAATGAGTGGACGCAAAAATACATCAATATTCATTCCCGGTGAATCGCGTCCTGGAATTAACAATGTTAGCATAAATGAAGCATCTACCATAGACTTCCAAGGTGGCATATTGTATGGTATGATCACAACAGGCCACATACTATATGAAATACTCATTGCCCCGAAAGGATTGAAACCATCACTTGCAAGCCCCAAACGAACATTTCTAGGATCATTTGCAAAATCAGGAAACAATGTATCAAAGTGTTTCCATGCCTTTCCGTCTGCTGGATGCCTAAGAACCCCCTCCTCTTTAGTTCTGTTCTGATGGTGCCACAACATATCCTTAGAAGTGTGCCTTGACGCATATAAACGCTTCAGTCTACTTGTGATGGGAAAGTAACGCAAGACTTTAACTGGTTTCTTCTTCCCATTACTCTTTTCTTCATAACGACTAGTGTTGCAACGTGGACAATTTTCTAAATCTTTATTTTCTTCCCAAAATAATGCACAATCATATTTACAAGCATGGATAGATTGGTATCCTAGTCCAAGAGTACATAAATACTTTTTGGCTTGATAATGATTTTTGGGAAAGTTTGCCTCCTTGAAAGCTCGGCTAAATAAATCCAAAATCATATCCATTGCCACATTAGTCATTTTACATGATATCTTTACATTCATCAGCTCCAGTAAGAAGCCCAATACGGCAAACTCATCACATTCCGGGTATAGAGGCTTCTCCATATCAACAAATAACTTTTCTACATTTGGATTTTGGTTTTGTTCCGCACTTCCTTAATGTTTTCAGCTATGCTTTCACCGCCTGTTGGAAACGCATCATCAAGTAACTGTCTTTCACCGTCATCATCTGATTCACTTTCGGTTTGTTCAAACTCACTGTCTGATCCGTCTGATTCATAACCAGGCAAATGCTCACCGTGATATAGCCATACGTCGTATGTTGGATCAAAAGCTTTATGAATTATATGAGTAGCAACAACGGAAGTAACATGTCTTATAAGCATTTACACACTCCTTACATGGACAATGCATATTGCCTTGACTATCAATATATCTTTCACCCATTTTTGCAAAACCTAGTGCTCCATTGATGAACCTTCGATCAAACTTATTAGTGATTTTAGTCCAGCTCTTGTCTAAATTCATTATGAATCCTGGATATCAAAAAAAGATGTTATTCTAAGATATATAACTACATACATTATTGTATCATTTACTAGTGATATCTAAAGTTTTGTATAAGTTATTCTAAAATTATTCAAATTCGCTAACACAAACTGGTCTAATCGTTTTTCTGGTGATTGAGCCTAATAATGTGAGACAATATGTGCAAAGATAACCATCTCTATCTCCAATATAAAAGTCATTTGTTAAACTTCAACTACATTCCTTATAACCATTCTATCGCATAGTTCTGTTAATCTAAAACAAGTAATCCTATTCATACTTAATTACTATTGCAAAGATAACCATCTCTATCTCTAATTTTAGATATATTTATATATTTATACATATACATAAATATATGTAAAATTTGTAACAAATTAATAATTGGCAGACTCAGTTCACATGGCACGCTTATTGATGAAAAAATTATAACTACCGATCGATGTATGTCCCTGTGAGGTGTTAATCGGCTGACTTTTGAGAAATGATGTGGATGAGGTTTCTTTACGGTAGCAGGAGCAGGGAAACAGGGGTTTGGGGATAATAATTAAAAGAAGATGCAAATGGTTAGTTTTAGGTGACAAAAGATCTATGTAAATTATATATCTATGTAAATCGTTATAACTATAAATCATATAAGATCTTATACGGCATTCTCTTTTGAAAAATTTTGTTTAAGTGTTTTTTAATAATAAATTTAAGAATTAAAATAATTTATTGGTCTTAATATATGATACATGTTGAAATAGAATATATATATATATATATATGTAATTTATTATAGTCGTCGTTGTTTATTAAAATAATTTATTTTAGATTAATCGTTTTATTAGTTGTTTTTATAATCTTTATATTATGGTTCCGCCGTTATACGCGAATTACTAAATGAAGTATTTATAATTACGTAATTATTGATAGTTATATATAATACATGTTGAATTAGAATGATATTATTATTAGAAAGTTTTACCTTATTATATTGAAAATAGAACATGATATTCATACAACACATTTTTGCCATCTATAACGAAACCTGCATCATGCAGTTATATTCTGTGTATAAAAATCTATACATTCATTGTAAATGGCAAATTTTTGTTGTAAAATATCACTTCTCATTAAAAATAGCTAGTAAAATATGTATGTCATGTAAACAATTAGTTTATACTATCTAATTAAAAAACCATTTTTTCCCTTAAATTTTCTGCCTTTGAAAAATCAGAACTATCTTTCTCCTTTATTCACTAATTTAGATATCTCAAACTATAATACCCTTAATGAATAATTTACAGTATAAATTTTCCAATACTTAAAATAACTACAATACCATTTTTAACATCAAATACGTTTACATTCACCACCATCGTCGCCCCCATCACCGTCTTCACAGTTGTCACCACCATTAGCTTTTTAAGTACGTAAATAACTACAATACCACCTTTAACATCAATTACGTTTACATTCATCACTATCGTCGCCTCATCACCGTGTCCACCGGTGTCACCACCATTAGCTTTTTAACTACGTCTCAATTTTATATGATTTTTGTGTTTTAGATTCTGGTATATAATTTGCCATCTCATTCATAATGACATTGTGGATATTTATATTTTTGAGTTAAAAAGGATTTAAAAAATTGTAGAGAATTGAACTTCGGTCTTGCGATTTAAAGGAATACATGCCTTCCAATTGAATCATTGAATTAGAAAAAAAAAGAGTATTTTATTTATTTTCATCATTCATCTCTATATAATTAGAAAAGGATGTATTTTTTCTTAAGGGACATTTTTATTAATTCAATTATAATTATTTTTTTTCAAATAAGATTTTTATTATAGTTTATTTAGTTTTTTAAAGTATTTATTATTTATATTAAAAATATATATCATAAAGAATATTTTTATGATTTATATATATATTTATATTTCATTAGTCATGTTTTAACATATTTGACATGTCATATATTTATAAACTATATTTTTATTTTATACATTAGTTGTAATTTAACAGTTTTTAATATCATAAGTTATGAATATATAATGTAACTATCAATTATTGTATTTTTTATGTATATTTTCAGTTAGTCTCATATAACGTATGAGTTTAATCTAGTATATATATATATATTGTAGATTGAAGTATACACCCTTGCCTTTGGAGACAGGTTATGGGTTCAATCCTCATTCCATGCAAAGGTTGGAGGGTCTTTTCTACCATTTAGGTAGATACTGGAAGCAGCCTCTCTACTTAGGTAGAGGTAAGGTCTGTCTACATCTTAACCTCCCCCATACACCGTCGAGGTATTGGGGCTCAAAACCCGCGGAAGGCGGCACAGAGCAGTTACTTACTTACTTACTTTAGATTGAAGTATAGATATACAAGTATTAATGTTGTCATTTAACAAAAATAAAATAATTAAGATTGATCTAATGGTGCAAAATTAAAGATAATTCATCCAAAGGTTCTTATTTATAATTAAGATTTCTCATTTATATATATTCAGATATTGTTATGTATATGTAATTTATAGTTATATTGTTATGTGAATGTTGTATGAAGTTATTGTATTGAGATCTAATCGGAATTATTAAGTTTTATTTTTAGCTAATAATTGTCATAACTAGACATAATTACAATGTTACATGTTAATTTAATTTAGTTTAAAATTAATTTTAAAATTAGTTTATTATTTTCCTTAAAAAATTCAGAAAATGATAATTGTACAATTACTTTTAAAATTTTGATATAAATACATTAAATTTATTTATTTATTAATTAATTTTACATCTATATGATAGGACTTATTATAAGATAGGGCATACTATATCAGGGATGGTAATATACATTAATTAATTTTGCGTAAAGTGTAATCAAAGATAGGGATTGACATGAGACTCATATCGCTCTATACCGATCCAGATATCAATAGTATCGATCGTGAATCAAAAGTCTTATAATAAAGAATTAAATAAATTTATTATAGTTTAGAAGGAACACTAACATAAATGACTAAAAACTTTAATCATAAATGACATATTTATCATAAGTTTAGTACATTTTAAATGGTTTATGTTTACTTGATTAGTACATATTAATAATAAATCATGTATTTATCATAACACGGATCGGTGATCGAGTAAAAGACAACATAGTTGACATTCGATTTTATAGAGCATATTCTACACGTTCTCATTTATATAAACCATATCTATCTATATAAATATTCAAACAATAGTTATCCTAGCATTTTAAAGCCTTCTACAATTTAAAGCTATTTTTAAAAATTGCCACATAGGTCTTTATCCTATGTGGCATCTCTATATTTTTTTTACAATATATAAATCTACAAAATTATATTATCTAAAACTATTAAATTAAATAAAAATAAAATTTATATATAAACAAAATCTTACAAAAATAAAAGTAAAAAATCACATTCTATATCATAATAGAAACCGTATGAATTTAAAATCTATTTTTAAAATTGGAAAATATTTGGTTTTCAAATTATTTATTTCTTAATTTTACTATCCAACATAACCAATATTATATATCACATTGTAATATAGTTTTTTTTATCATTTCCGTGGTGGTGATTTTACGTTTTATAAAAACTATTATCAATTACTAGGTGAATTCAACGTGATTTGAATCATAGATTTGTTCTTTGTAATCTAATTATAATTTGAATTTGGTTTCTAACTATATCTAATTAAAGCTTTTCAACTTTTATGAATTTTATTATTTGATGAAGTAAGTTTTATGAAACTATTTTCTTTGAAAGAGTGATGAAATTCTAATAAGTCACATATCACTTTGCAAAAAATAAAAGATCGTTATGATTTTACATTATATTTACATTTTAACTTCATTTTATGTTCATTAGTATTGCATGAAGTATAATATGTGATAGTTAATATGAATATTTGATAACGTATGTTTTTATATAAATGCAAAGATTTTCATAAATAATAAGAGTTATATTTTGAATTTATCTATTTCAATAAATGTAAAAATTTCCATTTAATGATAATGTAGATTTATATGTACATGCCTAAATAATGTATAATTGTTAAAAGTTATTATAAATATTCATATAACTAAAACAACAGTTTTAAATAACCGCACATCGTGCAGGTAAAAGACCTAGCAATGATATATACAAATAAGTTTTAGTACAATAACTTCAATATCAATAACTATATCTATCTAGAGTATAATATGAAGAAAGAAATGAATGTTAAAAAAAAATGGAAGAAAGAATGGTCTATGCTCGATTGAATTCAAAACCCACTTGACCCTAAAATGAACCCTTACGCCAATACATGTATGCATCGAGATGACACGGTCGACACAGATTAGTAGAAAATTTTAGATTTCATTACACTTATCAACTAACTATAGGTGATTTATTTCTATTTTATTTTTTTCGATTTTAATAATATAAAATGATTAAAAATAAAATATATGTTAAAACTTTGTGTTGATTAATTAAATAAAAACTATAGAATGATTATTCTATATAAGCAAAACCAAAAAGTAGTCTTTTCACCGTCACTAACTCCATATATAAAAATATATAATATAACAATAAGGTCATATACTATTATATTATCTTTAAAAAAAATAATTGAGTGGCATATGCATAAAGGAAAGCTGCGTACGATTTACCTTTCTATGAACCCTAAAAAATTGAGAGGGAACACCAAAAAATTGAGAGGGAAAAACAAGAGTAAATCCTAAAAATTGAAAGATCTCAATCAATTAGCCTCCATGGATTTCGGGATTTCCTTTTTATTCTCGGTCCTTCACATAGAAAAACCCTTGATTTACTATTTTATTTCACCACAATTCATCCTTCAACCATCTTTCTTTCAACCGCTATTCAGAATCAATTTGAAGATTACGGTAGTTTCTTCTTCACTTTTACAACAATTTTTTTGTGTTTAATTTGTTAGTGTGTCGATTTTGGTTTATGATTGTTTTATGCTGTTACTATTACTGTTGTTATGCTTTTTGACATGGGGCAGATTAAAAACCTATATATGATTTTATTTAAATTACTCTTATTATGATGATAACAGTAATTATCAAAAAGTTATGACTTTATAACTCAGAGTTATTTAGTTGATTAAAAACCTTGTTATGATTTTATTTTAAGTACTCTTATTACGATGATAATAGTAATTATTAAAAATTTATGACTCACATTTATTTGGTTGATTAAGAAGCTTGTTATGATTTTATTTTAATTACTCTTGTTATGACGAAAATGTAGGTTTTTACTTCATTCTGTATTTGTATAAAATGGAATACATGTCTTTACTAGTTGCACATGTTTTATGATACACAGACTCAAAGAAAAAAATGAATCTGAGCTCCTATATATGATTTGATGTTACCCCTAAAATGGAAACGGATCGACATATGATTAAAAATGAAATTTAAGAGGGTAAATCTATATATCAAACTGTGATCATGTAGAATGATACCTCTGGCTTGTGAGTAAGGATTTAGTTGCGGATCATTTTCCATCTATTGTCACAATGCATCGCCCTATTACTGTTGTTTACTAATTATTTATTTTTAGTTGAGATCTAAACAACAGAATGTGGATATTTATGGTGCTTATGATGGTTACGCCTCTTACAAGAAAGAGAGCTCAAGCAGACTGCCCCATTCTTGATGGAAGCCCAGTAGCAAAAAAACCCACTCGTAAGCGCATTACCTGTTTGTCAAAGACTACACCTAGTGGTAAGGTTCCCTTTTTTTTTTCTAAATTCTTTCAATTAGTTGTATTACTTTTATTATAAAATTAGACTAGTCGGTGTAAGTATTTAAAGTGAATCCTTTTGTCATTCCAATATCTTCTTGTTTTTTTTACTTAATTATTCTAGTAATATGAAAGCTTTGGAGTGAAGCAGCTTTTTAATTCCAATTGTATTTCACCATTCCATCATTTTAAAAACCATGTTCGATCAACATCTTAATGGGTGGACTGGTAGTCTACTAAAAAAGTCAAATTATTGTTATCATTGATCTTATTATTGGCTTTTTTTGTTTCTTTTTTGTTTAAAAATTTTCCCGATTACTAGAAACTGGAATGTTTAGTTTTCATCATATTTGCTTAGGTTTTCATAGTTTTAGTTAAACTTGCATGCTATATAATGTCAGGAACTCTAGTCGATATTTGATTTTTAATTCTGAGTTACTCTATTTACAGTATCATGTATGCAGTTCATAAGAACTTAGATGGAACGTGCAATTAGTATATCTTACTCGTCCACCACATTCTAATAGGTTTCACAATTTTATATTTATATATGTAAATTTCTATAAGGATCTATCGTCTTACAGTTTTGCTCTTTGGCTATTTCAATTAGTTTCTATAGAAGCACCTATTTCTCGTAATGTTATTGCTGAAGACCCACTGGTTGGAGAAGCAAGCAATGCGGAGTCTGCCCCTAAAGAAGAACCAAATAATGATCGAGTCGCACCTGTACAGTCAAATGTACAAGAAGTTGCTGGTCAACCTCCTGAAGAATCTATTAATGAACCCAAAAAACGCAAGCAAAATACAAACAAAAAGTTGATAAAGACTTTAGGTTGTTTGCCTAATGGTACCAAAGTTTCCTTGGAAATGGCTAAAGGCACAAAGGCCTTCGTTGGGCCCTCAGCAACAAAATTTGCGACTGAATGTGGAATTATTATTCGCAATGTTTGTTCAATGGAGTATCATAGATGGGACTCAATTCCGCAAGATCATAAAACTTTGATGTATGAAAAATTACAAGTAAGTTGTTTATATTTTCAATTTGGATGTACAGTTTCATATTTTGTTACTCATTGCAATTTCAATTCTACTACTAAGATATGTATGAAATCCAGGGAAAGTTCGAGTTGTTACGGACAGATTTGAAATTTATGGACTATGTGGATGCTTGACTACGTGAACATTGGAAATGCTACCGAGGTGAATTGAGTAATCACTGGAAGAGTGTTGGAGGGAAAAACAATCCTGAGTTGGCAAGAAAAAAAATTAAACATGGCTGTCATCCAGATAACTGGATCACATGTGCAAATATTGGGAACTGGAAAAAACCTGGGTGAGTGTGCTTACTTTATTTTATAAATCTAAATACCTATGCGTTAACTTCTTTTTTCCCTTTTTTTTTTTCATTTTACAAACCATGATACACTTTCAATTTTTGATTTTCTAGAATTATAGTGATAAGATGGAAGGTAACAGACAAAAGAAGGTTAATGTAAGTAGGGGGCCTCTCGTTCGATAGCCAATCTTGTACACTCAATGGTAAGGTCTACACTTTAATAGATTACATTACAGTACTTCTGTAGTTCTAATGGACGAATATTTGTTTTTTTCTTTTCTAGTTCTAATTCTAGTGGAAGAATATTAAGGTTGTTGATTAGCAACTTTTGAATACTCTGTACAATATAGTAATAAAGCGTAAATGACATAGTTGGCCCTTTCAGATTACCAACATATCAAAAAGATAGTACTACAGTAGTATTACATGCAACAAACTTTGTTAAAATTATTACACGTTTTACTTGCATGAATGAATATTTATTTGACTAAAAAATCACAAAAATACTTTGTTCATTTCATCTTATTTTTTCTTCATCGGTATATCAAAACTTAATCAGCCAGATTTATAATATAATATTCATAAAGCTTTAAGTTAACTTTTAAACATATGAGTTATGTTGATTTATCATTTTTCATATATAAATTATAGTTTTGATAGATAAAATATAACTTTGAACTAATTTACTATCATTTAAATTGTACATGTTTGTCTACATGAAAAAGTGTATTGCTAGTTTGTGTTGTCTTTTGAAATTTGCTATTAATTCATATTGGTGTTTTTTTTTTCGGGGTTAGTCTGTTAAGGTGAAGTTTAGTTTCCCAGTAATGTAATGAATCTAAGATTGCTACTTGATTTAGTTTCTTGTATGCCCGGTTTAGGTGTATTTTTCTACATGCTGATATCATTTGTTTTTTTTATAGTAATGTTACTTAGTTGATCTATCTGCTTGGTTTTTCTTCGAGTAGTATAACTCTTTGGTCTATAAATGAAACACTTTTAGCAATTTGTTTGCAGATTAAATTAGTTGATCTATACATTGGTTTTCTTACAGTAGTATAATTCTTTGGTCTATAAATGAAACACTTTTAGCAATTTGTTTGCAAATTAAATGTTTGTGATTTGAATATTTGGTTAATGAGTTGTGCTTGTTTGAGTTTAATTTAAAATCACGTTTTTGCAAGAAAACAATGTCTATTTAGTTATTTTTATGTTTCTTGATTTGAACTTCAGCTAATTACATCTTCATGTGTGTTTCATTATTTCTGATTAAACAAGGCTGTAAATAATAAATAGACAGTTGATATGTTCATATTACCAATTGGTATTATCTTTATTAGTTATATTAATAAGATATGGTTTCAGACAAATACGGAGACCCAAACGCCGCCTAGTCCGCTCAAGGTTTATTATGAGTTGCATTATAAAAAACCGAAGGACGAGAACGGAGACGGATGGCTAAATGATGATGCACGAAGGGAATATGTAAGCACTTTTTTTTAAAAGCATTTAATTATAAAAAATGATATTGGGTGCAACTATGGTTTAATCTTGTTTCCATATATTCCATGATGGTAGGAAAATATTTGTAAGCATAAACAGATGGCTCTTGATAAATTAAAAGATGAAGGAACCCTTATTACTACTGATATGGAGCACGATATTGAGAGACAAGCCATAAAAAGTGTCTGTGGTCGGAAGAAGACAATACAATCAGGATGGGAGGTGGGTGTCGAGCTTGTGATGAGGAAAAAAGATTATTGGATGAAAGAGTTACCTGAATCATCGCAACAAGCTGACTCAACGTCTCAACAAAAGTTAGCTAAGATGGAAGAATTGAGAAAAAAGGTTAGTGAACACGAACGGAATATACGTAAATATGAGAAAATGGAAAAATTCATGAGAGAAAAATTTCCAGACTTTGAAGTTGATGGTGATGATGATGAATTCACCGATAGTGATATCTAGGATGTTGAAATTTATTTCTATTGAACTTGGTTTTATTTTTAAATCTATTGAATAGTAAACTCGTGTTATTTCAATTGGTGGTTACTATTTTAAAGAAATATTGTTATTATTGTCGTTTATGGTTTGGAGTTTTATATAATCTTGCAAGGGACATGTATGCGTGTTGAATGGGGACTAAAAGTAGTTGAATTAATTTCTAGTTTGTAGTAGATAAATAATGAATTTGGGTTTTTTTGAGACTGAATTAAATGTTATGCTGTATTAATTAACATATATTTTAAAACTAATTTTCAGTCACTGGGAAAAAAATAGGGACTAAATTCATTTGTTTTCTGAGACTAATAATTAGTCTTAAAAACCGTTTACATGATACTGATTCAAGACTAAATTTTAGTCTTTCAAATAAGCAATTCATGGACTGAAGAAGTTTAATTTTGTGACTAATAATCAGTTTGTAGAGCCGTTTATTAAAAACTGGTTTTGTGACAATTAGAAACTAGTTTTTAGCTCTAAAGGTAACAATTTAAGGACTGAAATAATCTGAATTTTGGGACTATTAATTAGTTTTTAAAGCCTTATATTGCAGACTGATTTGAAACTAAATTTCAGTCACCAAAAATAGCAAATCAAAGACTGAAATCATCTAGATTTTGTGACTAACAATCAGTCTTTAAAGTCTATCATCGGGGACTAATCTAAAACTGAATTTCAGTCTTAAAAAAAGCAAATTAAAGACTGAAAGTGTTTCTTATTGGGACTAATTCTTAGTTTTTAAAATTTTCTAACAAAGACTGATTAGGTGACCACTTGAAACTAATTTCTAGTCTTCAAAAGTAGCAACTTAAGGACTGAAATTTTTTGGATTCCGGGACTATTAATTAGTCTTTAAATCCCTTTATTAGAGACTAATTTGGTATGGTAATCTATAAAGAAACCAAAGCTATTAGGGACTAAAAACAATGTTTTATGGACCAATTTTTTGTTCCTAAACCTATATATTAGTAACTGATCTAACACAGTTTTTGCGACTGACTTTCATTTGCCGATAAAATGCATCAGGGACTAAAATAACATGGTACCAGTCTATAGAAATAAGGACTAAATTTTTTTTATTTGGAGACTGATCTCTTGTCCTTTTTGGTTCGATACAACAGGGACTGATTTTCAGTTTATAACCCCACTTTTCGTAACTAAGCTGTAGTAACTAATTAGTAACTAGCAAAATTAGTCTTTGTTACACCATTGGTAACTCATCATGGTGTATCGGAGACTGATTTTTCAGTCTCTGAAAGCCTTTTTTTTTGTAGTGGGTATGCTATGCTTTGAGATGTATTGATTGTGCATGTTTGTATGGCTTGTTCATCTAGTTCACTAGACTCTTTAAGTTGCCATGTCACGTGCACGTTTAAGTGCCCAAACATAAAAGATGTATATGTGTTAGTTGTTTAGGTTGTGTAAACACCTAAACCATATGATATGTAAAAATCGAGCTCGTAATCTAGATGTGAAAGTGTTAAGCTTAACCCGTACTTGCCCTTGCCCGGCGGGTGCGTAGATGTGGTTTCTCGGGTGGCTCCTTGCAACATGGTCTAAGATGTGAAGAGTAATACGGGAGGTCTGACCCGCCCCATTTGTCATAGAACATACGGATTACTACTGGATTTGCTTGTCATTCCTTACCGACATTGATGGACAGCCGTAAGGTTAATCTATCTAGTCGGGTGTGACTTATGTTACACTTAAAAGATGTTTAGATATAATATGTGAAGATGTTAAATATGACTAGGCACCTTTAGGATGTTATATCCTATGAGAAAGATGTTTAATACAAAGATGTGATGTATGTATTGATATGTGCCTTAATAATGTAATACGACTCTTATATAATGTTTTAATTGGACTAATGCTTTCTAAACCTTGTGTATTCTTACTTAGCTAATTCGTTAGCTAACACTTGTTTCTTGAAATGTGTTGTTCCCTCAGGTTTAGCAAACTTATGATCGTTGATGAATAAAGAGCGAGACATGGGTAGATAACAAATGAAGATGACTGTAGTTTACCCACAGTGGCTGCTCCTTTTAGACATTTGAACTATGTTTTGCTATTTAAGACTTGTAAAGACTTTGTTATCAGTTGTTTAATGTTGGGCGACCGATGGATTTCCATTTAGACTTGTTTCAATGATATGACAAGTGACACCCTTTAATGAATAAACCAAACTGAATTTATTGGTTTGGACTTTTAAATGTTTGCTCCGCTTTCTTTAACACCGTAAGGTGAAAATTTTTGGAAATCCTTGTTTTTAAATGATGGGTGTTACAAGTTGGTATTAGAGAAATGGTTTAAGTGAACCAAGAACTATAGGTTTACCATAGGAATTGGACTTAAACCGATAGTGGACATGTAGAGCTTAAGTGGGTATGCTTAGCCATTAGAATGAAATGCTTTAGTACCGGTTTGGGACTGAGTGAGGGTGTAGATTAAGGCATGAATGTGTTTATATGTTGCTAAAAAATTTATGTTAAGTAGCCTTAATCTCTTTGTTGTCACTTTAACCTTTGCTAACCGACATCATTGCATTGTAGACATCATGGTTAACACTCGTACTAACAGTCGACGTGAGAGAGCAGCTCCAAGCAATGGCCAAACTGATCAGAATGGGGCTAGAAATGGTGTTGATCAAAGGCCCCCTCGAAGGCCAGTCCCGGGTGTACAACTCACTAGGTCAGAAATTGATCGGGCAAACCCATTGATCGAGCAGATTCCTACCCGAGCTGAAATGAATGAAGAATTGAGGGTCATTCGAGCTCTTTTGTTGAGAAATGAAGAAGAGTTGGCTCAAATGAGAGCTGAAAAGGAAGCTAGCTTGCATCGGGATGAGCGTACTGATGGAAACTATTCCAACCGCTCAAACCGTGTTGAGCCATCTGTTGTAAAGTCGTTGGTTGCTCCTGAAAATGTTATTGCTGAGCCGAATGGTGGAGTGAATGTAATGGAGCCTCAAGTTGTGGTTGCTCCTCATGTTAATAATTTTAAATATGAGAGCTTTAAGAAGTGTGGTGGTAAGGAGTTTGATGGTACACTTGATGCAGTGGGTGCTATGGAATGGCTTGCTGATACTGAGGTGGTTTTTGCTTCATGCTATTGTCCAGATAATATGAAAGTGTTATGTGCTACTCGTATGTTGACAAAGAATGTTCGCATCTGGTGGAGATCGGCTATTGTTTCATTGAATCCCGAGGTACTTGCTGCTATGCGTTGGGGTACATACAAGGAAAAGTTCATGGAAGAATATGTGGGCACTCGTGAGATGAGGTTGATTGAGAAAGAATTCAGAGCTTTGACCGCTAAGCCAGGTGCCATAGGTGAGTATGCCCGTTCATTTACAGAAAAGCTTCAGTTTGTAGGTCGTATGGTACCTAGAGAGATTGATCAGATCAAAGCTTACTGTGATGGCCTTCCTGCTAGCTATCGTGGACTTTGTAGGCAACATACTACGTTGTCTGCTGCTATTAAGGAATCTAAGAGATTGGATGATGATTTCAAGTCTGAAAAAGTGGTTGATAAAGCTGATGATAAGAAGTCCGGATTCAAGAGAAGGTTCAATGGGTCTTCGAATACTAATAAGAAGTTTAAAAGTGGGTCTTCCTCGAATAGAGATAAGGATAAGAAGAAGAATAGTACATGGTGTTCAACATGTAAGTCATATCATGATGGTCCATGTTCCGAAAAGACCAAGAGATGTGATAAGTGTGGTAACACAGGTCATGCCACAGCTGTTTGCAAGGACAAGACTCGTTGCTGTAAGTGTAAAGAAACAGGTCATTTAATTGCTGATTGTCCACAGATGAAGAATGATGGTAAGAATGTAGCTGCTCCAAAACCAAAAGTTCGTGCTCTTCAGATGACAGTTGAAGCTACTAAGGACAACGATGAGGTAGTAAGCGGTATCTTTCTTGTTAATTCAAAACCTGCTTCTGTTCTTTTTGATTCGGGTGCAAATAGGTCTTTTGTGTCTACACTGATTGCTCCTAAGCTTGAAAGAGTTACTACTCCCCTTGATTGTTCTATAGAAGTAGAGGTTACTAACGGTACTATTAGTGATATATGTGAGGGTTACGATGATTGTTCTATTGAAATTGAAGGTCGTTCCTTTTTGGTTCATTTATTGCCTACTACTTTTGCTGGCTTTGATATAGTGATAGGCATGGACTGGTTGTATCAAAATGATGCTACCATTATATGTTCTCAAAAGATCGTGCGTTTCTCTACTCTGGATGGTAAAGTCATTTCTGTTCAGAAGAAAGGGAGTATAAAGATCATTAATTTGATGAAGGCTCTCAATTGCATTCTACATGATAAGAGTCACTACCTTGCCTATGTTATTGATGCACGAAAGGAGAAGTCCCCTATTCCTAATGTTGATGTAGTTTCTGAATTTTCTGATGTCTTTCCAGATGATCTTCCCGGTATTCCTCCCGACCGAGAGGTCACTTTTCAGATTGATCTCGTACCCGGTGCTACTCCTGTTGCAAAAGCACCATATCGTTTAGCTCCTACGGAAATGAAAGAGTTAATGTCACAACTTCAAGAGCTACTTGACAAAGGTTTTATTCAACCTAGTTCCTCGCCTTGGGGAGCTCCGGTTCTCTTTGTTAAAAAGAAAGATGGCACTATGCGCATGTGCTTCTTACTTCTCTAAGATCGATTTACGGTCTGGTTATCATCAATTAAAAGTAAAAAGGAAGATGTGGCCAAAATAGCTTTTCGTACACGATATGGGCACTATGAGTTTCTTGTTATGCTATTTGGGTTGACAAATGCTCCTGCCGCTTTTATGGATTTAATGAATCGGGTGTGCCGCCCATTCTTAGATCATTTTGTGATTGTTTTTATTGATGATATCTTGATTTTTTCTAAGTCAAAAGAAGAGCATCGTGAGCACTTAAGAGCCGTTCTTGAGGTTCTTAGGGAGAAGAAGTTATATGCTAAATTCTCAAAGTGCGAATTTTGGCTTCGAGAAGTTCAATTTCCCAGGCATGTCATCTCATCTGAAGGTACTAAAGTTGATCCCGCAAAGATTGAAGCTGTCTCTAAATGGGAACATCCAAAGACACCTACGGAAATCAAGAGTTTCCTTGGTTTAGCAGGCTATTACCGAAGGTTCATTTAAGATTTCTCTCGTATAGCTAAGCCCATGACCGAATTGACCAAGAAAGGGGTGAAGTTTGTGTGGGCTGAAGCACAAGAAAAAGCTTTTCAAACGTTAAAGGCCAAGTATAGATGCAAATTCGTTGTGACAATCGCAACATAGATTTGATTATCGTTTATGTTTTAAGAATTATATTTGTAATCATTTAAATAAGAACTTGTGTTGGCATTTGATGATTACGTGTGAACTTCAATATTATATCTGTTTGTGTTTTGTATTGTGTTTGTGTGTTATGTATTGTTTTGCAGGTACAAGAACATAGAATCAAGGTTTATAAGTGTCATAGAATACTTAAACGATAATTGGATGTTATGTACGAGCCAAGCATGTCCCTCGTGCTGACATCATCAGTACATGGGATTACCCTCGTGCTGACGTCAGCACGATGTGGATTGGTTTATTGTTAATTCGGGCCTAATACATCGATTAAGGCCTAAGCCCACACGAACCAATACTCTTCTAGTATAAATACAAACCTAATCTACGAAATTAGGGAGATCTTTTGAGGGAATTTTTCACGAATTTATGAATTAAGGCAAATTGTAGCTCGTGTGATCTCCAACACGAACTACAAGCTCGTGCACATCCTTAGGTTGATTAATTGCTTATTAATCAGCAAAAGGCAATAGCAATCTAGTTATCTCAAGAGGATTCCGCACTCTTGACATAACGAATCACATCTTATTACGATCCACGCAACAATAGGGTACCTTACAAGTGGTATCAGATCCCTAAGGTTGATTACCAGAAGGTGTAAGATCGTTTGATTTGCTATTGATTGCAAATTCGTTTCGAAATTCATGATTTTCAGCTAGTTCGTGCTCTTCTTCGTGTGACACTTCGTGCTTATGTCAGCACGAAGTAGACTCTGCTTAGTGCTTACGTCATCACCTACTTCGTGCCTGTACTTCGTGTCACGTGATATTTGTGTGACTTTGTGTAGAACCTCGTGTCACGTGTCATTCGTGTGACCAGTCTCGTGCCACGTATACACGAACCATATTACATAGTAACTTTTTCGATTCTCGAAATGACTACTATTCTAGCTGCCGTAAATTCACCAAATGCCCTACTCATCAGCCAGATGATCATGCACGATCATGAGGTTGGTCGAGGTAATACACCTCCAAAGCTTTTCCGTATGGAAAATTATTGGATGTGGAAGAGACGATTTGAAGACTACATTCGTCTCACTGATATGGACATGTGGCTTGTGATAACTCAAGGTTTTGATTGGCCTTCTTATGAGAAGAATGGAATGATCGGTAGGTATACTTATGTTGATGACATTTCCAAGAAGAGAATTGAAGATCAAATTAAGAACTTCGTGATACCTGAAGGTATGACAACTGAGGACTTTGTTGCATACATGGCAGATTGCAAGGCTGCAGATCAGAAGGTATCTTGTTCTTTGCTTTCTATTGTTGACGTTTATAAAATGGTGTCAGATTTGAAACTTGAGGTGTTAAGACTTAAAGAAGAATTAATTAGTTCAACTACTGAAAATGTTATCCTTAAAAAGGAAAGTAATGTGTCTAAAGATTCCGATTTACTTCTACAAGGTCACCAGCAAACTGAATTAGATTTTAATTCAGATGAAGTAATATACTATACTTTGAAAGACTGTGATACAGTTTTCTATGATAGAGAAGTATCTATAACTAGGATTGAACCTAAGTCAATGATAAATAAAGTTTGGTGTGTGGAAAATAAAGAAGTATGGTTAGCTGAACAAATTCCATATAAGGATAGACATTATGCTCCTTTTAAACTAGCAAGAACTTTGGAAGAAGCAATACAGACGCTTGATACCATAAATGAAATGAAGGAGTATGGTATACCAATCCCTGAAATAGAATATGGTCAATCTAGAAAACAACAAGCAAAGAAGTGTTATACTTGTCGTGATAGAGGTCATATAGCTATTGAATGTCCAAATAAGAGGTCAAGAATCCTAAGAATGACAGTCAAGTCAAGTCAAAGGATGTTGGTGATATTCCTAATACTAAAGGGAAGGGTAAATTAGTTGAACAAGTAGCTTCACCACAGTTTATGAGTGCATATAAAAGAGACTATTATGAGGGGTATGCTAAAAGATATCCTGATAATAAAAATGCACAAAATTATGTTAAGTTACTTAAATCGTTATCATATGGCGAGTCTGATGTGATAGATCAAGGGATTAATTTCAATAGATCTAAGGCACCAAAACGACAGGGACCTTCACAGAATACTACTTTTAGTAGTGGAAGTCCGAGTCATTCTCATACACCTCAAAGGAGTAATTCACCTAGGAAGATGGCTCAACAAAATCGATCACCTCCTTCTAGAATTAATAGTTCATCTAAATTCTATGATCGATTAGGGAGTCAACCTAGATTTGGTACTCACTCACCAAGGAATTCTCCTCCTAAGACTCGTTTCACTTCACCTAACAAACAGTCTTTGACACCATCTTCTTCCAAGGCTCCATTACAGAGCGATGGATATTGGACCGAATTAATCATTAGAGATGAATTCGGAAAACCTAAGCCTCAAAAGGTTTGGGTTCCCTTCAGAAACTAACCATCTTATTGTATGATGTGTAGGGAGAACCAAGGAAGCCTATCAGTCTTTGGTATGTTGACAGTGGATGCTCTCGGCACATGACAGGGGACAAGAATGTGTTGTCCAATTATGAAGATGTAAATGGTTCTTATGTTAGTTTCGCAGGTCCCAAGGGCGGCAACATCTCGGGCCAAGGTGATGTTGTCAATGGGAAGATTACGCTGAAGAAAGTCAATTATCTGGAACAATTAGCACTATTGAGTGTTTCTCAGATTTGTGACAAGGGTAACAATGTCCATTTTACTGAGAAAGAAGCACATATATTGAAACCAGGATATGTTATTCCTGAAGCCTGGATCATGCTAAAAGCTCCTAGGAAGAGAGACATCTATGGCTTTGTGTTAGGTGTTGATGATCCAAAGGAGTCTGTTTGCTTGTTATCGAAAGCAAACGAATATGAATCTTTACTATGGCATAGAAGAATGGGACATATCAATTTTTGAAAGATGAATGACATTGTAAAACATGGTTTGGTTGACGGCGTTCCCATGAAACGGTTTGGAATGGAAGACAAATGTGTACCTAGTCTGAAAGGTAAACAGCAAAAGTCTGCACATAAACCGAAACAAGAAAATTCTATTGCCAGTCATTTCGAGTTACTTCACATGGATTTATTTGGTCCAGTGAATGTAAGAAGTATCAGTGGTGTAAAAACCGCCTTACAAATATTCTAATTAAGTTCTTAGATCATACTTTCGCCATCTGAACGGCTAGACAGTCCAATCTACTTAAGTTCTTGACGCACTTTAGACTCAAAATATGTGCTTATTTGAAGGTCAATTAGATCTTAAATCTTGATTTATGTGACGGATTATGAATTAATTCGATAAATTATGAAGGTTCGGTTCATAAATGTTCGTGTCCATAAGTGTTCTAGTGCAAAATGTTCACAAATAGTCCCTTGGAAATACCTAGTGCATTCATTTGGAAAAGGTATAAATAGAATGTTGTAGTGTGAGAAAATTCACTATTCATTCATCACCTCCATTTCTCACTCTCTCTCTAAAAACACAGTCAGGAACATCTCCACCACCATTTTCACACACCAAAATCACCATCTTGATTTTGGGTTGGTTAAGTGAAATCATTTGTACTTTCGGGTTCCTTGTGACAATCAAAACACGTTTCCAACAACAAATCACAGGTAATAACAACATCTTTTGAGAATTTGATCAAAACAAAAGTGTATTTTTTTTATGTTCTTGTTCTTGATGATTTGGTCCGATTTTTGTTAAGAAATCATGTTTATAAGCAATGGGTTTGTGTCTAAATGTGTTTAACATCATTTTGGTGAACAAATTTAGGTCATAACGTGATTAAATTGCAAAACCCATTTTTTTTTTCAAATATGAGCATAACTTGTTCTTGAAACCACCAAGTGTTCATGTATTAATTTGATTCTGAAATCTGAAAATGTGATAAGAAAATGCTGTTAATATGTTAACATGTACTAATATTACGTCCTAACTCGTTCCAAGATCGACTTAGACCGCTTAGACTTGATTTCTTGGTTGATTTGGGTTCGTGTTCATGTTCTTGAGCTGCTACTGCTGCAGCACGTTGTTGTGTTGCTATAGTGTGGTTCGGTCTTGGTTCACAGTCTGGGTAACTGATCATATGATCGGTTTCGCTCAATCTAATGATGAATTGAATCAGTCGAATTGGTGGTAGTGTTTGGAACTCTGAAACGATCTCTTCCTGCTTGTTGATGGAACGATCTCTTCCTGCTTGTTGATGGAACGATCTCTTTCTGCTTGTTGATGGAACGATCTCTTTCTGCTTGTTGATGGAACGATCTCTTTCTGCTTCATAACGAAACGATCTCTTATGACAAATGTAAAGGGACGATCGCTTTTAGCGAGCAATGTAAAACAACCTAAATGGAGAAGCAGTAAAACGATCTAAATAGGGAAGCAGCAAAACGACCTAAACTGATCAACACCTTGAAACGATCTAAAGCTCAGAACCTTAGAACGACCTTGAGCGACCATGAATGTGAAACGATCTAAATAATGAACCAGAGGGACGATCTAAATGATGTGACACTAGAATGATTAGTTTGAATAATTAACTCTTGGACGATTTCTTTTTGGTCACACATTAACCAGGGATGATCTTGAGCCTATATGTATAACTAGAACGATTGGAATCTAATACTCTAAAACGATCTAAACAGGAGAGGATAGAACGATCTAATTGACTAGAACTCTGAAACGATTTGTTTGGCTAGAACCTTGAGACGACCTATTTTGACTAAAACTCTGGGACGATCTGCTTTGCCAAATAAGACGATCTGGTTGCAATAAAACTTAAGACGAATTGTGCATTAAAGCATTAGGACGATCCTGAGAGTCACCTAGGACGATCTTGAAGGGAACCTAAAACGATCTTGTCATTTAAAAACCCTAGACGATCTTGTGTTCATCATTTACCAACTTATACTTGTTCTTTAACGCACCACACGTAATCCTTAATCATCTAATCAGTTCGTAACAACATCACTACTTGATTAAACACATTAAAGGCTATTCATTAACCTCTAGGCTAGATCATGGTTCGATCTAAGACGAAGTACAAAGCGCAAACCCTAATTAAGTACAAATAAAACATGTTCTATCTTGATTATCAAAGTATGAGTTCTATGATCGATTAAATTGAGTTCTAAAGACTAAAGCTTCATCATTAAACACATGGTCAACTCATTAATACGATAAGTACTTATGAATGAGTTCAAAGACGATCAGTTCGGGCCCAGTTCATGTACTTAAGGTTCATTCAAAATTGTTTTAAGAGCCAAAACGTTCTAAAGGACCAAATCATCGGATCATCAAGAACATTTTCGTGATTAATTAATCACCGAGTCTAATATATGTACATATCATGTGTACGACAATGTGTACTTAGGCTTCTGTCAAGACGCGCTTGGATTTCTATAGATATAACATATCTATCTCTGTGCTTGTTCTCCGGGCTCAATAACCGTACTATACCGGATCACTGTGAGTTCACTTATCCCCTTTTCGTACATTTTGTTCAAAGTTCTTTATCGGGGACTGAAAAGCATGAAAACTATTTTGTACTTATATATATATGTAAATATATCTATGTTCTTGAACTGTTCTACGTACTATTTTATGATCGTACGAAACACTTATAAAATGAATCTGAATTATCTTCTAATGTGTATTTAGATCTTGAATGGGCAGGATCTTGAATACATAAATACTGTTATACATATTCTCTGATGTGTATTTAAATCTTGAATGGGTAGGATCTTGAATGCATGAATACTGTTATACATACTCTCTGATGTATATTTAGGTCTTGAATGGGCAGGACTTGAATATATTTATATTGATATACTGTTCTCTATTATGTACTTATCGTTCTATATATGAGTTCTATCTTTACTGCTATCAATTCATATTCCACAGTTCAGGGAATGAACCGTAGGTAATTATGGACAGCGCTGTTAGGGTAGGCCCACCCTCATTCTCTACAGTTCAGGAGGATGCATATTATCTGTACTTGTTCTGATCTAGATCATATATATAACTTACTTGATTAGGTGAGTTTACTGGTTCGTTATTGTTCATCTTTGGCCAACCGGGTTAGCAGTAATTATATACATACATATTAAGTGCATACTTGTTCTTAAAACTGTTCTTACTATTACAAAGTACTTGTAATAAACGTACTGATCTTATGACTTGTTCTTATTATACATATTATTATTATGTATAACTAATAAGTACTTTATGTGAATCTCACCAACTACTTGCGTAGTTGACCCCTTTGAACTTACATGCTTTTCAGGCTAGGCTAGTAGATCCTTTAGCATAGGAGTCTTCATCCTTTGAGCTCATTCCTTTGGCGATGGTTCGTGTGTACAAGATCAGTAGCTGTGAAGACTTCCTTTTGCTCAAATCAGTTCAAGACTTGTTTCTGTAAAGACAATTAATCTGTCTTTCTTGATTTTGACTATTCTGGGTATATCCCATGTTCTGTAATAACTTAGGAACTTTTTCTCTTTTAATGTTATTGGCTGTGTTCGAAATTGTACTGTGCGTGCTTGTGCTTATCTGTGCATCCCGTGTATTCCGCTTTAGCGCGGTGTTACAAGTGGGATGTATTACTGTTTGGTGGTTACTGATGACTACTCGAGATTCTCATGGGTATTCTTTCTTAAATCGAAAGATGAAACTCCACAGATTTTGATGAATTTCTTTGTCGAAACTGAAAATATTTATGGAGTTCGCGTTAAAAGAATCAAGAGTGATAACGGAATTGAATTTAAGAATAATGTGATGGATGTCTTTTGTTTGTCAAAGGGAATCCAACATCAATACAGTTCGCCATATGAACCACAATAGAATGGAGTTGCTGAAAGAAAGAATAGGACTCTAATCGAGACAGCTAGAACTATGCTTGCAGATTCAGGGCTTCCTACTATGTTTTGGGGGGAGGCAGTGAATACAGCTTGTCATATTTTAAATAGGGTTACTGTAGTCAAGCGTCATAACAAGACATGCTATGAGCTTCTACATAAGAAGAAACCGAATTTACAGAATGTTGAACCGTTTGGTGTACCGTGTACTTTCTTGAAATATCTACCTCAGTCAAAGTTTGATCCAAAGGTTGAAGAGGGATTTCTCATGGGTTATAAACCGGGAACATCAATTTGACGGGTTTAAAACAAGCAGACCGGCAAAGTTGACTTGGGTACAAATGTCAAGATTGTCAATCAGAAGCCCGCTATTCATTCTGGAACTGGCAAAATTTTCAATTACGATAGTGTGTTTAGTTCACTACACGGTCCTGCTTCTTATTCATATCCTGAGACAGTTGATGATGTGATTATTTTAAGAGATCACATGGATAATACTCCTACATCTCCCCTACTCGAAATGTCAATACTACTCTAACCAAAGTTCAGTCTACTACTGTTGTTGATGAAAGTGGTAAGGACAAGAATAAGCCAACAGATTCAGATGATAGTGAACCCGAGAACACTACACCACTTACTCCGTCAAAGGTTTCACTGCTTGATGATGATTCTATTTCTGAAGAATCGGAAGATAATTTTAGCTCTCCTGAGTTTCAGATTAGAACAAATTTAGGAGAAAGTCTGAATGTTGATTCGGTTCCTCAATATCGAGTTAATAAGGATCATCCAGTTGAAAATATTCTTGGTAATGCTACAGAACCTGTTCGAACTAGAAATTAGTTGAATAAGGAACTGACTAGTTTGTTTTGTGAAGTGAAAGACATTGGATTGATAACTAAGTGTTTATATTCAGGTAACCTAAGAATGTTAAGGCAGCACTTCAAGATCCATGTTGGGTTGAAGCTATGCAAGAAGAATTAGCTCAATTTGAAAAACTTGGAGTTTGGGAGTTAGTAGATGTGCCTAGAAGTAAAGTATCGATTGGAACTCGTTGGGTATATAAATGCAAACGAGTTGACAAAGGGGTTGTTACCAGAAATAAGGCACGTTTGGTTGTTCAGGGGTTTGCACAACGAGAAGGATATGACTATAACAAAACTTTTGCGCCAATTGCTAGGATTGAAGCTATAAGGTTATTTTTAGCCTATGCAAGTTTCAAAGGTATAAAGGTGTATCAGTTAGACGTTAAGAGTGCCTTCTTATACGGTGAAGTTAAAGAAGAAGTATATGTTCACCGATCACCGGGGTTTGAAGATCCGAACTATCCAAAAAGAGCATATCGACTGGATAAGGCTCTTTATGCATTGCAACAAGCACCCAGAGTGTGGTATGAAAAGTTGTCGACACATTTGTTGACAAATGGTTTTACAAGAGGATCGATAGACAACACATTGTTTATCAAGTGGAAGAAGCGAGATTATCTAATTGTAAAAGTTTACGTGGATGATGTCATTTTTGGTTCATCTAATATAAAGATGTGCAAAAAGTTTGAAATGAGCATTAAAAATGAATTTTTCCTTGGACTGCAAGTTGATCAAAGGAAAGATGGATTCTTTATTCACCAGTCTAAGTATGTCGATGACATCTTGGAGAGGTTTCAAATGTTAGAATCCAAGACATATGGTACTCCTATTAAGCAAATCATGGTTTAGGAGTTCTTGATCCGAAAGATGAACTTGTGGATGCAACTTATTATCATGCTATTATTGGCTCATTGATGTATCTGACTGTTTCACGTCCAGATATTATGTTCAATGTTTGTCTTTGCGCTAGATTTCAAGCTAGTCCAAAAGAGTCTCATTTTATTAGAAATACTAAATAGTGCTTAGTTGTATTTAAAACTTTGTATTTTTATGTACTTATTGAAAGGTTGAGGGGGAGCTTTTGTAATATACTTAGAGTATAAATACCTCTCAAGCCTTAACATTTTAAGTAGTTTGTAACACTTTTCCCTGATCAATCAATCAAGCTTTCCACACACACACCTTTCTCTCTCAAGAACACACACTAACGCACACACTTCCACCATTGTTGATCACTTTACTTCCGCATCAAAATACGAATCATTTATCATATTACATTTGGTATCAGAGCAAAACAACAATCTGTTGAAGATCCAGAACAAATTTAACACAGATTGGTGCTAGTTTTGTTCAAAATTCAGAATTCGTGTTCATAAACATAACCGTTTTTCACCATCACTGTTTTTCACAAATTCACCATCAATTTTCACTCAATATTCTTGTTTTTGTTCACAGATACATTCTAAATCATCTCTAAAAACATCCTGTTAAGTTTCATAATCCATTGCATTGTTTTGATCATAGTCCAAAATTTATGGAAAGTTGATGAGATTTTGAATTTTCAGTTTGAGTTGATTTGAGCTATGGAATTGTTTCTAGGGTTGTGCGCAATGGAATTCTGAGCATTTCTGTGTTTGGATCGAGTACTAACTCTCAAAATTGAGTGAGAAACAAGCAAAGTAGTGAAATACTCGACTATTTTGTCATTTTCTGTGTTCTTGCAGAGTTTCCCCTAAGACGATCTTCATAAGGAATCTAAGACGATCTCCTTCAAGATCGTCCTAGTGCTTATTTGACTTTGGTGTTAAGACGATCTTCCCAAGATCGTCCTAACATTTTTGGTTCTGTGTGAACTGTGTGTGGTGATTTGAACAATTGAAGTTGTTGTGATTGGGAATCACACACTTCCTTGGGTAACTAATCTCTTTGAGATTGGTTCTGCTCAACTATTCTAAAAACATATTGTTACTCTACCCAAATTTCTAAGATTTTCTATACATAGAAATTTTTACACCTAAACCTTTCCTAGGACGATCTCCTTAAGACCGTCTTACCTCTCCTTCTTTAGGACGATCTCCTCCAAGACCGTCCTACTTTTCCTTATTTCATACTTAGAAATTTTTCAATTCAATTTCCAAGACGATCTCCTCAAGATCGTTCTAGTTCCAATTTCCTTTTCTTAAGACGATCTCCTCAAGATCGTTTTGCCTTTCAAAAATCAAACACAACAAAAACAATTTCCAAATCATTGTTCATTCACTTTAATGACAACAATCAACATTGATCGAATGATGTCAATCATCAGACCTCCAATTATTCATAAAAATTCTTTTGTCAAGTGGCAAAATGAATTCATGGATTTTCTTGATACCAAACCAAATGGTGTCTTCATTAGAGACTCATTTCTTGAAGGTCCAATTCAGTTCAAAGATCCCAATGGAGTTCTTCTTCCAACTGAGCAAATGACTGATGTTCAAAAAGGAAGAATCCAAGCTGACAAGCAAGCTAAATCCTATATCTATCAATCTCTTCCTGATGAGATTTTCTCTGCTATTAATCATGATCATAATGCCAAAGAGATATGGGATGATTTAACAAAGTTTGCTGATTATGAAGATTTCACATGCTTGATGACATCAAGAACCATTTCTTCACAAACTACCTCACAAGCAACAACAAGTGTGGTAGATTTCATTTCCAAAGATGCTTTCTTGTCTGTACAAACAACTGCTGATACTTTGACAAAGCAAAATCTAACTTTGAAAAACAATTTGAAAATGGCTAAACAAGAGTTTGATAAAATCAATGAAAATTTTTCAGAACTCTCAATAGCTCATGAAGCTCTCAAAGTGAATTATGATTCTTTAAAAGAAATGCATTTGTCAAGTAACAGTTCTCAAGTTGTTTCTCCCAATGCTCATTTGACTAACAAATGTCAAGATCTTGAAGAGACTATCTATTCACTCAAGCAAACCATTGAGACTTTAAAGCTTGAGAAAACCAATGAATGGATAAGAGCAAATGCAAGACAAGCTGATGTTGAGTTTCTCACAAATAAAATGAAAGATTTTAGACCCAACTGTGAAAAACATGAAAGACAGATTTCTGATCTAAACAGTACTTGTTTTCTCTAAGGAGTTGAAATTGTTCAAAAACAAGTTGAGGATTTGAAAGCAAATGTTTTGTTTTATCAAGAAAAAATCTATAAAATTGAACAAAATCCTCTTCTGAATTTCACTGCTTATTACAATAAATCAAAGATTGATAGATCAGAACTTCTTCTTGGTTTGGGTTATGAGAACCCAGCACACTTGGAAAAAATCCAAAAAGAAGACCTTGGTTTATGATGAAAAATGTCTTAGACTTGGCATGATTCAAGAATTCATTAGACCATCTGAGGATGACATTGAGTCAGATGATGTTGAAAGACCAAAACCAATTCAGATTGATTATGTTGCTATTAATGACACATATAAGAAAACTCATAAAAGATCCATCTATGAGTTAGAAGAAATAGATAGCATTTTAACTCCTGAAAATGATTCTCAAAAAGTTTGTTTAAAACCAGTTTCACAAAGAGCTTATATTCCAACTACCATATTGGAAAAAGAAATTGAAGGTTTAAAACAAAAGATTGAGTCTCAGCAAAAAGTCATTGAACATCTGAAAACTCAAGATCATTCTCCAAAGGTAAATGAGACCACCCCTACCCAAATGTTGCATGATCTAACTTCTGTTGATTGCTCCACACCATTCAATGGGTGTGAGAATTCAAACAAAGATATGCAGGGTGATAGCATCTCTACTCAAGAGATTCATGATATGTCCACTTCAATGCTATCATTATTCTTCCAAATTGAATAGAAAGTTCAAGCTTTGAAAGCTAAACATCTTGCTTCTGTCAAGAAGATACTTTCTTTTGATACCCCTGAGACCACCCCCGTTGACCAAAATAAAGTGAACTATTAGCACAAGATTGAGATTCTTAAAGATCTTAAGGCTAAAGCAAAAGCATTAGTTGAAAAGTTAACTAACAAAACTGTTTTCAAACCAGAAGTTCAACCAAAAGGTTTACAGTTTCCTTTCTCAACTAATAAGTGTCCTCCTACTTACCCAGATTTTTCTGTTGAAGAATTTGATAAGTTTTTGGAAACTGATCATGTTTTTGCTCCAGAAGTTGAAAAAGAACTTGAAAAACTTTCACCTAAAAAACCTAAACTTGAACCAGAGAAGGAATCTAAATCTAAGATTGCTCCAACTTCATCTTATTCACCCAAAGGTCAGCCTGCACCAGCTGTCAAAGGTAAGAAGACCATTCCTACTAACTCAAAGCTCAAGGTTGATAGTTCATCTGTTTCTAGAACCTCTGCTTCTAAAGCTATCTCTCAATCTAGCATTTTACCTAAGATGTCTAAGTCTAGCCAAGATTTGCTAAGAAAAGATACATCTAATGGTATAACTAGTTATGGAGATCAGTATGGTTGGTTCACTGTTGCTACACCAAAGAAACAATATATCAAATCTTCCACCAAACAAAACAAAAATAAGAATGTGTTTTCAACTCCTCGAACTAATTCTAAGAATTTATTTGATACAGGAGAAAAGAGCTTAGCTAGTAAACATAAGTGGATTCCTAAATCATCATTGATAAAATCTACTAGCTATGCTAAAACACAAGTGTCTGCTAAATCACCAGTTAGAAGAAGTTGGATAGCTAATGATTACAAGAATAAAGATCCTAATAGGAAATATGTTTCAAATTTGAGTAATTTAGCTAAACCATAGTCTGTAATAAATTCTAAATCTTCTACTGTGATTTCTAAACCTCTGATTATTGATGTTAATGGGATTGTGATGAATTTTCAGAATAAACCTCTTGTTCGAAAACCTCATTTGTATACCTTTCTTCATTCCACTAACCCAAAAGGACCCATTCAAAAGTGGGTACCTAAAAAGACTTGATTGTGTTTTTGCAGGTAATAAAGGTCTGTGTTTAACATTCCAATCCTGGATGCTGTTCAACACATGATCCTGGAATAAGTTTCTTTTCAAAGAAACAATCTTGAATAAGTGCTCATTACCAATGCACTTACTTGCCTCTGCATGTTTTGTATAATTCCTTCACCTCTTTCTCTTTCATTCATTAGTAGTCAAATATTGATGCTATGCGTATGTGCAATGTGCTTAAATATCATGCAATATTTGAGGGGGAGAAAAAGGATAATTCATGAATCTAGGGGAGTTTGTGTACTTGCACTATTTGAAGAGGAACTTATTGATAAATTTTAGAAAATCAAAAATAAGAATTGTTTCGTTGATTGTTTTGTATAAAAATTGTTTCGTTGATTGTTTTGTGTCCAATATTCATTTCCTAAATCCTTAAGCCCAAATAATTAAGCCCAAATTTTTTTTAAAAAAAAGGGAGCCCAATTGATTTTTTGAGTCCATTTCTTTCCAAACCGGGTCAATATCCATTGGACCCGACCCGACCTACTTTCTTCATCAATAAGAAGGAGAGAAAGTTTTTTTTTTCTTTTCTTTATCCAATTTCGTTTTTCCATAAACACACACATACACATAGTCAGACACACACTCAAATCACTTCAAAAATCATTTGGCTGATCATTGAAACAAAAATAAGGGTTTTATTGCTATTTTCTCGCTGATCATTTCATTCCATAACAACATTATCATCTAATCACATCTTTAGGTCGGATTTCGAGTTTAAATGTGGATTTTATTTTTTATTATCTTTCGAAATTCTTATGACTGTTAATGTTTCTGTGATGTTTGAATGATTTAGAAGCGTGTTTAGGTTATATGTGTATGATTTATACATGTTTAAATGCCTAAAATTGTGTTTTTGAAAATTCAAATAATGCAACCTCTGTTCTTGCGAAGAAGATGACCTAGGATGATTTTCATATTGATCTAGGTTATTTTTGATTTTTTGTGGTTTGTGTTGTTAAATTCTTGGTTACTGTGATTTAAATTAGTGTTTTGCCATGCTTAAATGTTTATTTGAATCATATTGTGCTTTGCTGATTAACCAGTTGGAAATAGGACGACTTTGGCAAAGTCTTCCTTGATTCAAGGTTCTTTGGTTCTAAGACGATCTTGTCCAAGACCGTCTTGGTTTCAAGACGACTTGGAAATAGGACGATCTTACCAAGACCGTCTTAGTTCCACATACATGTTTTTCCTTGTAACCCCTGAGACTGAGACCAGGACGATCTTGTCAGGATCGTCCTAGGGTCTGTACGCTGTATGGTTGATGATAATTTTTGAAATTCAATTGAATGGGTAACTAAACTCGTAAGAGATCGGTTTTGCTCAAAACTAATACTTTCCAAATATAAAGGGAAATTATGCTCAATTTTTCCAGAAATTGACATAATTTCAACTTATATTTCTAAGTATTAGAATTTTCATAAGTGAAGTGAAGTTTTATCACTTTGTTTCTAAGACGATCTTGTTAAGATCGTCTCAATTTCTTTCCTTCACTTCAAAAGTTTTCAAGTGATCAAACTACAAGACAATCTCCACCAAGATCATCCATTTTTCTTTCCATACTTAAACTTTTTCAACATAATAAACTTTGAGACGATCTTAACTAGATCATCCCACTGCTCTTTCAATACTCAAAATTTTTCCATCTTACCAAATGATAAGACGATCTTATCAAGATCGTCCCTTTCATCTTTCCAAATTTAAACTTTTTCCACCATATCAAATGATCAGACGATCTTCTCCAGGGTCGTATTGTTTTCAAACCTGAGTTCAACCTCAGGACGATCTTCATCAAGATCGTCCTGGCTTTCTATACTTAGAAATTTTTTTAAAAAAATTTTTTCTCCAAAATTTTTTTGTGTGGTGTGACAAAGTGCTTTGCATTGTCATATAATTGCAATATATTTGAAATATGAGGAATTGAACGCCTTTGTGTACTTCCTTACTATTCTCAAATATCGTGTACTTATATGATTCTACTTTATTTTCAAAGTTATATATATATGAAAATATATAAAAATATAAGGAATTGAACGTCTTTGTGTACTTCCTTACTATGTTTATATATGGAAATATGTATATGACTATTCTGTGTTTATTTTCTCATATCAAGTTATTTATTTAGAATACACTAAGTTGATCTCCTTTGTGAACCTCTTTGTATTTTATATAAATCACTTATGTGAAACTTGTTATTTCCTATTTAAACATTGTTTTATGAGTGCGTTAAACTGTTTTGTGTCTTAAAATCAGAAAAATAACAAAAATGGAACATCAAGATCAAATTGAGCATGATGAAGAGATTGCCCTTAATGCATCCATTGAAGAAATACTTGTTATCGGCAACTCAAGAAATACGAGGAACAATAGAGCATTATCCCATTTGTTGCTCCCGGATTCCCAATTGTTCCAAAAATCCTTCACAATCATCCACTCTCATATGTACTCACTGTTGAAAGAGATTTACCTGAAGTCTATCTCTTTGAGATGTGGAGAACCATAAGCCTCAAGACCCAACTAGTTCAAGATCCAAACCCAAACATAAATCACCTGAACTTCGTCGCCAAGGTTTCTTTCAATATCAATTGAGTTCTGGTGATAGAATATATGAATTTGAATTCAATCTTGATGACTTTAGAAGAATTCTGATGCTCCCGGAAGCAAATTCAAATGGACATGTTGATTTTGATACATTTGAGTCCAATGATGTGATGTTTGCTGCATTGATTTCCCTTGGGTATGAAGGTCCTTTGACCAAGACTAAAGACTTCAAATTGAAGAATCTGCCCAAGATTTGGTACTATGTGTATTCCATTCTCAGCAACTGCTTGACTCCATACACAAGAGGGATGGATAATCTGACATAGCCAATGCTGCATATTTTCTATGGTGATGTCTTCAATAGACATTATGATATTGCTCAACTTCTGTGGGACCAGTTGATAGTGTTGGTTAATGGCAAAGTCTCAGCTCCCAAGAAGTATATTCCATTCATACGATTTCTGACAGTAATTGTCTACAGTACCGTCAGACATGAAATGTGCATTCCAAGACTTCAAGATGATACCCGAGTTTCCATCAATCAGTACAAGTATGTCAGAGATTCCGGAATTGCTAGTTATACATTCTTGATTCCATCACACTTGCTTGATTTCGTTTCTGATTCGAATGAGGATTTAGTTGCTTATCTGGACTGGATTAGAACAACTCTGGGACCGGAAAGCCTCCCGGTTCCTACCCAAGTTGTACATAGGACACCAAGTGATGGGTCTAAGAGAAAAAGAAAAGAGAGTGAGGGTGTATCCAGTTCCATTGAGCCAAAGAGAAGAAAAATGAATGGTCAAAGAAAAATGTTTGTATTAAAGTTAAGTCAACAAGTGTTTAGAAAGAAAAAGAAGGGGAGCTCATCAAAGAAACTCAAGGGAAAAGCTCCAGCTGAACCTTCTTCACCCACATCTTCTGAGGAAACAATCTCTATGTCAGGGTCTCCCAAGCCAATCAGATCTCCACCTCCCAAAACTACAATTTTACATCGATCACCATCACCCAAAACACCATCACCTCAAAGATCAACATCTCCATCTTCACCAAAATCACCTCAAACACCTATTCATCATTCTTCACTAGTTCCAGAATCATTTCACCGGTAGCCCCAACCATGGAACAAACTCAATCTCAAACCGTTTTATCACAAATTCCTTCATCATCATCATTTCCTCGATCTCCTCAACCGACATATCTTCAAGGCCGAAAGAAACCGATTCCTGTTAATATTCACAAAACATTCAAGAGATCTCGTTTTGAATATGATCGATTTCAAACAACAGAACAAGAAGATGTGAATGATTCAAGTGTTGATGAATCTGATTCTGATGATGCAAATAAGTTTGCTGATGATGTCATGGACATCCCAGAGAGACAAGGACGAAATGAGGGAGAGGTTGAAAATACCAGAGAAGGGCTAGGTGAAAGGCAAAAAGAAAACGTTGGCCTCCATATAGTAACAAACGTCTTTAAACGCCGGGTTCGCCGTAGGGTAGAAGCCGAGAGCTCCCAACTCTCGCATGCTCAAACCTTCGCAAGCCATTCGGAAGTCTCTCAACAGACTGACGTCTAATTTTCACATGGGCAAATTCCACGCACTCCATTCCATTCTTCTTTAGAGTCTGTGAATGTTGAATCAAAAGAGACACCTGCCCCTCTCTTGAACTTCATTTCTGCACGTGTGTCTAGTACCCCCCTTAGGACACCGATTGTGATACCTTTTACACATCTACGTGATGATGCTGGAACAAACATAGAGAGATTGGCTATTGTGCCCTCTCGAGGATTGTTTAGAAGTCCTTCTATTGCTAACATCACGCCAGCTTTGAACGAAGGCGCCTTAGTAGCTAGATCAGTTGTACGACAGTCTGAGTTCTTACGAGCTCAATCTGTTGCGTCAGCTCTTCATGCTTTAGGCTTAACGGTAAGTCTAAGTGACTCCGGTGTTATTTACCTTCATTTCCCTAAGGATTCTGGTTGTGAAGCCGAATCATCAACTGTTGTTCAAACTCTTGAACCAACAGGAAATCCTGAGACAGTAATGATGTCTTCGGGTCACTCAGTAGAATCACTTGAGACTACTGATGTGCCAGATTCTGCTATTCCATTACCTCTTGAAGCTCAAAGGTTGTTATCTGAATTTGTTGAAGGAGTTGTAGAAGGGCAAAGGAGTGAATTGCTTGTATCAAGAAACATTATAACCGGTAAACTTCCTGCCACTAAAACAAGTTCACCATCACCAAGATTGCGTACTGGAGGTACTTTACGCATTGGTACTCCAGTAGCATCTTCAATACGATCTCGAGTAACACCAACACCTCCAACCATTCAAACAACAACAACAATTCCATCAACAACAATTCAAACAACAATAATTCCAACTGTTCCACCAACAACAACACCAACGCCAATAACTCAATCATTCCCCGATCCAAGTTCACCACATCATTCTTCCAGTTCTTCTTCTTCCGAATCATCTGATTCAACCGAATACTTAAGTGATTGTTCACCGAAAAGAATTGCCACCAGTGGTTTATCAACCGACACTCTTATTGTTGCACTCATGCATCGGTTGAGATCTGAAGAACCACATCTCACTTCTCACAAAAGATCAATCTTTCAATCACTTCTAGCATATATGTCATTTCAAGGTACTCAACAAGAGAATCGAGCTGAAGTTGAAGCTCTTCAGAAAAGAATCTGAGAACTTGACCAACAATGTCGACTGGCTGATATCTCCAGGAGTCGGGATGATCAAGATCCTGATGATCAACCCGAGGGGGAGAATATTAGAGATATCAGAGAGGGTCATGAAACTCAAGATCAAGTTGGTCAAGAAGAAACTGTTCAAGATGTGTTTCAAGATCAAACTCAAGCTCAAGCTTCATCATCTCATATTCATGAATCAGATTCAGATGACTTACCCCCGCTTGTCAGAAACATTTCACATTATTATTCCACAACTTTAAGTTCTGATGAGTCAAGTGATCCTGATCCATTTCAACCAGAAGATGCTAATAATGATGAGTCTGATTCATCTGATTCTGATGATCCTGATAATGCTCCAACAAGTGAAGCCATTCCACAATCTTAGCAAGAAAAATATGGAAAAGACATTTTTGAAGAAATTGTCTATCATTTGAGAGACACTGATAATATTGAGACTCCTAGTGAGCTTGCATTTGGAGTTAGACACCTGAGGATCTCAAAAGATAAGATTTGGCAGATCAATAAGGGTTATTTCACTGAGAACTATGAGCAGATCTTAGATTTGAGTACCAAACCTGAAGAGATTGTGTGCAAAGCAAAATACCTTGAAGAAAGAGCTTTTCAAATTTATTGCTCACCAGATGAAAGACTAAATATGAACCTGAACCGATTAAGAGCATTCTTTATGTTCAGACATCAAGGTCAAAGAGATGCATATATGGAGTTGATGAATGCAGACAACACTGTGAGAGCTGAATGGTGGTATCAACAATTTGAAAGACCGATCACACTGAAGTTATTGAGTTGTTTGTTCCTCTTATAAACAATAATCTCAGGCTGGTTAGATTCAAAGTTCGTCGTGCTGATGGCAAGATTTATGTTTTTCGAGAAGAATCATTTCAACATATGAAGATCTCAGACATTCTCTTCCTCTACAATCGATATGCTTACCTGATAATCAAGACTCCAGATCAACTCCAAGCATATGAAGCATTGAAAAGCCATATTCAAGCCTTGATCAGATTTTATGAATTCAATGACTTTCAGATTGGCTTAGAAAGAAGAACTAGCAGGATTAATCTCACAAGACCAAATCAAAGAGCCGGAGGTTATGTGCTAGATTATTTTCAGATTGGAGATACAATTAAAGACTTGGATGGGGTTGTCTTCATTAATCGACTAAAGAGAAAGATCTTCATTCGTGCCTCAGATTTTCCCAAGTATTCTGATGGTACTTTGAATTACTGTCTATCCATTCTAAGTGCTTTAGATGAAGATTCTGATGATGAAGAAGATGATAACATCAAGTCTTAGAGAGGAGATCATATAAGTCGTATCAAAGCTGTTCTTGAGATGCGTCAAAGAATAAGAGATCTCATTGTTGTAAGAACTCCCAAGGCTCAAGAAGAAATAATTCATACTGAGACAGGTTCATGGGTTCTTTGGAATCCTAGTCATAAACATGGTCCTCATAACATTCCACTTGTGAATTTCCAAGATAACATCCGGTTGCCAGATGAACATCCTGAAAGTGATAACTGGCATTTCATTCCAAAGAAGTATTGGAAAGACACATGGAGTAGTTACAAGAAAAGAGCCTTCTGGAGTTCAAAGATTGACAAGCCTACAACATCAAATGCTGCTCAAAGATACATGAAGAGAAAGAACAAGCAAAGGCGAGCTAGCAAAAGAAGAAGACAACAAAGGAAGAGATGATAGACAACCAAGCACACAACCAAACACTAGGGGGAAGAATGTTAGAAATACAAAATAGTGCTTAGTTGTATTTAAAACTTTGTATTTTTATGTACTAATTGAAAGGTTGAGGGGGAGCTTTTGTAATATACTTAGAGTATAAATACCCCTCAAGCCTTAACATTTTAAGTAGTTTGTAACACTTTTCCCTGATCAATCAATCAAGCTTTCCACACACACACCTTTCTCTCTCAAGAACACACACTAACACACACACTTCCACCATTGTTGATCACCTTACTTCCACATCAAAACACGAATCATTTATCATATCACACACTTGAATGAAGCAAAACATATTCTACGTTATCTTAAGGGAAACTAAGGGTTTGGTCTATGGTATCCTATGAGAGGAACGTTTGATTTTGTTGCATAAACTGATTCAGACTTTCGCATTTGTAACAATGACAGAAAGTCTACGACTAGAGGTTGTTAGTTTTTAAAAGGAAGATTAGTATCGTGGCAGTGTAAGAAGCAGACATGTGTTGCTCAGTCTTCATGTGAGGCAGAATATATGGCTGCTGGTAGCTGTTGTTCCCAGGTATTGTGGATTCGGCAACAACTTCTTGACTACGGTATGGATTTTCTTGATACTCTTATTAGAATAGACAATAAGTCAGCTATAGACATTACAAATAACCCTGTCATGCATAAGGTCACCAAGCATATTGATATTAGACATCATTTCTTGCGTGATTATGCCCAAAAGAAGTTAATTCATTTGGAAAAAGTTATAACTGATGATAATTAAGCCGATTTGTATACCAAAGCATTTGATAAGACTCGATTTGAGAAGTTAATTCTTCTCAATGGGATGAAGAATGCTTATTCATATTAAATCTCTCAAAGAACTAATTTTGTAAGTTTGTGTCTGTAAATAGTTAGAGTCATAAAAATACAAAAAGAGTTCTTAGTGTCATAAAAAACCATAAAAATGTGAAAAATGAGAAAATGACAGAAATATGGGAGAGATTTAAGTTGATGTTGTAAGACGATTAGACGTGAGGATACTTAGCTTTTAAGTCTGCTTAATCGTAATATAACTGCTTAGTTCAGTGATTACAATTTGGGATATATTGGTAGACACAAAGTAGCAAGGTTTCCTTAATCTGAACTTAAATTATACAATGTTCTTGTGGGAAACATATTCAGATATATGGCTGAGAATGCTTGCTTTTCAGTAATAAATTCATCTAGTCCTTAAATTTTGTGAAAAATCTAACATTACTATAGGATTTGTTCAAAATATAGGCAAAAACCTCTTCAACTCATGAGCATGAAAGTTAAATGTGATATTGTTTATGCAAATGAAATGAATTTTAATTAAGGGGCTAATGTGGTCTTTGAGATTCGGATAAGTATGTCCTCGGGGTGTCTTTGTATACCTAGCCTACCTAAAGCTTCCAACTTGGGATAGGTTGTCAGAAAGTTCGCTACATGGGTCTCATAGAAAATCACGGGTTCTTTATAAATAATGAAATGCAAAAGCAAATAAGTTAAATCACAAAGTAATTAAGCTTTGTTATCTAAAAAGTGTCTCATGATTTGTTTAAGGATGTTTTTGAATATATATTGAATATTTGTTATCTTAGTGCTTGTATCAATTACGGAAGTATATCTGAACGTGGGTCACATAAGTTCGCAAACTATTTAGTGACATATTAGGCTACTCGGGTTACATGGTGACTGTCCTTGGCCAGGGTATGTCGAAAGTGTCACAACTCAAAGGAAATTGGAAGTACCGAGTGTTTAAGAGGACAAATATACCGGTAATCGTGGTTGAGTCACTGTTCATAACTAATAATAAGAGAATTATTTCTCACTTGCAGACTTATGTAAATGCTAATCTGATCTAATCTACAGAAACTTAGAATTTCTTGTAAATAAATAAAGTAGTTTAGTTTTTATTTTAGCTATTTTTGTTTTTATTTTTAATTTTATTTTTGTACTAATAAGTGTCAGTTTATATGTCAAACTAGTTCTTATTGCACGAGAGATTTGATAAGCATCTAATGATTCTGTAGGAAGTTATATGATTCTTAATGAATTATATGAGTCTTGTTGCTTATGGTAAGTATGTTTAAAAGATGGATTTTCTAATTAATACATAAGTTGTTTAATTTAGAAAATGAAATGGATTTGAAATTGAAAAGTCAAAATATTTTTGAATGTGTTTCAAGTAAATTTTTGAAATTTCAATTGTTTTTGGTTGGTAAGTATGCTTGACAAAGATTGGACTTGACTTAGATTTTTGATCGATAGGTTAAGATTTTGATTGTTTTGTATATTTATAATTTTTGTTGATCTTGATGCATTGATGAAGTTTGTTAAGTGTGTAGGTTGCAGATTTTATTTTATATGTATTGAGACGGACAACAATCTATGCACGAAACGTGCTACAAGGATGGATTGCCTTTGTATTTATTAACCTAAGACTTAGTGTGATAGGTTATAGTTGTATTATCAAGATCACAACCTAAGATGTAATGTGATAGGTTGTTGATATGATATTTTGATGTATTTGAAATGCATTATACATTAAATATGTTTTGATGTAAGGTTGCATTTGTTGAGTTAAATATCAATGAAGAAATGATCGATTTTATGTCAAGATAATAATGTAAGATTTCTTTGATACATTATTTTGATGACAAGTTAGTACGGATATTTTATGATTACATATTCAAGAAGATACAGGTTTTTAGTAACAAGTATCTTTGGGTTTATGTTTCTGGAATTTTTGTAATTCTTCCTTGTTTAGATTTCTGAAAAATTTATGAAATTTGGTTTAGTGTGCAATTCGTGTGAATTGATATTCAAACTCGTCCGTGCTGACGTCAGCAAGCCTAGCGCTGACGTAAGCAAGAAGCCCACGAAGTTCGTCTTCGGATCGGCTCATGAACTTGGATATAAATATGGGTTATTACTATTCATTAATTACCATTAATCGAAAATTAACCCTAAGTAAATCACACGAACTCGTCTACCTTGTGTGCACTATTCATCCATTCCCTTTTCGATCGATTTCATCTATTTTTGTGTTAATCATCCAAGATTGTTGGTATAATTCCAATCTAGGATAGATTATTGATGTTCTTACTTCGAAAATCATCAAGTACAAGTCGTTATAATGCCAAGTTTTTGACTTGTTCTTCGCATGAACAGTACCACAAACGAACTAAGGATTGAATCTTTGATTTTTGATGCTTTGGACTAAAATTGGACTTAAAATTGGATTAATTGATGTTTGTACACTTTAAATCTAATAAAAGTTCACATTAACATGTTTAAAATCAAGATTAATCGAAGAATCTATGGCTCGTTTACTATTCACACGAAGCAGATGAAAAACACGAATAACATCCACTTCGTGTTCATCGAATTTGTTTCGATTGTTTTGTTTTTCTTGGCATACACGAATCATAAACAAGTCCACGTTGATGATTTTAATTGATTAAATCATTAAATGGAGATGTTTTTGCCTCGTGTTCCTGGGTTTTGTTTGAAGCTCATGCTGACATCACACGAAGAGCATCTTCCTCGTGATGACGTCATCGCGAAGCAGACGTGACAAAAACCCTAAATTTGTTTTTAATTTCTAACTTTTTCGTTTTCTTGTCGTTTTTGTCTGTTTTTGTGCAGGTATGGCATGACAAGGTGCAGGAGCTCGCGTGTTCGTCAAGGAACACAATGCTGCACTCGATCTTAGCATTACGCAGAAGGGGTGCACACCAGAGTTTCACGGTGTTCTACAGTATCTCGCACATTCTCGCGTTCGTTTTGCCGTGACCGAGAACCCTCCGTTGGTGATAAGTCTCATTCGGGAGTTTTGGAACTCAGCCCGATCAGTGCAGATGGGTGATCATATGTACATTCGCACTACTGTTGTAGGACGTTCTTTCTCATTCTCAGCTGGAGACTTACGGACGATATTACAGTTAGGTGATGCTGATATAGAGCAAGGTCGGACTGAATTTCCAGAAGCTTTTTGTGACGGTGCTCTACGTCGTATGGGGTACACTGGTGCTATTACTCACCCATACTTCAAAAATCAACTTCGTGGCAAATGGAAGTTGCTTGCCTACTATCTGTTGAGGTCCATCAGTCATCGGAGTATAGGACATGACCAGATGAATATCTAGAACGCTTCTCAGATGGTTGCTTTGGTGCTGAACAAGCCGTACAGCTTCTCTCAGTACATTTTTGATAATTTTGAAAAGAAGTTGAGGTCATTTGGTACAGACAATAAATTCTTCTTGTTTCCAAGATTTGCGATGATTATCATTCGGCACTTTGCAGATGATTTGCAATTTGATGGTCCTACGTTCAATTTGGGTCGTCTTACTCACAAGGTGTTTATTGAGAGTATGAAACGCTTTGCAGGTCATGGTGTTCTTGATAATGTTGCCAATCCACCATTGTTCGGACATCTTATCAGTCCTAACTATGTTGCACCTAGACAAGGTTTGGGAAGATCATGAACCTGTTGCTGCTGCTGATGATAATGATCAGGCTCAAGAAGATCCTCAAGAAGAGCGAGCTGATCAGTTTAAGGGACTCAATGATGTTCCTCTATATGCTGGAGATCTGGAGCATGATCCAGATATGGATGCTCTTATGCAGGATGTTGATGATCCCGCAAATCTTGTTCCACCAACTACTGGAGTTTTTACTTCTACCTATGCTCCAGTTGGTGATGATATTGGTCCTTCTGAGCTACCAGTTACTGTTAATGCTTGTGATGACTCAGAAGATGATGAAGAAGAGGTTGAAAGATTACCGAAGCGAAGAAAAAGACAAGGAAAGGAGTTGATGCTGTGGAGAGACTTCCAACTTCTCAGCGATCTCAGGATGAAGTTGATAGAGACTTTGCTATGTATCAAGCTGCTATGGAGAGGTCTCATGCACCTAATGTTGGTGATACTCCATCAGTTGCTGCTTTAAGAGCTTCTGTCTCTGAGATTCCTGTTTTTGTGTCTATGACTTCTGTTGGTGTTGTTGTTGGGGAGAGAAGGTCGAGACCAAAGTTTATTATTAGAGGAATTGGTTCTCGCGCACAAGTTGTTACTGAGGCTACAACTGTTACGATTCCTACTACTCCGGAGTCTACAGTTCGTCAAGAGCAACCGACAGTTGCTGCCAGGCCTTCTTCTGCTCCTATTCAGGCTACAGTTCCTGTTTCTACTATCATGGGACGTCTGTTGGCTCCTTTGAAACGACCTCAGATGCCTCCCACAGGAACTTTTAGTGCTCGTATGCCTTCATTTGAAGCTACGATGCCACCTCATGCCTCTACATCTGATGTTGCTTCTACGTCACGTCTAGTTTCTCCTGTTCAAGTGCAACTGAGTCGTTTGTTTTCAGAGAAGGAGATGTTAGAGATGAGGGTCACAACTTTGGAGAGGCAGCTAAAGCTCCAAGCTGCCAAGCATTAAAAAGAGATGGACTTAATGACAACACTTGTTCATTCTCTTGTATCTAGACTTGACCAATTCTTGGCTCAAGGGGGAGATAAAGATGGTTGTAAGGATGATGAGCTTGCTAAGAAGACAAGAGATGATGATCATGAAGATCAAGATCCAACTCAAGGTCCAAACCAAGGACAACCAACAGTTGGTGAGCCAGAGAATAGAGGTCAAGGTCAAGATGCTACTGATGCTACTATGGATACAGAGACTGCAGATATTCAGGGGGAGTCGCCAAGATAGACTGAGTCGGAGATTGCTGGTACAGCTGGTGCTAGTACTTCTAGGACTCAAGATAAAGGTAAAGCTGTGATGGCTGCTCCAGATGCAGATCCTGATGATCCCAACGATGATGATGAGGAAGATTCTAATTCAGGTAACTCCAATTCTAATTCTGATAAAATAGAAAGGGAGATTCGAGATAAGTTAGTGAATGATCCTCATAATCATGGTGATAAAGAAAATCTTAACAAAGGAAAATCTACTCAAGATAGTGTGTCAACTAAGACCGATTCTACTACCAATGCCTTTACAGAGTCCAATTTGCACCCATTAATTGTGCATAGACTAGAAAAGAGATTGGGTTATGATCCACAGGCTCACATGAGAGCTAGAGCAGAGATTATGGATTATGATGATTATTATGATCCAGGATCACTTAGGGATCAAATGAAAGAACGGTCAAGGTTAACTCATACGTTGTCAGAGTCAGAGTCAGATTCGGATTATTTTTGTAATGATTATAAGATAAATATGAATGTATTTGTTACATTATATTTATGATATAATATTATTGTTGTAAGTTAAAATAGATAAAGATTATAAGATAAATATTAATGTAATTGTTGCATTATATTTATGATATAGTATTATTTATTTTAATTTCTTTTATGTATTTATACTATTTTATTATGTCTTGACTTATGTATTTATGTTCTTTATCTTTGTATATGTGAATTGTTTGAATTGCAGATAAGCTTCAAAAGATAGGTGCATTGGACGATCTTGATGCTGAAGATGACTTAGACAGTGTCAATGATGAAGATATGGAAGAAGGAGAGTTCATTACTTCAGAAGTTGTTAGAAAAAAGTTGCTTGATATACCTTATGACTTTGATCGCGTCTTTAATGAAGATGAAGTCATTCAAGTTGAACCAATAGCTGAAGTAGAACATCTCAATCTTAATCAAATCAGACATAGTCCAGATGAACCTAGGAACACAGCAAGTTTGAGATTTGTTGTATCTGCAAACATAATCGATGAAGAACATGACAATATTTTTGAGTTATATCTGCAAACACAATATTGATGCTACAAGAAGAAAAACCTTTTTCTTCTTCCATTGTGTGGGACTCAATTAGGAGTCGAGAGCAGGCGGTTGCTTGGGTTAAGGCTGTATGGTTTACCCAATGCATACCAAGACATGTTTTAATCTATGGCTTATTATGCGTAGGAAGCTGCTCACGCAGGATCGAATTCTCGAATGGTCACCTGCTCGTAGGAAAACTATGAACATGATGTGTTGTTCACTTTGCACAGCTGACATTGATTCTCATTCACATCTTTTTTTCGAATGTTCATACTCTTCACAGGTATGGAATACTGTTAGATGTGACGCAAATATGCCATCGACTTCAAATGCATGGGACGATATTACAGATGAGTTGATTATGCATGCAAAATCACGCATGATTACCCATGTTATTGGAAGACTAGTTGTTGCAGCCACTTCCTATTTTATCTGGCAGGAGAGAAATAACAGAATGTTTGCCAACCATGCTCGTCCACCTGATGTATTAGCCAATCTCATTAAAGACACTTTTCGTTCAAGATTATGGAGATTGAAATTTAAGAAAACAGCTCGGGTTGTTTCTACACTTAAAGCCTGGAAAATTCGAGGAGATTTTTTGGTACAAGATAATGGCTGATCGTGCTTATTTGTATTAACTTGTTCGTTGCCTATTTCTAAATGTATTTTTTAGCTTAGGCTCGAATTGACTTCTTTAAGCTAATTCCCTTTGTATTTCTTTGTTTAGCATATATAGGGCATGTCCTATGAACTAGTGCGATATTTCAGTCGTACTACTTGTTTTGTAATGTTTTTTGGGTGATATAAAAGTTAACGGGATGAATCCCATTTACCCAAAAAAAAATATTGATGCTACACGAGAGATTGATATTAGAAGATTCAATATACCTCCGGTGCAGCAAGACCCTGAGTTTATTATTGATAGAAAGGTTGCAGTGGTTGTAACTCGTGCTGGTTTTCATGTGGGTGGAAATTTGAAACCGTCAATGTTTTGGGAATTTATCTCAGACAAGGATGCACCCAAGTACTTCTCAGTGATACAAAGTTGGTTCTATGATCACAGAATCAAATTGTTTATTATCAAGAGAAAGGAGGGATGCCAGTACATGTCAATGAGTCAAAGACACTTCCACTCTCTCAGTGATTCCGATATGATAGATTTGGGAAGATGATGGTTCGTTAATCTTCAAAGCAATGGACTTGCAGATTTCTACTGGAATAGATTCAGAGATGAAAGAATTAGAAATTTCAGTGATAGAGGTTTGAAGCAAGAAGAGAGGTTGATTAAGCCAACACCTTTGAAGAAGATTAAGAATCAAGATGGCATATTTCATTTTGAACAGCGAAGGATTAAATGTGTTAAGAAGGTTCCTGCTATCAGATGGGATCAAGATATGCTGACGGCGATGACATTTTGGCAGATAGATATCAAGTCAGGCGAAGCATAGATGTTTGTTGATGATTCAAAGAAACAAATGTTGCTACGCATGTATGATCCAATGCAGGTTGTCAACTTGTCAAGAGGTGATCAAAGAAGACTTTTGTATACACCTTGTTCAGCAGTGGAATTTTGGAGAGTTGAAGAAAGGCGTTATCGCAACATTCTCGCACATTGATTACAAGAGAGAATTCATGTGAATAGCACAAGGCTTTTGTTTAATGGATAGCTTTGAAGTTCAAAGACTTTAAAGAAATCTAGTTGCAACTGTCAAGGGGGAGTCTGTAGATGTAGATTCGTTGTGACAATCGTAACATAGATTTGATTATCGTTTATGTGTTAAGAATTATGTTTATAATCATTTAATTAAGAACTTGTGTTGGTATTTAATGATTACGTGTGAACTTCAATATTATATCTGTTTGTGTTTTGTATTGTGTTTGTATGTTATGTATTGTTTTACAGGTACAAGAACATAGAATCAAGGTTTATAATTGTCATAGAATACTTAAACGAAGATTGGATGTTATGTACGAGCCAAACGAAGTCATACAAAGGACCAAAGGCACGTCCCTCGTGCTGACATCATCAGTACATGGGATTACCCTCGTGCTGATGTTAGCACGAGGTGGATTGGTTTATTGTTAAGTCGGGCCTAATACATCGATTAAGGCCTAAGCCCACACGAACCAATACTCTTCTAGTATAAATACAAACCTAATCTAAGAAATTAGGGAGATCTTTTGAGGGAATTGTTCACGAATTTACGAATTAAGGCAAATTGTAGCTAGTGTGATCTCCAACACGAACTACAAGCTCGTGCACATCCTTAGGTTGATTAATTGCTTATTAATCAGCAAAAGGCAATACAAATCTAGTTATCTCAAGAGGATTCCGCACTCTTGACATAACGAATCACATCTTATTACGATCTACGCAACAATAGGGTACCTAACAAGAAATTCATTAATCATATGAATACAATCACCAAATAAGTATACATCTGACTGGCACGGGGTATAGATCTCTACCCCGTGCACTATGAACGAAATCTGTTGCAACTAAAATCGTTAAAACACAATTGTAACCTAATTCTAGTATATATAGGCTGCTACATGGGCTGGGCTTCCATCTCGTTCGTGGGATGCGTACATCTTCACACGAACTAGTTGCCTCGTGCTGATGTCATCACGAGGTGATGATGACATCATCACGACCTTGATGATGCCTTCTCTTCATCATAATCACCCCTTAGAATTGCATTGCGACGGACAATAAAAGGTGCTCAGAAATTGCATCTACACCAAGTTATGTGAAGCTCCAGTCCTCGCTTTACCTGAAGGTACTGATGATCTTGTTGTTTATAGTGATGTTTCTATTTCAGGTTTGGGTTGTGTTCTCATGCAAAGGGACAAGGTTATTGCCTATGCTTCACGTCAGTTGAAGCCTCATGAAAAGAATTACCCGACCCATGATCTAGAGTTGGCTGCTGTGGTGTTTGCTTTGAAGCTATGGAGGCATTGCTTATATGGCACTAGGTGTACTTTATACACCGATCATAAAAGTTTACAATATGTGTTCTCGCAAAAGGAAATGAATGTAAGACAAAGGAGATGGATGGAACTTCTGAAAGATTATGATTGTGAGATCAGATATCATCCTGGCAAAGCTAATGTTGTGGCTGATGCATTAAGTAGAAAGGTGCAGAATTTTTCTTGTAGATTGATGAGCATGGTTGTTCAAGCTAAGTCAGGGTTACTTGATCGTATCAAGGAAGCTCAAGTGAAGGCTTTGATGAAGGATAACATTGACAAGGAAGGTATTGGAAAGAAGAAACGTCTTGCCATGGAAACGAACAGCCGTGGTTTCCGAACATATAAGGGTCGAATTTGGGTACCATTGCTTGATGGTAACCGAGAATTGATCCTTGAAGAAGCTCATAGGTCACGATATTCAGTTTACCCCGGTGTTACAAAGATGTATGCAGATTTGAAACCTATTTATTGGTGGCCAGACATTAAGGGTGAAGTCGCACATTTTGTTGAAAGATGCTTGACTTGTGCAAGGGTAAAAGCTGATCACAAAAAGCCATATGGAATGTTGCACCAATTGGAGATTCCGGAATGGAAATGGGATCATATTACTATGGATTTTGTGACCAAGTTGCCTAGAATCCCTAAGGGAAATGACATGGTTTGGGTTATTGTGGGTAGGTTGACGAAGAGTGCTCATTTCTTAACAACACGCCAAGATGTACCATTGACCAAGATGGCAAAGATGTACATAGATGAAGTTATCGCCAAGCATGGTGTTCCTTTGTCTATTGTTTCAGATCGAGACATGAGGTATGTATCTAGTTTTTGGAAAAGCCTTCAACGAGAACTAGGTACTAGAGTAAACTTGAACTCCGCCTATCATCCTCAAACTGATGGGCAAAGTGAAAGAACAATTCAAACGTTGGAGGATATGTTGAGGGCTTGTGTATTAGAGTATGGTGGAGCATGGGATGATCACTTGAAATTGATTGAGTTTTCTTATAATAATAGCTATCATGCAAGTATTGGAATGCCACCGTTTGAAATGCTTTATGGTAGAAGGTGTAGGACTCCAAGTTGTTGGATGGAGCCCGGTGAAAAGAAAATTACGGGTCCTAAAATTATAGAGATCACTACTGAAAAAGTTAATATTGCAAAGGAAGAACTTCGTGTGGCTAGAGAAGGACAGAAAACTTATGCCGACAAGAAAAGAAGACCGGTTGAGTTTCAAGTTGGTGATATGGTGATGCTGAAAGTTTCCCCATGGAAAGAAGTCCTTCATTTTGGAAAGAAAGGAAAGTTAAGCCCACGATTCATTGGACCGTTGAAGGTTTTGAAGCGTATCAAAGATGTGGCGTATCAATTAGAATTGCCTCCAGAATTGGATGGAGTTTATAATACCTTTCATGTCTCTTACTTGAGGAAATGTTTAGCGGAGGAGTTTAGTGTTATTCTCATTGAAGATGTGAGCATTGATCCGAAGAAAAGAATGATTGAAGAACCGGTAGCAATACTTGGAAGGAAGCAAAAGAAGCTACGCCGGAAAATGATTGACCTTGTGTTGATCAAATGGAAGCATAACCACGGTGAAAGTATGACTTGGGAAACCGAATTCGTGATGAAAGAGAAGTATCCAGAATTGTTCATTTCTGAGGTGATTCCGGGGACGGAATTCTCTTAAGGGGGAGGTAATTGTAACATCCCAAATTTTTCGTGTTTGACTATTTGACTTTCCATTAGTTAACGTTAGGTCATTAAGTTTATGTGCCTTATATGTGATCATGTGATTTAATGTTTATATGTTTAATGTGATATGACTAATGTGATGTTTAATGAACGAAATTAAAGTAGGACGATGTAGTTAAGTGCTTGTTAGTGTGTCAAGTCTCCCGGTAAGTGAGTTTAAGCTAAGAACGTTAAGTTTAGAAGTTGAGGGGTCCTAAGTGTAACTTAATGAGTGGATGGCCAGGGTTAATGAGCAATTAGGCAGCCCTAATTGTCACAAAACTTCTGGAACGTGTGCGTGAAGAACCCTAACCAATCCTCCCTCCCTCTCCAAGTAAATTCCCTCCAAGATTTCATTGTTTCATGCAGTATTGATCCTGTTTTGTTTAGATCTTGAATCCCCTATGTCATCTATAGGTATTATAGGTAATATTCTCTTTGAAATCTGATTATTAAAGTCATAGGTTTGTATTCAACCCAAGCCATGGGGTGTGGGTTGGGATAATCGATTAAACGGTTACCGATTTCATGTTGTTCGGGTGATTCAATGATTGATTTATGTTGTAAAGGATTAAAGGATTGATTGATGGATTAAAGTCATTAAAAGTGTTGTCAAAAAGGTCAATTTTGTGTCTCCAGGTCGGGCCAAAGGTTTGAGATCGAATATGAATCGTTTAGAGCAAGTTTGAAATTGAGTTTGCTGGTCGACACCCCAGGTGCGACGCACCACAGCCCAGTTTTGAAAATTCGATTTTCGTTTGAAGCCCGATATGCGACGCACCAAGGGCAGGTGCGGCACACCTGCAACTGACCTGACCTTATGTTTGAAAAATGCGACGCACCTGTTGCCAGATTGCACAAAATACTTTGTTTAGCTTATATTTCAATCTTATACGCGTTCTAGGTTGTCGGGAGCACTTAGCAAGCACATTAAGATACTCTTAACTTGTTGGTAAGCTGTATCAAGGTAAGATACACTACTTTGACACGCTGAGGGTTCAATGAAAGATGGTTTTCATATATTAACTTTCCATTTGATATCTTGATCGTTTATGGGTAATCGGGATATACGGGAGGTGACATGGGAAATGTAAATGATCTTTGAGGCCTGAATTGCAGTCCCTATAATATGAAATAATGTAATATGAAATGAAATGGTATGCTATGTTTTGAGATGTATTGATTGTGCATGTTTGTATGGCTTGTTCATCTAGTTCACTAGACTCTTTAAGTTGCCATGTCACGTGCACGTTTAAGGGCCCAAACGTAAAAGATGTACATGTGCTAGTTGTTTAGCTTGTGTAAACACCTAAACCATATGATATGTAAAAATCGAGCTCGTAATCTAGATGTGAAAGTGTTAAGCTTAACTCGTACTTGCCTTGCCCGGCGGGTGCGTAGATGTGGTTCCTCGGGTGGCATCTTGCAACATGGTCTAATATGTGAAGAGTAATACGGGAGGTCTGACCCGCCCCATTTGTCATAGAACATATGGATTACTCCTGGATTGGCGTGCATTCCTTAACGACATTGATGGACAGCCGTAAGGTTAATCTATCTAGGCGGGTGTGACTTATGTTACACTTAAAAGATGTTTAGATGTAATATGTGAAGATGTTAAATATGACTAGGCACCTTTAGGATGTTATATCCTATGAGAAAGATGTTTAATGCAAAGATGTGATGTATGTATTGATATGTGCCTTAATAATGTAATACGACTCTTATATAATGTTTTAATTGGACAAATGCTTTCTAAACCTTGTGTATTCTTACTTAGCTAATTCGTTAGCTAACACTTGTTTCTTGAAATGTGTTGTTCCCACAGGTTTAGCAAGCTTATGATCATTGATGAATAAAGAGCGAGGCATGGGTAGATAGCAAATGAAGATGACTATAGTTTACCCATAGTGGCTGCTCCTTTTAGACATTTGAACTATGTTTTGCTATTTAAGACTTGTAAAGACTTTGTTATCGGTTTTTTAATGTTGGGCAACCGATGGATTTTCGTTTAGACTTGTTTCAATGATATGAGAAGTGACACCTTTTAATGAATAAACCAAACTGAATTTATTGGTTTGGACTTTTAAATGTTTGTTCCGCTTTCTTTGACACCGTAAGGTTAAAATTTTTGGAAATCCTTGTTTTTAAATGATGGGTGTTACATTTATACTTAATAGGTCTATACAATGCTTCAAGCTCAGCCTTACTATGCAACCACCATCCAGACTTAGTGTTAGCACTTGGCTCTGCATGTAGCTCATCAAGATTCACCCCAATTGGTTCTTAAGCAACTTGAGCTTCTGGATATTGGACTTGATTAGAAGTGTCCATTCTATCTAGCTTGGCTCGAAAGTTGTCAATATTGAACCCTTTGCGCTCAAGATCTTCATCCACAAGCCTTGAAGCTGTAACTGGCATATCAATCTCTACGATGTCCATCCAACTTTCATCACCATAGATTATTTTACCTTCTTCTCTCAAAATTTTGGTTGTCTTTGAAAATTCTCCCAAACCAGATACAATCTCAGTCAATGACTCTATTGCCTTGGTCAGATCTTCGAGATTAGCATTTCCCCTATCCTTTGCTGCATCCGGGTCTTGATTTGAATCATCATCTTTCTTCTTTGAAAGCTCATCACCCTTACAGCCTAGATCTGGTAATAACTGATTTTCAACCAGAGACTTCTCAACCAACTTATTCAAATCTGATTGCATCACACTATCCAGCATGACCAGCAATCTTTGTCATTTGTTCAGCTACTCTAACTACACCAGTCTTAACTTTAGTTGCCAAACTTTCTGCCTTAGTAGCTTCACGACGAACCATGTCAAAGTTGGACATGAGAGTGTTAATAAAGTCTTGATGACTCTTCCTCTCATCATCAAGAACTTTCTTTAACGTCTCAACTTCCTTTTGCCTTTTCTGCATCCCTTTCATGTCAGGCATACCAAACACTGGTGGTAAGATAGGAACTTGACGTGTAGTCGCTTCAGCTCTTGGTTCGTGATTAGGCACTGAATCCCTCATTCTATGAGTTGCAAACGGCCTCTCAAGATTAATAGTCGTCTTTTGAGATCTTCTTGGCATCACTGTCTTTGCATGTGGTTCAACTAATCTCCTAGACCTCTGTTCAGGAATTCTGCTTGATGATTTTGGAGCTTTAACAGTCTCATCCACTCCACTAGCAACAACTTTCTCTCTCACTTTCAATCTAATAACATTTTTCTTCTTCAGAGCAGGTACCTCTTTAACATCTGGCACCTCAACATCCCTAGAAGACTTTGTTCTCTTTCTTTTCAGACCTAAATCAGATGGATTTTTCTTCGAAGCAACATCAGTAGCACTAGCAACATAATCAACAGAATCTTCATGTGCTCCTGTTATTTTTTTTTTTGTCAAGAACCACATCATCCTTCTCAACCCTCACCCTTTCTATACTCTAAACCTTTGGTTGCTCAATATCATGCATTGACTCATCTAACATCACCATCTATAGAGGAACTAGATTAGCAGGTGGCTCATGTGGAACGATCTCAGTTATGAATCTGGCAAACTCTTCAGCAGTAGGTGGATTAAAATTTATATCCACAAGAGCTCCAAACAAGGGTACATCTTGAGCACCAGGATCACCAAAAAAACGATTCCTGAACTCATCATATGCCCTTCCCACCATGAACGTCACTTTCAGAACTGTCTTAGTAGCAGGCGGATTAGGAATATGATGATTAATAATCATCATAACAAATCTAGGATAGATCATAAACCTATGCCCTTGTCTGGCAGTCGTTTGCTTCCTTAATGTAAGTCCCAACTATTACTAAATGAGTACTGAAGACACCTCTATGTCGATGGTGAGTTTACTTTGCAACATGTTCATTGTATTTGGACGTGACCAGTTGTAGTGAATAGTGTACCAGGTTAACTGGAAGTTACTTATTAAGGTGACAATACAAATAAGTAAATACGAAGCAATAATGTAAAGTACACGTAAAGTAAATTGGTGAGACAATATGTAATTTTTTCAAGTGTATTTTATTTATAGATTGTTAAATAAAATACAAGGTTGTTGCGGAACCAAGATAATACACGAATGTAAATATCCTAACAACCTATGAAATACAATGATCTATACATGAAAATTCTCTTATACAATCGAAACACTTAGAGTTGTGAAATGTTCCTTTTAGCGATTGAGAGAATATTGCACAAGTTCACCAACGATATTGCAGGTATATGTGTTTTTGCAAAGTTATTCAAATGCTTGTGCAAGGACCTCTATTTATAATCGAAGGTTGAGCATTGGGATCTCAACTTCGACATACAAATATGGTTGACAGCACACAAGAGTATTAGTAAATAATTCTTTGTGTGTGTGCTAAATAAAGTAAGACAAAAGGTTACTTTATTCAACCACTCTATATCTTTGCACTTTTATCCAAAGACAAGATTATTGTCCGGGTAAAAGGATGTAGTGTAAAAGGTCCTCCTCGTAATCAGTGTAAAGATTTGTAAGAGCATTTACACTGAAGGATCTCTAGTTGATTTATCTGATCAGAAAGTCAACTGGGTTTTGTTGCCATTGCCTTTCTCTTTCTTCCATTTGTTGTCTTCGACTTCAATTGGAATGTCTTCAGATGTTATTCTTCAGATCTCAACTGAAGGAAGTCATCAGTTGCATAAACTGTACATTTCAACTGGACTTCAAATATTTCAGACAATTCTTCAATCTCTCCAGATGCAACTGGAGAGCTCCAGTTTTCAGCAAAATTGGACCTATCAAATTCCCCCTAATTGTCTTGAAATATTGCCAAGTATTTTCAAACTTGTTTCTATACACGTATAAGTTTGAAATACTTGAGTTTGATAAAACCTATTAATTTTTCAAGGCATTTTTATAGATCATTAAGTGCCTTGGGTTCAATTTTAATTTGTTTGTAGATATTATCAGCTATCTATCTTGTGGGTTACAATCTGGCAACTTGTATATACAATAATTTTACAATAGTTACAAGAAAGTAAATAAAATTACAAGTCGATAGATAGAAGGAAAACTTAAATAGATGGCCCTTCGCCAGTTTTCCTCCTCTTAACAACAGATGAAATAGGCTGCTGGTCTTTTGAATCAAAGTTCAATCTTTCTTCAACATTTTCTTTGAATTTCATCAGGTTCTGCAATACATATTCCAAGCCCTTTTCAGCCTTGTTCTTGTGTTGCCATTTGTTTTGGTCAAAAATCACCTAAGATAATTTACGTTGAAGACTTAGATAAATTAAGTAACCAAACTTTCGTTCGTGAGGTTATGTGCTTGTAAAATACGTTAAGTTACAAAGATGCGTTGGTAAGAAAGACTTTTGATATTAGATTATGTCGACTAAACAATAAAGAAGGTCTCTATAATCGCAAACTAATGTAAACAATGCAGAATATGTTTAGATAAACAAGATATCAAGCAAGAATCAAACAAATAATGCGTAAAATAAAGAGTAAAGAGCAAGAACACCGATATTTGATAACGAGGAAAAGCCCTTAATCCTTAGAGGATCGCCGACATAAAAATCCCGGGAGGAAATAATCGTTCCTGTCTTGTTCTTTATTGATGTGTATTGAAATGTTTACAATGGGTGGAAGTCGGTTAATCGATCTTTCTAAGTGTATGAGCAGCGAATAAGAACAGTATGTAGTGTGTGTGAGTACGAGTAATAGCAGATGAAAGTAAGTGCCTATGATCGATCAACCTTCTTCTATTTATAATGCTAGTGTTAAACTAATTCTCCGATATTGTAGGGATCTTCGGTTCTTGAACGTTGGTGAAGATCTTGCCTGGTCAAGTGACCGTTAGCTTATTTTATCTCGTGTTGAATTCAACTTGAAGTCCGATTATGTTGGTGGACTAAATATTCTTTGCGCGTTGAAGAGATTCTTTGCGTGTTTCCTTGATTTCATACCGTTAGAGGTATTTCTCCATGTGTGATATTGATTATCATTGATCCTGCATGTATTACTCACGAGGAAATAATAACATGTGTAACAATACGTTAGTATATCTTCCGAATGTTCCGCTGTGTCAAGATCCAGATATGTCAAGATCTTGGGCTTTCAAGATATTGGTACTTGAAATTTCCAGGCATAACAATTGTCCCTAAAGTTATTTTATAAAATCATTTTTATTTGAATAACTTTGAAGCTTCTAGAGAAAGCTTTGACCGGAGTCAAATGGTAAAATTTCAAAAAACCGTTCCACGGATAGGACGCGTGTTAAAAAGCATAGCCAAAAGTTTTGACGGTTCATTTTCCACCCTTTCACCCCTCTATATAAGTCAATACCTTTTACTCCTTTGCATATTATCAACAGTTTCTTTTTCTTCAAAAATATAGATTCTCATCATGTCTTTAAAATCGTTAGGAGAGTTTCGTTAAAAGGTATGTTCTAATATCATTTGTTTAGATATTATTCTTGTTACTTCTAACTATTTTTACTTTTCGTTTTAGTCTCTTGCTAATCTCGAAGAACAGCAACTTGCAAAAGACAAACTTAATGACGACATTATACAGACTTTAGAAAGCTTGGTCAAGTCTTACAAGGAGTCCGCAACAACTGAGCAAGAAATGAGTTCAGAGGTTAAGAAAGGTTTGGAAGTAAAAATCAAGATTTTGAACAATGCTTTGAAAGAGATTTGTTGCGAACTAGGTGTTACACATGAAGAACTCAGAGGTGCCAGGGAGGAGTTAGCGAGAACAAGGTCCATCCTCAGTAGATTGAAGGAAGTTAGTTCCGATCTCTACTGGGATATTCATTTGTAAGAAATTTCTATGGGTGATGATGGATATAATGCAAAGGCCGGAGCCCATATTTTTAGGCTTTCTTTTGATGTTTAAGAAATTGAATCGATACGGGTAGTGCAAGGTAGAAAAACAATGTACTAGGAGGGGCGAGATTGATCCGGAGTGGTCAATTATGGTTGTAAAAGACCGCTCTTGAGTAGTTTTGTATATATATGCTTTTGAATGAAATATTAATCTTTCGATCCATTTTGATTTTTGTTTAAAAAACCAAAACTGTTAACGAGGGTATAATAGTAAAATGAGTAATTAATATTACTGCATCGTTTGTCAGATAATTATGACTTTTGACTTACTAGACAATAATTTCAGTAAGTAGTCAAATCAACACAGTGATTAAAGATAAGATACATGCACCTTGTGTGAGCGATTAGGATCCCACTTGATGGCTATGATTTTTAGCCTGTAGTATGTTTAATAACTGTCGATGTCCACTTATGCTTGCATTAAAATAATATATAGGTGTGGAATCGAATAAACTTTCGTTAGTAATTAAAATCAAGAAGGGACATTCTCAATTTTAATTTACTTCGTAAGAACACTGTTGTTCAAGATATTAAGGGTGTCTCAATATCTTGAAATTACTTAAGAGGCGTGGTTAGCCCATTTCGAATGTTCATTGGATTATGGTGGCGTGGTTAGCCAAATCGGGAGATCAATGGTAACATTGATAACCACAAGAATTAATTTCGATGATCTTGGAATTTAACCCTTCAACCATCTAATTAATTTGTGCGACCCGGGCGATTTAAGAAAGGTGTATACCTTTAACCAAAATTTGGCGTTAGAGCCATCCAATAGAAATTCCATAATGAAAAGGTGAAGACCTTTAACCATATGTAGGCATAAGAGCCGAACCTTATCGTATGTTCTTGTGAATGTGATTATTGATATAGATTCGTCTTGTAGAACCTATAAAACCAAAAATTTCTTTGAAACTGACATTATCCTTTTGGCTAACGCCATTTCGACGCTCAAGTTAGTATCATTATTTTGAAGAAAATAATATATGACAATGAAATAGAAAATTCGAATGTAAGGAAGCTTACATGGTGTAACACCCCGACAGCGGCGGAAAACTCGGGATGTAAGATAAAGCACACGCGCACATGGATGTTACATAGGAATACTAAATGAGTGCTTAGGATAAACATAAATAGTCAATTTCATAACCCAACAAGCATAGTAGTAGTTATTACACACACAAGTTCAACAAAGATGATCAAATCAAGTACGAAAGGTTCCCACGCAGGGGATACGATTGGGCATATTGCCACCCAACACAAAGTACAAGCATGCAAACTCCAACCCTAAATCCTGAAGTCTGCTAATAGTCCCATGCTACCACTCCTAGCCACGATTAGCCTGATTACCTGAAAGGAATACTTAAAAGAGTCAACACAAAGGTTGGTGAGTTCGTAGGTTTGAGTATAAACAAGTAGTATAAAAGCATTTTATACCGCCAATAGATCTCAAGTATTAAGTCGTATGTAGTGGCTAGTGACCAACTTGCACATAAGTAAGCGAGCACACACAATCCTCGATAGGACCGGCTAATAGTATCAATAGAGCACACACAATCCTCAATAGGACCGGCTAATAGTATCAATAGAGCACACACAATCCTCAATAGGACCGGCTAATAGTATCAATAGAGCACACACAATCCTCAATAGGACCGGCTAATATGTAACAAGTAGTCAAATAGCCAAAGAGTAGTAAAAGTAGTTACGGCATGTATAAAAGCATGAGTAGTATTCCTTTCACCCCGAAATAAGTAAAGAAAAAGGGGCTACGAAGACTCACAGTGATCTGCTACAAGCGTAGTTCTACAAGCACAGGGTATAAGCACAGATATAGTAAAATATATCTACTCGAATCCAAGTATGTCTTGATGTCAACCTAATCACAAACCATTGAGCATAGATGGATACATGTATTAGTTCTCGTGATTATTTATTTACTAAGTGTCCTTGATGTACTGATGATTTGGTTCACTAAAGATCCTTAAACGTTTGACTCAACAGTGTTTTTCATACACTAGGCTCGTAATGAACGTCTTTAAACTCGCACTTTGATAAACAAGATCGAATATGTCTTGATTATACCTTAATTAGGGTTTCCTTGTACATGATAGACTTGGATTACAACGAAGTATAAAATCTGATTTCTACAACTAACGAAAATAGACTTTAAATTCGTAAGGTGTATCTGAACGAAGATAGACCTTAAATTCGTAAGGTGTATCTGAACGAAGATAAACCTTAAACTCGTAAGGTGTATCTGAACGAAGATAGACCTTAAATTCGTTAGGTGTATCTGAACGAAGATAAACCTTAAATTCGTTAGGTGTATCTGAACGAAGATAGACCTTAAATTCGTTAGGTGTATCTGAACGAAGATAAACCTTAAATTCGTTTGAGGACTTAAGTTTGTTTGGAGCTTAAGTTCGTTTTGAAGCTTAATTTCGTTTTGGAAGACTTAAATTCGTTTCTAGGATACTAAATTCGTTTTAAGTGTTTTTAGGACGAATTTGGGACTGTTCAACAAAAACGAGGGTTTTGAAGATTAAGACACGTTTACGACCCAAATTTGATCACGAAAAGGTTACTAAACACTTTTAGACACAAACCCACTAACTTTTAACACGATTTTTACACCAAAAATGGACCAAATCATCAAGAACATACACTTGAAAAGTAAACTTTTATTTTGATGAAAATCTCAAAATTTGCTGTCATTACCTGAAAATCGATACTAGAAATATGTTTTGATTATCACAAGGAAGCTAAAAATGCAAGAAATCTTGGTTTAACAACTCAAAATCAAATGATGAATTTTTGTGGGTGAAGATGGTGAATGTATGTGTGTGTTTTTAGAGAGAGAGAGAGAGGTGAGATGGGGGGGGGGGGGGAATGGTGAAGAAGTAGAAAATGGGGTTTTCTAACCCTTTTATAGTTTTCCCTTAATTAATGATTCTAATAATTGTAGGGTCTAAATGAAACATTTTCAGACTAGAATTTCTTGAATACAATCGCTTACGTCTTGAAACCTAACATTCTTATCACAATAGACCATAGACGCGTCTTATAATTTAAGATTTAAGAGTGAATAGATCTTCATGTGAGCACATATTCGAAACTAGAACATATCATGGATTTATTTAAATTATTTCTAAGGCGGTTGTTACACATGGCTTTGTCGAAAGACAAAGTAAACTATATGTGATAAATCTTGAGATGGATAGCATTCCATGCTCTTGGAACTAGTGTACCTTTCAAAGTTTGAAGCCAATAGGATCCTTTCCCAGCTTCTCCTTCTATTAAGTACGGACCTTCCCATTTTGGGTTCAACTTACCATCGGGTTTAGTTAGAACCTTTTTGAGAACTAGATCTCCAAATTGAAATCTTCTAACTATTATATTTTTATTATAAGACTTAGCGATTCGCTGTTGATAGGCTGCTATTCTTATCTTGGTTCTTTCTCGTAGCTCAGTTATAGCTTCAAGATCTTCAAGCAATAACTCCTTCTTTTTCTCATAAGTTAATAGGCTTACTCTTGTTGTAGGCAAATCCATTTCGGTAGGCAATACTGCTTCAGTCCCAAAGACAAGTGAAAATGGCGTTTGTCCAGTAGCCGTTTTTGAAGTGGTTCGATCAGCCCACAAGACAAATGGAAGTTCTTCTGCCCATTTTCCTTTAGCTTGTCCCACTCTTTTCTTGAGATTGTTCATGATGATCTTATTGCTTGACTCTGCTTGTCCGTTAGCCTGAGGATGTACAGGTGTAGAGGTAATCATTTTGATTCCCCAACTCTCACAGAAATTGGTTGTCCTTTTGCCAATAAATTGTGATCCATTGTCACAACTTATCTCAGCGGGAACTCCAAATCGTGTTAGTATATTTTTCTTGATAAAAGATATAACATGAGCTTCTTGGATCTTCGCATATTTTTCTGCTTCAATCCATTTTGAAAAATAATCAGTCATGGCCAAAAAGTACTTCTTCCCTTCTGAAGATTCTGTCATTGGCCCAACAATATCCATCCCCTACTTCATGAATGGCCAAGGTGAAAGGACTGGATACATAGGCTCTGCTGGTTGATGGTAAATGTTGCTATGTCGTTGGCATGCATCACATTTCTTTGAGTATTCTTCAGCGTCTTGTTTCAAGGTCGGCCGATAATAACCTGTTCTCAAGATCTTGGAGTACAAAGATCTTCCTGCTGTATGGTTTCCACATTCAGCTTCATGGATATCTTTGAGTACCTCAGTAGTCTCAGGATATTCCAAACACCTAAGATATGGTCCTGCAAGTGATCTTCTATACAAAGTACCATTTATCATAGAATAATGTGCAGTTTTCATGCGAAAATTCTTTGGGTGTTCATCCTTAGGAATTGTCCCAGTATTTAAATATTCTATTATGGGTGTAGTCTATGAATTTTGATTGTTCTCAGGTTGGTCTATTTCTGAACCTTCAATAGCCAATATCTTTGCTGATTATGTTCCTATAGCAGGTTGCAAAATGTGAACTATAGGAATTTTAGTTTCTGGTGACATCTTAAGTGTTGATCCTAAATTAGCTAAAGCATTAGCTTCAGTATTTTCTTCTCTAGGAACTTGGTCTATGTCAAACAAATCAAAATTTTCTGCTAGTTTTTTGACAATTTCCATATATTGTATTAATTTTTCACCCTTTGCAGCATATGTTCCATTAAAATGATTAGCTAGAAGCAATGAGTCTACATATACTTTTAAGATTTCTAATGTTCATATCTTTAGCCAATTGCATGCCAGAAATTAAAGCCTCGTATTCTGCTTCATTATTGGTAGCTATAAAATGACAATTAACTGCCTGGGGTATGATATCCCCCTGTGGCGATTTTAGTACGATGCCTAATCCTATTCCTTTAACATTAGCTGCACCATCAGTATGTAAAGTCCATTTTTCAGTGGATTCTTCTAGCATTTTGACTTCTAAGTCTACATCAGATTGCAAATCGGTACTGAAATCAACCACAAAGTCTGCTAAGGCCTGTGATTTTATAGCAGTCCTAGGTTCATAGATTAAATTAAAAGCACTTAATTTAATGGACCACTTAGCCATCCTACCAGATACTTCAGGTTTTCTTAGAACACATTTTATAGGGTAGTTAGTCCTAACATGCATAGCATGCGTTTCAAAGTAATGCCTAAGCTTAGTAGATGCCATTACCAATGCAAGTATAAGTTTTTCGAGATGAGAGTACTTGGTTTCAGCATCAATTAAACTTTTGCTTACGTAGTAAATAGGATTTTGCTGACCTTCTATTTCCTTTACTAGCACTGCACTTACTGAAGTTGAAGATACTGCCATGTAAAGATATAAGGGCTCTCTATCTTTAGGCTTCATTAATAGTGGAGGCGTAGAGAGATATTTCTTCAATTCTTGGAAGGGTTCTTCCTGTCTTTCTCCCCATTCGAACCTTTTGCTTTTCCTTAGAATATCGTAAAATTCTTTACATCTATTTGAGGATCTTGAAATGAATCTATTCAATGCTCCCAATCTTCTCGTCAGTCTTTGAACATCCTTGGCGTTCGAAGGGGATTTCAAATTTAGAATGGCTTTGATCTGCTCTGGACTTTCTTCGATGCCTCTTTTGGTGACCATATATCCTAGAAACTTCCCAGCACCGACTCCAAAGTTTCACTTTGCAGGGTTTAGATTCATATTATATTTGTCTAGGATGTTGAAGGCCACTTCAAGATCTTTCAAGTGATCTTCAGCTCTCTTTGATTTGACCACCATGTCTTCTATGTATACTTCCATTGTATCCCCCAGTTGGTCTTTGAACATCATATTGACCAACCTTTGATATGTTGCACCTGCATTTTTAAGACCAAAAAGCATTGCAATGTAACAATAAATACCTGTTAGCGTCATAAAGGTTGTGGCTTCCTGATCTTCAGGTTCCATTTGAATTTGCTGAAATCCTGAAGAAGAATCCATGAATGTAAGCATTTCATGTCCTGAAGTCGCATCGACCATTGCATCTATTTGAGGCAGAGGAAATGGATCTTTTGGACAAGCTTTGTTTAGATCGGTGAAATCTACACAAACTTTCCATTTCCCATTCTTTTTCTGCACCACGACCACGTTTGCTAGCCATTCATGGAATTTTACTTCTCTGATCATCTTTGCTTTTAGTAGTCTTTCCACATCTTCTTGAATAATGGCATTTCTCTCAGGAGCGAATTTTCTTCTTTTCTATTGGATAGGCTTGAAACTCTTATCAATTCCAAGCTTGTGAGTAATTATATCTTTTGATATTCCTGTCATATCCTCTTGTTTCCATGCAAAAGTTTTCATTCTTTTCTTTAGAAAGTCAGTAAACTTGACTTCTAATTCTTTTGAGATTTTTGCTCCTAATAATACTTTAATATTAGGATCTTCAGGTGTTAAGATTACTTCTTTTACGTCTTGTTCTTCTGGTTCATCAACATCGAAGATCCTTTTCTGTAATTGCTATTGAGCAGTAAGCTTCGATGCTGACTTCATACTTGATGTGTAACATTCTTTGGCTTCTTGTTGATCACCCTTGACAGTAATGACTCCCCAAGGTGTTGGAATTTTAACACACTGATGGTATGTCGATGGCACTTCCCTCATTTCGTGAATCCATGGTCTTCTTAGGATAATGTTGCAACCTGGGAGGACATCCACCACACAAAATTTTTGCATGGAGTTCAATCCTTCCACGTATACTGGCAATTTAATCTCTTCAGAGATGTCCATCCTGAAGCCAAAATTGGCAATTTTTGCATGGAGTTCAATCCTTCCACGTACACAAAATTGGCTTCTCCACTAAAGCCAATTAATGGAGATATTTTGCCAATAATGTTGTCTTCAGAGATGTCCATTCTTTTTAGCGTCTCCAATTTGATTATATTCACAGAGCTTCCATTAACTATTAAAATCCTGCGAACAAAGTGGTTAGCAATAAAGAGAGTAACGACCAAACCATCGTGATGAGGCTCTATAATGTCATCAAAGTTGTCATCTTCAAAGGAAATAGTATCTGAGTCTGAGATAGAAGCTTTCTTCACCTTATTTTCTCTTTTTTCTGCCTTATTCTGCTTTACAAACCTCTTGGCTGCTGAGTAACTTGTTCCACAAACTTCCGATCCACCAGAAATGGTGTTAATTACTTTGGCGTTTGCTGGTGGAGAATCTGCCTTTTGGGTAGGTTTTGGCTTGGTGAAATCCATGCCTTCAACGTCTTTAGCCTTCTCTCTACCCATCAACTCTGTCAAATACCCTTTGGATAAGAGTATAGATATTTCTCCTCTCAGCATTTTGCAATCTTCAGTGATGTGACCAAAGTCTTCATGGTAGGCACACCATTGGCTGGTATCCATCTTTTTGAAGTACCATCATTATTTTTCTTGTGTGGCCACCTGACCTTGTCTCCAAGATTCCTCAAAGCCATTATCAAGCCAGGTATGCCAACAGTGAAACAATATATTGACAATGCGGGATACTCTGGTCCTTCTTCATCTTCAACAGCATTGATTTCGTACCATTAGAGGTATTTCTCCAAGTGTGATATTGATTATCATTGATCCTGCATGTATTACTCACGAGGAAATAATAATAACATGTGTAAAAATACGTTATTATATCTTCCGAATGTTCCGCTGTGTCAAGATCCTGAGATGTCAAGATCTTGGGCTTTCAAGATATTGGTACTTGAAATTTCCAGGCATAACACCGTTTCTCCAACAAGCTTAGTATCTCTACATGCTCTGAATGACCATACTGATGAACATCAGGATTCTCAGTTGTTCGTTTTGGCCCACCAAAGTATTGAACCTCCACCACAAAGTGTTTTGGACCAGGTTTGATTGATACTTTCACATCAGTGATCCTCCCCTTATTGTGCCTTCAACGCTGTACATCAGATAAGTATGTACGAGCCTCAGATTCATTGATCAGCTTGATCTGGCTCGTGCTCAGTTTGTGAGTAGCAGCTCGAATATCTTCATTTGTGGGTTCAGATGGTTCTACCCAAGTCCTCAGGTTTGCATCCCTTGGCAAAGCTTTTTGTTTTCTTCCCCTGGACTTGGGTGGATTCAATACCTGTTTGACCACTTTCTTTACTTGTTCAGATCTTTTGAGAATCCCTTCAGTTCTCACCTCTTTTGGTACTTGAAATTTCCGCTGTGTCAAGATCCTGAGATGTCAAGATCTTGGGCTTTCAAGATATTGGTACTTGAAATTTCCAGGCATAACAACGTTTCTCCAACAAGCTTAGTATCTCCACATGCTCTGAATGACCATACTGATGAACATCAGGATTCTCAGTTGTTTGTTTTGGCCCACCAATGTATTGAACCTCCACCACAAAGTGTTTTAGACCAGGTTTGATCGATACTTTCACATCAGTGATCCTCCCCTTATTATGCCTTCAACGCTGTACATTAGATAAGTATGTGCGAGCCTCAGATTCATTGGTCAGCTTGATCTGGCTCGTGCTCAGTTTGTGAGTAGCAGCTCTAATATCTTCATTTGTGGGTTCAGATGGTTCTATCCAAGTCCTCAGGTTTACATCCCTTGGCATAGCTTTTTGTTTTCTTCCCTTGGACTTGGGTGGATTCAATACCTGTTTGACCACTTTCTTTACTTGGTCAGATCTTTTGAGAATCCCTTCAGTTCTCACCTCTTTTTCCTTTTCCACTGACATATTCAAACGTCTGGCATCGTGGTCAGCTTCATCATTCTGATAGTGCTTGTCCAGTTCAACCTCCATTATTTCTCTCAAGAAATTGACAATCCTTGGATCTTCTTTGATCTTCTTATATTCAACAAGTGTCAAACCCAACAGTTGTGAGTCAGTGGCATCAACCAGAGTGGGAAGAAGATTTTTACTTGATTCAACTTGATTGACTCTCATTTGTTTCTTCTTTTCCTTAATAATATATCCAATTCTTACCAGCTTCTGACTTTCACTTTCTGTTCTTGGAGGTAGCTGATCAACATTGTCAGTTTCTAATAAAGGAATATCAGTGGCCAGCTTATCAGTTGGTTCATCAGTGGCCATTCCCTTTACCTTGTCCACATTTCCCCTGTCCACCACATCCTCAAATTGTTCAATCATTTACTAATCAACATTAGTACTGGCAGCAACAACTACCTGACTAGCATCAGTACTAGTCCCAGCAACTACAATCTCCTTTCCTGAACTTGGAATTTCAACAAGAGTGCGAGGGGCATGAACAGATCTTTCCCCCTTGGCAGCATCTAGTCCTTTTCTTATTGCTTCAAAGTCTCCATGACTAGTTGGTAAGCGACCTAGAGGTTGCCATGATTCCATGTTCTTGCACTCCTTGAAAACTCCACAGATAATACGAACTATCCTCCACAAATGATTTATTTCTTGAGATTGAGTCATGACATTGCCACAAGTGGTGTCTTGGCTCTTTTGAATTGCTTGAAGTATTTTTAAATCATCTGGAGAGAGACCAGTTGCAACTGCTTCCCTTACTACCTCCTTTTCCTTCTCTTTGCCAACTTCAGTTGTCAGATTTGTTATTGCAGTTGAGTGATCAGATACCTTGCTAGCTAAAGTGTCCAGACTGCACCTCAACCGATCAATCTCAGATGTAATGGGGGTGAGATCAACCTGGGGCACTGCAGTCTTGGTGATCTCAGATATCACCTTTTCCAGAAATTGTTGTTCTCTAGCAGCCAAGGTATCCTTTATCTTTTGACCAACTGAAGAGGCCAACTGGTTACCAAGCTCTGTCACATCTAGACCAGGTTTTTCAGATAACAACTTAACCTGTCTTTCAAGCTCCTTCAAATCAACCTCTGATGATCTAACAGTTGTGCTCAGCAGGTTGGTAATTGAAGATGTGACTCTAGATTGAGTCAGTGCAAAAGCCTCTTTTAATGATGTTGCCAGTTGATTGGAGGAATTGACCAACTCATTGAGCTTCTTGAACACCAAGTCCTTCTGGTACTTGGAGAGGGACATGGTATTCTTTTCCAATCTCTTTTTAATCTCCTCGACCCTCGTAAGAAGGTTTGAGAGATCGGCTTGAAAAGACCCGAACTGGCAATCCAGTGACGGAGGGGAAGGTGTCACTGGACCAACTCTAAAAGCTATAGGTACAACTAGAGGAGGTAATATAATCGTTGGTTCTCCTGTTGTAGTAGCACCAGTGGATAGAAGAGGAGTTGTTGAAGAAAGAAAAGGAAGAGATTCAAGTTGTCGTTCATGCTAAGAATGCTCAGGTGTGAACGACGGCGATGGTGGCGTAAGTATGTGCCTATTTCTAGGCACAAAGAGTGAGTTTAAGTATCTGGAGGCATGAGGTGGAATTTCTTGAAGTGAGGAGAAATCTTGTTGTGAAACTGAAACTTGTGGTTCTTGGGGTTGACCAAGGAAAGAAGGTAGTTGATCAAGTACAGAAGCATCAGCCATTTCCTGGTCAGATTCAGTCTCATCTGAATCCGAAGATTCAAGTTGAAACTCACCCTCATTTATGCCAAGATCCATAAATGTTGGGGGTGGCTGAACAAGTTGTTTAGACTCCTGATGACTAGTTTGAGTATCCTCAATGGTTTCATCAGTTTGTGGAATTTCTTCCTAGAAAGAGGTCACTGGTGCCTCAACTACAACTGCTCTTTCCTCAGTCGTAATATCATGGGCCGAAGATTCTAGAACCTCGATCTCTGGCTGTGACTGGCCAGAAACTTCGTTGGTTCGTGCAATTAGAGTGTCAGAAATTTAGCTCTGCAAGATTTGTGCTGACACAGACTCTAATCTGGGTTGGGCTGACCCAGTTACATCTTCACCACCCTCTCCTAGAGAAGTATCGAGGGTGGTTGCTTACGGTGTATCCCTTTGACTTTCTCCAGGTACTTGTTGGGAAGTACCTGAAGAGCTGGTTGGGAAACTAGTGTCAGTGGCAAGTTCTAACTGGTTCCTAAGACGACATTGTTTTGACCTATTTGCCTTTGGAACAACCCGGATACCTGTTGGGAGGTCTCTGGGGTAGGTAGCTGGAAGGACAGACACGCTGGAGCTGGTGGGGATAGACTGTTGCCCAAGTTCGGCAACTGTCACTATACTAGCAGACGAACAAGTGGGTCCCTTATTATTTTGAGGCCCGCCCAGTTGTCTTTCTTTGCCATCTGGTAAAGGTGCGTCAGTTTTTGCGAATGCCAGCAACATTCTAGGAGGAATCTGGACCTCATCAGTTGTGGATACAAGGTTGTCCAGATTCCTCAATAATTCTGGCACATAGTATAGAGAGAGTGTGTTTTTGTATGCCTCTCTGCCCAAAATTAATTTAAAACAAAGAGATAGAAATCGCGAAAATGGGATGCAAGGGCCCCTATTACCTTTTAATTTGACCACCAAGCTCCTGAACAAGATGTTTGCGAAGTCTACTCTCAGTCCGTTCCATAGGCAGTATGCCATCTCTGCCTGGAAGGAATCTGGTCCAATCCACCAGAACTCCCACCCAAACTTTCAACCAAGTGGACGAAAAAGTACTTCCAGGATGGTGAAAGACCTTTCATTGTCATGGGTCCCTTGGTCCGTAAAACTCCCTTTTCAAGTACTTCTTCATTGCCACTATCTAGAAGCACCTAGCGAAAATTGATGTTTTAGGAGATTACAACTGGAGACTCACCTTATCTCCAGTAGTTGAGGTGAAGGGCATCCCTCAACGTATTAGCGGTAATGGTACACAGGACAAACTCATCCTTTAAGGTGAAGGAGATGGATGAGCCGTCATTAGAAGTAGAGGCCGTGTACCAGAACTCACACAAGTAGTCATGATACATCTTGTATGGGTTCAAAGAAAAGGACTCGCCGAGGGGAGAATCATGAAGAAAGGATTGGATTCTCCCGATTAGACTATCGGCAGCCTGTTGCCCTTGAAGACTAGCCATATGGTTGTTTGGATTTAATTTTATAGATTTAGAATTGATAGGGGCACCAATGGCATGTTTAACATCCTCTGATGGAACATACTCAACTGTGAGCAAGTTCACATCATGAGAACGAGAAGAAGAAGATGATTTGGGAGCCATTTGAGATTGATTGGAAACTGAAATTGAGAATTTAGTAATTAGGGTTCTTGATTTATTGAGAAGAGAGAGAAAAAAAGCGATTTTGATGATTGGAAGTAAATGAAGAGAATATATGTGCGAAGTAAATGGGAAATGATTTTGGTGGGGGTCTATATAGGCAATAAAAAATTCACTATATATATGAAAAGATATTTTAATCCCCAAATTTTCGAAATCGTTTATAACTTAGATTTTTAGAAAATTTGAAATTCAAAAATATTTATTACCAACTTGTCAAGCATTTAATGCTACGACGGCTGGTATTCCCACGCGCCCACTACCTGCAACAATCCCCATAAAAAGTGCATCCTTTTTATGGGTTAAAACACTAGAGATTATCTAGTGCCAGTTTCAACTGGAGAGGTTCTCCAGTTGCAATTTTCAAAACAAAAATAAATTTTAGTCAGTTTCAACTGGAGATCTCTCCAGTTGCATTTTTGAGCAAAAATGAACTTTAGTCATAAAAACATTTTGAGTTTTTTCCCCCTATAATGATGATCCAGATATCAGTTAGTGCCAGCATAGTATCACAAAGGCGTTCGAGTGTTTCAAGTATTTAGCATTCCCAATTCGTTGATGAGATATTTAAAAGTCTTTTCATAAAGAGGTTTTGTAAAAACATCAGCTAATTGTTTATCCGTGGGGATGAAATGAATTTCAATATCTCTTTTCATAACATGATCTCGAATAAAATAATACCTGATGTCAATATGCTTTGTCTTTGAGTGCATCACCGGGTTGTGAGATATAACAATTGCACTGGTGTTGTTACAAAAGATTAGGGTTCTTGTATATTTCATACCATAACCGAGCAATTAGTTTTTGATCCAGAGAATCTGGGCACAACAACTGGCTTCAGAAATGTACTCTGCCTCAGCAGTTGACATTGAGACTGACCTCTGCTTCTTGCTAGTCCAACTCACCAGTTTTCCCCCTAGGAAGTGACGACCACCAGTTGTAGACTTTCTATCTATCTTACAACCTGCATTATCTGAATCTGAATAACCCATTAGATCTAACTCCGAGCCGTTGGGATACCAAAGACCAAGGCTAGGGCACCCTTTCAGGTACCTAAAAATGCGCTTGGCAGCGTGCAAATGTGATTCTTTTGGATTAGCCTGAAATCTGGCACATAAACATGTTGCAAACATTATATCTGGTCGACTTGCAATTAAGTCCATCAGTGAACCAACCATTCCACGATATTCTTTTTGGTCCACTGGTTTTCCATTTGGGTCAGAATCCAAACTTAAAGGTGCTGCAATGGGTGTGTTTTTCGATGGGATTGAATCAAATTTGTATTTTCTTAACAAATCTCTGACATATTTTTCTTGGTTAATAAAAATACCATCCATGGTTTGTTTAATTTGTAAACTAAGAAAAATGTTAATTCACCTATTAAACTCATTTCATACTCAGTTGACATGATTTTTGAAAGCTTTTCACACATTGCATCATCAGTTGACCCAAATATAATGTCATCAACATAAATTTGTACCAGCAAGATATTACCTTTTTCTTTCAAGATAAACAAGGTATTATCTATTTCACTTCTTTGAAAACCATTATTAAGAAGATGTTTAGTTAAAGTATCATATCAGGCTCTTGGGGCTTGACGAAGACCATACAAAGCTTTGTTCAGTCTGTATACCAAGTGAGGATGCTTCTCATTAATGAAGCCTGGAGTCTGCTTAACATACACTTCTTCTTCCAAAGTTCATTCAGGAACGCACTTTTGACATCCATCTGTAAGACCTTGAACTGCAGATGGGCTGCATAAGCCAAAAATATTCTAATGGCTTCAAATCTTGCAACTGGAGCAAAAGTTTCATCAAAATCAACACCCTCAGCTTGACAATAACCCTTGGCAACCAATCTAGCTTTGTTTCTCACTACATTGCCATCTTGATCCATCTTGTTTCGATAGACCCACCTCGTACCAATGGGTTCTTTCTTTAACCATGGAGGACAAGGAACAAGTTCCCAAAGATTGTTCCTTTCGAACTGGTTGAGCTCTTCTTGCATAGCCTCAACCCAGCTTGGATCTGCCATAGCCTCGTCAATCTTCTTCGGTTCAATCAGTGATAAGAAGGTGACGTTCAAGCATTGTTCACTTGTGGCTCTTCTAGTCTGAACCCCACTATCTGGATCTCCAATAATTTGTTCAATTAGATGAGCAGCTATCCATTTAGTGTATTGACTAGGTTGATATATCACAACATCAGTGCAAGTCACCTGGGGATACTCAACAGTCGTAGCAACTAGAGAAGGATCAGCCCAAACTACTTCAACTTCCTCATCAGAGTCAACTGGATTGACAATGTGAGTTTCTTCAAATTAAGGCATGTCTTGAAGAACTGGAGAGGTTTGAACTGGTTCTGATGTTGTTGTGGCACGTACGTCTAATCCAATTACCAGTTTATGTGGTAGATTGAAAATGAATGAGGGATAGAATGAAGTGTCATTGGAGCTTTTCTTTTGTGCAACAGGTTCCAAGTCTTGGTGACTGGAAACATCTTTTTTTAGAACAACAATATATTAAAAAAATACGGTATCTAGCAAAGCACTAGACACCATAAATAATAGAACGGTACATAAACGAATATAATTACATCGCCTAGAATAACATCAATATTTTGAAAAACTTTCGAAACCAAATAAAGCACACCCTCGATTATAAAACAAGAAGAGGGTTAAGGAACCAATCATCCCGCGAGACATGCAATTTTCTGTATCTAGTAGACACCCACAAAAATGATTGTGAAACAATGAAATCAAATAGGAACTCGTTTCTTTGAGATGCCGGAGAAAAAACCTTGTCATTTAACCTTGTCATTTCTTTGAGTAGACTGGAAACATCTTTTGGTGTAATAACTGATTGATGAACTTGATCAGATACACCAAAATCAACTGGGACAACTGGAGATAAATCAAGGCTTGGTCTTTTATTGATTGTTTCATTTGATTCATCGAATGTGACATGAATTGTCTAATGTACCTTTTGGAGTCTATAATTATAAACTCTATAGGCTTTTCTAATATCTGAATATCCCACAAAAACACCCTCTTCAGCGTTTGCATCAAACTTTCCCAACGGACTAGAATCGTTTAAGATATAAACTGGACAACCAAATACATGGAAATATCCAATATTTGGTTTACGATTCCTGAGGACTTCATAGGCAGTCTTCCTATGTCTCTTGACATAAACTGACCGATTTTGGGTATGGCAAGCAGTTGCCACAACTTCAGCCCAAACACTGTTGGGAAGACCTGATTCAGATAACATATTTCTTGCAGCTTCAATCAATGTGTGCTTTTTTCTTTCAACCACACCATTTTGCTCTGGAGAATGAGCTGAAGAGAAGTTCTGAGAAATGCCAGTATCATTGCAAAATGATTCTAATTCTTTATTTATAAATTCTGTACCATTATCACTTCTCAACTGACACACTTTCTTGGTATACTTGAGCTCAATTTTCTTGATGAAAAAGATGATTTCACCAGGTGCATCACTTTTGGATCTGATGTATACCACCCAACAGTATTTGGTGTATTCATCAACAACAACTAAAGTGTATCGCTTACCAGTTTTAGTTTGAGCATTCACTGGACCAAAGAGATCCATATGAAGCATGTGAAGAGGTTCAGTGATGCTAAAGTTTTGTCTGGTCTTGAAACTGGCCCTTTTTTTCTTGCCCATCTCACACCCTAGACATGGCTTTTCCTTTTTAAAAGAAATTAAAGGTATCCCATCCACCAGTTGTTTTCTAGACAACTTGTTGATATATTTAAAGTATAGGTGGGATAACCTTTTATGCCATAGCCAGTTGGTGTCGTCATCAGCCTTGGCATAGAAACAATGCTCTTTCGGAGCTGGTTCCATGTCCATGATGTCATTTCCCTTTCTTAGTGCAATCATCACCACTTTCCAATCCTTGTTAAATATGGTGCCTTGAGCAATATCGAAAAGTACCTTATATCCATCATGACAAAGTTGACTGACACTTATCAGGTTATATTTCAAAACATTAACAAATGCAACTTTGGTGAACATGATCTGTCCATTATTGATTATACCATATCCTTCAGTTTTCCCACTTCCATCATTATCAAATGTCACTGCCGGTCCATCTTCGACAGTGAACTTTTCCAGCAGGGGCTTACATCCGGTCATAGTTCGGCCAGCTGCGCACCCAAGTAAATAATCAGTTATTTTTGTGAACCCATCTTTTGTTGATGGATCCACCAGACTTCTCCTGAGAAGTCTCTGCAGATTGACTTGGGGTTGAAATAGAGGATGAAACTGGAGGATTATTTCCAGTTTCAGAAGTAAAAACAATTGGTTTGAGGGGAACAACCTCCTTTTTCTTTCCAGATTTTGCTCGTTTTTGAGCAGTTTGCTTTTGTTTTTGTTTTAAAGGAGGGATTTTAACAACTTGTTTTTCAACTGAAGGATTCGAAGCTCCTTCCAGATTTTTAATTTTAGCAGTACAACTTTGTACCTGCCTTGACAAATTTTGGAGTTGACTCTCCAGTTTCAACAAAAAGTAGTTTTCTTCAGGCTGCTGACCCTTGGACTTGGGGTCAGTGAAATTTTTAGTCTTAGGAGTCTTGGGCTCTTTGGACTTTTGAGGCAAAGGAACATCACTAGCTTCCTTTTTAACTAGAGCTTTAGCCTTTTTTGCTCCAGTTTTGGCCTCAACAGGGGTGGTCTCAACAGATTCAGATTTGGCAATGTTAGAAGAGTCATATGGAGTTTCAATTCTAACTGATTCAGGTATCTGGTGGATTGAGGGTAAAACAGCTGCCATCTGGAGATCACCAAATTTCCAGGCAGTTTCTTTAGCATCAATGGTTTTTGAAAACGCATCATAATTTTTACCAGATGCTTGTACTCAAGATTTGATAACCATGTGTTCCTTTTCAAGATCATATTTCAATTTTTGGTTATCTCTTTCCAATGCCTCATTTTGCAAATCTGACTCTTTGAGAGCCAACTGGACACTTTGCAAATCATTCAATTGAGGTTTCAAATTATTTAGCTCAGTTAAAACAGTTTCAAGATATCTTTCACAATCAGTTCTCATTGTTTCAACAAAAAGTAAATCATTATTAAGTGATTCAGCAATGTCCAGTTTTGATTCTGTATCCATCTCATCATCATAATCCCTTACCTTCTTTAAAATGATGTCCACCCATCTTCCAGAAATAACATCATCTTTCACCATCGGTTGTTGATTTTCCAGAGCCATAAAACACACATCCCTGATCTTTTCGCCATCATCTGATGAGTCATCAGAGAGTTCCCACTTTCCTTCGGTTTGAGCTATCATGCATTTGTTCTTTTTCTTTCTCAAGTGACATGATGGCAATCTGGGCCTTTAGCTTTTTATATTTGGCCTTATAATCATCAGATTTAATAAAACTTGGGACAGAGGGACCAGTTTCATTGTTCGACTTACTAGATCTGCATTCCTTCATGAAGTGACCTTTCTTACCACACTTATAGCAGGTAAGATTGGTTTTATCCAGAGAGTTGGAGCTGGAAGCATTATTGGACCCATTAAATCTATTAGATTTATGCTTAAACCTGTTAAAGGTTTTAGCAATCATGGCCACCAGATCATCATCGTCATTTTCGTCACAACCATCACTGAGATCAATGGTCAGGCCAGAGTTCATAGAATGTGGCTGGACATTCTTAGTAGAGATTAAAGCAGCACAAGGTAAGTCAAGCTGGCGACCTTGGAACTCTGAGCATAGTTTAAAGCATCTTGTCAGCCAGTAATCTTGCAACATTATTATCTTCAGTGAATCAGAAGGCTCCATAGAGAGATGCAAGAGTATGGCTGTGCAATGTCTTTCCTTGTCTTAGGACAAGAACCATGTGTGCCCATTTGGATGGTAAAATATCACAAAACTTTTCAAGAAGAATATCCTTATCCTTCTCTACACCCAGGCCTCTCAATTGGTTAATAAGACTAGTAAATCTGGTGTAGGTACCAGTTAAACTTTCACTGGGAAGAGCAAAGAAGGATTCATACTTCTTGTTTAAAGCAACCTTCCTGGTGACAATGGTGTCATTTCCTCCTTCAAATTGGAGAACTAATTCATCCCACATTGACTTGGCACTGGGGAACAACACAAGTGTTGGAATTAGTTCCTTAGGGACAGCAGCAAGGATCATGTTTTTCAGTCTAGTATCAAGGTCAACCAGTCTGGAATCCTCATCAGACCAATGTTCTTCTGCTTTCTCCCTGACACCTCTTCTCCCAGTTGGGTCTAGAAGAGGACTTACCCCACTGGACATGGGTATATATGGTCCATCCTTGAGGATTTTCAGCATATGCCTCTCTATCCCAGCAAAATGCAAGAGCATTTTGGCTTTCCATGTACCAAAAGTCTCACTGCTCCCATCGAACTTGGGAACATGAGTGTTAGAATAATGTACATGGACGTGGCTGGCTCCAGGTGTAGGAGGAGGATGAGGGTTGGTATTTAAAGGAGTAACAGGAATAGTGTTATTGGGAATAGTTTCATTTTGAGGAACAGAACCATTCTCACCTTCAGTAGACATCTAAGCAGATCTAGGTTATAGAATTGATACATTTCAACCTGCCTGCTCTGATACCACTTGTAAGTCCCAACTATTACTCGATGAGTACTGAAGACACCCACTATGTCGATGGTAAGTTTACTTTGCAACACGTTCACTGTATCTGGACGTGACCAGTTGCAGTGAACAATGTACCAGGTTAACTGGAAGTTACTTATTAAGGTGACAATACAAATAAGTAAATACGAAGCAATAATGTAAAGTACACGTAAAGTAAATTGGTGAGACAATATGTAATTTTTACAAGTGTATTTTATTTATAGATTGTTAAATAAAATACAAGGTTGTTGTGGAACCAAGATAATACACGAATGTAAATATCCTAACAATCTATGAAATACAATGATCTGTACTTGGAAATTCTCTTATACAATCGAAATACTTAGAGTTGTGAAATGTTCCTTTTAGCGATTTAGAGAATATTGCACAAGTTCACCAACGATATTGCAGGTATATGTGTTTTTGCAAAGTTATTCAAATGCTTGTGCAAGGACCTCTATTTATAATCGAAGGTTGAGCATTGGGATCTCAACTTCGACGTACGTGACAGCACACAAGAGTATTAGTAAATAATTCTTTGTGTGTGTACTAAATAAAGTAAGATAAAAGGTTACTTTATTCAACCACTCTACATCTTTGCACTTTTATCCAAAGACAAGATTATTGTCTGGGTAAAAGGATGTAGTGTAAAAGGTCCTCCTCGTAATCAGTGTAAATTTGTAAGAGCATTTACACTGAAGGATCTCTAGTTGATTTATCTGATCAGAAAGTCAACTGGGCTTCGCTGCCATTGTCTTTCTCTTTCTTCGACTTCAATTGGAATGTCTTCAGATGTTATTCTTCAGATCTCAACTGGAGGAAGTCATAAGTTGCATAAACTGTACATTGCAACTAGACTTCAAATATTTCGGACAATTCTTCAATCTCTCCAGATGCAACTAGAGAGCTCCAGTTTTCAGGAAAATTGGACTTAACACTTAATTCGTTGAAGAAATACTTAGAAAAGCTATAGGGTTTGTTGTATACTAGACCAACCATCTGGGCTTGAGATTCTTGATTAAGTGTATCCCATCCAGTTCTTCAGTTACACAAACTCACCAACAATACATGCGCTAAGTATCTCCACCTTTCATAGAATCCACGCTTCTTCAAAGTTCCCACATTCAAGTAATCAGCATAACCCATCCTTGTAAATCCTCCAACAATAACCTCTCTACTGAAAGTAGTAGGTCCGTTCTCTCCTCCTTCTTGATCAAATGTACGCTTCAAGGTATCAATAAGATCACGAGCTGAGAACGTAATAGTCTTGCCAGCAACCACTGTTTCAATCAACTCCTGATTAGCAGTTTTCTTATGTCTTGCATTATTCCAAACTCTGCCAGGTATGAATCATACAGAACCGGTGAATGAGTAAGAATTTGATGAATTCTTGACTGCTTCAAAAATCTGAAAATCTCATGATAATATTCAGACACATCTTGATTCTTGTCTTTTTAATAACAAAGTTCTGACCTGCTGCAAATTCTCTTGCCATTTTTGTAATCAATAACAAATGATTAATTACCTAAATCGACATAAAAATTCACATTCATAACTTAAACAACTAGCATTATCTCTGTAATCTAGTCAAACATATAAATTATCCCTGTAAGTTATAACCAACATAAATTATCTCTGTAATTTTGTTAACATCATTAACTTTAATTATCTCTGTAATTAAGTTAAACAAAATTAACTCATTGTCAATCATTTATTACTAAAACTTTTGAAAATCTGTTAAGTCAAATACGAGGTCGTATCTTTGTACGAGGTCGTATTTCATGGTCAAAATATGGTCAACCAAACTCTAAAATACGAAGTCGTATTTTTCAATTTGGGATCGTATTGGTCCAGGTCGAAAATCCAACTCGCATTCCGAAAGTCAACCAGTCAAAATAAATTGACATTTGCGAGGTCGTAAATCTGGGCTAGTAAACCCCCAAATGCGAGTCCGTCGCATTGTTCATCTTCCCCAACACGAATTTGCGATTTACCCAACCAAAACATGTAAAAATTGTATCTATACGTTCGTAATCAAGTGATAAACATACCCCAACCCTTTGTTTTACCCAAAAACATAAAAATCGAATGAAAATTGAAAAACCTAGTTCGAAAATTTTGAACCCCTTTTTCATGATTTTCTTGTTGCATGGTAAACTATTGGACGATTAGATTATATACGAGATTCAGTATTTCACGAGGATGATGAAAATATCACTCAAAAACTCTGGATCTAATCGAGTATATCGAATCTAAAACGAGGTAGCAAAGTAGTAATATGCTCTAATTTTGATTTTATAAGTGTGACGTCGTATTAGGGTTATTTGGTTTATATACCTACTTGACCCGAATGGGCCTGGGTCAACCCGACCCATCAATTATGAGGTCGTATTGAACTTGGCCTAATAGACCAATTATGAGGTCATATTCTGCCATCTTTAATTACGAGGTCGTAATTTACACCTGTACACTTTAAACTTCAGTTTTCGTCAAAGTTTCTGAATAATTGATCAATGTTTATTACGAACTTCCTGGAAATATGAAAATTAAAATGACCAAACCTATAGGCATCCTAATTCATCTTTTCCCTGATCTTCGTCTTAAACCTGAAAAGTTAATAAACTTACACAACATTTATTAACTACTCCACGATCAATCTTTCTTAAACAATTTCGAAACAAGCTTTCCCGATCTGTACCACTTGCAAATAAGGCAAATAAGCATTTGCAAATAAACATACAGACTTAACTGTACCACTTGCAATTTATGCTTATATGCTTATCCGTATCACTTGCAAACGTACTTTACACAATTTCACAAAATACACACATAGTTATACAATTGATTCTTCATTCTTACACCCCCACAAAATATACCATCACTCTTATGTACTCCCTCTCAATTTATGACTGGGATACATAACTATGACAATGTATCAGAGTAATTAATCATTCTCATGTACTCCCCCTCAGTTAATGGCTAGGATATATAACTATGATTAATTATCAAAGCACACATGTACATTATGAAATGAGACAATAAGATGCACATTTCACAATTATTTAGAAATTCTTATATATAAAATCTCTTTATATTATATAAATTTCATACCATTTATCATATTGATTACAACTTCATATTCTTATGAAAACAAAATTCATAAGTATATGACCTAAATAATCAATACATAGAAGCACTTTTAAAAACTTTGTTTCTATTTCTAAGGTTTATACATATGAAAACCTTTCAAATTCAAACAATATATCTATGTCTAAGGTATATATAAAATATAACATCAGCCTTTCACATTTAAACATAATATTTCTATGTCTAAGGCTGCTAATAACATATTAAGTATATATCCTTTCACATCAAAACTTAACATTTCTATGTCTAAGGTATATAGAAAATTGTTGACTATATCATACCTTATATATTCACTTAATGTCAATGTTAAGAGTTTTCTATACTCTTCTACATTCCCATTAAGTCTATACCTAAAGTATTATATAACTTCTACATTCACATTATGTCTATGTCAAAGGTTTTATCTAACCTTCTACATTTACATTATGTCTATGTCTAAGGATTTTAACATAACCTTTTATATTCACAGTAAATCTATGTCTAAGATATTAAAGAATCTTCTACATTCAAAAACTGTCTATATCTAAGGATAGTATCATACATAGTTGATAATCTTTTATATTAAAATTATAAATTTCTATATCTAAGATCTTCAACTAGAGCAAAGATAGCTATCAACATCTTGTAATTACTATATAAATAATATACTGTAAACACTTGATGTTCTTAGCTCTTGAATGCCAAGACAAGTCTCTGTCTTGAATACTTCAGTTTTTTGCTCAAAATTCCTTCCTTTAAATTGAATTTTCTTCAAATACACTGAAAAATAAAATTTCGAGACAACAAAATAATTGTCATACCCGAAACTTGATCTCCTGAAACTTCAGATTTGAACAACAATCTTCAAACTCTCTGTATCGTCATAACAATCAACTAATGCACCAAAGCTTGTTGTAGTCCTCCCCCTCAACGATAAATCTCTCCGAATTAAGCATATATCGAGTCCCTGCTCGCCTTGCATAACCGACATGTGATAGAGGAGTTGAATTTCCAACAATCAATCCTGTACTAGTTGACTTCTATGAAAACCAGAAACTTTGAAACTTGAAACTCAAACTTCAGAAACTTGGAACATCCTGTTTCAAAAGCAATTCTTTGTCTCCAGATAAAATTAAGTGTTTCTTCTGATTACTTATCAAAGTTGTCAGACAAAATCTATAAATAGCTTCTTGTGCCTGTTCCTGCACATATAAGCTTAAAAATACAAACAAAGAGATAAAAATAATAAAAATGTTATTCTTCATTATTTCATTACTACCCGTAGCAATGACTTAATCTAGAACTACATTTTTCATTTTTTTTCTCCTAATTTTGTTCTTCTTTACTATTATAAGTCATAAAACCTATATGACTTTATCTTAGTCTAGAACTACAAAACATGCGACTTAAACCTATTGTTTCTATCGACTTTGGTGTCAAGAACCTTAAAATCCCTGTTCTATCGTCAAACCATCAAGAAATCTATATTGACTTAAACCTAATCTATTCAAATCTTATCATTCTTAGGATACTATGGATAACCTACCCTGAGGTCTTCCATTAACATTAAGCATGCAAATCTATATTGATTTAACTTCAAAAAGATACTTGATTTTAGCTCAGTATAATCATCTAACAAAAATCTAATCACTTATACTTTTGCATAAAGAAATCATAATTTTTGCCTCCAAAACATGTTCTCGTGTAACTTTGATTTCCATGTAAACTTTGGATAACATGATCATAAAAAATTTGATGATTGTCTCATCATACTAGTATTTATCTTTGTTATGCATAAAATGACCTATACATCCTTGTGTATTCGTCTTTCTTGCCTCTGTGCTGAGAACTTGCTTGACAACCTACAAAATTACATATCTGTTTGCTGTCATACACATCTCAACAAACAATCATCATATCTTCTCAAAGTAATAACATACAATCTGAAGACATGAATAATTCTGCAAGATAAAATGAATATGCTTAGCAGTCTATTATTTTACCTAAGTCATATTAAGGTCGAATAATTCACTACAAGCACACTAGTACTAATCAAAATCATTTGACATCTCTGTATCAAATCTTTTTGATTCAACACAGATCTTTTCTAAGAATAATCTCAAACTATGAATCATCTCCTCATTCATTCTTTGAGAATCTTCTTATTAAAGATCAAACCAATTCTTTTAAAGATCAAATTCAAAACTATGAACAACTCTGTGTTCAATTTTAAGAAAATCTTCTTTCTAAGAATAAAACCAATTCTTTCAAAGATTAAATTCAAAACTATGAATAACTCTGTGTCCATTCTTATTAAAATCTTCTTTCTAAGAATAATAAATAATCATTAACCTAATATTTGTTTATTGAAATTAACAACTATGTGTTCTTTTCCTTAAACCTATATTAGTTAATTAAACAAACTTTCTTTTAGCTTTTGATCCTTTCACTATCGCTTAACTACCCTACTCGTTTATTCGTTGTTCCATAAGAACGTAGTTGAGTTCTCTTGGAAACTAGAAACTATTCTGACTCTGTCAACCGTGCAATAGGAACTCTTATTTAAATATACAAACATAAATAACATTTCACGAAAAACATAACACAGACATACATATAAACACACACGAACATAAACGAATAATCATAGTTATAAGAGCTATAGTACTACATTGATTAGATCAGCTTAGCATGTTACATAAGCCCACATGAGAAATAATTCTCTTATTATTAGTTATGAACAGTGATCCAAAAACGATTACCAATATGTTTGTCCTCTTAGACACTCGGTACTTTCAGTTTCCTTTTGGTTTTTGACACTTTCGACATACCCTGGCCAAGGACAGTCACCATGTAACTTGAGTAGCCTAATATGCCACTTAATCAAGTTTGCAAACTTAAGTGACCCACATTCAAATATACTCCTACAATCGACGCAAGCATTAAGATTAAGATATTTGGCAACTACAGGGAGATGGTCTTTAAGAATCAAGTCAGCGGTGACAGGTCGGTGATTCCTCACACACAGAGCGACATAACTTGACTCACGTACGGAAATATACCTAACATTGCATAATGCTAAGTACTTGCATATTTCTGACATCATTTTAAAGCGCTTATGGAAACCCGTGACTTACGATGAGACCCGTGTAGGGAACTTTCTGACAACCTATCCTAAGTTGGAAGCTTTAGGTAGGCTAGGTATACAAAGACACCCCAAGGACTTACTTTTCCGAATCTCAAAGGCCACATTAGCTCCATAATTTTCAAAAGATTTATTAGATATTTGCATATCTTGTCACAAATATACATCCGAAAGAGTAATACATACGCACGTATGTACCCGAGACCTTCTATATAACGACCAAATATACATAATTACAATGCAAGATCTTTCACAAGATTTAAGGACCATACTCTAAGTAAAGAGCAGGCATTCTCAGCCATAAATCTGAATATGTTTCCCATAAGAACATTGTATTCATTTAAGTCCAGATTATAAGGAAACCTTGGTACTTTGTGCCTATCGATACATCATATATTGGTATCACTAAACAAAGCAATGTAAAAGTACAATTAAGTAGGCTTAAAAGCTAAAGTATCGTCACGTCTATTCGTCTTCACATCGTGACCATACTCTTTTTATTATTTTTCTTTTTCTTTTCTGATTTTTCTCATTTTTATATTGTTTTTATGATTCTATATGACTCACAATACAACACGAAACAAACATAGACACATTTTACAAAGTTCTTGTTGAGAGACACTGTTACTATAGATTTCTCATTCCAATCAATTGGACTAGCAACTCGAAACGAGTTTGGTCGAAAGCCTTAGTGAACAGATCAGTTAATTTAAAGTCACTCAATAGCTTTTCTACTATCAACGTATTTTCAGCACAATCACGTATAAAATGAAACCTTATATCAATGTGCTTAGTCCTACTGTGCTTAACAGGATTATTGGTAATGGATATGGTGGATTTAGTATCCTTCTTCACAAAAGTATAGAGGAATGTCTAACCGTAATAATCTCAGCCTGTGAACAAGCATTCAATAGCTGTAAGGTATTCTTGTATCTCCTCGAAGACTGACATCCACAAACGTCTCTTTCCTCAAGAACATCAATTTCTTCATCCTTGTGATTAAACTAATGCTCTTCTGGAACAACCACAAAACATATCCAATAACACAAAACAAAGCACAAAATATGAGAACTTGTACTATAGATAATCATCTAAACATGATCCTATATAGTACTTTATTTATAAAAAATTTACAAAACAAGCATAGGATTCTTTAACAGAAGTAACTCCATTAATAATCCCATGTCCTTCATAATGTACCTTCAGCTTCCGCTATTGACAAACCATAAACCTGCGGTCTTAGCAGCTCCTACACATAAAAAAAACAATTAGTTTTACGAAGGACCCCTAGCCTTATTAGCTTTGGGCCAACCATCTTCCATTTTATTTTTCCCATTGATGACTTTTGCAATACCAGAAATACTTTCACCCTTGGGACCTGCTAAGGTGACATAAGATCCTTTGACAGTCTTATATTTTGTCAATAATCTATTGTCACCGGTCATGTGTCTTGAACACCCACTATCGAGAAACCATAACCCTGTAGTTCTCCTTAGTGATTCATTATGTTTAAAAACCTCAAGATGTGCCATCAAGCTCGTCCCAGGTTCAGCAAAATCTTCGATCTCGGCTCTTATTGGTTCTGATAATTCAAGTTCCTCTTTTACCCTCTGATGAACACTATCATGAACATTTGGCACATACCATAAGATCAAATGAATTATCATCCAGATCATTCATTTCTTCATCAAGGTCTTGAATTATTGCCATAAACATATGATTTTGATCATCGGTACTAGTCGAACCCCAATTATAAGTACCATCAAATTGAACACCTAAAGCTCTCGAGTTGTCCGAATCTCCTGAGCTTCGGTTCCCAGTATTAGCATATTGATGTCCAGAATTCTGACTCACTATAGATACACTTTGGTTGAAGTTCTGATGGCCTGTAGCTGAATTGTTGTCCCGTTTTGGCCTCTGACACTCTCTTGCAAAATGTCCAAAACCATCATAGTTATAACACTTCCTTTGGCTTTATAAACCCTACTTTGCCATCCATAACCTTCCTTTCGGTTCTATCTGTGAAACGCTGAACTCTAAAGGTTAGCATAGCTTATTGCCAGTTCAGATCCATTTCTTCTAAAGCTTATGGATCAACTTGTAATCCTCCCTAACCAAATCAGGATCAGTTAGTTTTCCTCCAATCAACTTCTCATGAGCAAACACAAAGGAAGCAAGCATGCCCAAATGTCCCTCAGCAGATCTTATGCTCATCGGCATCCCTGTGTAACCAGAGTTTGGAGAACTACTACCCTAAACCCCATGGCTGATTCCGGAGAAGTTACATACATCAACTTGCTGTCAGAATCCATTGACATCTTCATCTTATCATACTCTCCACAGTAATCCTTCCACTTGGAGATTTTCCAGAAGCAATACCAGGCTTATCAAACTGGGCGATGAATTGGCCATTCCGATTTCATGATCCATCAGAATTAATTGACTTGCAAAGCTTGATAGTTTGCGAGTAATTGTGACGTCATTTTCTCCGAGCTAGCAAAGATCACGAGCTGTTCAAAAATAAACGAGGTCGTAAAATTCACGAGGTCACAAGAAATACGAGGTTGCTATTACACTCGTAATTGAACTAATAAGGTCATAATTGAGCTCGCGGGGTCGCAATTGAGCTAGTGAGGTCGTAACTAGCTACCCAGGTCGTTAATTGAGTTGGATGAGGTAATACGAGCCCACGAGGTCGCAAACGATGCTGAAACCTTTAATTCTCTTGAAATTGAAACCCTAAAACCCAAAACACCTTCGACTGCTGTAATTGTCAGACGACTACTCTCTCCTTTCTGAGAATCTGATGAGATCTTTTTATGCCAAGATAGGGTATAGAAGGTACTTCTGATTTCCCTCCAAATTTTTGTTGCCAAAAGACTTCTGATACAACAACCAACGAGTCTTCTGATACAACAACAAAAGTCTTCTGATACAATAACATAAGAGTCTTTTATTGGAAACTTACCCTATATTTGAAACGCATAAGAATTCCTTTTTGGTGTGGACTAGAACTGCTGTTGCTTGTATATGCGAGGTTGTATTCTCTGAAAAGATATGAGGTTACATCTTACATGTTCTCTACGAAGTCGCAATTTAAAAACCAATTGCGAGGTCCAATTCTGAAGACCAATTGCGAGGTCGTAATTCTACCAGGTAGCAAAACATCCTGATCAGCATCTTATTCGAAAGACAACAACTTTTCTTCTCCCAAAACCCTAAATCGTCCCCAATCTGAAAAGCCACAAATCTGGGTCTGCCTTAACATGCAAAACTAATCAGATCTTGTTTTCATCGTTACAAGGCTTTAATACTATAAAGTGTGTAAGGAGGAAAACACTATCCGATAAAGTTTCACACGATCAGATCTCAAAGATAAAGATTTTGGTCGTCAACTCCATGAAAAACACACGGCTAGACGACCACATCTCAGTACCAATGTTTTCGGTCGAGAACTCCGTGAAAGAATCACGGCTAGACGACCCTAAACAAAATGTTGTCTATCACCGCAAACTATAACCTTCCTGTATGAAACCTAGAGGCTCTGATACCACTTGTAATTCCCTTGAATCGGATCGTTAATAGTTTGCTCCAATTATCCAGAGGTGCGGAATGCCTCTCTATAACTTGGTGATTCACAACGAAGCTCCTAGATCCCTCTCTTCGGGCTAGCGGAACAATCCTTTGACCTATTAACCTACTATACTAGCTTGATAATTTGAAAAATGTTCAACCCTAATCTCTGTTAGGGTTTTGGTATTTATAGGAAACACCCAAAAGGCTTCAACACGACCAGGTCGTATTTCTGGCCCAGCTCAACCCAATTACGAGGTCGCATTCGTGCTCTAGCCTTGTATTTGTCCCTGCAAATATGAGGTCGTATTCCTATAGCTTGCCTCGTATTTGACCTTGCAAATATGAGGTCACATTTCCTCCTTAAGCAGATTAATTATACATTCAATACTAAAACTTAATCTAGTACTCTATGCATAATCCAAAGTTCATTAATGACAATCACATTACAAAGACATATTACATTATAAGCTAGAGACTGCTATTGACATAGACATGCACTTACCTGATTTATTTCTGATGATTGTCTATCGTCATACACTAGGATTAACATGCTAGGACAGAAAACAACTAGTCGGTCTTTAACTAGGAGTAAAATGTGATTCACTTGTAACTGAGGGATCCAGAACCATAGTAACTAGGGTGAATTGAACATGATGCTTAACAATACCAGAAACGATTCTTTAACTTAGAAACGAGCACTGTGGTCACCGAAGGAAATTATATCTGGTCATGGCTTAAGAGCCGGGTAACTAAAAGATGAACTAGTAACACAAACGTCACTTAATGCTTAAACAATGAATCTAGCGAGAATTTGTTTATAGAGTAGTGTGAGTCTAGGGACAACACTAGTAACTTAGGCAAGGTGAATCTAACGAGAATCTGAGCCGTGATGAAGTTTCCAACTGTCTAACAAACCAGTAGACAAAGTATTTGGTCGTACCATGAGTTCTGAGATGTCCAAACAAGTATTTTAATTTAAATACTGTTATTTGCTTTTCTTTCTTATTTTCAGATTAAGTCTCTCGCTACTAGCGGTGTGACTTAGATTTACTTTTCAGTCGTTAATTAGTTAAAATAGGAAATCGTGACAAACCCCCAACCATTAGAATTACACATAGGCTTACATTAGGTAGTGCAACGCGTCCCTTGGAACGATCCTATAGCTTATCACTAGACTATACTACATCAACCGGGTTCGTTGCCCGTAAGTGTGGTTTTGTTTAAGTTAGTTACTTGTACAAGATTATATATTTAAAGACCTGTCAAACAAATGCACATCAAGTCTTTTGGCGCCACTGCCGGGGACACGACGCATTTTGTAGTTTAAGTAGTGTAATTCGACCCTATTTTGTGTTTCGGCACAAGATAGTTACTTTTCAGTTTTGCATTTTAGGTCAAGTTAAGTTTAGTTAGTCATTTTAGATCATTTTAGGTCATATTAGGCTTAGTTAGTACTTTTATTTGCTTAAAATCAACAATCCAAAAATATTTTCTTTTCATCATTTCTAGTGTTTAAAGTTGATTAGTTTTCATTTAAGTTAATTAAGATTTCGTTTAGTTTTAGAAGTTACTAATCGTTTTCGTGTTTGTCCTTGTTTCCTTTTCATTAGATTTTTTCTAGTTTGTTTCAGTTAAAATTAGGTTCAATGCATTGGAAAGGTATGAAGGAATCTGAATCGGGAACAAAGGGAAGCAGTAGAGCATCAGACAAAGAAGAAAGGTTCTGCACAAGCACTGCCAGCGCCGCTAGGTACCCAAACCAACGTCGCTGGAGATTCACCAGCGCCGCTGGTTAGTACTGGTCAGCCTTCCAAATTTTTGTTCCACGCATCTGCAGCTTCGGGACCTTATGACAACAGCCGAGAAAGCGTACTCAGACGTAATGTGGAGTGTTTTGAACAATTGTGCCTCGAGAATTGGGAAAATGCATGGTTTAGGATGAAAGAGGCGATTAATCTCCTCGGGGATAAGAACTTGAAGCCCACCGATTACATTCCTTGGTTTTACCATGGATTGCGAGATGAAGAAAGAGCTAGACTAAGTTATGAAACAGCAAGTAACCTGTTTTTGAACAAGACAAGGGATGCTATTGAGTTCCTTGAAAGAAAAGCGCATCGAGAGGAGCTTAAGTATGACGAGGATAAAGGTTTCATTAATCAGCTCAAGAAAGAAGGTATATTCAAAGGAATCCCGGAATGCATCCTAGGATTGAAATCGGAAGAAAGGAGGTATGATTGGAAGGCCGCAGAGCAAAGGATAGCTAAAAAGGAATGGCAGAGTGAAGTGTAGCTTGTAAAAATCGATAAGGAAGACAACCTCCCCAACTACGCCCACATACAGAGGGAGTTTGAATTCAATTTCGGAATAACCGACCCGGTCTTGGATATGCAGAATTTCAAGCAAGACAAGTATGAAGTAGTGGATGAGTCATGGGAGCGTATGAAGCTAATAGTAAGGAGGATATGGAAGAAAGCGTATTGCCATGACTTGGAGTTCACGGATTTTTTCTACTATGGAATGGAAGATTATGCACGACGTGCGTTAGATAAGGCGGCTTATGGATGCTTCCACACCCAGCCGGCTGAATTCAGGATGAAAATTATAGACGATAGGTTTTATGAAGCCGAACTTGAAGAATCTGAAGATGAAAAGGAGGATGGAAACCAAAGTTGGGAAAGAGTGCAAGCCTTAGCGGAAGCGGTAATGAAAGGAGATGGGGTACCGTAATGCTTGAGATTACGTCAACAATTTGAACTACAAGAAATATTGGAAAAGTTTCGACAAAACAAAGGAGAATTGGCGAGGATGGCATGGAGAAGGATCAAAACGATTACAGTGCATTGTGTGTTACACGAAATTAATCGTGCAACTCTAATAAAGAAGTTCGCGAATGGATTAAGAAGGAAGAGTGCAGATATGATAAGAGGAATATTAGGTAAGGAACTTTCAAAAGCTGGAGATTTCATAGCTTATGGATTTCTCGAGAATGAAGTATATGGGAAAGTAGAGGAGAAAATGGAGAAGGATATAATAGACCATAAGATTCGGAAAGAGGAATACTTGAAGTAACTGATGGAGTTCCATATTGATCAGAGACGCAACCAAGAAGCTGCTCAAAGGAAGGAAGAAGTCGAAGTGTGCAACACCAAGAAACCTGAAACTGCTGCGAAGCAACCAGCGCCGCTGGGTGTACACACCAGCGCGCTGGTACCTCACCTGGAGATAACCAGCGCCGCTAGGAACCTGCCAACGCCGCTGGCACCCTTCAGGTGAACAACCAGCGCCGCTCGGGCACTACCAGCGCCGCTGGTACCACCTGCAGTTCAGAATTTTGCGAGATCAAATCCGTTTCCACCCGAACCAGCCTTAAAAGTCAAACACCAATCGACATAGAAATGGTTGAAGCTACTGGAGCACAAAGGAACTAAGAAGACTCAGAGGAGAAAAACGGAACCAACGTCAAAGAAGCCATGAGTCACTTTGAACGTTACCCCATGGGTGCCGACCCTAGGCCTAACCTATACTCCTCACCTTAGTTCCTAGGCCGAGTCCGGCTGAAGACTCGTTAAACTTAGTGCTTCCTAGGAGGCAACCCAAGCCGAATTTTCATTTTTATTTTTCTTTTTATCTCCTTAGGAACAATGTGACTAATTGCAATTAAGGAATTGTTTTGAATTTTATAATTTGTGATATTTTATGAGTTTGTTTTGAGTATCACAGATTCAAGCTTCAATGGATCAAAGAAACAAGTAACTTATAGCAATCGTTTTTGTTTTCATTTTTATTTTCATTATGTTTTAGCTCGTATTTTTCCATTATGATATTTTGATTGAAGTGTGCAGGAGTATTTTGCTTTGTAATATGAAGGAAACCATGCATTTAGTCAAAAGCTAAGTGTGTGTGTGTGTGGGGGGGGGGGAGTTCAAGCATTAAATCGCTGAAGAAATCAAACCTTAGTACACATACAAGGATCAAGAGCCCCGCTACTGGATCACCAGCGCCGCTGGGAATGCATCTGGGCACTCCCAGCGCCGCTCCTCAAAGACCAGCGTTGCTGGACCTGGACCTGTACAGTCCAGCACCACTCCCACTCACCCAGCGCCGCTCCTAGCAACTGCCAGCGCTGCTAAAGTACCAAAAAGAAAAGAAGGTGGAGATGCATCCATGGATCGCCATCAAATGGAGAAACTCAAGCATCTGAAGATTCTACATCATTCAAGTCTCTCCGCATATGCCACCTTCAGCAACAATCATGCAACTCTAGACCCGGGAAGTTTCGTTAATCCTATTTTTCTTTTACTTTTATATGTTTTTCCTATTACCCTTAGATTTCTATTCTAGTACAACGAGGGCGTTGTACAACTTAAGTGTGGGGGGATTGTCACATCCCGACTAAGGCGGAAAACTCAAGATGCAAGATAAAGTACACGCGCACATGGATGTTACATAGGAATAACTAAATGTATGCATAGATTAAACAGAGATAAACAAACACATAGTTCAAACAAGTAAACATAGCTTACAAACCCAAGTTTAAGATGCAATCAAATAAAGTACAAGATAAGCTCCCACGCAGGGGAAGAAGTCAGGCATTGTGCCATGAAACACATAAGTACACATTTAACACCAAAATCCTAGCCTGGTCTGCTACAGGACATCATGCTAAGCTCCTTAACCTCCTCTAATGCGATTCAAATGTTCACCTGAAAGGAAATACTCAAAAGTGTCAACACAAAGGTTGGTGAGTTCGTAGGTTTTGTAAACAAGTATCGAGTATGGTGCCAGGTCGAAATGTCATCAAGATCCACACAAAAATATTGCTATCAACTTACTTATGATAGCAAGAATCAAGTATCTCTATGCAACCAGCACTTACGGTATACCAGGCCTAACGGTGCAAGTATCAAGTATCAAGCATCTCATCTGGTGCCCCCAACTCCACCATAAGTATCAAGTATCAAGCATCTCAAACTCCAACATAAGTATCAAGCATCAAGCATCAAGTATCATAGTGCACATCATACAGTACAGTCAAATAGCCATAAATGATGATAGACACAAAGGCACGAGTATCCTTTCACCCCAAAACATATATAAGTAAAAAGGGGCTACGAAACTCACAGTAATCTGGTATGAGCACGGGTTATAAGCACAGAGGACAATCACCGAGATAGATAAGTTATATCTATCAAATTCCAAGCACACCTTGAAGAAAACCTAGATATAGATCATTGATCATAAATGAACACACATATTAATTCATGTGATTATTTAATCATTGAAATGTCCTTGATGAACTGATGATTTGGTCCTATGAAGATCTTTAAATGTTTTGACTCGAAAAGAGTTTGATTGAACTTTTAAGTACTCGAACTAGACTCGATTTGGACATTTATGAACTCACACATATATACTTTGAAATGTAAATTAGTTTTTTCTTATCTTTATTAATAAATTTTAGCTTTAAGAACTCAATTAGGGTTTGCACACTATTCGTTGTTTTTGATCGATTAATTAACTAGCTTTGATGTTAGGAAGTAGCCTTTGGTGTGATTAAATCGAGTGATAATGATGTTATGAACTGGTTTGATGATCAATGATCAAGTATGGTGTGTTATAGAACAAGTACATGTTGTTTTGTGAATTGCACAAAGTCATTTTAGGGTTAGGGTTTCAAGATCGTCCCTCTGGGTGAGCTCAGGATCGTCCTAGGGCTTTGGGAATCCAAGATCGTCCCACTGGACAGAGGCAAGATCGTCCTAGCTGACAAATGCTCAAGATCGACCTAGTATTCAAGTGCAAGATCGTTCCAGTTACTTCAAGTACAAGGTCGTCCTAGTAGTTCTAAGTACAAGATCGTTTCACAAGATCAAATCCAAGATTGTTTTAAGTTAAATGCGTCAAGATTGTTTCAAGTGGATGGCTCAAAATCATCTTAAGGAGACAAGCATCAAGATCGTCCTAGTGGACTTTGATCAGGATCGTTCTAATGATCCAATGGACAAGAACAAGGCATATGATCGTTTGAATTGAACAAGTGTTTGAGCTAAACCAATCCAAAGGATCAGTTACCCATTGAACGTGCCATCAACATCACAACACTACACAAGATCGAACGAGCAAGAACGATGAACCAAATAAGTTGCCTAGGACGATCTTGGGGACCAAGATCGTCCCATTCCAAGACCGTCCCATCAACCAGGACAAGCTGAACAAGAACAGAACATATTTCGATGATCTAGATCGATTTCAGGACGTGTTAGAACATAGAACTAGTACATATATGCATAGTAACACTAACCAATAACACTTTTAACGATTTCAAGACCATCTATAACATGAATAACGCGTGGCACATCAAGATTAAAGCATGTTACGACCCAAATTTGTTCACAAACATGTTACTAAACACATTTAGACACAAACCCATTAGCCATTAACACGGTTTTCATTCAAAAATCAGACCAAATCATCAAGAACATAAACTTGAAAAGTACACTTTTAATTTGATCAAAAACTCATAATTTGTTGTTGTTACCTGAGATTTGATTCCAGAAATATGTCTTGATTACCACAAGGATGCTAAAAGTACAAATGATTTTGGTTTAACAATCCAAAATCAAAAGATGAATTTTGTGTGTGTGAAAGGTGGCTGCACTATGTGTTTTAGTGAGAGAAAGAAGAAAGATGAAGAAGATGAGTGAATAAAGGTTTTTCTCTCAAGGGTTTCCATCTTATTTTATATATACCTTTCCCATATTAAATGAACTCAATAAATGCAAGGACCATTTGCGAACTTTTTGAACTAGAACTTTTACGAACACGAACGTTTATGAACCGAGCTTTATATTTCATCGTACTTAATCATGAACTCGTTTAATAAATCAGGATTTTAGATCAAATTGAATATAAGTGCGTAATTTAAGTCTAGAGTACGTCAAGAACTTAAATAAATTGAATTGTCTAGCCGTTCTAATAACGAAAGCATGTTTCCAGGAACTTATTTAGAACATTTCTAAGACGGTTGTTACCTTCTCCCCTACTTTAAGGAATTTCGTCCCGAAATTCGAATTACACGTCATGCTTCAAGTTTTGATTGCACAACAAGTTTACAAGCATCAAGTTGCACGTTAAGCTTCATGTATGTAATCACACATTAAGCAGCAAGTAATATGTTTCACATTGAGTTTTCAAGCATCAATTCTCATAGCAACATTAAATGTCAAGTTATGCACTAGGTTCTTAAGTTTACCTACTGGTTTGAGGTATCGGGTTAAGCGAATAAATGTGGATACTTAAGCTTCATTTGATATTCTCTTTCCCGAGTGAACTCAGGACCTCTATGGGAGTTCCAACGAACTTTCACAATGGTAAACCTATGTTTCTTGAGCTTTTTGACTTCTCGATCCATAATCTCAACGGGTTCTTCTTTGAAGCTTAAATTACTATCTACACGTGTCTCGTTCAATGGAACATACGTTGCTTCATCGGCTAGGCACTTCTTGAGGTTCGACACGTGAAAGACATCGTGTACGTTACTCAGCTCTTGAGGAAGTTTCAAACGGTAAGCTACCGCACCCACACGTTCTATAATCTCAAAAGGTCCAACGTACCTCGGAGCTAGTTTCCCTCTCTTAATGAATCTAACTACACCCTTCCAAGGGGACACCTTAAGCATCACTCGATCACCAACCTGAAACTCTAAAGGTTTTCGACGATTGTCAGCATATTTCTTTTGCCTATCTCTAGCCTTCATGAGGTTCTCCTTAATCTGAGCAACCCTTTCTGTAGTTTCCACAATGATTTCGGGTCCTATTAACTGCATGTCTCCCACTTCGTGCCATGCAAGTGGAGACCGGCATTTCCTTCCGTACAAAACCTCAAAAGGTGGACACCCAATACTCAAATGATAATTATTATTATATGAAAATTCAGCTAGTGGAAGGTGAGTATCCCAACTACCGCCAAAATCGATGACACAAGCTCTTAGCATGTCCTCTAGAGTCTGAATTGTCCTCTCACTCTGACCGTCTGTCTGTGGATGGTATGCGGTGCTCATATTGATTCGCGTTCCCAAGGCTCGTTCCAGCGATTTCCAAAATCCTGAAGTAAACCGACTGTCTCTATCACAAATGATTGATACTGGAACGCCGTGCTTAGCTACAATCTCCTTAAGATACAAACGCGCATACTGCTCCATCGAGAAATCTTCACGTATGGGTATGAAATGAGCTGACTTGGTTAGTTGATCTACTACCACCCATATTGCGTCCTTACCACTACTTGTTCTGGGTAACATCGTGACAAAGTCCATGGTAATCTTTTCCCACTTCCACGTGGGAAGCTCTAGCTGTGTCGGTAGTCCTCCTGGTTTCTTATGTTCTACCTTAACCTTCAGACATGTTAGACACTTGCTCACATAGACCGCCACATCGTTCTTCATTCCCGGCCACCAAAATAGGTCTCGCAAGTCTTGGTACATCTTATCAATCCCCGGATGAATAGAATATCTTGCTTGATGTGCTTTGTCCATTATCAGCTCCCTTAGTCCCCCACATATTGGTATCCACAATCGGTCACAAAAATACAGCCCTCATTCTTCCCTTTGAGTAAATTGCTCTATCATACCTCCCAGACCTTCTTTATCAATGTTTTCTTTCTTGTTGGCTTCTACTTGTGCTCCAATCACTCTATCCTTCAGATTGTTGTGCACAGTAATGCTCATAGCTCTGACTCGTCTTGGTCTAACTCTTTCCTTCCTACTTAAGGCGTCAGCTACCACGTTTGCCTTCCCGGGATGATAACGGATTTCGCAGTCATAATCGCTAAACAGCTCCAACCATCGTCTTTGGCGCATATTAAGATCTTTTTGATTAAAGATGTGCTGAAGGCTCTTATGATATGTGTATATCACACTCTTCGTCCTATACAGGTAGTGTTTCCAACACTTCAGCGCGAAAACAATAGCTCCTAACTCCAAATCGTGAGTCGTATAATTCTTCTCGTGCATCTTCAACTATCGGGATGCATACGCAATAACCTTGCCTCTCTGCATCAGTACACATCCTAAGCCTTGACCCGATGCGTCACAATAAACGATAAAGTATTCAGAGTCGTCTGGAAGACTTAAGATCAGTGCATTACATAACTTCTCCTTCAGTAGTCTAAATGCTTCTTCTTGTTTCTCGCCCCAAACAAAACTCCTATCCTTGTGTGTCAACAGCGTTAGGGGTTGTGCGATCCTTGAGAAGTTTTCTATGAACCGTCGGTAGTATCCTACTAATCCAAGGAACTATCTGATCTCTGTCGGTGTCTCCGGCCTTCTCCATTTCTCCACCGCTTCTATTTTGCTGGGATCAACCTTTATCCCATCCTTGTTAACTACATGACCCAAAAACTTCACCTCTTCCAACTAAAATTCACATTTTGAGAATTTTCCATACAACTTTTCAGTTCTCAGAAGCTCCAAGGCTTGTCTTAGATGCACTTCGTGCTCTTTCTTAGTCTTTGAGTATATGAGGATGTCGTCGATGAATACAATGATGAAATCATCTAGGTACGGCTTACATACGCGGTTCATGAGATCCATGAAAACAGCAGGCGCATTTGTCAATCCAAATGGCATTACCAAAAACTCAAAATGCCCATATCTTGTGCTGACGGCCGTCTTTGGTATGTCCTCTTCGCGTAGTCTTAACTGATGATAGCCCGAACGAAGATCGATCTTAGAGAAGTACTTGGCGCCTTGCAACTGATCGAACAAATCATCAATACGTGGCAAAGGATAACGGTTCTTAACGGTTAATTTGTTCAGCTCGCGGTAATCAACGCACATACGAAACGACCCATCCTTCTTTTTAACAAATAATATCGGTGCACCCCAAGGCGAAAAACTCGGTCGAATGAATTCCTTATCTTGTAATTCTTGCAATTGTGTTGCTAATTCTTGCAATTCGGAAGGAGCCAAACGGTACGGTGTTTTCGCTATTGGCATAGCGTCAGGTACTAGATCAATGCGAAACTTGACTTGTCTAGGTGGGGGTAATCCCACTACATCATCGGGAAAAACATCGGGAAAGTCACATACGATAGGAATGTCAGTAATCTTGGCTACCTTATCGGTAGCACTCTTAAGGTGTCGGCCAATAGTTTCTGTTCGTTCGCCATGAATTTCTAACACATGACCGTCGCTCATAGGTATCCTAAGGATTTTAGCGCGGCATACGATGGATGCATCCACACGGGACAACCAATCCATCCCATCGATAACGTCAAAACTACCCATTCCGAAAGGAATCAGATCAATATAGAACGAGTAGCCCTCTAAAGTAAGTACACACTTAGGCACTACCCTGTCTAGCCTAGCTAGTTTACCACTAGCTACCTCAATCTCGTAACAAGCATGCAAGTAACAGGTTGGCGCATTTAAGATACACAGAAAGTTAGTGGACATAAAGCTATAGTCGGCTCCAGAATCGAATAATACAGTAGCAACATGATCGTTCATAAGAAATGTACCAGTGACGACATTGGGATCATGTGCAGCTTCCACAACATTTAGGGAAAAGACTCGACCTCTGGCTTGCTGACCTTGGTTTGCTCTTGGTTGAGGTGGACCGACAATCTGCAGCTGGTTACGGTTCACTGTTGCTGGGGCTGGCTGTCGGTTAAGTCGGGGCCATGTGTTACGGTAGTGGTCAGTGCTCCCACATTCATAACAAGTTCCTCGGTTACCTTGAAGATTTCTGGCATTAGGTGGGATGGAATTCAACGGTGCAACATTCAGTGGGGCTGCTTGTACTCGTGGTGCTCTACAATTTCTAGCAAGATGACCAAACCCCTGACAGTTGAAAAAAGTCTTACATGGTGATGTTGGCAAATGGTGCAGATTAAACTTGCCGCATAGGGGGTGCGGGCCCACATAACCCTTCTGAACCATCTCAGTCGCGGCATACACTTTCTCCGTCTTGGCCCTCTTATCCTTCTTGTCACCCCTCCATTTGTTGGTCCCCCCCAATCTTTCCTCTTCTCACTTGACTTACTCAAGACTCCACTTTAAACCAACTCGTCAGTAATAGCCTTTAATCTCAACACTGCTTCATTCATAGTAGCAGGAGTTGTCCCTGCCATAGTCAATCTAATCTGAGGAATCAAGCCCGAGATGTACTTCTGGATACCCTTGGAGTCCGGTGTCACTAGATGCGGGACAAGCCTAGACAATTCTTCAAATCGATTAGTGTACTTGGCGTGCTCAGCTCCAGTCATCTTGAGTTCTCTGAATTCTCTTTCCAACCTACTAACTTCCACTTCCGAACATTACTTCTTCAACATCAGTCCTTTAAACTCTTCCCATGGCATAGCTACAGCAGCCGTCCTTCCTTTAGCTTGCAATTGAGTGTTCCACCAAGTCAAGGCTATATCAGTGAGGGACCCAACTACATACTTGACCCTCTGATGTGGCACACACTCACTCATGTCAATCACAGACTCCATTTTCTCCAACCACTTAATGAACTTCACAGCACCACCCTTTCCATCATAGTCTTGTATTCCACAATGGCGAAATTCTCTATAAGTACACCCCTTCACTGTCTCATCATCATTATCAACATGAACTCGAGCAACCCTCCTTGGTCTCGGACCAACATACACACCATCTCCATCAAACTCAACCTCTGGGTGCTCCCTCTGGTTCAACCGCCACTGGTTCTTGTACAGCTTCTGGTGCTCCTCCCTGAGGCCGGTCCTGAGGTCTACCCATGGCAGCAGTGACTTATGCCACAATAGTTGGCATGGAAGCGGTCAACTGCTCAGCAAAGATAGTAGCTATGTCGGGGATCTCAACATGACCCGCAGCACCTCCTCGACCACAACTGCCACCACGGCCCCTCCCACGGCCTCTTCCTTGATTTCCTCCTCAGCCGCCTCTTGGATTACCACGGCCGCCCTGTTCTCCTTGAGCCTCAGCATTCGGGTTCGCCCTCGTTCGCACCATTTTTCCTATATTAGGAAAAGACGTATTCGGCGTTAGAATGAGGAAATAGTCGTTCGTGACGTCATTTACGCACTCTCAACACACTCGTGTTAGTTTTCTAGAATTCTATACATTTATGTATTCATAACCGCAGGCAATTCAATTATCACAATCCAATTTAAACAATATCATCAGAGTCAGTACAAGGTAACATCACAACTAAACATTCAATCATCGCAGCCAAAAAAGGGCAAGTCAAATCTAATCTCTACATCCAACCCACCATTCATGTATGTATACAGGGTGTACCAGCGGCTAACCCTCCACATGTCCGGTAAATCAGATGCATTGATCAAATTACATTAGCTAAAGTGTGGTCCGAATCTAACACCTACATCCGTTGCACTAGCGGTGTATGTATACAGGGTATACCAGCGGCTAACCCTCCACACCCCTAGTACATCTAATGCAAGGTCGGATCACGGTACTGGTATGCTCTCTAGGTACTGGTTAGGTATGTATATAGGGTGTACCAGCGGCTAACCCTCCACCCTTCTAACACCTATTAAGCAGCCCAGGATTGCTACCTCACTCTAACCATCGGGGCGCGATCAATGTTGCCAACAACTCCATAGGCCATATACCACACGCGAAAAGTTGATCAGGCTTTTCTGTGATGATATATTGCTATACTTTGTTACTAACAATGCTTCATTTCGCTGGGGACACAAGAATAATAAATAAATAAGCAACCGTCTCCAACATCTCCTCCTCAAGATCCAACCACGATTTCGACCGGCACAAGGGCACCTACGAACTCCCACAAATAGCAATGCATTCCATGATTCCTAAGTGACTAAGTAGCATGGTACTAATATGCACAAGAACATACAACTCAATACATGAATCCTCGCATCATACGTCACATAAAGAAATCACAATAGGTTTACTTTAACAAGATGCACACATAATTCCTATTATGCATGCTACGTGAGGTTCTTAGGTTATAGTCTAGGCAAAACCACCTAATTCTCTATAACCACGGCTTTGATACCAATCTGTCACATCCCGACTAAGGCGGAAAACTCAGGATGCAAAATAAAGTACACGTGCACATGGATGTTACATAAAAATAACTAAATGTATGCATAGATTAAACAAAGATAAACAAACACATAGTTCAAACAAGTAAACATAGCTTACAAACCCAAGTTTAAGATGCAATCAAATAAAGTACGAGATAAGCTCCCACGCAGGGGAAGAAGTCAAGCATTGTGCCATCAAACACATAAGTACACATGCAACACCAAAATCCTAGCCTGGTCTGCTACAGGACATCATGCTAAGCTCCTTAACCTCCTCTAATGCGATTAACATGTTCACCTGAAAGGAAATACTCAAAAGTGTCAACACAAAGGTTGGTGAGTTCGTAGGTTTTGTAAACAAGTATCGAGTATGGTGCCAGGTCGAAATGTCATCAAGATCCACACAGCAATATGGCTATCAACTTACTTATGATAGCAAGAATCAAGTATCTCTATGCAACCAACACTTACGGTATACCAGGCCTAACGGTGCAAGTATCAAGTATCAAGCATCTCATCTGGTGCCTCCAACTCCACCATAAGTATCAAGTATCAAGCATCTCAAACTCCAACATAAGTATCAAGCATCAAGCATCAAGCATCAAGTATCATAGTGTACAGTACAGTTAAATAGCCATAAATGATGATAGACACAAAGGCACGAGTATCCTTTCACCCCAAAACATATATAAGTAAAAAGGGGCTACGAAACTCACAGTAATCTGGTATGAGCACGGGTTATAAGCACAGAGAACAATCACCGAGATAGATAAGTTATATCTATCAAATTCCAAGCACACCTTGAAGAAAACCTAGATATAGATCATTGATCATAAATGAACACACGTATTAATTCATGTGATTATTTAATCATTGAAATGTCCTTGATGAACTGATGATTTGGTCCTATGAAGATCTTTAAATGTTTTGACTCGAAAAGAGTTTGATTGAACTTTTAAGTACTCGAACTAGACTCGATTTGGACGTTTATGAACTCACACATGTATACTTTGAAATGTAAATTAGTTGTTTTTTATCTTTATTAATAAACTTTAGCTTTAAGAACTCAATTAGGGTTTGCACACTATTCGTTGTTTTTGATCGATTAATTAACTAGCTTTGATGTTAGGAAGTAGCCTTTGGTGTGATTGAATCGAGTGATAATGATGTTATGAACTGGTTTGATGATCAATGATCAAGTATGGTGTGTTATAGAACAAGTACATGTTGTTTTGTGAATTGCACAAAGTCATTTTAGGGTTAGGGTTTCAAGATCGTCCCTCTGGGTGAGCTCAGGATCGTCCTAGGGCTTTGGGAATCCAAGATCGTCCCACTGGACAGAGGCAAGATCGTCCTAGCTGACAAATGCTCAAGATCGTCCTAGTATTCAAGTGCAAGATAGTTCCAGTTACTTCAAGTACAAGGTCGTCCTAGTAGTTCTAAGTACAAGATCGTTTCACATGATCAAATCCAAGATCGTTTTAAGTTAAATGTGTCAAGATTGTTTCAAGTGGATGGCTCAAGATCGTCTTAAGGAGACAAGCATCAAGATCGTCCTAGTGGACTTTGATCAGGATCGTTCTAATGATCCAATGGACAAGAACAAGGCATATGATCGTTTGAATTGAACAAGTGTTTGAGCCAAACCAATCCAAAGGATCAGTTACCCATTGAACGTACCATCAACATCACAACACCACACAAGATCGAACGAGCAAGAACCATGAACCAAATAAGTTGCCTAGGACGATCTTGGGGACCAAACCAAGATCGTCCCATTCCAAGACCGTCCCATCAACTAGGACAAGCTGAACAAGAACAGAACATATTTTGATGATCTAGATCGATTTCAGGACGTGTTAGAACATAGAACTAGTACATATATGCATACTAACACTAACCAATAACACTTTTAACGATTTCAAGACCATCTATAACATGAATAACGCGTGGCACATGAAGAACAACTTTTCCTTCATTTTTAAAACATGGGTTTTGTAGATTAAAGCATGTTACGACCCAAATTTGTTCACAAACATGTTACTAAACACATTTAAACACAAACCCATTAGCCATTAACACGGTTTTCATTCAAAAATCGGACCAAATCATCAAGAACATAAACTTGAAAAGTACACTTTTATTTTGATCAAAAACTCATAATTTGTTGTTGTTACCTGAGATTTGATTCCAGAAATATGTTTTGATTACCACAAGGATGCTAAAAGTATAAATGATTTTGGTTTTACAATCCAAAATCAAAAGATGAATTTTGTGTGTGTGAAAGGTGGCTGCACTATGTGTTTTAGTGAGAGAAAGAAGAAAGATGAAGAAGATGAGTGAATAGAGGTTTCTCTCTCAAGGGTTTCCATCTTATTCTATATATACCTTTCCCATATTAAATGAACTCAATAAATGCAAGGACCATTTGCGAACTTTTTGAACTCGAACTTTTATGAACACGAACGTTTACGAACCGAGCTTTATATTTCATCGTACTTAATCATGAACTCGTTTAATAAATCAGGATTTTAGATCAAATTGACCTTCATATAAGTGCGTAATTTAAGTCTAGAGTACGTCAAGAACTTAAATAAATTGAATTGTTAACGAAAGCATGTTTCAAGGAACTTATTTAGAACATTTCTAAGACGGTTGTTACAGGGATGGAATAGGAAAAACCCTTTGTCTAATTGTTGATTCAACTCAACTTTTCTACTACTTATTTTATGCAAATTTCAAGTTTTTATGTGTCTGAAAACTGTTTTTGAGAACACAAGCTTTGCAAGTAGACAAAAGATGATGATAATTAAGCAACATTAGCCTTGGTTGGATGAACGGTTAGTTAGAATTGTTAATTTACTATAGATTTGTGGTTGTTCATGATTCCAACTGGATTAGAGCTTAGACTGAAACTGTATGTGATTATGTTTGCCATAGCACACTTAACCAGACTTTAATATGCCTAGCAATTAGAGCTGTCTAGTCATTAGTATAGGTATATTAATTGAACTTAATTCTACGTGCTTGTCTAGGAACTAGTTTAGATGTATGGTTTGACTTAATTCTTACACTATTTAATGTGAACTAATTGCATGCAGAGTAGGAATATGAGTCATCTGGGATCTCTGATAAATGTCTATGCATGAATAATGCAGTACCTTAAGGAAAAGGTAATCAGTAGATTAATTAAAGTTCAAAGAACAATTAACGAGTAAAATCTATATGCATCAACTTATGTCGCTTTGCGCGTGGGGAACCACCGACCTGTCACCGTTGTCTTGATGTGAACTTTTAGTTGAGTTATGTCGCTCTGCGAGTGAGGAATCACCGACCTGTCACCGCTGTCTCAACTATTAAAAATGATAATATCATGTAACTACCTTTGTATCTAGCTAGTAAGCATGACTGTAGTGTAGGAGTATATCTAAGTAGTGACTCACAAGTACACAAACCTTGAAATGTGAAATGCCTTGCTACTAGCTAGTAGTCCTGATTGCTATACAAACCTTATTTAAGTGCTTAACTAGTCAGCAGAAAGTAGTAAGATTGAGCCGTAAGACATGTGGAAGTATATAACTGTTTTAGAGGTATTAACACAAATATAAAGTTAGCTTTTAGTTCTAATTAACTAATTATCTCGCCTCTAGCTATAGCTTACTGATTTTGTCTAAACCTTTCTCAAAACATTTTGCATGACTACTCTTTCAAATGATTTCAATATAGTAGATTACTTTAACACTTAAGATGTCCACTCATCAATTGTTTTATCATTTTTGGACTATTTGCTTGAGGACAAGCAAAGACTTAAGTGTGATGAGCGTCCATTTTGTGATAAAAACCCCTAGTGAAAGGCTTCATATCTATGCCTAAATTAGTTAATATTCCGGAACTCTTGGTATTTATTGAAATGTATGTTTATGCAGGCTCACGGAAGATGCGAGAGAGGGTAAATGGCATCAAGTAACTCAAGAAGGAAGCCTATGAAGATTACAAGACACAAAGAAATGATTCAGAGCTGAACAAAGACGCAAGAGGTGCAGCATGAGCCACCAGCGCCGCTGGCCAAGAAGCACCAACGTCGTTGGTACACCACCAGCGCCGTTGGCCCAGTAAATCCCAGATTCAACGTCGCTGGTGAGCCCACCAGCGCCGCTGGTCAGTCCAATTCAGCAGCCGACTTTCACCTCTGTATAAGTCGAACTAACCCTCAAAACCCTAAAGAAAGAGCCGATTCAGCAGCCCTAGCCGCCCAGCAACACCCCTAGGTCGATCTTGCAAACTTCCAGAAGGTTTTGGAGCCTCTAATGCCTTCGGATCTTCATCCTCGGTCTAGATCTAGCTTTTCTATTTCTCTTATTTTGTTTAAACTATGTCTTTTATATTTTCAGACTTTGTTATTCCATTAATTGCTAGGCTAAGGCCTAAATACTTGTTTGGAATCGATTTGATCATGTAGACATTTACTATTTTATTATGTTTGTTAGTTTACTGTTGGAGTGTGATTTTTACTGTTCATCGTAGATCCATGTTTATTAGTAGTTCATGTTGCTATTGGTTTTATATATGAACATGTTGATTTAATTCTGATGATTGTCTATGGTCATACACTAGGATTAACAATGATAGGACAGAAAACAACTAGTCGGTATTTTACTAGGAGTAAAAAGTGATTCACTTGTAACCGAGGGATCTAGAACCATAGTAACTAGGGTGAATTGAACATGATGCGTAACAATACCAGACGCAATCCTTTGACTTGGAAACGAGCACTGTGGTCACCGGAGGGAATTATATCTGGTCATGGCTTAATAGTCGGGTAACTAAAAGATGAACTAGTAACACAAACTTTAGGTCACTTAATTCTTAAACAATGAATCTAGCGAGAATTTGTTTATAGAGTAGTGTGAGTCTAGGGACAACACTAGTAACTTAGGCAAGGTGAATCTAACGAGAATCTGAGCCGTGATGAAGTTTCTAACAATCTAACAAACCAGTAGAAAAAGTATTTGGTCATACCATGATATATGAGATGTCCAAACAAGTATTTTAATTTAATTAATGTTATTTGCTTCTTTCTTATTTTCAGATTAAGCCTCTAGATACTAGCGATGTGACTTAGATTTACTTTTCAGTCGTTAATTAGTTAAAATAGGAAATCGTGATAAACCCCCAACCATTAGAATTACACATAGGCTTACATTATGTAACACCCGTCATTTTAAAAACCCAGATTTCAAAAACTTTTCCAAACGACATTTAAAAAGTAGCGGAAAATGATCACTTTAAAACTGCTCCATCCGTAACCGGATGGTACCTTTATAAAATGGTGTTACTAACGTGCATCATCAAAACAATATAAACGAAATCCAAGTTATGGCACCAACATAAATGTCATCATGATTACATGTTCATGAATCGTAAATGAAAGTAGCCAAGACATAAGGCTAAAAGAGGAAGTCTAAGCATTCAACAAACTATGCTAGTCTTCTTTATTGCATCTACCCATCTTACCGAGCTAATCCTTTCCTAGCTTAAACCTGCTTATCCTGAAGGACACAACATTTTCTTAAAAACAAGTGTTAGCTAATAAATTAGCTAAGTAAGATACACACATTTATAAAACGTTCTTCATTTTACTTTCATAAAACTTCGTCATATTTTACTTCTCAAAACATAATCACATTACGTATCATCCACAACAATCATAGATAATCCCATCTTTACTTATTCTCACATCCCAACACATCATATCATACCAACATATATATACAACTTAATCAACATGTCAGGTCTTACATATCTCACATAAACATATCACATATATACGTATAGCACATGTAGAGTATTTACTCCTAATTGTGCCTATCCATTGTTAAATCATACTTGTCACATATCTTACTTAATCTCACGTCATATTGTAATCACACGTCTTAAATTACATGTACATCTTTCTCACATATTCTTGTAATTATCTAAATCAACTTATTCTTACATCTTATATATTACGCACTAGCTTTACAACTAGCACGATTTCCCACGTCTTAACTGTTAGGAAAGGCAATGCCATTTCCATAGTATCCCGTTATGCTTTTAACATTGGTGGTTAGTCACTCCACCCATAAATACTAGTCCCACGTAACTATGATGCAAGGTTCAACTCAAGCGACCACGTACGCAGTAGCTTGTCATAAACTAGCACGGGTTAAGTTTAACACTTTCCACGTCAATCTCACATATTTAGCTATAGCATTTCCCACGTATTTATATCTTTTTTACTTTTTACGCACTAACACTAAGGCTAGAACGGTTTCCCACATCTCACATTTTACTTTAACATTAGGCACAATCGTTACCTAATTAGTCCCACGTCTACTTTTGCATTTAATCCCACTAACGTGCACAACTCATAACAATTCCCACGTGTATCTATTGAACTAGACATATCATACTTAAGTCCCACATATAAGCCATCACATATCAACATTAAGGCATATCAACGACATTATCAACAACACATATCTTAAACATTTCATAGCAACGTCATTATAAGCATCATACTTCATATGCACATATATATACTTCTACTTTAAATGTCATCATATCAACATAAATCATTTCAACATGCATATATTCCCACAAAACCTCCCGCATAACCCGGAAAACCCAACACATAAAAGATAATCCGATTAAAAGGTTACTTATAGAAAACCACGTTTTGTTGTGCCTCCAGCGTGAGAAAAGTCATGTATCTTACCTCGTAGAAGCATACAAGAAATGATAACGTAAGTTACCGAGCTTTGCAAGTATCCCCGACTATCTATAATCATTAGGCAACATAATGAGCTAACAAGTACCCACTTATGTATGGTCATGACTCAAGTCTAAAAAACTATAAACAAGACTCATGACAATGCTTGATGTATCGGAGGTTCGTTTAATACTTAAGGGCTTACATAACTCGACGGAACTCGACATTCACTCACTAAATTAACCTTTCTGGAAACTTGACATCATCATCATCTTTTAAAGCACTACCATTAGAAAGTAGACTCTCTCATGAGTTCGTGGATAGCTTATTTGTCAAAAACGGAGTTACGGTTCAAAAGTTATGGCCATTTAAAAATTTTGTCGCTATTGCGTTGCAACTACCAAGTTGCTCAGCTAAGTGTCACTGTGTTTCTTGTTGCGCCGTAGCTAGTCCCGATATTGCACAAAACTCACTATTTAACCTCCAAAATTTAACCAAATACACCCCAAACGACCCCAAACCTTATGAACGACTTTTGAACCTCAAAATTCACCATTTTAAGACCATAATGATGCAATGAAATCATTGATTAATCCTTTCTTGATTTGCATCACAATAACAAACGTTTTAGGTTACCGAATCGATTAAAACTTACGAATTTGACTCCAACCAACCCTCTAAAGACCTAGATCAGTTATGAAACGAATCAAGGGATTGAAAGGACATGAAATCAATGTAATAATACCCCAAATACCTGTAGATTACAAGAAGGATGCAAACTATGGATCAAAACCTCTTCAAATCACCAAAAAACGATCGTAACATGCAAGACTTGATCAACGGAAAGGAGGGGGTGGCCTAGGGCTTGGAGAGGGAAGAATGAGAACTGAAATTGTGTTTTCATTAACCCTAATGACCCCTTAACCTGCTGGAACAACTTTCTAGGCTTGCACTTAGGCCATCCAACTTTACATCTTCACATCTAAGGCTTAAACGACTTCACGAGAATACTTACTGACACATTTAACACATCTTAATCATCTTTGACATCTTAAACACATTAACATGTACATCATTAAGGCATTGAAGCCTTCCATATATAGCATATTAATCACATATAAGCATTAAATCTCCTAGAGACTTAACGGACACAATCTGTTGACTTAACGACTCAAGTCAGCCGTTAATTAAAATGTCCGGGATGTTACAATTCTCTCTTCCTTAAAAGGATTCTGTCCTCAGAATCATCTCACGATATCAACACCTCCATTTCTCTTCCTACTTCCCACATACGTATAAGTCAACATTTCACCACATTTCCACCAATTTCTTCCCTTATCACCCTTCATTTCATGTCATTAATTAGTCAATATGAATACCGTTAAATGAACACGCCCGTATCATGATATATTTACAATTATGTTCCGAACCATAATTCTAACTATATCATTCCTCACACGTGTACCTTTAACTATAATCACATATCATAATGTCCAACATTTCCTTCACAATCCATCATTGCATAATTATACTAACTATGAACACATAATACACACACATTTCACATAAACATATAAACATAAGTATCATTGATTAATCTACTAAGGAATTACTTGGTTAGGTACCTCGTCATCAAGTTCGTCCTCCACGGAAATCATCTGATATGCACGAGCTTTGGCTTTTTGAGTATCATCCTTCTTCGCATCATCTTTCCATCGAGGACAATCAGTGTATTCCTGGACATATTGTTCACTGTACACTCATACTGTCAAGAAATGTTTCTATCAACTTGCTTTTTTGAGCTGTCAAATGGAAAAGGAAACGTGAGGTAGTGTTGATATTAGTTGCAAATGAGAATATTTTAACTTTCAAAAAGGTGTTGTCATCACGTGGGCATTTTTTTTATTAAAATTTCATTCTTGATTGTGTCAAAAATTTTCTAGTTTTTATTTTTGTTGTTACGTCGTAGCTCCTTTGATCTAAAGTCATTTTGAGCTAGAATTTTATTTTAGGCTTAAGTGTTAGAAATCATTTAGATTACATTTTAATTGTTGGACTAAGTTTGTAAGGTACTTGTCTTAGGGTGTTCGTTTTATTAGTCTGTCATCAAGTTTTTAGTCAAAATGCCAGAAATGGATAACATGAGGTACAAATTGGAAGTTTTGTTTAAAAAATTTCAACTTGAAATTAATCAACTCAAATCTGCAACTGATCTCATTTTGTCCAACATGGAAATTCTTCAAAAAGAAAATGATCATTTGCTCTCACAGATTTTCAAAATAACAAATGAGTTGGACACTTCTTCCAAAGATCTTAATAAAGTTGTTTTAGACAGTCAAATCAAAGAACTTGTTTTGCAACAAAAGATTTCTGAGTTAAACCATGAGTTGCGAAACAAGTCCATCATTTTTTAGAGAAAAGTTGAAGAAGAAAGAACAAAATTTTGTGCTCAAAATCAAGTTTCTTGAAGACAAGTGTTTGCAATTTCAGTCAAACGAAACATCTTTGACCAAGAAAATTTTTGACATTGAGAATGAATTGCAAACACAAACCAAATCTTTTCAAAGTCAAAATCATTGTTTTGTCTCTTCTAATCCATCTAAAGAAGTTGTTGAAGTTTGCACTCAACCTAATTGTCCTATATGTGAAGTTGTGAATTCCCCTGTGCAGACTAATTGTGATGTGATTATGACCATTGAGACCTCAACTTAGACTGATTTTGATTGTATTTCTAACAAGGTTGAGGTTTCTAAAAGTTTTCCAAAAACAGAGTCTTTCAAACCTGAAGTTGATGTTCCACGGAGGATTTACACGGGTAAATTTTTAAAACCTTTTGAAAGAAGGGTCTCCCAGTTTACTAATTACTCCTTGCAAAAGGGTAAGAAGTACGCTAAGAAACCAAATTTAAATGGAACAACTACTTTTGTCTCTTTTTTATCCTTCGAGGATAATTCATCACACATTTCTCAAGCAAAATCTCAGTTGACTAAATCTAAATGGAAACCAATTTCTAAAGATAAGTCAGTTGAGTCAAAATCATTCAAATATTCTTTTTCGGAACTTTTTGATCTTGCACCAAAACCTGTGAAAGCAGTTGTGCAAAAAGTGAATAATTTTGGTTCGAAAAATCATTTTTCAACTCCATCTCCCAAGATTGGATGTTTTTCAAAGAATTCAAATGATTTTTCACCGTTACTTCCACAAAAACTCTTTTCAACTAAACCACCGGGTTTTAGTTCTCCGTGGAATGCAACGTCAATTCATCAAATCGATGAGACTTACATTTGGTCTTTTAACAAATCAAAAACCGTTGGGCCTATTCTCAAATGGGTTCCAAAGGTAATTTCGAAATCATTTGATGAAAAGTGGCTTATACACACATCAGTGTATAACCCGTGCTAAAACCGTTTTTGTAATTTCTTTATTTTTAGAACAATACAAAAAGTATTTTCATTTTCTTAACTTTTTGAAAAATCCAAATAGATTTTTTATTTACGTTGTCTTTTAGTTACTCACAAAGTATTAGGATGAGATGCAAGGCATCGAACGCCTTTGTGTACTGCCTTCGTAGTCTCGTTTTTTAATAATTGTGAGCAACTTACAAACTTTTTACTCACCCTTTATATGCAAAAACTTTGTTCATATCATGCATATATTTAGGGGGAGTTTGTTTATCATACCAAAACTTCCAAGTGTTTTAAACTCATTTTCCATTAAAAAAAAAAACTTTGGATGATTTTCCAACCATTTTCGATCATCTCTATTGAAGTTCGGTGTTAGATTTGCACATGAGCGTTTAGGCCACTCATAAAAACTCCATGATCTTGTCATCGCCGATGAGATATATCCCTGGAGTTATATTCTCTATTCTAGATTGTGAGGGTATATGAGTGTGATGATGTTTTGTGCAAATAGGACATGAGGGAGTAGTCGAAAAGTTAAGGTGAAATGATGTGAAAAAGGGCTAAAAGAAACAAAAGCCCTCCCCAAATTCTTAAAAAGCCAAGTCAACACGTTTCTATCGGATTTCATTTGTTGATTTCTCGATATTGAAAAAGACTTCATGGATCCAGTGAAGCAATGCACATCTTTACCTAACCACTCAAGTATTTTTTAACAAATACTTGTTTTATTCTCATGGAGACTTTCACATTTCTATTGACTCTTCATTTGGAAGATGTTGATATTGAAGAAAAAAAAGGGAGACACTCTGCTCCGGTCCCCGACTTCATTTGATCACTATTGAGTCTAGAGCGTTCTTGATATATATTTCATTTGACTAGGACACAATGAGTCATTATATGTCTTTGTGACATTGCATATCTTTGTGATATTGTCGGAACATTCGTAGTGATATCATATTATTGATATTCCACGATGATCGAATGGAAATCCTACCAATGCTAACATCTTTTCCAACGTTGAACGTAGGTCTCATATTTTTATTTTATGAATTTACAGAGTAAACGAGAAGTCTATGTGACCTCGGATTTATTTACCCAAAAGTCTTTGACGATAGTAAGACATGGTTATCAAACGCCTTTGTGACACTGACCATGAATTACATTCTTTAAAGCAATCTATCGGTTGAAAAGCCGTAGACTGAACCTTTAGAGATAAGCTTTGTGCATTTCTCGATGATAATGGGAAGTCCTACAAATATTAATCGTATTTTTAGGCCACACCATCAATCCTTTTGATTTTTGGTTGTGATAACGGATCATTTTTATCCGGATTTCATTTCTCTTCGCACAAACACAAAGAACACAAACACCATATAAAAAAAATTGTTTTTTCCAACAACGCAACCTTACATTCTAGTTCACCAATAGGTTCATTGGGAATTGGGTTGGATTAATTTGGTTGAATATTGTTTGTTGTGATCTACCGTTTATGCTATCAATCATTATTGTATGATGAAACCATTTCACATTTTCATTATAAGGGGGAGAAATGATTATATGATTGATAGATAGAGTTCATGGACATAGGTAGAATTTGATTGGTAGAATTTGTTCGAGGATGATTGTTGTGTTTGGATGTTCAAAGGATCATTAGTTTAGGTGAAGAGAGTGAATAATTATTGTGCTAAGTTAAGAGATTGTTTTGAGAAAGTTAAAGGATTGATTCTAGATCAAGAATATTCAAGATTTTAGTTATTGAATGTATATGGTCGATTATGGAAAGATTTATTGGATAAATGACCATTGTTTGATAAGTAAAAGAATTTGAGATTGTATAATGATTGAGAAAAAGGAAAAGTTTGAGATTGAATGGTTTGGATAGTTAAGATTGTTCATAGTTTGAGAGAGAGCATGAGTAAAGACATAAATTGTTAAATATGCTCCGAAATGATTGTTTGTTCGAGGGGGAGCAAGAAATTTGAATATAATTCATTTAGTTGATAAGATACTCCAAGATAGTTGATTGTTTGAGGGGGAGCAAGTGTTAATTGATCAAAGGATTAAATGCTCCAAGATGATTGTTTATTCAAAAGCAAGCTACAATCAAGTCAAGATTTTTGGAGGAAAGAGCATTTCCGATCTTCTACGGAGCTACTAAGGTTGTCAAAGTAGAAAGACCGGAATTTGCTGCTATGTATAAGTTTAAGTATCCAAAACAAGTTGAAGAATACAGATCTCTCCATAAGTTTATTGATAGCTACAATCCAAATATTCTTGAAGATCAGAGGAAGTTCAGGATCGTGGTGCTGATCAGAGTGATCTTGATTAGGAAAACTTACATCTCTATACCTTGTTTTCATGTCAAGAGAGAAAATGGCTTGATATACAGATTCAATGAAGCTCACTTCAAACTTTTGCCTATTGATGACATAATTTTCCTCTACAACCACTATGTTAATGCCATTCAAAGCGTGAAGATCTAATTGCTTTTGATGCAGTGAAGAGATACATGTCCAGTGTTGTTCAACATGCATCATTGGAAGATTTTCAGATAGGATTTGAGTTGGTTAAGAGGAAGATTAATCTTCCGTATCCAGATCAAAGTCTTTATACAGAAGATATAGAAAGGCTGAATATTGGTCATGTTCTTGAGAAACCAACACTTAGAGTAATTTTTCTTAACAGCAGAAAGAAGAAGATTTTTGTTAAAATGTGTGACCTTGCTTCTTACTCTGATGGAACCCTGGAACTTTGCAAGAATGTGCTATTTTTTTCAGTAAAGGCCGTCACCCCTGGTTAGATTTATATATATTCAGTAGCATTACAAATCATGCGCATTGACAGAGCATCAATATGGAAGTTCAAACATGTGAAAACACAACCTAGCTCCAAGCAACGACAAACCATCGCTGAAGCACCCAACTAGTTACAAAATCTAGAAACAAACATACAAGAGACACCACACAAAAAACATTAAGCAGCGACCACCAAGCTTGGCATATTCCATGTCTCCCGCATTTTATCAACTCGAGCATTCTGTTTGAACTTTAAAGTCATCAACTTTAGTCGAACAGTTCCAAGGATAACTTCCATCAATTGTTGAGGCGATCTCTTACTCTTTTTCTTGAATAGTCTTGAGTTTACGCTCCTGCCAAATATAGTAAGACGTAGAAGCCAAAACTAATTTCTTCACTAAATTCTCAGCCGATTTCTTTCTAGCTGTGGGAATAATGCTTGCAACAATATCATTCCAATCCACCCAAGGAACATGGATTGCTGCTCTCGCACAAACACCGATCCAGACCTGCATAGAATAGGTACATTGAAAGAAAAGATGGTCATGAGAATCAGCCTGTAATTCTCATAGCGAACACACCAGAGGGGCAGCCAAGCCATTTGGAACATCCCATGGTCGAAGAAGATCTTGTGTTTTCAATTTTTTCTTCATGACTAGCCATAGATGAAACGCATGTTTTGGAATACATTGAGGATACCAAACGACATGAAACCAGTCTACTTCCACACTCCTAGGACGAATATCATTCCAAACCGTCTCCACTGAAAAATCTTGTAAAGTACCATCGCTTCCTTTCCAATATAGTGCATTTGGTATAGCATTAGATAAGCTAGGAGGATTCAGATTTTGGAATTTGTCTTTCCAAGCTTGAGGCCAATTCCAATCATTTCCAGTAATGAGATCAGAAACCGTTGAAGATAACTGATATCCTGCAGCGTATATTTGTCGAGAAGTGAGGATGTCAATCAGCGGGCTCATAGGACACTAGTTATCATACCAAGCTGACGTAGTTTTTCCATCTCCTACTTTTGAGCAGATAAAACACCTAATAATAGGACGTAATTGAAGCAGTTTTCGCCAACTCCAAGCCATATTACCTCGATAAGGAGCATCCCAAAAGTTTGTTTGTCGTAGCTTATACATATGAATTCATCTTACCCAAAGAGATTCTTTATGAGTAAGTAGGTTCCATATATGAACCGATAAAAGGGCTACATTGAAACTCTCAAGTCGCCTTATACCCAATCCCCCTTCTGATTTCAGTAAACAGACAACGTCCCAAGCAACTTTCGCCTGACCTCATTTAAGTTTCCCTTGCGACCAAAGGAAACCCTGCATTAATTGTTCAATTTCCTGAATAATTCTGCTCGGGAGCATAAACATCGTAGACCAATATATGATTGTACCAGTTGGAGACGACCCGCAAATGATAAGAACTTGTTCTTCCAATCAGAAATTCTATTTTGTACTCTTTCAACCAGTTCTCTACAATCACTGTAAATCAATCGAGTGGAAACAAGTGGAACACCAAGATACTTAACCAGGAGCATACCTTCAGCAAATGGTAGAACATTTAATATTGCGAGCTTCACATGATTAAGCACGTTGCAGAAATAAGCGGTACTCTTAGGCAAACTAGGAGCTAACCCAGACGCTGCTTTAAACTCATCCAAAGCCTTCATAACTACTGTGGCAGACTCGACATCAGCATGTAGAAAAATAATTAAGTCGTCTGCAAAACAAAGGTTAATAATATCCAACTCTTCACTTTGTGGATGATAAGTAAAATCACTCGATTCAAAAACTTTCCTCTTTAGCAATAGCGTTAAGACTTCCATGACAAGAGTAAAGAGATAAGGCGATAGTGGGTCACCTTGTCTCAACCCTCGCTTTCCCGCAAAAAATCCATGTAACGATCCATTAATACTTAGAGAGAATGATAGGGTCGCAACACACGTCATAATCCAATGAATCATATGAGGGTGGAAACCAAATTCAACAAGAATCCTCTTTAAAAAACGCCAATCAACTGTATCATAAGCCTTTTGAATATCAACCTTGAAAGGACATCTAGACGTACCTTTATCCAAGTTATAATTATGCATCAAATTCTGAGTAAGCAGAATATTGTCAGAGATCCGCCTTCCAGGCACGAAAGCTGATTGATTAAGACTAACCAGAACCGATAAAGAATCCTTCAATCTATTTGCAATGACTTTAGTAATGCATTTGAATATAACATTGCATAAAGAAATCGGTCTATAGTCTATAATTCTGGTCGGAGATGCAACTTTGGGTAAGAAAGATGTGATAGTATGATTAACTTCTTTGAGCAACTTACCTGAAACAAAGAAATCCCTTACCGCTTCAATAACACTAGGACCAATAACATCCCAAGAACTCTTGAAAAAAGCCACATAAAAACCATCAGGCCCTGGAGCTTTATCGTCGCCCATATCAAAAATTGCCAACTTAATTTCTTCATCAATAATAGCTTTGACCATCTCCATAGCCTGATTAGGTGACAGTTTCTTATCAAAAAGATCATCATAATCAAATCAAGAAACCTACCCAGGAGAACCAATGAAAGACTTGTAATGTGCAACAAACACAGGACCAACATCATCCCCATCGAATTGAACACCATCAACATCAACAATAGAGTCGATCCTATGTCTAGCCTTCCTAGCCTTCACAACTTGATGAAAATATGATGAATTCAAGTCACCCACACGAAGCCACTCAACCTTAGCCTTTTGTTTTAAAAATCTTTCTTCATCAAGAACCGCATCATTAAAAGCTTGAAGATAAGCAGCTTCCTCGTCTCTTAGATCAGAGTTTAATGGGTCTTTATCTATTGCCTTTTGAACCTCGTCTAATTCAAATCGTAGTTTAGTCACCTTCTCATGAAGATTACCCTTCTTGTATAATAACTTGCGCATAACGGGTTTCAAAGACTTTAACCTTTTAACGACCTTGTACATCGGAAAGCCCTCCAAATCTTCTTTCCAAGCATCTTCAACTACATGTTTAAAATCCTTATGATGGATTAGAACATTGGCAAATTTGAAAGGCTTTGGCTTGAATTTTGACTTCATTGGAATACACAAGATCGCTGGAGCATGATCAGACATCCAGAACGGCTGAAACAAAGCATAAGCTCCAACAAAATCAGAAATGAAAACTGGATTAGCCATAATCCTATCCAACTTTTTCAAAACGCCATTCCCTCCTTTCGGTTTCTGATTCCACGTAAAATGTGAACCCATGCTTTTAACATCAGAAACTTCTAATTCATCGGCACATTCTTTAAATTCTCGCATTGCAATATCAATTCTAGATGGACCGACAACTTTGTCATTAAGGAAGAGAGCCGCATTAAAATCTCCCATTAAAATCCATGGTTTACTACTCACAAACAACTTATGAGCCAATAGATTATTCCATAGTTCTCTTCTTTCAGTGTAAGAGTTATGAGCATAAATTACTGAACATTGCATTACCTTTTTATCATATTTGAAGAATAACTGAGAATGAACAACCTGATCCGATTGTGCAAGGACCATGACATCTACTAAATCAAGATTCCAACCAATTATGATTCGAGACCCTTTGGATCAAAGGTTACCATCAGATGTCCACTGCCATTGTTTAAAAACTCGACTACACAACTTTTCCAATTGAGAAACAGCCACATGAGATTCAAGAATAGCACACACAGATAGTTTATTTTCATTAACTACCTGTCGAATCTCATTCTGTTTTAGGGTTTGATTCAAACCCCTAATATTCCAAGATGCGACACTATACATGGGTAACTCCTATTACGGGAGTGCTTGCCCTCTCAGTACTTTCCATAAATTCAGCGTGCTCATCATACACAACCTCGGCCTCATCATCGCTATCATCATTAGAAGTCTGAGTTTGTGTCGATAATGGGTCACTCTCCATGTTTCCATCCAAGAACACCTCAGCGTTATCACCAGCTAAGAAATCATAACTATTTTTCAACAGAATATCTTTATTAACTCTTGACATATCATCACTTTGTTTAGATGACGATGCTACATTCTGCTTCGACGATATTGCTTTATAAACAAAGTGTGGCTTAGGCTTGCTAAGCTTAACTCCTTCAACTTGTCTCTCCTGTTGAACAGCCTTTCCTTTTTTCTTTTTCCTTGAAATCGTAGTAAATCCCCCCTCGTCTTAAGGAATCTCGACTTGAGTAGTCTGTTTAGGTAATTTAGGACATTGGTCACTTTCATGATTAAACACCTTGCATGTAACACAACGAGGAGGTTTCCATTGATACTCAATTTGTATAACTTGCTTTGAAAAACCATCTCCAATCATATTAGGAATTCCAACGGTCAATTCAGATTTAATATCATTTTCAGCATCCAATTCGATTAAAGCCAAAGCAAAACTACTACGACCCCATGATTCAGTACACATGGAACTCGTATAATCATCCAAAGCAACAGGTCTACCAATCTTGGTCGCCAACATGCTAAGGCCATCTTCTGTAAAGAGAACAAGTGGAACATTGTGTAACTTAACCCAGACAGGCACCTTCTTAACATTAGATATACTGAAATCAGGAGTCCACACATTCAAGAAAAGAGGCATTGAACGGATTAACTAAGGTCCAATTTCCAATACTTTATCCATCCCTGATTTCTCCTCAAATTTAAAGAAGAATAGACCAGATGAGTTCATCATAATACGCTTAAACCTGTATTTAGCCCAAGCATTCTTTACATAATTTTCAACCACGGGGAAAGCAAGTCGTTTTCCAAGGAAATAACCAACTAAGGTATTATCATATTTGCCATTAGCTAAGATAATAGTCTCTTTTGGAATAAGCAAATCAATACCTTCAATGTTCGAGTCAACCTCTAAAGTACGAAAATTAACCTTCTTCTTTTTAATAGGCTCAGATTGCACAACTTTTGCATACGAAGCAGGCTTCTCCCTATCAACCCCTTCATGTATTTTGCTCGTTTCATCAAGTTTACGCTGATCAAAATCAGCACCTACAACAGGCTGATTTGAAACAAAAGAAAAATCTAATCTATTTGCAAACTTAAAATTCTTATTAGTCTCACTAGCCATAGTTGTTTCACCCTCATTGACTTCCTTATTCTTCTTGTTATCATTACCTGAGGATTCTGCAACCTTTCCATGATCAGCAACAAAGGGATAACCATGATTCAGATATTCCTTGTCACTAGAAATATCGTTCTTCTTCGAGTTCTGATCACCTTCTATTGGCTGATCACCACCAGGATTATCCTTCCTCACGTCGCTTGCAGCAGGTCGACTCTCCGCATCACCAAGATTTTTTGGTGTAGAATCACCACCTGGTTTATCCTGTTTCACGTCCTTTGTAGCGTGTTCTCTTCCCTCATCACCAGAGGTGGACGTTTTTCTAGGGTTTGTATTTTTCAATATTGAACGAACAGGCATACGCTTCCCATCAATATTCTTAATTTTAGCAGCAATACCCGAAGGCTGATTCTTATTAGTATTCATTCTCTCCATATCAAATTTGACCATGCAATCAAAAGGAACACGATCAACGAAAAAAAAAGAGACTACGTAAAGAACAAAAAAAGAAAACCCTAAGTCTAAGAACCCTAATTAGAAATCTGAAACTCAAAATCAATTAGTGGACCAGGTAATCTCAAGGTATAACCCCGCAGGACCGAGTAACCCAATCCACTAATCAATCCAAAACAACAAGACTTAGATTAGGGTAAAGACGAATTGAAAAAGAGATGGAAGTGATCCACCAGGATCGCCATTCTTAGAGAGAGATTAGGCTTTTTTAATTTGAGGTTTTCTATAGACTGAGTAATCAGTAAGAAAGCACTGCTTGATAAGGTAATCAGCAAGATTGATAAGAGACTGGGTTTCAGAGAGAGTATCAGAATGATAAGGGAGGCAAAGAATGTTAAGAAATCCAAGTATGTTGAGAGAAGAAAGGGAGGATGTTGGATCAAGTATGAACCTAGTAATGTTTTGGGACGACATAATCTTCCTCCTAAAGAATAAAGCAAACATGGTGGTCCCCGAAGATAAACTAGAAGGTGACAACTGGTTCTGGCATCCAAACAAGAACAGACCAAATACTCGAGCTTAAAGACTGTTGACTCTCGGATACATTTTGACAAATCACTACTAAGGGGCAGATTGTTAGAAATATTATTTCTAGTAGCTGATTTGTATTTCATCATACTTTATACTTGTTTGTAATTTCCATAAGTATGGAAGGGGGTCTAGTGTAAATTGTATAGAAGTATATAAAGTGATGCAGAAATGTCCAGACTCGTTGAACTGGCCCTTGTCAGTGAGCGGAGCAAAACAACTGAAGTGACCAAAATTTCTGAGGAAAAAGAAGATTCTGAAATGTAGTTAAATTCTGAGCTGAAGTCCATTTCTGAGCTGGTGCAAAATTCTGAGGCCTTGATGCCATCTGAGCAAGTCATGTTATTTCTGCCAGCGATAGCCCAATTCAGACAAGTGCTCAGTCTCCAGTTGTAACACTTTTCCAGTGGCAAGAAGCTCCAGATACCACCCTCAGAAATCCATCAGAGAAAGTCTCCACTGAAGTGCTCCAATCCACTAAAGCTCTCCAGTGACTAGTTCCAGTCTCCAGATGGATGCTCCAGATATACGTCTCCAGTGGAAGTCCAGATTTTAGATTTTTCAGTGACCTTAATAAAGTGTTCTGACTGTGCTTGTGGGGTCCAATAAAGGAAGGATGACAGCTGTCCAAAGAAGATGACAACAAAGGAATGAGTGCCCATGTTATTTCTAACGGTTTGTGGGCCTTCTTGCAAAAGGAATATTTCTAGAAGCTTTATGTGTGCTCTTTCTATTGGTCCATTTTGTTAGTGGTTGTCCCCACCATGTGCCAGTCTTTTATTTATTTTATTTCCTTATTATTTTAATTTCGATGATTCCTAGGCAGGTAGTTATCTATAAATAGGGGCTCATTTTCCTTGTAAGAGGATAGATTATGTTGAGTTGAATGAAATTAATAGAGCAACCTCTATTTCTTAAAAATCTTCATTTACCTTTATAGATCTTTGATCTTGGTGGTTTGGAGTGATACCTTTATCTATAATTGTGGTGGTTCGTCCTTTATCAATTATAGTGGTGAGATCCAAAATCTTCGATTCCTTTATCTGTGTTTGTGGTGGCTAGACCTTTATCAAACATAGTGGTGGGTTGGAGTGTTTCCTTAATCCTTGATTCCGGTGGCTTAGCCTTTACGAGTCTTGGTGGTGGATTCTTTATTTATCATTTTTACTTTTATTGTCTTGTTTGTTGTTTGTTTTCATATAAAATCAGAAAATACCAAAATAGTTGTTTTTAAATTCCGCTGTGCTTAGTTTTTCTCGTGATTTACGCATCAAATTGGTATCAAAGCCAAGTTAGAAAAAAGGTTTCTTAATTTTTTTGTCTGCGGGTTTTGTTGTTTGGTTGTCTATTGTTTAGATCTGTTATTGTTGAGTTTGATTGTTAAGTATTAATGGCTTATAGAAGAAATATGACATTAGAAGAAGCTCATAATGCTAGGAGAAATAGGTAGATTGAAGATCTACAAGAAACACTTGGTAGGGTTGTTAATCTGTTAGAAGATGGTGGTTTAAGGTTCAATAGGGAAGGTGTTGTAGGTGAAAGGGATGATGAATCTCCAGATCCAAGTGATAGATCTAATAGTATTCACAGATCCTCTAGTGATTCTGATGATGGGTCTAATTAGTCTAGAAGAAGGCATAGGAGACATAAGGATGATACTAAAGATATTAAAATAGATCCACCAAATTTTATTGGTTTCTCCAAATCCTGAAGATTATTTTGAATGGGTTCAGGTGATGGATAGAATAATGGAGATAAAAGGGTATGATGATAAGAAAAGTTTTAAGGTTGCCATTATTAGGTTGAAAAAGTATGCTTCATCCTGGTATGATAATATGAAAGATGAAAGAAATTATAAAGGGAAAAGCAGAACCAAGACCTGGTCCAAACTGAAGGAAGTTATGCAGAAGAGATTTGTTCCTCAGTCGTACAAGCAAGATCAATATCTTCAGATGAACAATCTGAAGCAAGGCTCAAAAGAAGTTGTGGAGTATATCAGGGAATTCGAGCAACTGATGACTCGAACTGGTGTGAAAGAAGCTGAAGAACATACTATTGCCAGATTCCTTGGTGGATTGAATGCATCTAGTACTGAGAAGATAGAATTGCAGCCCATCTAGACATATGAAGGTGCTTGCAAATTGGCTCTCCAGATTGAGAAGCAACTAAAGAAGAAGGCCCAGTACAAGCCTTTTACTAAGACTTCTTCCAGTTCTAGCCAACCAGTTAGTCAACTAGTTCTGAAGCCCAGTACAAGTGGTTAACAGTCCTTCTGAGGCAAAGAGAAAGAGACTGGAGGATCAAAAGAGCCAGTTGGAAGAAAATGCTTTAAGTGTCATGGGTTTGGTCACTTCCAGGCACAGTGCCCTAACCAGAGAGCACTCACAGCTATGGAGATTGAAAGCTTACCAGATTTTGACACTGAAGAAGGTGAACCAGTGTATGATAATGATGAAAGTGAAGAAATATATGTTGGTGCAAATATTGGAGAAATGTTGGTCGTGAGAAGAGTGATGCATGCGAATGATGTTGTAACTGATGCCGCCTAGAGAGAGAATATTTTCCATTCCAGATGTACTGTTAAAGGCAAGGTGTGTGATCTGATCATCGATGGTGGGAGTTGTGCTAATGCTGCTTCTACTTACATGGTAGAGAAACTAGAGTTGCCAACTGTAAAGCATCCTCGTTCATGTAAGTTGCAATGGCTAAGTGACGAATCTGAGGTAAAAGTCAATCAACAAGTTACTATCCCTTTCTCTATTGGATCTGTCTGTGATGATAAAATTGTCTGTGATGTTGTCCCTATGGATGCTTGTCATTTTTACTAGGTAGACCTTGGTTATTTGATAATTATGTATTTCATAATGGTCGTGCAAATTCTTATTCATTATTTGTAAGTGGGAAGAAGGTCACTTTGACTTTTCTTAAACCCAATGAGTTATTGAAAATTAATGGGAATCAACCCAGCAAGTCTTTATTTATGTCTCAAACTGAAGTTGAAGAAGAGTTAACTAGAGGCTCTCCAGTTATGATGTTACTGATGCTTGAGCGTACTGAAGACAAGGAGTTCACTGGAGTCCCCAGTCTCCTGAAGTCTCTACTGAAAGAATTCACTGATGTATTTCCTGAAGACCTACTTGAAGGTTTACCGCCAGTAAGAGGTATTGAACACCAGATTGACCTGGTTCTTGGTTCAGTCCTTCCAAATAAAGTTGCTTACAGATGTTCACCAACTGAAGCAAAGGAGTTTCAAAGGCAGGTGGATGAATTGGTTGTTAAAGGGTATGTGAGAGCAAGTATGAGTCCTTGTTCAGTCCCAGCTCTTCTGGTTCCCAAGAAAGTTGGTTCGATGAGAATGTGTGATGATAGCAGGGCCATAAATAATATAACAATTAAGTATGAATATCCCATTCCCAGATTGGATGATATGCTTGATGAATTACATGGTTCCAGTGTATTTTCTAAAGTTGATCTTAGAAGTGGCTATCACCAGATCGAATGAGAGATGGAGATGAATGGAAGACTGCTGAACATGTTGATCATTTAAGAAGTGTGATTGAATTACTGAGAAAACACCAGTTGTATGGCAAATTAGGAAAATGTGATTTCATGGTGGAAAGTGTAATATTTCTTGGTTATGTGGTATCAAAAGAAGGTATTTCCATGGATCCTTCTAAAGTGGAAGCCATCAGATCATGGCCAGTTCCTACTTATCACTGAAGTAAGAAGTTTTCATAGACTGGAATCATTTTATTGAAGGTTTATTAAGAATTTCTCTACAGTTGTGGCTCCTTTTACTGATTGTCTGAAGAGAGGTATATTTGACTGGTCTAAGTCAGCCCAACTAGCATTCGAATCACTGAAGGAGAGGCTCAGTTTAGCTCCAGTTCTATCTTTGCCAGATTTTGATCAGTTGTTCGATTAGAATGTGACGCCAGTGGAGTAAGTGTTGGTGCAGTTTTGGTGCAGGCAGGGCATCCAATTGCTTATTTTAATGAAAAGCTTAATGGCTCCAAACTAAATTATAGCACCTATGACAAAGAGTTTTATGCAATTATTCGTGCTATCAATCACTGGTCACATTATCTGAAGCCAAAACAGCTTGTTTTATTTTCTGACCATGAAGCACTGAAGTACATTAACGGTCAGCACAAGCTTAATGCTAGACATGCAAAATGGGTAGAATATTTGCAGTCTTATTCTTTTGTTTCTAAACACAAAGCTGGAGTAGCTAATGTTGTTGCTGATGCACTATCTAGAAGATATTCATTGTTGTCAATTTTGGAAGTAAGAGTTCTTGGATTTTCTTTCATAAAAGAACTATATGCTGCTGATCCAGACTTTTTTGATCGACTCACTGAGGCTAACCAGAAAGGACCATTTCTTGTTCAAGATGGTTTCTTGTTTAAAAATGGAAAGTTGTGTATCCCAAGGGGTTCTATTAGAGATTTATTGATAAGGGAAGCACATGGAGGAGGTTTAGCTGGTCATTTTGGCATTAACAATACTGGAGAGATTCTGACTGAACACTTTTACTAGCCAAGTTTGCTGAAGGATGTCCAGAATATTATCGGTCGCTGCCCAACCTGTCATCAGGCAAATGCTACTTTTCACAAAGGATTGTATACTCCTCTTCCAGTTCCAAATCAACCATGGGAAGATCTTAGCATGGATTTTATTGTTGCACTGCCCAAGACTCAAAGGGGAAAAGATTCAATAATGGTGGTTGTTGACCATTTTTCGAAGATGGCTCATTTTACTCCTTGCCATACTACAAATGATGCTTCAGCAGTGGCAAATTTATTTTTCAAGGAAATTGTTCGCTTGCATGGGATTCCAAAGACAATTGTGTCAGATAGAGATGTGAAATTTCTAAGTTATTTCTGGAAGACATTATGGAGATTGATGGGTACCAGGTTAATGTTCAGTACGTCCCATCACCCTCAAACTGATGGGCAAACTGAAGTTACAAATAGAACAATTGGTATGTTGTTGAGAACACTGGTGAAGAAGACGTTGAAAGATTGGGATCTGAAGTTAGCTCTTGGTGAGTTTGCCTTCAACAGAGCTCCTAATTATTCCACCAGTAAATTCCCATTTGAAATTTGTTATGGTGTCAGTCCACTGACTCCCATTGATTTAATTCTATTTTCGATTGAACCAAAAACAAGTATTGAAGATGAGGCCAAAGCCAAAGAAATCAAAAAAATTCACCAGGAAGTGAAAGCCAAAATTGAAAAGACTAATGCTGAATACAAGGCAAGAGCAAACAAGCATAGAAAGCAGTCCAGTTTTGCTCCAGGTGATTTAGTTTGGGTGCATTTGAGAAAAGAAAGGTTTCCATCCAGAAGAAAGAACAAGTTAATGCCCAGAGCTAAAGGACCATTCAAAATTCTGGAGAGATATGGTGAAAATGCTTATAAGGTTGAATTACCTGGAGATATGGCAGTTTCAAGCACATTTAATGTTGGAGATCTGATGCCTTATCTGGAAGATGAGTACCTCGAGGACTTGAGGACAAGTCCTTTTTCAGAAGGCGAGAATGATGCAGAAATGTCCAAACTCGCTGAACTGGCCCTTGTTAGTGAGCGGAGCAAAACAACTGAAGTGACCAAAATTTCTGAGGAAAAAGAAGATTCTGAAATGAAGTTAAATTCTGAGCTGAAGTCCATTTCTGAGCTGGTGCAGAATTCTGAGGCCTTGATGCCATCTGAGCAAGCCATGTTAATTCTACCAGCGATAGCCCATTTCAGACAAGTGTTCACTGAACAAGCTCAGTCTCCAGTTGTAACACTTCTTCAGTGGCAAGAAGCTCCCGATACCACCCTCAAAAATCCATCAGAGAAAGTCTCCACTAAAGTGCTCCAGTCCACTAAAGCTCTCCAGTGACCAGTTCCAGTCTCCAGATGGATGCTCCAGATATACGTCTCCAGTGGAAGTCCAGATTTTAGATTTTTTAGTGACCTTAATAAAGTGTTCCGACTGTGCTTGTGGGGTCCAATAAAGGAAGGATGACAGCTGTCCAAAGAAGATGACAACAAAGGAATGAGTGCCCATGTTATTTCTAACGGTTTGTGGGCCTTCTTGCAAAAGGAATATTTCTAGAAGCTTTATGTGTGCTCTTTCTATTGGTCCATTTTGTTAGTGGTTGTCCCCACCATGTGCCAGTCTTTTATTTATTTTATTTCCTTATTATTTTAATTTCGATGATTCCTAGGTAGGTAGTTATCTATAAATAGGGGCTCATTTTCCTTGTAAGAGGATAGATTATGTTGAGTTGAATGAAATTAATAGAGCAACCTCTATTTCTTAAAAATCTTTATTTACGTTTATAGATCTTTGATCTTGGTGGTTTGGAGTGATACCTTTATCTATAATTGTGGTGGTTCGTCCTTTATCAATTATAGTGGTGAGATCCAAAATCTTCGATTCCTTTATCTGTGTTTGTGGTGGCTAGACCTTTATCAAACATAGTGGTGGGTTGGAGTATTTCCTTTATCCTTGATTCCGGTGGCTTAGCCTTTATGAGTCTTGGTGGTGGATTCTTTATCTATCTTTTTTACTTTTATTGTCTTGTTTGTTGTTTGTTTTCATATAAAATCAGAAAATACCAAAATAGTTGTTTTTAAATTCCGTTGTGCTTAGTCTTTCGCGTGATTTACGCATCATAAAGCCCCCTCCATAGTTTAGTATTGTAACCTTTACACATTTCAAGCAATCCAATCTTTCAACATACACACTCTTTCTCTCTCGGCATTTTACACATACTTACACACACACGACCTCCATTAACATACACTAAAACACGTACTTAAGGTCAATTATCTTCTTTACAGTTTTAATACTTAAACATTAGAAATAGAAACGTTTATATAAATGTGAAAGGTTGTTCAAAGTATTGATTATTTAGGTCATATAGTTATGAAACGGTTTTCATAAGAATATGAAGTGTTTAAACAATTTGATGTATTTGAAGTTTATATGATATAATAAGGTCTTATAATATAAGAATTTCTGTATAATTCTTGCTAAATCATAGTTATGTATCCCAGTCATGATTTAAGGGGGAGTTATAAGTCCCAACTGAATAGATGGTATTAACTGAGGACACCTCTATGTCAATGGTGAGAATTCTTTGCAATATAAACACTGAACTGGAGACGACCAGTTGCAGTGAATGTATACCAAGTTCTTGGTTAGATTACTTAAAGGTGACAATAAGTAAATGACAATGCAATAAGTAAATACAATAAAGTAAATATGGTGAGAACAAGTTGTAATTTTCAAATGTATTTTATTTATTGATGTTAAATAAAATACAAGGTTGTTGCGGAACCAAGATAACACATAAATGTAAATATCCTAACAACCTATGAAATACAATTGATCTAAACTTGGAAATTCTCTTTCAAAATCGAAACACTTAAAGTTGTGAAGTGTTTCCTTTTACGATTGAGAGAATATTGCACAAGTACACCAAGAATATTACAAAAGTTTGAATATGCAAAGTTGTGTTCTTGTTGTGCAAAGACCTCTATTTATAGACAAAGTTGACATTGGGATTCCAACTTTGTCGTATATATATGGTTGACAGCATTTAAAGAAACAGGATGAGTTCCTTTGAAATGCTTGATAAGGTAAGTCAAGATGTTACTTTATCCAACCTGCTTTATGCACTTTTGTACTTTAATCATAGACAAATAATATTGTCTGTATAAAGCTGCATAAAGCAAAAATGTCTTCCTCGTAATTAGTGTAAAGCATTGTAAAGGCTTTAAACTGATGCTCTCCAGTTTCTATCTGAGTAGAATGCCAACTGGGCTTCGCTGCCATTGTCATTCTCTATCTTCCACTTGTTGTCTTCGACTTCAATTCGAATGTCTTCAGTTCTGATTAGATTTTAACTGGAGGAAGTCTTCAGTTGCATTAACGGTACGCTGCAACTAGATTTCTAATATTTCTAGACAATTCTTCGGTCTCCAGTTCCAACTGGAGAGGCTCCAGTTTTCAGCAAAAACTGGACCTAACAAATTCCCCCTAATTGTCCTGAAATATTGCCAAGTATTTTCAAACTTGTTTCTATACAAGTGTAAGTTTGAAAAACTTGTGTTTGATAAAACCTATTAATGTTCCAAGGCATTTTTATAGATCATTAAATGCCTTGGATTCAATTTTAATTGTTTGTAGATCTTATCAACTATCCAACTTGTGGCTTACAATCTGGCAACTTGTATATACAATAATTTTACAAAAGTTATAGGAAATGTAAATAAATTTACAAGAAGATAGATTAGATGGAAAACTTAAACAGATGGCCCTTCGCCAGTTTTCCTCCTCTTAGGAACAGATGAGATAGGTTATTTGTCCTCTGAATCGAAGTTCAATCTTTCTTCAACACTTTCCTTGAACTTGATCAGGTTTTGAAGCACACATATCCAACCTTTTTGAACCTTGTTCTTTTGTTGTTGTGACTCCAACAGATTCAACATTTCCACCTGCTCATAATGCCCATACTGATGAACATCGGGATTCTCAGTTTTAAGCACTAGTCCTTTGAAGTATTGAAGTGTAACCACAAATTGCCTTTCTCCAGGTTTGAGTGCAACTGTAGTCTCTGTGATTTTACCTGGATGATATCTTCGCTAAAGGACTCCAGTTAAGTATGCACGTGCATTAGATTCATTAACCAGCTTGATCTGGGTAGTGCTCAGTTTTTGCACAGCAGCTCGGATATCTTTAGTTGTAGGCTCATTGGGTTCCACCCAAGTCCTCAGATTTGCATCCCTTGGCAAAGGTTTAGGCTTTGATTTACTCTTGGACTTGGGTAGGTTCAATACTTGTTTAACCATCTTCTTTACATGTCCAGATCTCTTCAGAATCCTTTCAGTTCTAACCTCCTTGGCCTTCTCCACTGATATATTCAAATTTCTGGCATCATGTTCAGCTTCATCATCTGGATAGTCTTTGTCAAGATTGATTTCAATCATTTCATTCACCATTCCCACTATCCTTGGGTCACTCTTCACCTTCCTGTATTGCTCCAGTGAAATGCCCAACAGATTGGCACCATTAACATCCAGTATGCCTAATCCTTGAAATTGAACCCTTGAGACCAGTAGATTGGCTTTCTTTTGTTTCGTCCTTTCTTTTATAGCATCACCAATTCTAGCCAGTCTCTTGCTATCAGATTCACTCACTAGAGGAAGCTGATCAGGATTTGCAGTTTCCAGCAAAGGTACATCAGTGGCCGGCTGGGCAGATTCATCACTTGCAATTGCCTTGCCCTTATCTATATTCCCTCTATCACCAACATCCTCAAACTCTTCAATTATTTGCTCACCAGCATCAGTACTGGTGGCAACAACATCCTGGCTAGCATCAGTACTAGCCCCAACAACTACCAACTCTTTTCCTGCACCTGAACCTGGAGTTTTAATAACAGTGCGAGGTGCATGAACAGATCTTTCCCCCTTGGCAACATCTAGTCCTTTCCTTATGGCTTCAAAATCATTGTGACTAGATGGTAAGCGATCTAGAGGCTGTCATGACCCCATGTTCTTGCACTCCTTGAAAACTCCACAAATCATGCGAACTATCCTCCACAGATGATTAATTTCTTGAGACTTATTCAAGACATTGCCATTGGTTTGGTCAAGACTAGTCTGAATTGTTTTAAGTATACCATGATCATCTGGAGAGAGCCCACTTGCAACAACTTCCTTCACAACTTCTTTCACAACCTCCTTTTATTTCTCTTTGCCTGCTTCAGTTGTCAATTTTTCAATTGCAGTTGTATGATCAGATACCTTGGTGGCTAAAGTGTCAAGATTGCCCCTCATCTGATTGATCTCAGATGTAATTGAGATGAGATCAACCTGGGGCGTGGCAATCTTGGTGATCTCAGACATCACTTTTCGATCAGTTGTTGCTCTCTGGCAGCCAAGGTATCATCAATCTTTTGACCAACTGAAGAGGCCAACTGGTTCCCAAGCTCAACTATATCAAGACCACGTTTTTCAACAAGAACTTGAACCTGTCTTTCCAGTTCCTTCAACTCAACCTTTGAAGATCTGACAGTGTTGCCTAGCAGGTTGGTGATGGATGTATGCACTTGTGTTTGAGTTAAGTCAAAAGCTTCCTTTAATGATGTTGCAAGCAAATTGGAGCTGATGACTAACTCATTGAGCTTGTTAAATACCAAGTCCTCATTTGCAGAGAACTTGTTTATCCCCAAATCGACCACTTTGATGTTTGTCATGTGTTTCTTGTGGTATTTGGAGAGGGACTTGGTATTTCTGTCAAGTATCTTTTGAATATCCTCCGCCCTCGAAAGAAGGTTTTGGATATCGGATTGGAAAGATAGAAATTAACTTTCCAGTGACGGAGGGGAAGTTGTCACTGGACCTGCTCGAAATGCTACAGACGCAACTGGAGGAGGTAAAGTGATAGTTGGTTCTCCAGTTGTTGCTGCACCAGCAGAAGAAAGAGGAGTTGTTGAAGAAAGAAGGGGCAGAGATTCAAGTTGTCGTTCATGCTGAGAATGCTCAGGTGTGAACGACGGTGACGGTGGTGCAAGACTGTGTTTATTTCTAGGCACATTCAAGGAGGTTAATAGTTGTCTGGAGGGAAGTGGTGGAATTTCATTAAGCATAAAGTAGTCTTGTGAAACTGAAAGTGGTGTTAAGGGCTGATCAGAAAAGGAAGGGAACTGATCATGTACAGATGCATCAGCCATTTCCTGATCAGATTGTGTTCCTTCTGAATCCGAAGACTCTAGTTGGAACTCATCCTCATTTATGCCTAGATCCATTGTAACACCCCAACTAAGGCGGAACAATGAGATGTATAGAAAGTCGAGTATTCAAAACAAAGGATTATAAATAACATTCACCATAGCTTTATTTGATAAAAAGAATTTACAATGTACAAACATGTGAACCAATTTCCAAGTACAAATGCGTCCACCATACTTGGATATTAAGTCCACGAACCAAATAACAAGCACATGAAATAGTAAATTACAATGATCAAGGTGGATTCCATTGTCTATCACAAGGTTTGATCTTTCACTCCAAAGCGCAATGCAAATAATCATGAAGCTTATAAATCCTCAATGCTTAAGCTTATTTCCTGAAAAGCATGAAGAAAAAGTGTCAACTACGAAAACGTAGTTGATGAGTGCATTGGTTTTTATATAAATCTTGGTACATGCCCATTTTAACACTTAGAAAGTATATTATTGTTACATTTCGAAATTCCCAAACCATAAGACCGACAAAATTCTCATATTAAACCATCACGCTTTCCAAATACTATAATGTCATTTCAAGACTTGGAAGAATCCATGATAACTTATAAAGTTCTCATTTATCAAAATCATTGTGAGAGAAAATATATCAATCGATTTATTGTATATCATACCCAAAATCATTCGGTTATCAATATTCCATTATCACCAAATTCAACAACTTTTAAGATTCCATATAGGGTCCAATACCCAAACCGTATGTTCAATTCATAATATTCAACATAATAATATCAATTTCATTTAGCCATGAGGGCATAATTCAAGTAAACTTTGATGAGTAAATGCTTGAGCAACTACTACTACTATTTTATCAAGTCTAACAATATATATATAATTCATTTCATAGCACAAGCTGTCAATCAAGTGCCGTATTAATAATAATAGGGTCGTGCCATAGAGACGACCATTTAAATTTAAGGTAGCTAGAGCACCACTATGGTCGGACTGGAAGTGAAGGTCGTCACAAAGGCAACCAACCTTCCACCGTTACACTTATGGGTGGGTGGACGAAACCTAGTTGCACAACTCTCTAACTATAGGCCTCCACTTTCGGAGTAAATAGTAGTGTACCGAAAGAAAACGGGTTGACAGAACTCAAGCTCATCATAAAACATTTATCACATTGAACATACGAAACAATTTCATTCCAAAATCATATTATCAAGAATCATTTCATATATATGTATATAGAAGCAATTTCATATATATATATATATATATCATGCTTTTCACCCCGATAGTTAAACACATAAAATAGTTTAAAAGGGGGCTATGACTCACCTTGATATGCTACATATTAAAATGGGTACTTTTCACCTATAGCTTCCTTGACTATATATCCATTATGTTCCTCCATCATATTTCAAGCCAAGACTATCCCTACGATAGGACTAATATACGTAAGTTCCTATCTTAAGCCATCACTTAGAAATGTCATTTTCATTAGGTTGCTATCAATTGTGGGATCCAAGTATATTGATAACACTCGCATCGTTTTGGTTGTAGAGATTGATGGTGTAAAAGGCTACTTTCATTACATGCGTAGTTATAAGTTGTTAGGTTCTCGGTAACTTGGTTTCATTTGTGGTTTCACATGATATATTATGTTATCATATAGAAATTCCATATTAAGTTATATTATCTTTATTCATCATTTGATGTGTAACTGATTTTAGCACAAATTAGCATTTGTGATATCAATATATATTTTCGTTAACATAATTATTAATGTTTAACTCACTTAATTATCTTTGTTTTATTTTGATTACACTTATCTTCAACTCGTATATTTCTTGATTTGTCTTGCGATTACTTGGTTCATGAAATTCGTTTAAGTGTTATGGGCCATTATCAATTAGGCCTAAAGTGTCATGGGCTTTTAAATGTTTTGGGCTTACATTAGTTGTTGGGCTTAATCTTATTTGGATTATGTGCTTAATGGGTTATATTGGTTACTGGGCTATATGGTTTGGTTGGGCCAAGTGGGCGTACTGATTTATGTTCCTTATGGGCTCATTAATTGGGCCGGGCTAGCCCATTATGGTCTTTAGTCCATTACATAGCCCATTACACAAACTATTAGTTCACTTCAAAATTTTCTGTTTTAGTTCACATTTTTATGAAATGTTGGCTACTATTTTGGGGCCAGGACGAATTATTTGGACCTTCAAACCTTTTACACAGTGACTTATATGTATCCGTTATTTTTGTGAAATTTTGGTGAATTTTTAAGCATCGTTTACTATCTATAAAAATTCCATGAACTCAACCACTTAAGATTGTTGCTATTTGCGCAACCAAAACTTTTATAAAAGTTCAAGATCTAACATAGCTTTCAAAAATCCCATGATTTTATTTTAGCTTTTTAACACATCAAATATGATCCCTATAAAGTGAAAAGTTCTGAATCTTTACGGATTGAAATCTAAAAATCCATGAACATGACCCATTTTAAAGGATAAAAATCAGTTTGACCACTGTGCACTTAAAAATACATAACTTGAGTTTTACTTCGTCTTTTAATCTGATTCTAGTGGGAGGTGAAATTTAACTCAGGAGGCTTCATTTCATATTTTATGAGTTTCACCCAGTTCGTCCTTTTTGAACCACTTTTACACGCTCCAAGTTCTGATACAGATTCTGTGAACTTTCTTGATAACACAAAAGCATATTTGCTTTATTTTAAATTGCCCAACCACTTATTATGGTATCCCCAATGCATTTTATTCATCGTCACTCATCCATTAACATTTCATTAGTGTATTTCCAGATTTTCTTTGTATTTTTCTTGAATAGATTGCTTAATTAACATTGTGGATGCATATATGTGTTGTTGGTGATTTTCGGCTGTGATTTTGGACATAGTTTTGGTTGAATTCTTATAAAATCCTTATTGCTTTTGACACACTCGATTCCTTTAAAGGGAATCAAACAAAGAGCATAGTAACTTGAAGATACGTGAAAATCTTGATGATTGATGATGTGGTTAGGTCCATTATTTCCACTGCTTCATATTTTTGATTTATTAAGGAATTTTAGGCTGGACTTCATTTGTTGGACCGCTTGCACCATTTTCTTTAGAGATGAATTGTGATTCACTTACTTGGTCTACTAGCCCTTTCTTGACTTCTTGGGCTTTGGTTCCCCAGTATTTCTTGGGCTCTGATAGCATTAGAGTTAGCGGAATAATTAACGATCATGCAGAGTCAAAATGATAAAACTCAAACTCCTAAAATAATTAAAACTTATAGAAAATATACCTTAAAAATATAAAACTTAAAACTTTTGAACAGATTATAGAACTCAAACTCAAACTTATATTGAAAATATTTAGAGAATTACTAGATTAGGTAATTCCTATCGTGATTCTTCTCAATATACAATGACATCTATTTATACAATTTCAAGAGATATGATTAGGTATTAGCCGGGTGCACTTGTGGGCCCCATAGTCACTAAAAAGAACAAGAGATATAAAACGAATTCCTTTAATATTCAGTCATCTCGATTACAATACAATTATAAATCCGTATAGAAAACATCTTAATGATTACGGATTACAATCAAAGAGACGACAATAATAATGAATTACATGGGCGGACACGGTGTATAGATCTCTACACCGATCCTATGAATATCTTTCTAACTAGTCTAAAACCATTAACCCTAAACAATAACCTAAGTTGTCTATATATAGGCTGTGGAATGGGCTGGACTTCAAGCACTTTCGTGGGCTTTAGATCTCTTCACACGAACTACTGCTTCGTACTGACGTCATCATCGACGTCATCACGACCTTGAAGACATCTTCTCTTCTTAGTAATCAGCCCTTTGAATTGCATTGCAACGGACAACAATCTATGCACGAAACGTGCATCTCCAGACTCCCCCTTTTCCGTTGCAATCAATTCTAGATGAACTCCGATAATCAATAGCTACCAAAAAACCTGAATCCACTGGCTCTCCCTTAGTTAATGACATCGAATCTTCTTGTTGAAACTCGATCTTCTAACATCTCATCCCGATCTTCAAACTACAAAGTCCCTGTCCCTCTATGACAACCAATCAACCCAACACATCTCATTGCAGTTCTCCCCCTCAACAGCTAACCACCTCCGAATTAAGCATTGCCACCTTCCACTTAGGATCGTCGCTCTCCTTGCCAAATCGGCATATAATAGAGAAGTTGAATTTCCAACAATCAACATCAAATCAACCAGCTATCACAAAGATAAGAAACTCTACAACCTACATCACAAAATATAATACCATAGACCCTGTCTCAACTATAGCAGCATCAAACTCTGTTTTGTATCTCTACAACTCTTAATCTCGCAATGAAACTTATATATCGCCTGATTATTATCCTTACATCATGGAATATAGATAGGTTCAATCTTCAAATACTCAAACAACAAATAACCAGTTTCATCATTTCAATACTTCAACAAAATTTCAGCTATGTCTCGTATCTTCATTGCTCCAATACTTCGACAACAGCTGTTATATAGAAGATCATTTATTAAATAGTGTTAATCAAAACTAAAAACACTATGATCTTCATTACTCGAGAGTTTTGAAAGTGTAAACAACGTCAATATTTAATTCTAACAGAATAACACTTTGATCACCACTTTGTCTCGAGCATATCAGAGTTTTGCGGAGAAAACCGAAGAACATTCTTGAAATTTTTATTCCCCCCTTTTCTCGGTAAATACAATGAAAATCAGCCTATAATACGTTACGGTATCTCTCATTCTTGAGGTTCTTCAAAATACTTAGAGCTCACGACATATAAAGCTCTTCACCAAACAGGGTATACCCGTTTTCCCTCCAAATTTTCAGGGAAAACTCATTTACGTGAAACATTGGTATTCACGTAAATTTTTATTAATAAGGATGTGGGAAAAATTTGATAATTGCCGAAAATTTTCATCCTAAACGTGTCGAAAACGCACAAAAAACGGACCAAAAATTTTTAGAACGCTACCAAACTTCAAGTCTCCATGAATCATGCCATTTTAAGACCATGGGCAAAAATTATTTTTCCCGCCAAAAAACTCTTTTTTTTGGCTTTTCTATTACCCTGTCTTGTGTGCTTCATAGGATATGTCTGCACACAAACTTGGAACCTCTTTACTCGATCTATTTCTTGTTATAAGATTCAAACAAGGAAGTAGACATCTTCGTATTAATGTAAACACGAACTTGTTTCAGATCGATATATCACCTTCAACATGACGTCAATGCAAAGTAACGAATACTTTGAGATGACGTAAGCACGAACTTGATATGAGATTATCTTCGTGTGATGTCAGCACGACGGAGAACCTCTTCGTGGTGATGTATGCACGAACTTAATCATTAATTCGTGACAACTTGTCCATGAACTCGTGGTGACGTAAGCACGAAACAAACATCTTCGTGGTGACGTCATCGTGAACTCGATCCACTTCGTGCTGACGTAAGCACGAAGTCATGAATTTCACGCGAAGAACTGAGTTCGTGCTGATGTAAGCACTAAGCAGAACTCTCTTCGTGCTGATGTAAGCACGAAGTAACACGCGAATTTCATCATCTTCACGAATTTGAACACGAATTCATTAGAAAATCCTCAATTCAGATCGCGATTGAAAACAGAATCGTTCCCCCTGCTCTGATACCACTGTTGAAATAAGTAGGACCGTTCAAATCACGACCAATTCGATTACAAACGTGCGGAATCCGATTGTAATCGACTTTGAGATTTCTGAAAGAACATGAACGCATAAACACGAATTGGCAAAAGAACAAGAGATATAAAATGAATTCCTTTATTATTCAGTCATCTCGATTACAATACAATTATAAATCCGTATAGAAAACATCTCAATGATTACGGATTACAATCAAAGAGACGACAATAATAATGAATTACATGGGCGGGCACGATGTAGAGATCTCTACACCGATCCTATGAATAGCTTTCTGACTAGTCTAAAACCATTAACCCTAAACAATAACCTAAGTCGTCTATATATAGGTTGTGGAATGGGCTGGACTTCAAGCACTTTCGTGGGCTTTGGATCTCTTGACACGAACACACGAACTACTGCTTCGTGCTGACGTCACCACGAAGTGATGATGGCGTCATCCCGACCTTGAAGACCTCTTCTTAGTAATTAGCCATTTGAATTGCATTGCAACGGACAACAATCTATGCACGAAACGTGCATCTACATTGTCATCCCGACTAGACACATTTGTTTCAACTATCGGAGGGCTAACGTTTTCTTTTTGCCCTTGTCCTAGCCTGGACCTCTCAACCTCTATGGTATTTTCAACTCCTCCCTCATTCCCGCCTTGTTCCTCCGGCACAACATCATCTCCAGTGCCCTGACCCTCAACATAAATATCAGATATCACACTTTCAATGGCCTGTGCGATATTTTCATCATCAAAATCTGTCGAGGTACCAAAAGTTTCATCAATATCAACTGTACCCGACTCCTCTCTGTGCATGCTAGAAGATGAAGCAGAATGTTTCTTTTTGTGACCTTCAACAAACCAGATTTAGTTTTAATCTTTCTAGCACGCATTTTCAATCTCCTTCTAGGTATTGGACTGGGAATATTTGGTGGAGCTGAAGTTATTAGTGTTGTTGCAAGTATTGTTGATGATTGTGGTGGAGAAAGAATTGGTGGAATTGGAGAAGAAACGGATGGAAGTGGTGTAGAAGGTGTTGATGGAATTGATGGTGTTGATTGAGATGGTGGTGGTGTTGTTTGAGAAGATGAAATGATAGGTGTGATGGGAGATGCATGAACAGATTCTTCAAAAGTTACTCTTTTAGATTTTCTTCTTTTTGGCTCAACAGTCCCCTCTCCACTAACCCCTCTTTTTTCTTTTTGAACTCCTAGAACCCCCACTTGTCAACATATGCACAGTTTGGGTAGAAGTCTGTCCACTCTCTATAAGTCCTAAGATGGGGACTGTTAACTGGCACCAAGTTTAACAAAAATGGAGGAATCGGGAAAGGTTTAACAACATCACTACCAGTGCCTCTCATATATGATTTATACATTGCACAAAGTAGCCACATTCATCCTCTTGAAGTCTCTTAATGAAGATAACTCTCCTTCATATCCCAATGCATGAATTGATGCAAGTGAATTTGCACAAATAAAATTTCCCTTCTAATTCCAGAGTATATTGAAAGTAGTCTTCTAATTTCTTTCTCTTATCAACTTTTATGTACTCAATAGATTCCCATAAGTCAAACACATACTTCTCATGAACTATTGCACCATTGGTGAGAACAACATTCAGAGGATGATTGTTAAGAATCTCGGTTATGATTGGAAATTTAGATGCAAAAGGTATATGTAAAGCTTGATTAGTTTGCATCTTCATTGAAGTACCCTCTTCAAACATTGCCATTCTTTTAAATGTTAAAATCTGAAAGAAAAATACACTGACCAAAATTTGACCAAAAAAAAAACTTTAAACACTACACATAGAAATATACACATTAGAACAACTTAGACACATTATTTTCACAAAAACAATGTTTCGTACATATATTAAAAATGAGACAACAAAGGTAGTACACAAAGGTGTTCGATATCTTGATTCTCATCCTAATATATATATATAAGAAACATGACAATTTATAGAATCACATAAGTATTAAAAGTTAAGACAACAAAGGTAGTACACAAAGGCGTTCAATACCTTGCTTCTTATCCTAATACTTATGAAAAACTATCAGTGATTACACATAAAACATATATACTTTTATTAAGACACAATAAGTTTGGCAAATCATGAAAATTAGAAATAAGAAAGGAAAATTTACAAGGTTATGTATTTGCCGAGCTCACTGCTCGGCAGATAGTATAGAAACAGAAAAAATTTTCCCTGAAATATTACAAGTATGGAAAATGATTTTGAAAACACTTTTGACAGACTTGTATGGAATGCCGAGCACAAACCGCGGCGGATAAAAGAAATGTGAGGTATAGAAAATGTGAATGAAGTCAATTGGATGTCGAACAAAAACCTCGGCATATAGAACAAATTGAAATGGACTTCATTGTAAATCTATGAAAAATCCTTTGATTGAACAACAAGAATGTTGCTGATTGATAAAGGACTATTTCAAGAAAAGAAATTTCAAGTCATTTTTTAGAAATTTTTATCTATTTGCCGAGCAAAATGCTCTGCCAATAGTATGAACTGAAAACTATGACTTAGAAAAATTTAATCAAAATTAATGATTTGCTGAGCACAAAGCTCTGCACATAGTTGAAGAAAACTTTTGAATATGGTTTATCAACTTGTGCTATTTGCTGAGCTTAGAGCTCTGCAAATAGTTGAAGATGACTTTAGACAAAGAATTCGTACCAACTTGTACTATTTGTCGAGCTCAAAGCTCTGCAAATAGTTAAAGTTTGCTTTAGACAGAAAATTTTCTCCACACTGTAATATTTGCCGAGCATATGAGGCAAATAATAACTTTTAAGACTTAGTAAAAGTTTTCAACAAAAACAATGATTTTCATGAAGACTGAAGTATGTCGAACACAAAGCTCTACATTCAGGTGAAAACAATATAAATGAGATTTTTGAAAACGCTTGTTTGCCGAACAAACACCTCGACATTCTTTATTAAAAGAAAGATATTTAACAAGTAAGCCCAGAAATTATGAAGATATGAAGATGATCATTGACACTTGTTAAAGATGCCAAGCAAAAACTTCGGCACTTAGAACAAAATCTTCAAACACTTTGAAAAATTACCCAACCCTTTGATAATCAAACCCAGAAACCCCAACGAGCAGATTAAAGAATCTAAACTAGATAAACATCAAATGTAAACTCTAATCATGCATCTAAACACATTCAAACACATATCATATGAACAAACAAAGCATGCTGATCATTATCATGTCTAAGAGACATTTTATTAAATAGTTTGAGTACAATCAAGAAACAAGAAATTCTACCTTCAAAACTCGATGATCGGATGCTGAAAAAAAGATGAAACAGACTTAGAATCACAAGGAAATCACAACCCACTTGAGAGATAACCCAAACAGATGAAACAAAAAGATGAACTATTTGATGATATGATCGGGTTTTTGAGAGAAAACAAAACAACCAAAAATTTGATTTGAATTTCAAAAATAATAAATGAGCTCCGCCCAAATTATTTTTCTTTTAACACTCAAAATCGGGTCACGGGTCCGGGTATGACCTGCGTGTCTACCCGGAACTCAATTCAATGGGCTTTGACTTAAAAAGAAACTTGTTGGGCTCGAAACAATTTGGGCTAACACTATATTTTGGGTATTTTCACACACAATGGACTAAACAGAATACTAATAATAATAAAAAAAATTAAACAGAATACTCAAAAACTTAAAATCTTTTTGACTTTTAATATTTTCCAATTTTGTATTTGGTTTTTCAATTTTAAACAAACACACACATAAAAGAAAAATTTAAACAATCATGACAAGTAAAACAAATACACAAATATTTACATGTAATTGCATACTCCCCCTTGAATTAAGCATATAATAGAAAAATAAATTTACAAACTCCCCCTTAAAACATGCATTCGGTACTTTTTCTCCCCCTCAAACATTGCATGTAATAACTAGTAAAATACATCAATGTTTGAAACTGAAAATGAACATAGAATACATAGCATGTAATCATTTAAGTTTGCAAATCGAGCATTCCAAGTTTGGTTTTTAGAAAATTGAACCTTTGTTCGTCCAGTGGTTTAGTGAACAGGTCTGCCAGCTGGTAGTCAGTGGGGACAAAATAGAGTTCGATGTTACCTTTCTCAACATGATCTATAATAAAATGGTATTGAACATCTATGTGCTTGGTTTTTGTATGCTGAACTGGATTGCAGGATATTGCAATAGCACTCTTTGAATCACAATAGATAGGGATTCTCTCAAACTGAAATCCATAATCAGTCAATTGTGTCTTCATCCAAAGAACTTGTGAACAACAGCTAGCTACAGCAACATATTCAGCTTCTGCAGTAGATGTAGATACACAATTCTGATTCTTTAAAGACCAACTTACCAACCTATCCCCTAAAAACTGTACACTTCCTGAAGTGCTCTTTCTATCCAACTTACAACCTGCATGGCCAGCATCCGAATATGCAACTAACTGAAACCCGGTATCCTTTGGATACCACAAACCAAGGTTCACTATGCCTCTAAGGTAACGGAAAATCCACTTGACTACGTGAAAATGACTTTCTTTGGGATTGGCCTGGTACCTTGCACACATACATGTAGAAAAATAATATCAGGATGACTAGCAGTCAAATACATAAGTGACCCTATCATACTACGATATTTCTTTTGATTAGAAGGTTTACCATTCAAATATGCATGAATTTTTGTTTGAGTTTCCATGGGTGTTCCAATTAGTTGACAATTTAACATATCAAACTTTTTCAACATGTCAAGAATATATTTATTTTGACAAATAAATGTACCATTTGACAACTGTTTGACATGAAGACCAAGGAAAAAGTTAAATTCACCCATCATACTCATTTCAAACTTGCTAATCATCAATGCAGAAAAATTCTTGCAGTAATTAGGGTTAGTCAACCGAAAACTTATATCATCAACATAAATCTGGATTAAAATAATATCACTGCCTTGTCTTTTTATGAAGAAGGTAGTGTCAATCGAAGCTTTGTTGAACCCATATTTCAAAAGAAAAGCAGTGAGAGCATCATACCAGGCACGAGGAGCTTGTTTCAAACCATACAAAGCCTTATCTAACCTATAGACATAGTCCAGATGTTTAGAATTCACAAAGCCTTCTGGTTGATCAACATAGACCTCTTCTTTGAGAACTCCATTTAAAAATGTTGTTTTGACATCCATTTGGTAAACAGTAAAATTCTTGTAGGCAGCATAAGCAAGAAACATGCGTATAGCTTCAATTCGTGCAACAGGTGCAAACGTCTCATCATAATCTATGCCATCTTGTTGACAATATCCCTTAGCAACCAAACGGGCTTTGTTTCGCACAACAACTCCATTTTCATCCTTCTTATTCTTGAAAATCCATTTGGTCTTAATTGGTTCTTTGTTCTTATAAGGATTCGGAACCAATCTCCACACTTCAAGTCTTTCAAACTAAATGAGTTCTTCTTGCATTGCTTTCACCCAATCAGGACTACTGAGAGCCTCAGTCACTGATTTTGGTTCAACCATACTCAGAAAATTCACAAACAGACATTCATTTGCGGAAGCTGATCTAGTCTGAATGCCAGATGTTGGATTACCAATTATCTGAGAAATGGGATGGGCTCTAGTCCATTTGGTGATGTGAGGAAGTGGATCGTGTGGATTATTTAGTTCTTCAGAATCAACAAAACCAGGAGTATGTTGCGCAGTCAATTGTTCCAATAAAGTAGCAATTAGCTTAACAAAGTCATCAGTTTCATAAGCTTCAGGATGTGTTTTGGGATTTGATCTGACTAATTTATAGCCATTACCCACATCATTATTGGCCATTTTAGTAGATGTTTTAAGTTGTTTTTGTATACATTTGGCGCGTTTATGGTGTTTGTTAGTGTTTTCAGGTTCTGAACAGGTTACGCGTTCATTTGGTACATTTTTGGTTGATTATTGGCCAGGAGATATGTTATGGTAATGAAAGTCGATTTGAATGGACGAGGCGGCAGGGCTTAGCAAGTAATTGAGACCAAAACAAGTTGGTCATGTACAAGCTCTGGACTGCGCCGCAGTGGGGAGGCACAAGCCCACTGCGCCGCAGTGAGGAGAAGTCAAGCCCCACTGCGCCGCAGTGGGTGCACGGGAGAACAGATCCTGACTTGTTTTTGCATCAGATTTTGAGGGGGTATAAATAGGAAACCCTAACTCGAAAATTAGGTATTCAAACTCTTTCTAGGAGCTGCTCTATCGGGATTCTTCTTTCTCCAATCAAGTGTTTCACTTAGGCGGATTCATCGAAGATATTACGGGCACCCATCTAGATCGTATCTACATTATTGTCTTGCAATTTATTTTCTTCAAACAATTGGTACATCATGTTTCTTTTCTATTTCATTGATTATTTTGAATTGATCATGAGTGGCTAACTGTTTAATCATCCACCTTGATGAAACGAGACGGATAATGTGATTGCTATATTTTTAATTCAAAAGGGTTTATTTAATTATCGTCGTTCCGTGATCTTGATGATACTAATTCTTTTCAATTAATTAACTTCGATATTGGTTGCATATGATTCTTCGTTGGTGGTACCAGTTGAATGTGTATGTGATTTTAAAACGGTTACTTGTCTATAAGTAATTATCACTAGTTCATGGTATTATAGTGAATATCATTTTAAGAAGAGATTAAATTTGTCAACGTGATTAATATCGGTTGGTGGTACCACGTTATTGTCACATAGGTTCAATTGATAATTTGAGAGTCAATAAAACTGATTATTAGGAGGATTGTCTTGGTCTTGGTGGTACCGGCTTGGGTAATTCGAATAGTAGTTAGGTAATTCGATAATTGTTCACGGTTGGTGGTACCACGTGAGTAGTGTAATCTTGTCACGACTATCTTTTAAACTCTAGAGAATTTGTTCTTTCATCAAATGCAATCACATTTGGAGTCAAGGGAAGTCAAGATGGATGACTTTTAATTACATTGTCTGAACTTGTCTTTTAAATTTATGCAATCATCTTGCAAATCAACTTATTTAATTGTCAAAGGGGAATTTCGAAGCAACACCTGTTTTCCAAACCATTTAACAAGCAACTAATCATTTCACAGTCCCTGAGAACGAACTCAGACTTACCTCTTAACTAAATTACAAACGATCAGGTCCACTGCCCGTGAGTGCGTAGTAGTGAGTTTTTGGGTAGTTTTAGTTTATAAATTTAAAGCTCGATTTTTGCACATCAAGTTTTTGGCGCCGTTGCCGAGGATTGTGTGACGAATTAGTTGTTTATTTAGTGGTTTGATCCTTCCTCACGCGTGAGGAAGTTATTTGCTTTATTAGTTTAGACTTGTTTTATTGAACTATCACAGGTGCATTTGACGTGTGGTGTTAGTTGTGTTTTGCAGGATACTTTAATAGTTGATGATTTTGCGTTCTTCGGGGAGACCTCTTTTTAGCCCACTAAAAACTCCACCTAGACGTAGGATCAATTACACAGCACCACCGGATTCGGACGAAGGGGGCTTCTATCTAGAGGAATTCTTTGAGCTTGCGCTTGTGAAAGAAAAGATGGGTGACAATCCACCAAGAGACCCGAATGATATCAAGTATGGGGACCGAGCCCGCAATATTCCTTTGGCTCGTGGTTCCGCTATTAGAACACCAGCGGTTGATCAAAACTTTAATTTGAAACCGAATCATTTAAAGAGCATCGAAGAGCAAAAGTTTGATGGAAAGAAGAAGTGGGATCCATATAAGCACTTGGAGAGGTTTGAGAAGTTGGCACGGCTCTACCAATATGGCCAAAACCAAATGAATGCCGTGAAACTTGAAACTTTTCCTATCACTCTTACCGGGGAAGCCGAGGATTGGTTTAACGATCTTCCCGAGAATTCAATTACAACTTGGGATCAACTCAAGGAAGCTTTTATCGGAGAGTTTTACTCGGTTAGAACTCAAAGGCAATTGGAGAACTTGATTAGGTCTTTCATGCAAGAAGATGGGGATGATGTGGTAGATGCATGGATCCGCTTTAAAGAGATGTTGAGGAATTGTCCGGGTCATGATTTGACCAAGGAGAAATATGTTGAGTTGTTCTTTGATGGATTGACCAAGGCCTCGAAAAGAGAGATGGGATATGCTTTTGGTGGGAGTTTTAGCAAGATCACTGCAAATGAAAGTTTTGACATTTTGGAGAGAATGGTGAAGGATAATGCGGCCATGGATGATAAGAGGTTTATGAAGAATGAGAGCCGATTCAAGCAAAACAAGGTTGTAAGGGCCGATGGAAGCAATAGTTCTAGTGTAATTGATGAGATTCAAGCTTTATCGGCAAGGATGGATAAAGGATTTGCTAACCAAGAAGCAAGGTTTGGATATCTAGAGCGAGATGTGAAGGTGCTAGCTGATGGATGTGACCATTGTGGAGACATACACTATTCCGAAGAGTGTCCCAACTGGGGACCTGAAGATGTCAACTTTGTTCAGAATTAGCAAGGAGGTTTTCAGAGGAACACCGGATTTCAGAATCGGTCATCAGGTAACAATTCCTATAACTCTTCTTTTCCTGCTAATACTTCTCGTTTTTCTGGTAACAGGTGGCAAAAGAGCAACTATCAAAGTCAGCCACAGCAGCAGGAGACTAAGCAAAGCCAAGGATCGGGTTCTTCCTTTCTATTACCGATCCTAATACCGAGCTGAGAGAGATGATGAAGCAGATGATGAGTAATCAGATTGAGACAAACACAAGTATCCAGAACATAAGGGAGGATACTCGGGAGTTGAGTGAGAGGCTAGACAGGATTAATGGCAAGGTGGAAATGAATGCCAAGAATCAAGATATCAACTTTAAGGATCTTGAAAGTAGGATGGTTGCTCTAACTAGGCCCCATGGTGCTTTGCCTAGTAACACTCAGCAGAATCCAAAGCAGAATCAAGGATCCAGCAGTAGTCAGAAGTACACTCCACCACCTATTCGTCAGGAGCAAGCGAAGGCCATTACTACTCGTACAAGTAGATCCTATGCCCCTCCTCCTAATCCTAATGTTGTTGTTTCAGATGTGCAGGATACAGGAAATGAAGAAGCTGAAGATGTGGATGAGGAGATTGTGATGGAAGATCAACCGACTGTGAGGACTCCGGTTACCCTACCAGAACCGGCGGTGACACCCGAGGCTAAGCCATATAAGCCTAAGGTTCCATTTCCACAGTGGTTCAGGAAGGCCAAATTGAAGGAACAATATGATAAATTTGTTAACATGATTAAAAATGTTCATATTAATGTGCCTTTAGTTGATCTGATACAGGGAATGCCCAACTATGCGAAGTTTATCAAGGAACTCGTTACAGACAAGGGAAAGATGGATGAGGTGAAGGCGACATATCTCAATGCTGAGTGTTCTGCTATCTTGCAGAATCAACAGATTCCGCCTAAGCTTGAGGATCCAGGGAGTTTTCTTATAACTTGTTCCATTCGTACTTTGACTTGTAAGGCTTTAGCAGATTTAGGTGCAAGTATTAATTTGATGTCTTACTCGGTTTGGAGTAAGTTGGCTTCCAGTATCTTGAGACCCACTCGTATGAGTATAAGACTAGCTGACCACTCTTTTCAGTATCCCATTGGGATTGCTGAGAACATGACTGTCTAAGTAGGTCATATAGTCTTTCTTGTTGATTTTGTGATCCTGGAAATGGAAGAAGACACTAAGGTACCTTTGATTTTAGGTAGACCATTCCTTAACACCGCGGATGCTATCATCCGGGTGAATAATAAGGAAATTTCGTTGTGTATGGGTACGGATAGAATAGTGTTTAATGTTGAACGATCTATTAATCATTCTTACTCGACTGATGAATCTTGTTTCAAGATTGACGTCATTGATGATGCTTTGGATCAAGAGTTTCAGGAATTCATGGAGACAGAAGTTGATGAGGAGCTCGTTTGCTTGGGAGCTGGAGACATTGGTGATGATGATTTGTTTGCAGAGGTGATGGCGCTTGATATGGATGAGACACCTCCAGAAAATGAGAGCTTTGAAAAGGTTGTTGCTGATGGAAGCTCAAGGGTGCCAAACTCGGTTGATGTACCCCTTACTGATCTGGAGCTCAAGCCATTGCCTGCCCACTTGGAGTATGCTTACTTAGCAGGTAAATCCTCTTTACCCGTTGTCATCTCGTCCGCACTTTCGAGTGACAAGAAGAATCTTCTTTTAGTCGTGCTTAGAGTTCATAAGCGGGCTTTTGCTTGGAAAACCACCGACATTCCAGGTATTAGTCCTGATTTTTACATGCATAAGATAGATTTTGTTGATGATGCTAAGCCCGTTGTCCAGAGACAAAGGAGGCTTAATCCGAATATGAAGGAAGTGGTTAAGAAAGAAGTGATTAAGCTTTTAGATCCAGGGATAATTTTTCCTATAGCTGACAGTTCTTGGGTAAGTCCCGTCCACTGTGTTCCCAAAAAAGGGGGGGATTACGATCATTGAAAATGAAAATAATGAACTTTTGGCCACTAGGACTGTCACGGGTTGGCGGGTTTGCATAGATTACCGTAAGTTGAATGATGCTACCCGCAAGGATCATTTTCCCCTCCCATTTATTGATCAAATGTTGGAAAAACTTACCGGAAATGCATACTTTTGTTTCTTGGATGGGTTCTCCGGGTATTTCCAAATACCCATCGACCCGAAAGACCAAGAAAAGACCACTTTTACATGCCCATTTGGTACCTTTGCTTACCGGTGAATGCCGTTTGGTTTGTGTAATGCCCCAGGCACCTTCCAAAGATGCATGATAGCCATTTTCCAAGACATGCTTGAAACCTCAATGGAGGTTTTCATAGATGATTTCTCGGTTTTTGGGGATTCCTTTAGGTCTTGTTTGCATAACCTAGATAAGATGTTGACTAGGTGTGAAAAGGCTCGTCTAGTTTTGAATTGGGAGAAGTGTCACTTCATGGTAACCGAGGGAATTGTTCTAGGTCATAAGGTGTCTAGGGCCGGAATAGAAATGGATAGGGCTAAGATTGATGTGATAGCCAAGTTACCCCCGCCTTCAAATGTGAAAGGGGTACGTAGTTTCCTTGGCCATGCCGGTTTCTACCGGAGATTCATTAAAGATTTCTCTAAGATTACTCGTCCGATGACCCATTTGTTGGAGAATGACGTCCCTTTTGTTTTTGATGAATCTTGTTTAAGTGTTTTTCAGGTATTGAAGGATAAGTTGACCAATTCTCCCATTATGGTTGGACCGGATTGGAATCTACCGTTTGAGCTGATGTGTGATGCGAGTGACTATGCTGTTGGAGCGGTGCTTGGGCAAAGGGATGATAAGCATTTCAAGCCAATTTACTATGCTAGTAAAACTTTGAATCCCGCCCAGCAAAACTTCACCACTACAGAGAAGGAGTTACTCGCGGTAGTCTTTGCATTTGATAAGTTTCGGTCATATCTTGTACTGAGTAAAACTGTTATTTTCACTGACCACTCTGCTTTGAAGTATTTGTTTTCTAAGCAAGATGCAAAGCCTAGACTGATTCGATGGATTCTATTGTTGCAAGAATTTGATATCGAAATCAAGGATAAGAAAGGTGCCGAAAACTTAGCAGCTGATCATTTGAGCCGGTTGGAGGACCTGAACCGGGAAGAGCTTCAGGATGGGGAAATTAAGGATCACTTCCCCGATGAATATTTGAATGTCATTTCTAGTTCTGATGAAGGTCCTTGGTTTGCTGACATTGCTAATTATTTGGTTGCAGGTGAAATACCAAGTGATTTCTCGGGTCAACAGAAGAAAAAGCTCATATCGGATGCTAAGCATTATTACTAGGATAACCCATATCTGTTTCGAATTTGTGCAGATGGTATGGTCAGGATATGTGTTGCAGGAGCTGAGACTAGAGAGATTTTGGATGCTTGTCATTACGGGCCAACCGGAGGTCACTATGGTCCCTGTCAGTCACAGGTAGTAAGGTTTTTGATGCAGGTTTCTATTGGCCGACAATCTTCAAAGAGGCCCAAACGTTGGTTGAAACCTGTGACATTTGCCAACGCCAAGGAAGCATCACAAAAAGGGATGAAATGCCACAGCAAGGGATTCAGGTATGTGAAGTTTTCGATATTTGAGGCATAGACTTCATGGGACCGTTTCCACCGTCTAACAAGTCCCAGTACATCCTAGTTGCTGTTGACTACGTGTCTAAGTGGGCTGAAGCCAAGGCTTTTCCTACAAACGATGCGCGGGTAGTCATAGATTTTTTAAAACAGTTGTTCAATAGGTTTAGTTGCCCTAGAGCCTTAATTAGTGATCGTGGAACGCATTTTGCTAATCATCAATTAGATAAGGTTCTTAAACGTTATGGTGTTCATCATTACTTTTCAACTTCTTATCACCCACAGACCAGTGGTCAAGTGGAAAACACCAATAGGGCATTGAAAAGAATTTTGGAAAAAACGGTCAGGGATAACCCCAAGGTTTGGTCAAAAAAGTTAGATGACGCCTTGTGGGCATTTAGGACCGCTTTTAAGACGCCTATTGGCACAACGCCATATAAGTTGCTCTATGGTAAGAATTGTCATTTGCCGATTGAATTAGAGCATAAGGCGTATTAGGATTTAAGAAATTTGAACCTAGACATGATGGAGGCCGGTGAACTTAGGTTGTTGCAACTCCATGAGCTCGATGAGCTTAGATTGGGAGCTTATGAGAATTCCCGGCTTTACAAAGAAAAGACCAAGATTTACCATGATAAAAGGATCCGTAGAAAGGAATTTAAGATTGGTGCAAAAGTGTTGTTATTCTTGTCAAAGTTCAAAATCAAACAACCGAAATTGACTTCTAGGTGGATAGGTCCTTTTGTGATTAAACATGTGTATCCATCCCATTATGTCGAATTGTTTAAAAGGGATGGAAATGGGTCTTTCATTGTCAATGGTCATAGGCTCAAATTGTATTTGGAAGAAGAACAGGAGGAGGGGATGGTTGAAGAAATCCCCATTTTTGATTCACAAACTTGAAATGGTGATCGAGTCTAGCTCACGACTCGTAAATAAATTAAGCGCTTCTCGGGAGGCAACCCGTGTTTGATTTTGTTTTGTCAAATTGCTTTTAATTTCGTTAGATAGTTTTAATTTGTTTTGTCAAGAATGTGCAGGTTCAAGCGTGTTGTGAAGCGGATTGAGGTAAGTTTGTATTTTAACACCAAAAGCATTGTTTCTGGAAAAGAACCCCACTGCGGTGGTAAACTGGACTACGCCGTAGTCCATTTCCACGGCCAAATTTAACAATCACCCCACTGCGCCGCAGTGGGGGTGTGAGGGAAGGACTGCACCGCAATCCGAATGCTCGGCATAAAATGACCATGACCTCACTGCGCCGCAGTGAGGAAAGCCTTAGCCCACTACGCAGCAGTGGGCGTGTTGACTGGTCAAGAAGGGGAGCGGGTGTTTAACTAAAAAAGGAAAGTAGGGGATGTTTTTTACCACATATTCAAATCTAAACCTTTTCCTTTTTCTCTCTAAGGTAAAAACCGAACCCCCCCCCCCCCCCCCAAGAACACCCTTGAATCCGAAATTTTTCCCATTATCCACCAAATTCTTGCATTTTCTTTTCTTTCTCTTCTTAGATTACCAACTAACCATCACTACCATGGGGAAGAATGTAAGTTTTTCTTGTTTATTTTCCTTCTAATATCTTAATTTTGATTTCTAAATTTTTATTTGTAATTGTTGAATTGATTGGTGGGTTTTGTTAATTAAGGGGTACGGAAGATAATGTAGTGTTTAATTTCACGAATCTAACACTTGTTCATCCGGATTTGAGTCTAAATCAAACCTAGGGTTTTAAAAAATTTTGGGGCTTTTTTATGAACAAGTATGGGGGAGGTTAATGGAAGTTATTGTAGCTATAAATTGTTGAAAGATTGGTATTTAGTGGATTATTGCCCTCTTTTTTTCTGGAAATTCGTGATGAACAAACAGAGTCTGCCCAAAAATTCAAGTGACTGCGCCGCAGTGGTGGTGGATTTGATCCACTGCGCCGCAGTCTATAGGCTCGTGACCCGCACGTGTTTAGAACCTCACTGCGCCGCAGTGAGGATTACTTCATACCACTGCGCCGCAGTGGTAATCCTCGACCAGTTCTGACTTGGCCTCACTGCGCCGCAGTGAGGGGGTGTGGATTCCCATTGCGCCGTAGTGGGGCACCTTACTGCCCAGATTATATTCGTCTTTAATACGGTTCCTGGTTTGTATTACAAGTTTAACATGTTTATTTGTCTTCTGATTTGTGCTTGTAGGATGCTTCAGGAACCGACAAAAGGAAGCAAATCGAGCAGGGCCAAGGAAGTGGTTCGGCCCAGAAACAAGCAAAGGCTTCGCGGGAGGCGGTAGAACCGCCAACACTCAAATTTTGGCCAGGGCAGATGAACGAGAAACATACGTGGTTGGAGTTTAACAGGGTTAAGCAACCCCACAAAAACAACTTTCTCAATGAGTTGTACTCCATTCACAAGGAGGTGGTCTGTCCACCTCGATATCTTGCTCCCATTGCCGCCCAGCATTTCGGCATTCAAGCCGACATTAATGGGTGGTTTAGGATAGAGGCTCAGGTTGGGGATAGGTTGGTTGTGAGTGATATGTGGCAGAATGTGTTCAACAACCGGGAGCCTGTGTATAGGGAATTGTGTTTGGAGTTCTATTCAACTCTGAAGGTGACGAAGGAGTTGAATAAAGTGAAGGATATATTTCAGGAGCGCTGTGTGACTTTCCACTGTGGAGGTGTTGCGAGGAAAATATCTATTGCCCAGTTTGGCTATTATACTGGGATGTACACTCCGGACCAGTTGAAGAGTAGCGAGTTTCGGGGTTTGTTGAGACAGGGCCTATATGTTAAGCAGGCCTTTGATGGTGAGTCCATTCCTCAGTACTGGACTTGGCCGTCTGGTGGGGTCAGGCAGTGTTTCTAAGATCAGGAGTGTGCGATTGAGGATGCTTCATCGCATGATTGTCACGTTTCTGGTACAGTGGTCCACTCACTGGGACAAGACGTACCAGACTGATCTCTGGTTAATGAAGTTGTTTGCTGAGGGGCCCCCTAGGAGGTTTGCTTTGGCCCCCATTGTTGTGTTAGATAGGATGTGGAACCACTCCGACGCGGAGCTGGTTTTGGGGCACTTTGTTACTATGATCTATCGGCGCATGGGCATTTTTGACACTGATGAGTGCCAGACCGATCTTTCGCCCCCTATCTTTCAGGAGACTTTGACTGAGGCGGAGTTGGTGAGGGCCAAAATTGTGAAGAAGATGACGCAGACGGAGAACTCTAGGCTGATTGATGATACTGGGTTTGTTGCACTGCCTCCAGTTATGGAGGAGCTGAGGATGTTAAGATGGGGGATGCTCCACAGGAGCCACCTAGGAGGCGGGCCCCAGCAGGTATTGATTTTACGTCTCTTCAGTCTGTGGTAGAGAGGATGTATGCTGATCAGCAGGCTTTCCATGGTCGTATGGATAGTTTTAGGGAGCAGGTTGGCGGGGATATGACTATGATGGGTTCTGGACTTGGGAGAGTCGTGTATGATTCGTGCCGTTACCAGCCCATGTGGGAGGCGCAGTTGAGAGGGCAGGATTTTAGCCCACCCATGGATCTTCCAGATTATCGTCCTCCCGCCATGTTTATCCCACATCAGCGAGTTGGTGGAGGTTTCTACTTTCCTTCTGAGCATGTGGTTGAGGAGCCTCCCAGTCACGATCCAGGTGCCTTGGGACCGGATATGCCGGTTCGTTTTGGTTCTTATACAGGTACTTATGCAAGTATGGACGTGAGTCAGACCGGAGCTTCTGAGCCGACGTTTGCTGAGCAGGTGGTTGGTTCTTTCTTCGATTACGATGGGTTACCAACATTACTCACCACATCCTCCACCACAGTGATTCTTGCAGTTATGGAGGGAGCCATTTGGTTCGGTTGTACTATTGTTTGAACAATTTCCTTTTCTGTACTTTTTAATTTTCATTTGGTTGGTTTGTATCCGCCCTACGGGGTGATGAAACATTATGTATGGTTGTTTTTCTTTTTCTGTTGGTTGATTGCATTAATGGTATAATAATTGGCTGCTTGATATTTTGATGAGTTTTCTGATGCAAAGTAAGCAGGTAATTGATAGCTGTAGTGCAACTCAAGTGTGGGGGGAACCATTTTGATCCCTTTCCCATCTATTTTCTATGGCGAAATTGTTGATTGTTATGGTGTGCATATGCTGGCAGTAAGTTCAGCGCCTTATTTGAATTGCTATTTTTGATGCACACTCTACTCTCGCACCTTCCGTTTTGGCACAAGTTGTTTATCCCGCCAACCAAAGTGTCCTTCCTATTTCAGAAGTGCCATTTGTGACACGGGGTCGATAACTTGTTTCAAAACGAAATGTGTCCTCATTCCGGTATGTGCTTTTATTTTTCTATGTCGCTTACCCCTATTTACCTTTGTTTAACCGAATATGGACATTGAGGGCATTGTCCATCTTAAGTGTGGGGGGGTGGCAAATAGGTTTAAGCTACCGGGTATATCACTTTTGTTGTTTTGTCATTGAAATTTCTATCAGTTTTGTTGATATGTCTCTCTCGTAGGCCTTTGGATTCTATCTAGGGGTTTGAGTTTCTCTTTTGAACTCTTAACTGTGATGTGCATGTTTGAAACTTGTGCTATCAATTTGGCGGGATAATAGAAGTTGATATTGATTTTTAAACTTGAGTTGAACTTGTCCTTGTGGTAAATTGCTTTTGACATTTAATAGATTACTTATTAAGCAATTTTACTACAAACTGTTTCCTTGACAAAAAATTTTAATTGGCGAAGTGTGTCCTGAACGGTTATTTGGCTAGTCCTTCGGGATTGATAACATTACTTGCATACTCATATATATCCAAAACACCCAACTATGAGATTTCATCATTTCATATATAGTTGTTCAGGTGACGGTTTTGGTTTGTTTGCCTCGTAAATACGTCCCTCTCTTAGGCTCTTGGATTTATTCGGGAGTAAGGGTATTCATTTTTGATGCCTTGCACTATGATGTGCGTGTTTGAGGTATTTCTAAACCATTTCCGGGTTCTTCTATTGATGAGAGTGTGCAGATGATGCGTTGATTTTAGAACTTGGCCTGGTGATCGTGACGAGTACATTGGATGACGAATTGGCATTTAGGTTTGACCATACATTTTTCTTTCTTTTTTTTCAATTTTCTTTTGTATATCCATACCCTTATACAACCTTATACAATTATACATACAATTTTTCACTTTTCCTTGCACCTTTACACATCCTTGTAACTTAACAACTCCACTGTAAATTCCCATTCATACCTGTAAACTAAACTTTACTATACCTATAATCTGGGGGGTCGTTGATTGTCATGGTTTGTTTGTATGGTTTGGGGGAGTTTCATGGGTTGATTTGTGGAATATTCTTGTCTATGAGATTACGTAAACGGGTTAAGTTATTGAAGATTATCTTGGATTGTTCAAACAAAGAAAGTGAAGTGTTATAGACATGTTTATCATTGTAAAGAGGATATTTGCTAGTAGAGTAAAAATGGTTCAAAAAAAGAAAAAAGAGAATGGAAAAACAGAAAAATATAAAAAAAAAAAAAGAGAGAACTCGGGCTACTAGTAGATATTTCTCATTTCTAAATGTCTAGAAAGTGTGTTGTATTATTTTGGAAGATTTGGTTGTTTGTAAGTTGTTTGAAGTTGATACACCACAATGGTGAAGGGTTTTGCTTGGCTAATTTGGGGTGGTGTTCGCGGATGGCAGCTTTGGGTTGGTGGTTTGATGACAATCAATGGTATTGGTTTGTATTAGACTATTTTGTACACTTAACATATACATTATATCCTTTTTCATTTTTTCACAATTCTCGTCAACCTTCATTCCTAAATTCCATTTTACATAATCATATACATAGTCTTAGTTTAACTATACACCCACCCTTAATGCCTATTTTGACAATGTGCTTGATCCTTGCGCCGTAATGGTGGAGTGACGATCCTGGTTCAAGCCTATGGTAAAAGAGTATACATCACAACTGAGCTATGAGTGATTCTTCATATATTCGACCCCGAAAGTAAGTTTGTTGGAGTAGAATGATATTGATAGGATCGTTTGTTTTCATTTATGCTTAGTTGATTATCGTGGCTTGTGGATTGTTCAGGTATTGTCAAACATTTCGAGTTTTCATTTAAGATTAAAACTGCTTCACCCATTTTCTGTCATTTGACATGCTGGGTGTTGCTTCTTTTTGATACTTGTCATGTGTTTGATAGTTTGGTTGTCAAGGATTACTTTTTCTTAAATTCTGGATTTGCTTGAGGACAAGCAATGCTCAAGTGTGGGAGGATTTGATGTGACTAATTTATACCCATTACCTACATCATTATTGGCCATTTTAGTAGATGTTTTAAGTTGTTTTTGTATGCATTTGGCGCGTTTATGGTGTTTGTTAGTGTTTTCAGGTTCTGAACAGGTTACGCATTCATTTGGTACATTTTCGGTTGATTATTGGCCAGGAGATACGTTATGGTAATGAAAGTCGATTTGAATGGATGAGGCGGCAGAGCTTAGCAAGTAATTGAGACCAAAACAAGTTGGTCATGTACAAGCTCTGGACTGCGCCGCAGTCCTGATCCACGAAAATAAATGGAAAAACCCCCACTGCGTCGCAGTGGGGATGGCAACAGAAAGACTGCGCCGCAGTCTGTTGAAGAAGAAAAGAGGCCTTGGAATCATACTGCGCCGCAGTGGTGATCACACGAACCACTGCCGCAGTCAGCCGAAGTCAAAGTCGACCAACACCTCACTGCGCCGCAGTGAGGAGAAGTCAAGCCCCACTGCGCCGCAGTGGGTGCACGGGAGAACAGATCCTTACTTGTTTCTGCATCAGATTTTGAGGGGATATAAATAGGAAACCCCAACTCTAAAATTAGGTATTCAAACTCTTTCTAGGAGTTACTCTATCGGGATTCTTCCTTCTCCAATCAAGTGTTTCACTTAGGCGGATTCATCGAAGATATTACGGGCACCCATCTAGATCGTATCTACATTATTGTCTTGCAATTTATTTTCTTCAAACAATTGGTACATCATGTGTCTTTTCTATTTCATTTATTATTTTGAATTGATCATGAGTGGCTAACTGTTTAATCATCCACCTTGATGAAACGAGACGGATAATGTGATTGCTATATTTTTAATTCAAAAGGGTTCATTTAATTATCGTCGTTCCGTGGTCTTGATGATATTAATTCTCTTCAACTAATTAACTTCGATATTGGTTGCATATGATTCTTCGTTGGTGGTACCAGTTGAATGTGTATGTGATTTTAAAACGGTTACTTGTCTATAAGTAATTATCACTAGTTCATGGTATGATAGTGAATATCATTTTAAGAAGAGATTAAATTTGTCAACGTGATTAATATCGGTTGGTGGTACCATGTTATTGTCACATAGGTTCAATTGATAATTTGAGAGTCAATAAAACTGATTATTAGGAGGATTGTCTTGGTCTTGGTGGTACCGGCTTGGGTAATTCGAATAGTAGTTAGGTGATTCGATAATTGTTCACGGTTGTTGGTACCACGTGAGTAGTGTAATCTTGTCACGACTATCTTTTAAACTCTAGAGAATTTGTTCTTCATCAAATGCAATCACATTTGAAGTCAAGGGAAGTCAAGATGGATGACTTTTAATTACATTGTCTGAACTTGTCTTTTAAATTTATGCAATCATCTTGCAAATCAACTTATTTAATTGTCAAAGGGGAATTTCGAAGCAACACCTGTTTTCCAAACCATTTAACAAGCAACTAATCATTTCATAGTCCCTGAGAACGAACTCAGATTTACCTCTTAACAAAATTACAAACGATCGGGTCCACTGCCCGTGAGTGCGTAGTAGTGAGTTTTTGGGTAGTTTTAGTTTATAAATTTAAAGCTCAATTTTTGCACATCAGGATTTGTCACATGAGTAATATGGGGAGGTGAATCTTGTAAATCAGGAGTATCAGTAGAAAGAGGAGAATCAGATGATAGGGAAGATACATTTGATGATTGTGTTGGTGAAGACTCAGTTGGACCAGATTGGTCAGAAGTAGTGGTATAGGAACTGGAAACATCATTCGGATGAAGTCCGGGATCATATATATTGGGATGATCATGGTAGAATTCTTCAAACAGGATATCCAAATCCTCTGTTGTTGGAGTTTTGAATAGGGATTTGACAGTCGAAGCGGTTTTTGTTGCGGAAGCTTGTGGTCGATGAAGTTCGGGTCTTGAACTGTTTCTTTCAAGAACCATGCCTGAGAGTTCATCAAATCGAACATTCATACTCTCAACTATCTTCTTTGTTCGACGATTGTACACACGATATGCAATCGATTCTCTTGAATAACCAATGAAGTATGCCTCATCACCCTTTGGTTCAAACTTTCCCAATTTGTCTCGATCATTGAGAACATAACAAACACATCCAAAAATGTGTAAGAAGTTCACATTGGGCTTTCTTTTATTGATCACCTCATATGGAGTTTTGTCAAATCTCTTGTTGATAATGGACCTATTCTGAGTAAAACAAGCAGTAGCTACAGCTTCAGCCCAGAGATTTGGAGGCAGCTTTGAGTAGGCAAGCATTGTTCTAGCTGCTTCAACAAGAGTTCAATTTCGATGTTCAACTACTCCATTTTTTTGAGGTGTTCGTGTGGCAGAGAATTGATGAGTAATACCCAATGATTTAAAGAAATAATCAATTGTTGAATTCTTAAATTCAGTGCCATTGTCTGAGCGAACAATTCGAACTGAGGATTGAAGATTTACTTGGGTTTGCTTGATGAAATCAATAATTGCATTGGAGCATCACTTTTAGCATGAAGAAAGAATACCCAAGTGTAGCGAGAATAATCATCAACAATCACAAGAATGTATCGCTGTCCATGAATGCTTTGAACTTTCATCGGTCCACACAAATCCATATGCAAAAGATGCAAAGGACCTTCAGTACTGAGATGTTTCTTTGGTTTGTGAGATGCCTTCTTCATCTTACCAATAGCACAAGCCGGACAAATATGTTCACTTTCGTACTTGTAATCAGGAAGACCTTCAACAAGTTGTGTATCCACTAAAGCATTAATTGTTTGAAAATTAAGATGAGACAGACGACGATGCCATAACCAAGAATTTTGTGCAGAGGCTTTGGAAAGAAGACAAATTTCAGAAGAAAGGGTTGGGATATTGTTAAAATCAATGGCAAACAAGTTATTGTCCCTTGTTCCAGTAAGAATATCTACCCCCTCTTCAGTTTGAACTTTGCATTCGTATCTTTTGAACAGCACTTGAAGATCATTGTCACAGAATTGTCCAACACTGAAAAGATTGTGACCTAAACTTTCAACATAAGAAACTCTCTTGATTGTAGTTCCATTCTTGACAATGTCACCATAACCAAGAATAGGAGCAATATGATCATTTCCAAATCTGACCATTCCCATAAACTTCTCAACAAAATTGGTGAGTAAGAACTTGTTACCGGTCATATAACGAGAACGTCCCGAGTCAACATACCAAACACAAATGAGATATTTCTGCAAGGACAAGTTATATTGTTAAGGTACCCACATATACTGGGTCCTTGCGTGTGAGAGGGATAAAATGCAAGTACATATATAAACAACCATAAACAAACAAGAGCACACAAACATGATTTTATTCAAACATAACAAACAAACACACATACTTGTTTAAATTTGAAATACGAATTACAAGTAAGACAAATACACAGATTAAACACAAGTTTTGTTACAAGCGGGAGTAGTTCTAGATGTATTAGCACTATCTATTGAATTTGATCTACGAACAATCCACACTTGTTTGATATGAGTCAAAATTCCATCAAGCTTGACTTTCCTAGAAGCATGTAAAAATCTATCTTTAGGAATCCACTTACAGCTACTTTTTAAGCACACGTCACCTGAAACATGAACATTCTTTAAATTAGACAACAAGTTGTTGTTTATGTTCTTGTCAAGTTTCTTCTTGATGATTTTGGGACTCTTCTGAACTTGCTTTATACAACCAACCATATTGATCTTTATATATAGTAATTCCTGAGGTTGTGTCTCTAACTACCTTCAAAGTGTACTTAGAGGTCGTCTGATTACGCCTAGGAAAACTTGGATGTTTATGAGTCTTTGGTTGTTTACTACCTAATAATAATTCATTCTGCACCAGTTTTGAAACCTTTGGGATTTTTACTTCTTTTTGTGACTTAACCTCAGATTTAACTTTAGGCAGATTTGGGTTACGAGTACATGAGAACTTGAGGAAGCTTTTGTGGTCTTTGGTCTTGTCAACTTACCTTGTGGAGTATGTGATGAAGAGTATGATTTCGGAAGCTTTATCTCAGTAAATTCAAGTTTGCTTTCCTTTTTATAAAAAGTTTTTTCAAAGTCAGGATCAAATTTATGATTACCATTCATAAAATCATTGAGCAACTGAGATTTTGTTTCCAATTTCACACTGGTTTCAGTCACATTCGTCTGACATGGACTTTTCTTGACTAAAATTGATGATTTTTCTTTGTCTAAAAATGATTGAAGTTTCAATTGTGTTTCTGCAACCACTTTTATTCGTTGTTCCTTTTCCTTTTCAAACTTTTTGATTGCATCATCAAGTTCAGTCAAGTAAGTTTGAGTTTCCTCATAAAACTTAGGGATTGGTGCATCAAAATAAATGTCATTGGAAGTGAAGGAAACATCATCATAGTCATCATGATCACATTCAGTTTGAACAGAAACATGCACAACTTCAAGATCAGATTGCACAGATGCATTCATAATTTCACAGATTGAACAGGTAGACTGATTTGAAGTTTTCATAACTTCAGAATTGGTTTGCTCATTTTCATTCACAATTTCACAGATTGAACACCCTGGTTGATCACAAATGGTGGAGGCTATCTTGGATGGGTCTCTTTTGTGAACACAATGATTTTGAGTCTTCAAATTTTCTATGAGTGCTTGTTTTTCATCAAGAGACTGTTTCAAATCGTCAATTTCTTTTTCCAAAACACTTTGAGGTACATAAGGTCTAACTTTTGCAGCTTTTGGAAATATAATAGGATTTTCCAAAGGTTTTTCCTTAAAACACTCAAGTATTTCAGGAACCTCAATCTCATGATTATCTTTATTGCTTTGACGCACAGGACGAGTTAAAAAATCAAATGACTCATTAGTTAACTCGTAATTGAAAAAAACATTTGCACCCTTCTTTAAAAAATTATCTGCCTCAAAATCACCATGACTTGGTCTAACAAAATGGTCAGTCGTCCCACTTTTCAAATGATCTCTTTATACAAGGGTGAAACTTCTTCTTGTGCTTGGAGCAAATGTTCTGGATTGTCATAACCTAACCCTGAGTTGAATTGAGTTTTTGAATTTCTTGGCCTATTTAAATAGATTTGTTGATAAGTTCAATTAATCTTGTACAACTTTTTTTTTGATAAAAATCTATCGCAGTTTTGAGTTCCTCATTTTTCTTTTCAAGTTGTTGATAAAGTGAATATTTTATGCAACAATCATATTTTAAGTTAGAAATTTTATCCTCCATTTCTTTCAAATCAGGGGTAGACTCTTTCAATTGACATTTAATGACTCTATGTCCTTAACCAAAGCATTTGCTCGAAGCATCTCATTAGTCTTCTCGACTTCCAATTGTTTCATGGTTTTGGTCAATTCAAGAACTTTGGTTTCAAGTTCTTATTTCTCAAGATGTAACTTGGCATTTGGAGTAAAAGTGACAGCAGCTTTTTTAGATTTCAAATTGTCAAATTCCTTTTGAAGTAGATCAAATTTAACTTGAAAATCATGTAAAATTTGGTCTTTTTCTGACAAATCTTTGTTTACTTTTGAAATCTCTTTACTTTTCGTTTTCCCTTCTTGAATAGCTGCTTCACTTTTATCCATGTAAAATCCTAAGAGTTTATTGGATATTGTGATTACCTCATTATCATCTTTTGTAGAATCTTCAGCATCACTATCTAGCTCCTTTGACTTCTTGATCTTTGTCATAAAGCACATATTTGCTGCAAGTTCATCAGTTTCTTCATTAGTGAGGTGGAGCCATTTGTCATCCTCAGCCAGAAGAGCAATCCCACTTTCTTCTTGTTTTGCTAGCATGAGTTTGTATTTGTAGTATTCTGAATTCTTCTAACGAGATTTGGTGCAATATGTGGCAATATGACCAGAAATACCACAATTATAACACTTTTTATCCACATTCTTCTTTTCCATGACTTTCCTCTCAAACTTTTTCTGATTATCAAACTTCTATTCACCAACTGACTCCTTGTAGGTCTCAAACTTAGGAACACTTGCATTCTTGGCATATGAGAAAACTGTGGAAGTCCTAAGCTGATTGTTGGTGGGTTTCTTCTTGAAAAATTTCTTTTTGAAAGCCTTTGTGAAGTAAGCTAGTTCCTTGTACATTTCAAGATCCTTTTCATCTAGCTCAGGATCAGTTACTTCACTTGAATCAGAATCAGTTTCAACTTCAACACTACATTTCCTTGAAACCCTTGAAGACTTATTCTCAACCACTAGAGCCAATGGATCAGAATGAACACTTTCTGCCTTCATCTTTTGAATCTTCAGAACTTGATCAGTGTTCAATGTCAACTTTTCATACAAAGTGTGAATGGTCAGGTTCCCAAAGTCTGGTTGTTGATTTAGCTGAGTGCCATAAACTTGCCATTCCTCTTCAAGATTTTTGATGAATTTGATGTTCAACTCCATGTTGGTTCTTTTGACATCATTCTTTCGCGTCATTGATGATATTGCAAAATCTGATATAGACATCACTGAGAGGTTCTCCTTTCTGTTGTTTGAATGTCTCATACATGTTCAAAACAGTTGACAACCTTATGGTGTTTGAAACATCAGAACCTTCCATTTGTTTTTCTACTTCATCCCAAATGTCCTTTCCAGTTTCATATGAATCAACATTGCAATAGATATCATCTGGAATCGCTTGATAAAGATAAGCAATGGACATTTGATCCGCCTCAACACGATTTTTCTGTTCAGCATTCCAGCTTTCTTCTGGTAGAGGCTCATTATTCACTGGGTTTTTGGGAATTTCAGGACCATCTTTGTAAGATTTTCTGATGTTCTTTGCATTCTTTTGACGATCAATCCAATTCAAAAATCTTTTCTTCCATACAACAAAGGAGGTCTACCATCAGAACCAAGAGCTAACGCTTCTCTAGAAGACATTGTTAATGATTTAGAAAATTTGAAGAAATTTTGACCAGACTTGTGAAGAGTGCCGAGCTCAGACTTCGGCAGATTGAACAAAATGATTTTGAAGAATTGAAAAAAAAAATTATATATATATATATATATATATATTTTTACAACCAAAGTTGAAACAATTTTTCTTGAAAAAGTTGGATTTGTGAAGAATGCCGAGCAAATATCTCGGTAAACAGAATAAGTATCCTTCCAGATTACTGTATCAATGTCAACTTTAACAAAGTGTCGAGCTTATACTTCGGAAAATAGTACAATTACTAACACTGATCACCAGCACTTAACTAAAATAACACACTTCACTTATTTGCCAAGATAATATCTCTGCGAACAGTATAACTTGTTCCAAGACTTAACCAACTCCAAGTACTTCACGTATTTGTCGAGCAAACTTCTCTGCAAATAGAACAACTTGTCTCAATACTTAACCAAAATTACACAACTTAATGATTTGCCGAGCTTATATCTTTGCAAATCATACAAGTCCTTCAACACTTAGCCAAATTTCTCAAAACTTGTATTTGCTGAGCAAGGAGTTCTGCAAATAGAACAAGTTCAAGACCAACCAAGACCAACCACCTCGGTAAACATTAGAAATCACAAAGTGACAAAATAGTCGATTTGCAGTCTTCTTCTTCGTTCAAACCTTCACTTATATTTTGTGAATTAAAACTTCAAATTTGTACCAAAATGTTCAGAAAACAACTGCGAACAAATCCTAAAACAAATTAACACCTAAAATCAACCAAAATTCAAACCCATTGATCTATGCATTTGCCGAGCTCAAGCGAAATCTGATCAAATGATGAAATTGAATCCTAAAATTTATACAAAATGAAGATATACTAAATTCTAATCTATTTGAGAACAAAGTTTGAAGAAAAACACACTAATTTTGCTGAAATCACTCGAACAGTGACCTCGGCAAATATATGAAAACGGCTCAAAAACACCAAAATACGAACAAATTCAGCTTCTATTTTGCTTCTGGATCGTTCAGTTTAACTGATTTTGCTCTGATACCAAATGTAATGATGTGAATTTGAGCTTTAGTTAGTGTTTTAGTGTGTGTTAATGGCGGTTAGTGTGTAAGTGTGTGTAGTTGCCGAGAGAGAAAGAGTATGTGTAAAGGAAAGATTAGATTGTATTATGAGTGTAAAGGTTACAAAACAAAGCTATGGAGGGGGTTTATATACTTTTATACAATTTACACTTATTCCCCTTCCATACTTAAGAACATTACAATATGAGTACAAAATATGTTTTAATACAAATCAACTACTACAAATAATATTTCTAACACTGAGAAGTAACTACTTCGTGCCGAAACACAAAGCAGGATCGAATTACACAACTAAACTAAGAATGCGTCGCATCCCCGGTAGCGGAGCCAAAAGACATTGATGTTCGTTTTTATTTCTGATTTTAAATTTATAAATTGTTGTGCAAGTAATTTTCCGAAATAACACGAACACTTACGAGCAGAGAACCGATCAGTGTAGTATAGTCAAGTGGTAAATTATAGGATTGTTCGCAGGGACGCTTGCACGACCTAATCTAATAATATGTGTAATTCTAGCGGTTGTGAAGTTCTCACGATTTCCTATTAAACTAATGCAATAAAAGGTAAATAAAAGCCGCAACCGCTTATTCAGCGAGAGGCTCAGTCTGGAAATAGTTTGAAAAAGCAAATAATAGTAATTAAAATTAAAATACTTGTTTGGCGTCTCCGATCTCATGGTACGATCAAATACTATCTTACCCGTTTGCTAGACTGTTGGAAACTTAATCACGGCTCAGATTCTTGTTAGATTCAATTTGCCTAATTACTAGTGTTGTCATTAGACTCACACTAACCTATAAACAAATTCTCATTAAATTCATTGTTTAAGCATTAATGACCTAAAGTTTGTGTTACTAGTTCTTCTTTTAGTTATCCGGCTTTTAAGTCATGACCAGATAATAATTCTCTCCGGTGACCACAGTGCTAGGTTACAAGTCACTGGATTGCGTCTGACATTGTTAAGTATCATGTTCAATTCATCCTAATCGCTATGGTTCTGGATCCCTTGGTTACAAGTGAATTACCTTTTACATCTAGTTATAGACTGACTAGTGTTTTCCATCCTAGCATATTAGTCCTGGTGTATGATCATAGACAACCATCGGAATTGAACTAATATATTCGGATATAGAACCGATAACAATAAGAATTACTAATAAACATAAATCTACGATAAACAGTAAAACACACTCCAACATATTCTATCAAAAAGAAACTCTCCTAATGTTACTAGAATTCTGGAAGCGTGGGATTTGCCTAGCAATACTCTTCTTTTGTTCGATGCTACTTAGGCTTGGCTGAGTTTGTAGTTACTTGTCATATTGTAACTCTAGTTGTTTTTGTTTGCGTTTTGCTTGTTTAACACTCGTATGGCCTGTTATACTAGTGATTGGATTTGGTAATCTGCCAAATCATTTGTACTTTATTGTTTGGGTTTTGCGATATAATATACTCACCGGGATATTAAAATTTCCTATTACCCAAAAAAACCAAAAAAAAAGTAAACCAATAAACGTCTACATGATCACATTGATCCAAACAAGTATTCACCCTACTAGCCTAGCATTATTAAGGGAATAACAAAGTCTGAAAAGATGAAAGACATTGTTCAACAAAACAAAGTAAATAAGAAAGATAAGATCAAGACCAAGGATGAAGATCGGAAAGCGTTAGAAGCTTCAAAACCTTCTTGGAATCTGCAAAGTCGATCTAGAGTTGATACTGGGCGGCTAGGGCTGCTGAATCGGCTCTCTCCTAAGGTTTTGAGGGTTAGTTCGACTTAAATAGGTGCTTAAGTCAATTTTTGATCTGGGTCGACCAGCGGTGCTGGTGGGCTCACCAGCGGCGCTGGCTCTGGGCTTCATAGGGCCTGCGGCGCTGGTCTTTAGGGAGCGGCACTGGGTGCTTGCCGACGGCGCTGGCATGTGTGCTAGCGGCGCTGGTGGCTCCTGGTTGTACTCGTACTTCTTCGTTCGGCTCCCGAATCACTTCCTTGTGTCTTGTAACTTCATAGGCTTCCTTCTTGAGTTACTTGATATCATTTACCCTCTCTAGCATCTTCCGTGAACCTACATAAACATACGATTCCATTAAGTACCAATAGTTATGGAATATTAACTCATTTAGACATTGAAATGAAGCCTTTCGATATGGGTTTTTATCACAAAATTGACGCTCATTAGAGCTAGAAGACCCTTCATGCTTCATTTTGAAACCCGATTCAGCATCTTTAACAGTTAGTTGCTTTCTCAGCTTTGAAATCATCTAGCTTCTTAGGGGGTATTTGGTAGGAGTGAATCGAAGAGAATATAAATGTAATAGAGAATGAATATAGTGGGAAAGAGAATGAGTATTTAGAAAGAGAATGGATTCCGTCGTTTGATACAAGAAGATAATGAATATATAAAAAATATAAAAATTTAAATACAATTAAATTTAATACATATAACATCATTAAAACAATAATAAAAAATTTCCATTCCCATCAATTCTCTACATTTTATTGAGAATTGAGAGAATGTAATTGATTTCCACTTCTCGATTCTCTTTCCCTTTCTCCATTATAACCAAACATGAGAAGTATTTCTCATTTCCTTTCCACCCTTTCTGTTCCATTGTACCAAATATCCCCTTAGATTCCTTGATAACACTGCAAGAGTGGCATGTTGCCTACAAATACTTCGATAACTAGCTTGAATCTCATTTACATAAACAACAACTTTGTCTTGTTCAAGAGGGACCAAGTGTTCCACAAACTTAATCTTTGACATTAATGAACGAGCATATTCAGTCTTGCCTCCAACACCAGCTTTAAGGGCACGAAATTCCTTCTCTAGTAGCCTTTTCTCACGTGTACCAATATATTCTTCCATGACCTTCTCTTTGAAATTATCCCAAGTCAAAGCAGGTCTCACAACAAGAGTCATAGAAACCGTAGTACCCCTCCACCAATCACGAGCACCCTTTTTCAACATTCTAGAAGCACTCAAAACCTTCTTATTATTAAGACAATCACATGAAGCAAACACAACTTCTATATCATCTAACCATTCCATACAACCCACTACATCAAGGTTGCCATAAAAGTCCTTAGCACCACATCTCTTGAAACTCTCAAACTTAAACTCCTTAGGTCGATGAACATAACCCACTGGAATCACATTCCCCCTGCATTAACATTCTCGGCATGAATAACAACCCAATCATTCACCGGTTCATCCTGTGACCTCATCATGGATGGCTCAGCACGATTGGATCGATTAGAAGTTGTACGCTCTTCTCAGTGAGAGTTGACTTCTCTTTCAGCCCTTACTTGTACAAGCTCCTCTTCGGTTCTTCTTAGTCGAGCTCGGATAGCCCTTAGTTCCTCAAACATTTGAGCTTGAGTAGGAATCTGCTCGATTACCAGGTTAGCTCGTTCAATCTCTGACCTTGTTGGTTGTTCACACGGATATGACCTTCGTGGAGGCCTTTGGTTAGCCGGATTTCCAGCCCCATTTCGGTCAACAGGAACATCACTAGCCGTAGCTCCATCACGTTGACTAGTGGCACTCGTATTGACCATTTTGTCTACAACATAACGATGGCGATTAGAGACGAATCAAAGCGAGACCAAAAAAAAGTCAAGGCCTACTTCAGCATAAACATATCAAAACATATTAAGGTCTCAAACCTACACTCTTACTCATTCTAACCCGTCCTAAAAATAATCTATCACTAGTTTAGGTCCAATCCTATGCCTCACAAAATATGGTTCACTTAAACCATCGCTCTGATACCACTTGTAACAACCCGCCTTACCACGACACAATATTGTCTGCTTTACCCGCAGGCTCACGACTTTGTTTCTGGTTGCTCGAACACACTCCCCAGAAGGGTCACCCATAAGGCATTGTTACTGCTCGAGCACGCTTAACAGTGGAATTCTCAGATAATTGCCAATTAAACCACTTTTACAAATCAACTCATGCATATATAAAGGCACAAATACCAAATCAACATATCAACATAAATAGCATACATCGCTAACATACAAAGGGGATCTTGGTTATAAATGACATCATTGGTTTTATATAACACAACGCGTTTTGGGCGCATTTGGCTGTAGATGGGAGGAGAACTCCACAGTTAAGTGTGCTCAGGTGGCAGCAATGCCATATGGGTGACCCTCCTGGGAAGTTTGTCCGAGCAATCAGAAACAAAGCCGTGAGCCCATGGGCAAATCAGACAATATTGTGTTTTGTAAGACGAGGTGTCACATTACATAATCTAAATATTGTGTTTTGTAAGACGAGGTGTCACATTACATAATCTAACTAAACTGACACGACCATTCTAGGAAGTTTGTCCGAGCAATCAGAAACAAAGCCGTGAGCTCATGGGCAAATCAGACAATATTGTGTTTTTTAAGACGAGGTGTCACATTACATAATCTAACTAAACTGACACGACCATGCAACGGTTCACAAAACTGTCGACAACGAGGCTCGTAGGTTAAGTTACACACAGTGGTGTTATCAATTAACTCAAAAGCGCTTTTTTATGAGTAAAAGTTGGATCAATAATGGAACCTACCCACACATCTCCGCTCGTCCCTTAACCGATGTCATACCGTTGCCTCAAACCAACAAGGTCGTGCGACGTATCGATTAATCGAACAAGTAAGGATTTGAGGACCCGAACGTAACGTTGTTAGGGGTCTAAGAAATATAATCACTTGGCCTTACAATTATTACACTCAAATCCGCCAAATCCTTGATAAAAAAATCAAGGGTTAAGTCACTTTATAAATAATGCACTTTCCTTCATTTACATGGTTGCCTATTGAACTGGATTATTGATTTGCATCACCCATATACTTTTCAATTTTTTTCATGGTTGACCAACTGCTGACCTGATGACCTGCTATAACAGGTCAATCTCTATTTACATGATTGCTCATTGAACTCGATGACTAATGTATTATCCCTCATTTACATAGTTGTCCATTGAACTGAATTATTAATATACATCACCCACATCCTTTTCTAATTTTATTTTTTTTTTTGGTAAAGGGGAATTTAAACCCCGTTGACTTTATATTAATTACCCAAAACATTACAAAGCAAGTAGTATGAAGAGTTCATACTAGTTCATATATGAGACATGCCTCACATATGTAAACAAAGGAAACTAGAACAATACATAACCAATGCAAACACGCCTAGCTATAAAAAACCATGAAGAAGATATAGCTAGACAATAAAGCAGACGAATTAACTAATAAGCATCCATCTTGGAAAAGAAACTCTCCTCGAATACCCCACGCTTCAAGTGTGCTAGTTACCCGAGTTGTCTTCTTAAACTTCAACTTCCATAAACGAGCTCTCACAGTATCTTTTATAGTCTTGACCAGAATATCTGGCGGCCGAGCGTGGTTCTTGAACAATCTATTGTTTCGCTCCTGCCTAATATATAATACGCAGTCGCAGCCACTACAAGCCTACCCAAGACACTCGAAATTGATCTGGATTTAGCTTTGGATAGAAGATACGGAACTATAGAATCCTAACTTGAAGAAAGATGTTGCATGTTAGCAGCCCTTTTAACCTCACACCAGACTTTATCTGCGTACTTACATGTGAAGAACAAATGTCCATGCGAATCAATAATCTGACACACATAGGCTACAACACATCATATTTATCGTTTTCCTCCTAGCAGGACTCCATTGCAAAATTTTATCCTGTGTTAAGAGTTTCTCACGCATAATAAGCCACAAATTTAACGCATGCCTGGGAATACATTGAGGAAACCATACAATATCCACCCAACCCACACGGTTCTCTTTTAATCTGATAGAATCCCAAACTGTTGTAGCTGAGAATGGTACCATCACATCATCATTTTCCCAAATTAGTTCATCACGGTTCAGATTTAAATGAATAGGAGGACTGTTAAGAAGGCTAGGAAATTTATCCAACCATACCTGTGGCCATAGCCAGTTCCCATTTATATTGAGGTCCGCAATTGTGGATGTTAATCAAAAAACAGCTCATCTAATGTCGCTAGGCATGATAAATTTCAGCAAGAGGGCTCATATTACTCCAAGTATCAAACCAGACAGAAGTAGTACGACCATCCCCTAATTTCTTCCATAGAAACTCACGAACAGATTGTCTGAGTTGAAGCAGCTTACGCCAGCCCCAACTCGCCGATGCTTTAAGAGGGACGTCCCGAAAGTTTCATCCTCGAAGATGATAATCGTAAATCCAATCCACCCAAAGTGACTTTCGTCGATCAAGAATACTCCAAATATGCATGTGAAACCATAAGAGATTTATTCATATCCACAATATTTCTAATGCCCAACCCACCTTCATATTTAGGGACACAAACTGATTTCCAAGAAACTTTTGCTTTTCCATTTTGCATGGGACCTTGACACCACAAAAAACCCCGCATGGTTTTTTCAAGATCTTTTATAACTCTCACGGGTAGAATAAAAACAGGCGCCCAGTAAATATGTATAGAGGAAAGCACAGAGATAATCAACTGCAATCTACTTGCAAATGAAAGATATTTGTTTCTCCAGTCCGATATCCTATTCTCTATCCGTTCTACTAGAACCGTGATGAAATTAGAGGTACCCCCAGATATCTAACTGGCAATTGTCCTTCCTAAAATGGTAGAATAGATAGTATGGAGGATTTTACCGATTGAGGCACGTGACAAAAAAAGGCTGAGCTTTTCTGAATACTAAGGACCAAACCAGACATTCTTTTGAAGGAATCAAGGGAGCGCATTACAAGACCGGCAGAATTGACATCCCACCTAGAGAACAAGAATTGATCATTTGCAAAGCAAAGATTAATTAGCTTCTGCTTTTCACATCTGTTGTGGAATCGAAAAGATGGATCCAATTGAGTTGCATGCTGAAAAATAAGAGCCAACACTTCCATAACCAAAGTAAACAAATATGGCGAGATCGGATGTAACATCCCAACCCAGTTTATGGATGTTTGGGTCAATTTGAAACGAAAGAACATGGTTGTTGAAATTTTTACTGAATTTTTCGCCTGGAAAATTGATGAAGATGATGAAAATAATTTCTGGAAAAATAAAAAGTAAATATAGAGCTTAACCTATTATTGTAGGTCATCAGGTCAACATTTAGTCAACCAAGTAAAAAATAAAAAAACATGTTGGTGATATATACTAATAATCCAGTTCAACGGGCAACTATGTAGATGAGTAAAAGTAATTAGTCATCTAGTTCAATGAACAACTATGTAATAGAGATTAACCTGTTATAGCAGGTCATTATGTCAGCGGTTGGTCAATAATGTAAAAAATTGAAAAGTATATAAGTGATACACATCAATAATTCAGTTCAATAAGCAACCATGTAAATGAGTGACAGAAAATATATTGTTCATCCAAGAAATGGTTGGCATCTCCGCTTACGGGAATAGCTTTCGAGCTTTCTTGTTACTACACATACGGTTAATGCTTTCCACTCTGGTCGAATGTAAATGAGAGAATATATTTTTCACCCAGTAACCCAAAACTCAAAAGCCTAAAACCACGACCACGACCTGAACCTGATCTCAGCAAAGCAAATGACGAGTGACCTGAGATCCAACGGCCGTAAACTGTCCTTCGATGTCCTCACCACCACCGATTCCTTCTTCGACGATGACGATGTTGCTCATTCCTTGTTCCTACTCCGATCCGTTTCCGACCAAACTCATATCTCCAACCACCACCGTCGCAAGCGTAAACCCAGAAAGAAGAAAAACAAAAAACAACACCAACTGACCAATCAAAATCATAATTATCAACAACAACAACAAATACTTGATAATGATTCCAATCTACATCGGTTTGATGATTTTGATACAATACATGCCACTTCCTCTGTATCTGATAATGACGATTTTGTTATGAACCGAAACTGCGGCGAGACGTCGTGTTCGGTCATTTACGAGCAAGTGTTTGTGCCGTCTGAGGATAAACTAGTTGTTAGGGAGACAGAGTTGAGGCAAAGGAATAGTGATTTTTTTATGTATCGGATTGATGAGAGTGTTAAGGAGGTTGATGATTCTAGTACTAGGAATGGGAGTTGTTGCTCCCCTAAACATACCGAATTAATGATGAAACAAACCGCCGAAATCAATGGAAATCATAGGATGCAGCTTCAAAAGGACAAGTCTTTAGATTGGAAACAATTCATATCCGATAAAGATCCCAATCGTGAGTTCAGTTCCTTTACTTTTTTCTTTTCTGTGATTCCAGGTTGGTTGGTTTGTTTGTTTGTGGTTTTGTTTGATATACTATAGTATATATGACTAATAAAGAAGCAAACTTGATAATTAGTGTACTAAATACTTTTGCTTTGATGCGTAGCAACTTTCTCCTTTGTCTTTTTTTTTTTTTTGGAATTCGTTGATTTTCTAGTTACCCCAACTGATCTAAAGACCTTTCACATGATAGTGTAACCCACTGATTCACCTGCACCAAGAAAATTTTCTGATAAATTAGCTTCCTACTTGACTCTGCTGAGGATTGAATCCCGGGATATCTTTCAAGTGCAGCAAGTGCCTATATTTCCACAACCAACTAGGCTATATTCTCGAGTCACGCTTGAAATCAGCTAAAAAGAAAACATGTCAGGATGATGAATGGGCAGTTATGTGATTTAGGACGTAGTGTTACTACATTAAAGGGATCTAGCACTTTCGAACGTGAAAGAAATCGCTTTTCAAAATGTTTATCTAGCCTTCTAATGGAATTCCAAACTAATGGATACTTGTAAGCAGGGGTAACTTCATTTAACTGAGTCTACTTTGCTTCATGGGAGCTTCATAATTGTTTGGTCGCTACGCTAGTCTTTATAACCAAGATGCCATTTAAGTTATTATTTTATGCTGGAATGTTAGGCGACATTGAGTCACTTATTACATTGACTGCCCGAATCATATGCAAAAGCATGTGGATTGTAGATAGAAGCTGTTACCGGGGCATTAGTTAAAGCTGTGTTACTTCAATGGCTGACCCTTTGTGCTGTTCTATAATCTAATAGATATTATAACAACACCCAATCCCGCCGGTGACACGATATGGGGGTGGTTACATGTAGGCACTCATACCTCTACAGCCCCGAATATAGTGACTGCTTCCACATTAATAGATATTATAAATTCATCATCATGCTTAAATTATATGTGTGTCACTTTAAATTCAAATATTGGCTAATGATATCGGGTGTTATTCACTGTTAAACACCACACCTTAGATAAATATATATAATATGCACTACAAATAATGTTGCATTTGTCTACACTTTTAGTTAGTGTGAACAAATTAAAAATTTTGTCACGCTATTATGTGTGTACAAATATGTAAAACTACACGTGTGTAGAAATTTATCCACACTAAAAATTGTGGTATTCTAAATGTTCACACTTTTTAGTATGGACTTTCATAATTAATTTGTAACACCCCATTTGTCAACGCTAACTTTTTATGTGGCGTGGACAAATGTGGTGTGAAAAATTAAATATGAAAATCCACACTAAAGAGTGTGAACTTTTATAATACCACATCTTTAAGTGTGAATTAATTTCTACACACTTTTAGTTCTCTATATTTTTACATACATAAAAGCGTGACAAATATATTAATTTGCTCACGCTAACTAAAAGTGTGGACAAATGCAATATTGTTTGTAGTCATGTTTGCTCTCATTGCCAACAATTTAGTTTCATGTCTGTTTAGATGCTAAACTTTGTAAATAAGCTTCTTTAATATGAATGCTTGTACAATGTAATATCTACTTTTGTATATTTTGAAATTTACAAAATTCTGCATTTCATTTTGTAGATAAATTTGAATGTCTTATGTCTGTATGAATGTTCTCTTCTACATAAAACTTGTAAACAGAAGTTCCTTGAACACCAAACATCGGTACCTTTATTTCCTTTCTCACAACTTATGCTGCTACATCTGTGTCAGATAACTTTTTATTGGAGAGATCCCCAGTTAAATACTTTATGGAAGAAATGCAAGGTGGAAATTCATTACGAATGACAACCACCCTTGCCAATGAGAAAGAACGTGAAAGAGTATACGACACTATTTTTCGCATGCCATGGCGATGTGAACTGGTAATTTAGCTTTCTTTTCATCCATCCCATAAATTTTCTTCCTTAAACATAATCATGATGTGTATAAATGTTTATAACAGTATATATGTGACACATTTGTATACGAATCTAAATTTATGTGTGATATGTATCTGTTATGTGTAGCTTTCTTTTTCTAATCCTCTATTATACCACACTAACACACACACACACACACACACACACACACCAACACACACACACGCACCAAAACACACACACACACACATATATATATATGTATCTGAATAGTATAATAAGAAAAGAAATCCCAAATAGCTTTTTATTGACCATTGACCAATAGGATCAATTCCTATCCTTCGGTTAGAGAAAAAATATCACAGTTAAATAGAGATATCACATTTTTTTAGGCTTTCCATGGGAGAGAACTTTATACTTAATTTTTATAATATAAATAAAGATATTTCATTATTCTATCCGTCAACTTGAGAAGAAGAAAATTAAGTTTTCCACCACAAAACTAAAATATCTCCAACATTAATGATTCTTGTGTCTTTCATAATCATTATACTTAAGAACCATTTAAAATATCTAATAGTTATTTTAATCTTTCCCTGTGTATACATGGGACTAAAGTATGATATTATATGTGTGTGTGTGTGTGTATTTAACACGTTATATTGAAACTAACTCTATATGACACTGGTATTACTCATACCCATTGCAGCTTATAGATGTCGGCTTTTTTGTCTGCCTGGATTCGTTCATGTCGCTGTTAACAATCATGCCAATGAGACTTTTCACTACCTCTTGGAGGCTTTTGAAAACGAGGTATATACGATTATCCCCAAAATGGTGTCCGGTTTCTGAATATCAGATTAAGTTAGTAGTATCTGTTAGGTCAAGTAATTGTACATTGTGAGAACCTTGTAATGCTATAAATTATGTGATGACATAGAAGAAGGTTACCCATTTATAGAAGAAAATAACTTTCTATGCTTTTAACAGGCAGTGCAAGATGCTTTCAGCAGCAGAGCTTTCTGATTTTGGTTGTTTTCTTATGTTGGCTTCTGGAGTAATTCTATTACAACAGACAGGTTTAGTTGGGGAATTTAGTGATTTATCAAATCTTCCAATTTAGGTTTGTTGCATTCATTCCTATTTTTGTATAACATGGTTTTCCTCTTATTTTGTTAGATATCAGCCTGATTTATCACATGATTCGAGGTCAAGGAACAATCAAACTTTATGTTGTGTATAATGTATTGGAGGTGAGAATACGACTTTAATAACTTCCTCTGTAACTCTGCCAAAGTAATTTATGAAAAAAAGATAGAAAAGAAAAGGAAAGTACAATCTGCGTAATATTTTAATGCATGGAAACTACTTGTAACTCTAGTTTGTACATAATGCGAGTTATGCCGTCATGTTATATAGCATAATGGAATTGTAGTTCGCTTTGTACACTAATAGACTCGGATGAAAAACATGCAATTACATCAACTGTAATGATGCTTTAAGTAGCATAAACTGCACGAAGTAACATAAAAGTTTAAATGACTGACGAAAGATATTAAACCTTCCCGACACAAATTTATCATGTAACTGATTCAAACACAAAACGAGTAAATATCAAGTTAAATGACTAACCAAACAAACAAGGCTTTATAAGGACATGTCAACATATCTAAGAGTATAAAACCATAAGACTTAACATATACACTAATGAATAGAAGTATTCATAAGAAGTCATTAATAGGAATATGCATTTGTTAAAAAATAATTTCTTGGAACAAAGTTTTTTCACAATAAGGAGGTGCGATAACTTGAAAATGCCCAACTGAGGAATTTATATAGAACTGTTTATACCATTCCTTCATTTAATAAATTCTTATAGCCACTTTCATACGTTTGTTTGTTATTATGGATACATTCTCGAGATGGTGAATATCATGACTAATTGATCAGTTTCAAAATCCTTTGCTTACGTTGATGAGAGGTTATGTTTTGTTGGTGTCTATGACTCTCATGTTAGCTGTTTTTATCATGATATCCTATTGACTATGGTTTCTTCCTTGCAGTCCCCATTATCAATAAATAATGAACCTTGCTTAGGAGTTCTTTTAAACAAAACATCTATTTGACTAAAGCTTATGCTCTGTTGATTACTACTCAGTTTTTTTCGTTTGCCGAAGCTAGGGCATCTTTTATGTGGGATAACCATTTTTCATTGACTAATGACGGGAAATCGTGGAAGATTGTCACTTTGAAATGTATTATGATACTGCAATGAAGATCTATTCCTGGATGGCTGAATTTCAGATGAATTAAAATGGTTATTTCAAAGAGTGAATGACTGACTCATTTTAAACCTCATTGTTCGTTAAAAATGTGGTTTCTGGCTATGAGAGTGATTATTGGTCTACTGCAGTCTAAACATTTTGAAGTTCTGACACTAAATCTTAGATATTCCCATGAAACATTCATGTAATTATTTGCCATAGACTTATCAGTAGATTAGTCATCATCAACTTATCTGGTGTCTCTACCAGGTCAACAATGAAATTGTTATTTTTTAGTTGCCATATGCTTTACCTTTGCAACTAACCTAAACTTTATCATTATCTGCAGATATTTGATAAATTATGCCAAAATTTTGGTGGTGATGTCTTGCAAACACTATTTAATACTGCTGATGGTTTAGCAAATTCTTCAACAGAAAAGATGAGTTACTGGCTACGGAGATACATCTTTGATGAAATTTTAGCTGTGGCTTCTTCAAATATCCTTTTCCATGCAGTCATTATATACACACATATAAATATATACACATACATATATATATAGGTAAAAATTAATTTAGGGACACTTTTAAATTCGGGACACTTCTCAATCATTCATTTTTCACCATCTCCGACCAGCACCATCACCACCACCACCATCTCCGACCACCACCATGATCCTCCGGCGACGGCGACCACCGCCACCACGACTTACACATGTGTAAGTTACATGTCTCTAATGGTCCCTAATTTAAGATGTTCCTAAATTAACCCACCCCTATATATATATATATATCAACATTTATCTGTATAATTTCCACTGATTGAATCCATTTTTTCATGATTTTTTTTCTTGGGTCTCTAGTAATCTGTTCATGTTTCCTTAACACATTGTACTTGTTCATTCATTCATCTTATTAGCTCAGGCCATCACTCTGTCGACCTGTATAGTTGCCCACAACAATGCATTGTTCGCTTTGCTGGTCTCAAACAATTTTTCAGAGATAAAAAGCAATGTTTTTAAACGTTTCAGCAAGGATAACATACAAAGTTTGGTATATTACGGTGAGTCTCCTTAACATTGGTTTTTTAATTGTTACTTAACATTGTTTCAAATGGTTGGTTGAAAACTATTTGTCCTGTTCCTTTTTTTTTAATTAAGATACTTAATAATTAAGAACTTAATGTATTCAGTCAAATTTTTATGTTCTTTTTTTGACTTAATGAAGAAAAATAACCGTCAATTACCTATTTTTTACTTAATACATACAAACATATAGTCACTTAATACATTCAACACTTAATGACTAAAAAAAAGAACGGGCCCTTACATTATATTAAAAGTGCCAGAGCTACACAAAATAAATCATCATTAAGGTTGTCTTACATATTAAACCATGGTCTTCAAATTTTTAAAGATCATCTTCTGTATAAATTGTTGTTGAATTGGAAATAGGAGATGCGGTATATAGTTGTTAGGAACAGGTTACGGAAGCAAAACAAAAAAATAAATAAAGAACACGAGAAAACGTGGTATCTCACACAATGTGTGTGAACTAATCGATGACTGCAACTAGGGTTTTTTATTAGCTGAGTACAACAATTACAACGCATAGACCTGAATATATATAGATAACTGATTAGGGTTTCTTGGAGTAATGCACAAGTAAACCCGAATGGGTTTCCTAAACAAAACAAAACAAAACAGGCCCTAAGGCCATAGCCCAAAAGGACTCCAAAACCCAATAATCTCCCACTTGAAGGCCTTGTGAGAAAACAAGCTTATAGCAATCCAAGTCTTCAGCAATCAGTAACCAAAAACACATGGAACAGAATGATAGGTCCAGCTTGATGACCAAACCAAACTTCAAACCATAGCACACCTAGTTGCAGCGGACCCCCACTCGTTAGCAAACAGAGGGCCCCGTTGGAGCCTCAGATAACTCCAACACGGTCTCAACAGACCCCAACTTTTCATCCTCAATCCCAACTTATTCCCATAGACTCAAACCATCAGATACAAGGTCTCTCAGAGAAAAACTCTCCACTAACGGTAACTTCTCAGGAGAGCTTTCATTCGGAACCCTAGTCTTCCGAACCCAACGTAGATTTCCAGACTGTGTCAAGCTACTCCCACTGTCACGGAACTCCCGCACACGTTCAGACTTCTGAATACGCTCAAGCGGATTACCCGGAGTCCCAGAGTTCTTTACCGTCAACTGAACTTGTTTAACTACGAAATCGGCGAGCCCGACTCTGGCGTTCGTCTTAACAGGGGTGGTCACTTCCCAGACGAGCGACCCCTTCTTGAAACCCTAACAACCACGAGATTTTCCTTAACGACCTTCCACTTTCCACCACCAAACTTAACGTCTAATCCTTGTTAATCCAACTGCCCAACGGAGATCAACTTCGTTTGAAGCCTCGGAATAACCCTGACGTTACACAAAGTCCAAGTAGTGCCTATAGTAGTAACAAGATCCAAATCCCCCATGCCAGTCACATCAAGAATTTCACTGTTTCCCAGCCTAACCTTGCCAAAATCGCCTTTTTTAACATTCCGCATGCAATCATTGCTATTGGTAGCATGGAATGATGCACCGAAATCCATGACCCATGGATCCACACTGCTTTCAACACACATCATCAAGACATCGTCTTCGGAGTCGCTTGCTGTAGCAGTGTTCAATCCATCAGAATTCTTTTTCGGAGAATTTTTATTCGGACATTGACTCCTGTAATGTCCAGTCTCGTTGCAGTCCCAACATCGCACACTCGGACGAGCCCTAGACGAGCTCCTGCCCTGACCTATGCTGCTCCCACTATCTCTGCTATTATCCTTTGTATCCCAAAGAAAAAGTCTTCTCTAGTTTTTTCTCAAGTACCATATCCAGATCCATTTGGCCAAGTAATGCTTCAATCTGCATGTTACACCAACTATAATCCGAACTGTCAAACTTTTCAACCACAAATTTCCCGTCTTTAGCCATAATGACAAACGAAGAAAAACAACCAAAGTTACCCGGCTTCAACTAGTTGATTAACACCCGTTAACAAGAACCCAACAGAAAAAGAACCCAATCAAACAGCAACCTTATTTGTTTCAATCAATCGATCAACACCAAAACCCCCAAAATTCAGAAACCCTAATCGCCCCTAATCGCAATCACTGACCAAAAAAATCAATCAAATTCACCCGAACAGAATACCTCGATCGGATTATTTGAACAGATTTACCAAGATCTGATGCAAAAAGAAGATTTCAGCACTGAGTTGGCAGACTGCAGCGACGGCAGGTGGCTCGTGGTGATGAAACAGCGGCAGCTAGTGGCTGTCGCAAGGACTGATTGAACAGGAAGAAGGGAAAACAGTTCCAGCAGAGCAAACAGTGGCAGTAAATGATAAACAGCATTGAACAGCAGCAATCAACAGCAAAATAGCAGTGAACAGCAGCAATCAACAGCAAAACAACAGATTACAGCCACAAACAGCAGCTAATCAGATCCGAACAGCAGCAGAACAAGATCAGCTAACAAAGAAGCAGTAAACAGCCTCTTTATCGCGAATTCAGCAGCCTAAACTCTGATACCACTTGTTAGGAACAGGTTGCACAGCGGAAGCAAAACAGAGAAATAAATAAAGAACATGAGAATTAACGTGGTATCTCACACAATGTGTGTGAACTAATCCACGGCTGCAACTAGGGTTATTTACAACAATTACAATGCATAGACCTTAATATATATATATATATATATATATATATTATATATATATAATATATAGGGTAAAGTTATTTTAAGAACCTTTTTTTTTGCGAGAACCTTTGAGAACTTTTCAAATCAAGCCCAACCGATGATTGTTCTTTACATGAAAATTGTTTTTTGACTGTTTTCTGAATAACTTATGCGTAATTTTGAAGTTTATAATTCTGTGGAGGCATGGATTATCATCCGTTATACAATTATGTGGAGATTTGGATTCTTGATCACATGTGCACGAATATTGATAGGATCACATGCATGCAAGTCGATCACATGTAATCATAGCAATATTCTTGCACATGTGATCAAGAATCCAAATCTCCACATAATTGTATAACGAATGATAATACATGCTTCCACACAATTATAAATTTCAAAATTACACATAAGTTATTCAGATTACAGTAAAAAAAACAATTTTCATGTAAAGAATAATCATCGGTTGGGCTTGATTTGAAAAAGTTCTCAAAGGTTCTCGCAAAAAAAAGGGTTCTTAAAATAACTTTTCACTATATATATATACTAGTGTTCAAACCCGTCCAATGGACGGGTAGTCTCAAAATATATTAATATCCATAAAAAACAGTTGCTTGATAAAAAAAAAAGAGATGCACAACTTAGACGATTTTAATTTTTACACAATAGAGTATGATTCGAGTAACCATCAATATGACTAATGTCACAACTTAATCGATACGAAAGCAAAAAAAAAACATATGAAAAATAACGGCACAGGGTAACAACACCAGGCAAAAGTCAACCCGACCAAGGTATTTGCGGCGACGTCGCCGCTAATACTCTGACACTGACAGAGGCCCCGCTATTTTCTCTGCCAGATTTACCATTAAGGACATGGGGGCCCACAGTATTAGCGGCGACGTCGCCGCTAATACTACCTGGTCGGGGTTTGACTTTTTTTAGCCTGGTGGGCTTACGCTCCTCGAAAATAACTCCATATAAATATTGATTCCAGTTTACCCCTTTTTTTTCAACCTTAGTTAAAATAAAAAATCCGTAGTTTGTTATATCTAAACTTATTACAAACACAAACAACAATTTTAGAAAAAATGATTTAGATTTAAGCTTAACAAAAGAGAAACAAAAAGTGTATAAAAGAAATAAATTCCCTAAAAACAACTTAATCAATATGAAAGCTAAGTTAACTATTTTTAAATTAGGTGAATTTGTAAATTGATGATGGAAAACCAAAAAGTGTAAATTAATTATTTTTAAGTGTAAATTGGTGATGGAAAACCAAAAAGTATAATTAATTATTTTTAAATTGGGTTAAAGTGTAAATTGGTGATGGACAATCAAAAAGTGTAAATTAATTTTTTTAAATTGGGTTAAAGTGTAAATTGGTGATATGGAAAACCAAAAAGTGTAAATTAACTATTTTAGATTGGGGTGAAAGTGTAAATTGGTGATGGAAAACCAAAAAGTGTAAATTAATTTAGATTAATATTTAAAAAAAATAGAGGATTAATAAGGAGGAAGTATTAGGATAAAAGAGGGGGATTAGGGGTGCCAAGTGTACCCCCAACCCCCTCTTTTAGTTATATTATAGATATATCTATATATAGATATAGATAACAGATTAGGGTTTCTTGGAGTAATGCACAAGGCCACAAGTGAACCCGAATGGGTTTACTAAACAGAAAAAACAGGCCCTAAGGCCAACTGGCCCAAAAGGATTTCAAAACCCAACAATAGTGGTGAGTTAGAGCAGATGCTTCAGGTATTTTTTGTTTTAAATACTACCATAGTCTCGTAAAGGAAAAAAAAAAGTGTACCGTTTTAAGCGGGGATATTTCTACTTTATCTTTAAGTTTGAAAATGCAACCTTGTTATACCATCAAGTAAAGTGTTGGCCAGTGTGTGGTTAAATTATTTGGTCATTTGACTTGATGTTTGAATTAATTTGTTCTGATCAGTCCCATTTTGTGATCAGTCCCACTTTCTGGTTATGTAGGTATAGCAGTCCAGAATCAAATATCGGTCGACGACCGATATTTGAGATGTAGGTTATCGCTGTGGGATAGCGGTAATGTTAATATTATGCAATATATATATATATATAATGTACTAGAAGCCTTGCCCGCTTGATACGGTGGGAAAAATTTATAAAGATAAACGGCGTTTATACAATGTGAAAAAAGTTTATTATACTTGATACATATTTAAATTACAAATTTTTTCTTTCTTTTTTTACGAGACATACTTGTGATCTTCATAGTTGATTAATAAAATATACAAGTTAAATTAAATTAATTAATTAATTGTATAATGGAAAGTATTAATTCAAATAGAATGTGGGGTATACCTGTCATTTCACATATCTAATTGAATTAGAACTGTAAGGGTAATGGTAAAATGGGTATATCCTGTATCAAAAGTTTCAATCTTTCAACATGGGGGGTGGGGATCTAATCAATTGTTAGAGTAAATTACGCCAATGATACCTATGGTTCACTTTTAGCCCTTCAAGTTCTAATAATACCCAACAGCCCTCCTTTTATATTATCTTTCTTTCAATTAGACTTCAAGTCCCTCATGTTTTTTGTTCAAAAAAAGGGTCCCTCAAGTTTTAGTACATTTCTAATTATCTATTACCTATAATTTCAATTAATGTTTTCATATATAAAATACCCAATCCGATTTCTCCCCGATCTGATCCCGATTTTTTCGAAAAATCCTGACTCCCCCTTGCCGATCCGATCTGATACCAAGTCACGAGTTCCTTAACATATAATTCCATAAATTATAGCGTTGCTCGATTTAGTATCACTGAAGCTTAATTTGTTTATGAACTTAAAGTTCATCCAGAAAAGTGCTAAGGAAAGTTGTTCTTTCTCACTTTTTAGATTATATTGCTTCAGTTATATTGAACATGGGTTGATTTTCTATTAATAAATATGTGTAATTAAATGCCACTATTTTGTGTTCAATATGCAGAACTGCTACAATTCATTTTCATGCATGCATTTCATTTCAAATAAAAAGTTTGGGTAAGAGGGTAAATTATACCCCGGTTAGCTTGTATTAATTTCAAGTAAGAAGTTAAGCTTAGCTAGTGTTTTTCTAGGCCAAGAGGCTTTTATTACAAGTGTGAGCCTTTCTGCCTAATGTCTAGGTTCCAGCATGATTCTTTCACTAGTTTGCTACATCTATTTGCTTAGAAGTGTGTCCTCCCATGAGTTATAAAATGAGATGGTGTTTTACCATTATTCTAAAATTTGCAGGTAATAGTTTTTATGCCTAGAAGATGTCTTTATACACGTACTGTTGCATGCATCTCCATTTAAAAAATGTTCCATTGCCTTTTTTTTTCCGTCTGAGATAATTATAATCTCCATTTTCAATGGCATTCCTTTAAATTCTATGTAAAAGCAAAAGCAATGTGTCGATGTACGTATTACAGTTCTTGACCTGGTTTTATTTACATGAATCTTCACTGCATTGTCCCGGGCTTCTGTTTGTTATTAAATCTTAGATTGATGGAGATAACTTTGCTGCACCATTTCCAGATTCAGTGGAGAGGTTCCATATTGCATCCTTTCTCATATTTGTCCTGGCTCAGAATATTTTGGAAGCTGAAGGTCCGTGGTTCGAGAATTTTCTTTATGTAAGTCCTTTTTCTATTTTGATGTAGGCGTCCTTAAGCCAGGTGAAATTTCCTTTTATGTATTTACAGTTAATTGAGTTGCAAACTAGTTGATATTAAAGACGAGCATGAGCATTATTGCATTATGTTAAATTGGGTGCAAATATTCGAATACTATCACAACTCACAAACCAAAGTCAAAAATATTGAGAATAAAAAAATATATCTGAGCCAAAGAATGCTAGTAAAGTTCTAGACCTCTATCCAGTATTCTCTTTTATGGCATCCTTTTCATACATATATTTTATTGCAGAATGCTCTTGTCGTTTACATATGCGAATTAATGATTGATATTATCAAACATTCTTTCATCGCCAAGTTCAATGACATAAAGCCCATTGTATATTCTGAATTTCTTGAAGACCTTTGCAAACAGGTACCTTTTTATTATATTGCTTTACACTTTTCATACTCCTGATAAACCTCTGATTTTCTCTTCATGGTGTATGTTTGGATCTTCCTTTTGAGGTAATACTGTATTTTTCTTTTTAGAATATTTGCAATATTTGGCAGGCAGGTTGCAATGCAGCCTCACTTCAATTTTCTATTTGCTCTAGTCGTTATTATTTTTTCACAGATGATCTACAACATCGTGTTTTTTTAATAAACACTTGCGCTGAGGTAGGTTAGATGTCATTGGATGTATGTATATTGTGAATATTTCAATGAAATTTGAGGTATGATGATTTGAACTTATAGGCTTGCTTATAAATGTTATCAAAGGGTCTTCTTGTTCAGCTAGCTCTTTTTTATACCTTCATTTTAAGTTAATTAGCAACTTTAATGAAATTCGTTGTTCATGGATGCTCTTCTTTATAATTTGGCGTTTTTTACAGACCCTAAATATGCAGCCGGAGAGTTCGAAGAAAACCCTTACTTTTGTTCCTCTGGCACCGGCTTGTGTGGTAAGTAATGAAGTTTATAATTTTTATAAACCATTTCTTAATGGTTTTAATGATGTCTCTTATTAAAATATGCTAACTGCATTACTTTGCTAAAAACAAAGGAAGAGAAAACATATTACTAGTGGGCCCAAAAGTAATCCCCAAGAATATACCTTTTCCTTTTTTGTCTTTTCAAGGGATTACAATAGGAGATATAAGGATTCCTTGTATCTTTCTTCTCGCTTTTAGACTTTGTGAACCAAACCTAGAATTTAGATAATGATTCTTTTAGCTTATATGTGAATTTTTTAAGATCTTATTACGAAAGACAAATGTAAAATTTTCGTAATAGAGCAATACAATGGCTGGAGTAAAATTTTGGAAGTTACATCATAATAGGAAATTATGGCACTGAAGTGTAACCAACTATGACTCAATGGCTATGTAATGTAGTGACCTTTCAAATTGGTTACTTGATGTAAGTACCTTTCATTTTTGTTCTTTTAATGTAGTGGTTGACCTGTTGTACCGGTAGCCGTTAACAATGTCAGTTTTACTTTGGGATTATGGCACTGGAGTGTAACCAATTATGACTCAATGGTTATGTTATGTAGTGATCTTTAAAACTGGCTATCTAATGTAAGAACCTCTCATTTTTATTCTTTTCATGTATCGGTTGACCTGTTGTACGGTCATGGTTACAGTTGTAGGTTTTGAACTCCGACGAGATGGATGGTGGATGGTTTTAGACTCCGACGAGGTTGTAGTCTAGGTCTCATTTTTTCTTCCATTCGAGAGGTGTGACCCCTCTACACTGTCTCCATATCCACACGTGTCACTGCTGATTGCCACAAATAAAATAAACAAATGTCAGCCGCTACCCAGACGACAACCATAGTCGTCATCCTCTGTCAACCCCCCCTCCTCCCCCCTTTTTTTTACTCCATTGTAAACCAACGTTGCTCGATCTTGATGACCATTATGGTTAACGATAATGGAGTGATCATAAATTTGGGGATTAGGGTTTGTCACCATCAAAAAGTGAAAGATAGAAAAATGATTGTTATTACAATAAATGTATATATGCATACATTAGTGCTATGTAAAAAAGGGGGGGTATCAAATGATCGATGGAACCCCTTTATTTTTAAATATTATTTAGGAGGTTATATATGTCTTGTATATACTCTTTTGATGACAGTTGACCCATTCCCTTTTGAGTTGGTTTTTTTTTATTTAACACGTTTGAGTTACTCAACTCATTGATTAGTGAATATGTTGAAATTACTACTTATTTGTTTTATGGTACATTGCATTTTGTATGATGGTTATGGAACCTGTTATAATTAAAGTCTGAATTGGATGATTGGATTCACATGCAACTTCATAACATCCAACTTATATTCTCTGAATCAAGTTTACCGCCATACTCAGATTTATACTCTTTGGAAACCCCTTGTAAAACTTCAAATACTTTAATTCCGTTTACGTTCTTTTAATGCAAATAATTAAAATATTGTTGTTTCAGGTTATTCGAGTATTGAGTCCAGTTTACGCCGCACATCTTCCCAGCGGACCCATTCTGTGGAGACTTTTGTGGATATTTATATTGTCGGTCATCAGCTTTGTGATGCTCACAACCCTTAAAGTGATGATAGGTATGGGACTTCAGAAACATGCTACTTGGTATATTAATAGGTGTCAAAGGAGGAAACTACACTCAGACTAGCACAAAGTACATAATGTTCGCATATAATTGCTTGAAGTTCAAGAGTTGGGACCACACTAACTGTGATATATAAGAAACATCATATGAAAATGTTGATCAAATGTTTCTCGTTGGTTGATCTCAGGGAAGCATTCAACTGCTTTATGAGTGTTGGTTCAATAAGTATGAGAGGCCTTTACCATATATGTACATCAGTTATAGCCTTTTCTTTCCCCAACTAATATTGCTAATATTGCTAAATTATGGCAGTTAATGAATATATATAATGCTATTATTATACACATCCTATACCTAGTTGTGGGGAAAAAGGATTGTCTAAGCCATTAAAGGGAAAGCATTTTTGTATGTGTACAAATGATGATAACAATGAAAATCATAGCCGGCGGCTTTTCGAGATACTTTTTATTGAGATTATATCTTTGACCACAAAATGGACAAGGTTAATCCGGATAAAGTGAATGTTTAATTACGTTTAAAAGCTATTATAGGTCAAATGCCAATATAACATTGAAAAGTATTTTCACATAAATTAAATATAATTATGTAATGAAAATGTAGTTGGGTAAACGCTGATTGAAAGAAAAGTTAGTCATTTTTATTTATCAAAAAGATGTTTCTTTTATTATGTAATTAGTTGGATATTTGTGATAAACATGAGTTTTAAATTTTATGTATTTTATTTTAATAAAATTATTATTGTAAGAAAAAAGGTTTAAAAGTGTAAATTAATGATAATGAAAAAAGTGTAAGTTATATTATTACATGTGTTAATTTATTAAATTATAAAAACTATTAATTATAAAAACTAAGAGTTGTGATTGATCAATGAAAGTTAAGTTAATTGTCTTTTAATACTAATGTTAAGATAAGATTAAGATTGTTGATACAAAGCATATAAAGCTATTCAATATCATAGGTCAAACACAAATTTAACCAACAATAGTAGTTTTATAAATACAATTAGCGATTTTGAAAACAATAATAGTATATTTTTTATGAATCTTATACAAACATATGTATAATAATAACAATAATGATACATATAGTAACAATGTACAATAAATAAAGAGAGATTTAAAATGAAAAGAATACGCTTATTAACAATGTACAAATAAATAATAATATTACTTATTTGTACATTGTTAATGAAACTAAGCTAACATCTATCAAAATTCATACATCAGTATATTAAAACAGGATTAAAAAATTTTAAGTGACATATAGCATAATCTTTTATCGACATGTGTATTTTTATCTAATTTAATAACTAAAATATGTTTTGATTTTTAGATTTATTTATGATAATCACCAAATATAGTTTTAATATAATATTTTTGAAAATATACTTATATAAGTTCTAATTAAACTACGTTCTTAATTATCATTATTAATTAAATAATTTAATATTATTATTTATATGAATATTAAAACTCTGGCAAAATATCCAAGGTAAATAACTATAATAATGTAATTATATGTATAGATATGAAAAAAAAATTATAGTTTATACCTCACGATACATACGCTTAATTCGTATATCGTACAAATATTACATTTAACCATAATTTGCATAATCATGGTGTTAACTTTTCTAACATATCATCATATATGATACATGAGATATATTAATGTTGGATCAGAAATCGACTAAATATAATTGTCTAGAAATAGTTGAAGTTTAGTGAAAATACTTGTATGGGATTCTAAAATGTCTCAATTTCATAATATCCACTCAGCTTCACTCAGTCAAGATCATCCCAACTGAAGGCCCACTAGAAGATTCTACAACTGATCAAAGACGGAAGCCATCACTTTACACTGACTACGAGAAAGCTTTTTCACTTTACCAACCTTTAGTCAGATAATACCATACTGTCTGCTAACAAGTACAAGATTGTGTAAAGTTGTTAGAGACTAAAAATGAAACGTCACATCACAAGTGACTTTCATAGATATACTTTATTTAGGCATGTTAAGGAATTAGATACATTTTTTAAATGCTCTCAAATACATTTGTACGACAATATCCACATCATCACTGTAAGTCTTTGTATTCATTTGAGTATTTCCATGTATTTAAATCAACTCTATGTCAGGGCTATTAAGATATCACGCTTGGATGTTTATATTGGTTCCGCAACAACCTTTATATTTTATTAAATAAATATAATTAATAAAATACGTTTGAAAATTATACATTGTGTTCCACTGCCATTTACTTTATTATATAATATTGTATACTATAGTTTCTTGTTTTTTTGCCTTTACGTTAATTTTATTTATTTAATTGAAATCTGGATAATCCTACCACAAGATCAGGGAAGCTTACTAGTCATTGTTATTGACATAGAGGTATATTCAAGTATCCATACAGTTTGGGACTTATAAATAATTATATTCATAATAGATTGTGGGAAGTAAAAAATAGATGAAACAATAGTAATTCTATGTGAGTCCCTACAATAAGATTAAATCAAATATAACAAGTATATCAAGTAGACCCGACTGACAAGTAATTCTAAATTAGAGAAGTGACTAGTTCAGAATATGATCCAGATTATGGATATGAACCAGGGACGGAGCCAGGATTTTCTATTGACAGGAGCCGAGTGACGTAAGATATTGTCGTAATGTTTTTAACTAGTAAAAATATTACATATGCAATAACTTATTTATATTGAACAATAAGTAAAGTTATATAAAAGGGGATAACTTGGATGATGTTAACATTATTTTGGTTGGATGATGTTGTCTCACAAACCATTAAAATCATGGGGGGCTTTTTGACATGTGTATAAATTGATTTAAGTGAGTTTGTGAGAGCAAAGATGATGTTAACATCATAAATCATTTTCCCATATAAAAAACTGAAAATAGAAAGGGTTGTATTCGAGCATATTTAGGAAAATTAAGAGGTTATAAAAGGAACTTCAAAATAAAAGCTACTATATGGGAATTGGACCCACTAGACAAATACACCTACATACAGTATATGTTTATGACTTCGTCACTTCGTCTTCAACAGCTCGATTTCCGACTTCCGGCCGACATAATAATGTCCGATTTCCACCCTTTCTTTGCTCAAAATTTCAATTATTTTGACTATTAGAAGGGGTATATAATATATAAACATCAAGAGATCTTTGCCGGAATATTAGGAAATCGGTTTTATTTCCGGCTATTGGGGGAGGCTAGGCACCCCCTAGCCCCCCTTGTCTGATATGAAGAAAGTAAAGTAACTGAAAGTAATTTATATAAGTAATATATATATATATATATATTATATATAATCAAGTATGTGACATTGAGACACGATGTACTTTTCAATGTATTTGATTTATTGATATAAACAAATACAAAGGTTTTTGCGGAACAAAGATAATCACAAAGGTCAAAATATCTAAACAACCTTGAAATACAAGTGATCTAACGGACTTGGAAATACTCGTAAGAATTACTTAGAGTATATCTCACAAGTTGCAATGTCAAAAGTTCCAACCAACTTGCAATTTGTGAGAAACCTTGTATTTATAGCCAAAGTTCATGCCGATGTGGACTTGGCCGTACAATACTAGATTGGGACACACTTTATGGAATTTAAATTAATTCCGTAAAAGTATGTGTTAAGGTCAAGTGTGAGTCATTTGATGTGACGTTTCACACTTTATTCTCAACCTTTTACTCAATCTAACACTTTTCTAGATGTTATGGAAATAACTGGATAAAGAGAGATAAAGTAAAAAGGCTTCCTCATAATCAGTGTAAAGTATTGTAAGTACTTTACACTGAGAAAAGTATTTTAAGTACTTTACACTGAGAAAAGTATTCTTTTTCTCAAGTCTCCGACTTCTAAATGAATGTCTTTAGTTTGGGCTGATCTTGATCTAAAGTGAAGCTTTAGTGAACTTATTCTGAATGACTTCAAAATTCTGTACAAGTATTTTTCACTGAGCTTCAGCTTTTTCTGAACAAATCATACTTGGTCGAATTTTCGACCTAACAAATTCCTCCTATATGTTCTGAAAAAGTGCATGCATTTCAGACTTCTATCTATACATGTTTGTAAGTCTGAAAATGCAAGTTTTGTTTATGTTGTAAAAGTTTTCTAAGGACATCTTATAAATCATTGATGTCTTATAATTTATCTTGTTATTTTTCTAACTTAAACCTGTTATCTAATTGTGAAATACAACTTGCAACATATATACATTACTGAAATGAAAAGTTAGTTACAAGTACATAAACAAAAATATACGCAAGTACATAATAAACTGAAAGAGAAACTACTTCTTCGCTGGCCTTGAGCTTGAAGGTGCTTTAGTAGCTTTCCTCTTCAATGGAGAATGATCTTTCTTTCCAAACATGTTTTCTTTAATCTCAACCTTAGCCTTCATCTTCTGTTGAATTCTTGACAACCATGCACCAATAAGATGAGACTTGGGCTTTGATTTTAAAATTTGGATCATCTCCATGTGCTCAGAATTCCCAAACTCGTGGACTGAAACTTGATTATACTCTTCTGCTGCCCTTCCTTCTCTTTTTACAACCAAGTCAAATAATCTCAGTCCATCCTCTTTAACAATATAAATGTCCAGAATTTCGGCAGGATTAGACCTATGCTTCATGTAATACTCATACTGATCCTTTTCATGTTTGTTCTGGATCTGAGCAACATCTTCAGAGATTAGTTTGAAAGTAGAGAGGTCGCATCACGAGCATGTTTCCTTGAGGATCTGGGTCCAGTCACTTTGGGCTTAATGGGTGGCCTTACCATATCTTTTTCAACTTTCAGAACTCCAGCCAGAATTTCTTTCCTTTTGATCACCATCTCTTTTTCCCTGTTTTTCACCAAGTCTTCAATAGACAACTTGAAAGTGAGATGGTCCAGCTTTTGTTCTAATGGGGAATACTTTACCCCATATTCATACTCACCCATTTCTAACACAGCTTTCTGCACTCTTGGATCATTTTTGATTTTTTGATATCTTTCAAGTGTAAGACCAAAAGCTGCAGCATCAATAAGATCAAGGGACCCCATCGAATGATGTTGTGCCCTTTCCCTTTCTTTGTTTTCTCTCCACAAAATGAATTGATTAGAGACTTGCTTCTGCAAAGCCTCTAATTTGTTGCCATTAGCATCAAGATCGTGCAAGGGATAACCATATTCATCAACAATCTCACCAACCACAAGTCCAGAACCTTTTGAACCTTTGGACTTGGGTTCTTCAACAACTGGGCCTTGCCCTTATCCTTCTTGGCTGGTTCAGAAGCTTGAACTTAAGATTTCTGAATCTGTTCCCCTTGTACTGAGACACTACTAGATGGTACCTCAGATTGCTTCTTGGTTGCTTCAATTATTTCTTGAGTGCTTGCCAGGAAACCAATAGGCACAAAATCTCTTCCCCTTTTGGGGACCTCTGAAGGTAACTTAGCGAATTTTTTAATTACTGTGAAGTCCCTGACTCGATGGTTTAACCCATAAGTGTAGAATACGACAAGTCAAGTAAGCACTAGATTGGACTAGTATTACAATAAATATAAAAGCAAGAATATATATATATATATATATATATATATATATATATAAAGTAATACGTAACTTAAGCAATGTAAGTAAATAAACAAGTAAAGTAATTGGTGAGGCACAATGTAGTTTTCTAACTGTATTTTATTTATTGATATTAAATAAAATACAAGATTGTTGCAGAACTAAGATATTCAATCCCTGGACTGCAACTTGTATATTTTCAGAATTTTTATTTGTTGCCACTACAAGTTCATCCAGCTTCTCGAAGACTAACTTCTCATTACCAGCAAAGATGGTCATTTCTGACTGCGAGTTATTTGAAATTAAAGATTTAAAGTTAGAAATAACCTGAGAAGAGGACTGGAGGGATCTCTCCAGGTCCGCCACCTTATCAAAAAGGCCTTGGACCTCGGTGGAAGAAGAAGTGGAGAGACCACCTGAAGGATTTATAATTCTGGTGATGGAAGACACTCCATAATACCTCATTCTAGGGTTTTTAGTTCGACTTTATTGCCTCATGGCGTGCAAGAGAAATCGGTCATGTAATGTATGATGATAGTTCCATCTTGTTGCAGAACTAAGATATTACAAAGTAAGTATCTAAACAACCTTATGAATTACAAGTGATCTAATATTTGCTAAATAAACTCTTTTGATCGAAAACTTAAAGTTGTGAAGTATAACCGTTTAGATCGAGAGTATTTAAGCAAAGGCACCAAATTGCAAAAGTGTAATCTGGACGAGGGAAATGACTTGGTATCTATAGGCAAAAAGAATAAATATAATGTTCTTTTTGCCGTACAAATATGGTTGCATGCATTTAAAGAAACTACTTTAATTCCTTAAATGCATTGGTTAAAGTACAAGAATAAAGTCACTTGATAGTGACTTGTCTTATAATTAACCAACCACCTTTACAGACTTGTGTAAGGCTTTTAACAAGAATACGCGTGTAAGGCTTTTAACAAAGGACAAATGGATTGTCCGACTAAAGGCATGTAAAGGCATAAAGTCAATTCCTCGTAATCAGTGTTCAGACTTGTAAGGTCTAGAACACTGTCAAGGACTCCAGTCAGGAGATCTGGTAAGTCTGCCAGTGAGCTCCGCTATTTGTCAGACTTCAGTGAGAATGTTTTTTCAGTGGAAAGATCTTGAATGGAGTGAAGTCCAGTGAATCAATCTAGTGGAATCCAGATTCTTGTACAAGTAAATGGTTCACTGGTCTTCTCATAATTTCTGGACAAATCCTCAGAGAGCTCCAGCCTTATCATCTGGAGTGAGTCCAGTAAATCTGGACCTAACAAATTCCCCCTATTTGTTTAGAAATTATGCAAGGATTTTCAAGCTTTTATCTATACATGTTTGTGCTTGAAAAAACCTTGAAAATTTGACTAAGTCTAAGTTTTAGTTACTGGAGAACCACTTTATAAATCATCAGTGTTCCCAGTTTATACATTTTAATTTGCTAGACTTCATCTGATCAAATACTTGTTATAAATAAAGCTTGAGACTTATATTTACAGACATCAACTGGTGGAAAAGTTACAACTTTATAACAAAATAAATACAAGTACAAGTAGATGATAAAAGAGTTAGGCCCTTCTCTTTTCAGCATGCCCAGATGGTTCTTCAGTGGCCTTCCACTTTGCAACTGGAGATGGTGGTGTAGATAAAGCAGTTCTCAAACCCAACTCCATCTCCATCAGTTCCTTCCTCGTCCATTCCTTGCCAATCCTCTTCATAAAATAATTTGCATCTTGGGAAACATCTTTACCTCTGTAGGAAAGGCCAATCTCTCTAAGTTCTGACCACCCAAAAGCCCTGATTGATGCATTCTTTCTTTCATCAGTAAAGTTCCCATATCTGAAGAGTTTAACATGGAATTTAGAGAAGTTTTCATGATTCTCTGCCAGATAAATCTCAGCACCCAGTATTGGTCGGACATTAGCTCTGAAGTTTGATAAATGCTAGTATCTTTCTTTTGTCTGAGCCTTTCTTACCATATCATCAACTTCCCTGGACACCTTTCTCTGCTCAGCAGCTTGTTGAATTTTTGCTTTGTTAATCCTTTCTGAAGTGTTTAAGGGAATAAAGGTGCTAAGATCTGTATCTCTGGCTGCTTTTGTTTGTCTGGCTGGTGCCTTGGGTAAGCCCTTTATTTTCTTCCTATATTCATTTTCCAAAGCAGTAGCATTTCTCCTTACTTGGTTCTGGAGTGCTTTCAATTCTTCTCTTCTCTGGGCAATGAGATCCAGTATGCTCACATCATAAATTTCAGCATCATATACTTGTTCTTCCTGGGCATACATGGATCGAATATGAACATCATCCAAGGTATTCAGACATTTCTTAAGTCTGAGATCATCCTTCATCTTTTTATATACCTCAATATGAATGCCTAACCTGCCAGCATTATAAGAATCCAGAGTCCCATGATTGGCTATATCTAACTTGTGAGCAACCAAGTCAACCTTCATATTTTTCTTGAAAATTTCAATCAAGATGCACTCTTGCTCTAGTCTTTTTTCCTTAGCCTCATCAGCAGAGGCAAATTCCTCAACCTCTTCAGTTTCTTTCCAGACACCACATGCTTTCGTCTGACCCTTTTTAGTGTGGTTGTGATGTTTGGGAATTCTTCAAAAACTGGCTCACTGGCATCAGTACCAGCAGCCTCTTCATCAATCTGAACACTAGCTTCAGTACTAATGACCACTTCAGTCTGCACAATGTTTTCAGTACCAAGTGCTTTTTGAGCTTGTTATGCACTGGCATCAGTACTATGCACATTTGTTCCAACAACCTTCTTCCATACTTTAATTTTTCTTTAAAGTTCATCACCAGACTTTTCCCCCTTGGAATTATCTCCAGTTTGAGCCTTGAGATGATTCCACACAAGTTCAAGATAATGTCTGTCAGAATACCCAAAAGTTCTGCCAGCAACTGGAGAGATGTTATTCATAGTCTGCCTTAAATGCATCACCTCCTTTTTAATGATTTCCAAATCCTGGGGAAAGTGTTTAGGCAACTGGTTGTTGATCATCTTGACCACTTGAGGCATCAACCCATCTTGAAGATTCCTTAAAATGGACCCAGAAATCTCATTAGTGATTTCTTTTAGCATATCACCACTGAATCTTTGCACAACTGCATTACTGATATTGCTAATGACAGAAGTTTGGTCAAGGGTTGGCCTGCTCTCCATATTGCTAATTCTGGTGGTCAACCTCTGAACCTCACCAGTCAGACCTGCTAGAGGCTGGACAACTTCAGCTTTCATGGCAATCTGGACGGATGTCACCAGATCATCCTTCAATCCCTGGACTGCAACTTGTATATTTTCAGAATTTTTATTTGTTGCCACTACAAGTTCATCCAGCTTCTCGAAGACTAACTTCTCATTACCAGCAAAGATGGTCATTTCTGACTGCGAGTTATTTGAAATTAAAGATTTAAAGTTAGAAATAACCTGAGAAGAGGACTGGAGGGATCTCTCCAGGTCCGCCACCTTATCAAAAAGGCCTTGGACCTCGGTGGAAGAAGAAGTAGAGAGACCACCTGAAGGATTTATAATTCTGGTGATGGAAGACACTCCATAATACCTCATTCTAGGGTTTTTAGTTCGACTTTATTGCCTCATGGCGTGCAAGAGAAATCGGTCATGTAATGTATGATGATAGTTCCATCTTGTTCCTCATACTCACCTTTGTTCTTTCAATTTTCGCCCTTATTTTCCCAAAGTCACCTTTTTCTGTTATTCGTTAAGTCACATCGTTAATAATTTCTCTTGCTCTTGCCGATATTGGCTTTTAAATCGTTTCATGGTACCTTTACTTCTTCCCTTTTATTGTAGAATGACTACCATCCATGACATATTTCCGACTAAACTCCTTTTTAACATTACACATATAACCTCTTCCATTTCTACTCTATTCCTACGCAATCCTCACGACAGAGTTTACATAATCCTTGTGCTTACAACTAATCATATCAAATCCTCACCATCTTGGTAAGACGGACACTTCAAACACTTATTAGTATGGATCCCTTCTCAAGGACAATTTTTCTTAGGTCCTTTCAGGCCTACACAAAACTTCCAATGACCTTGCTCTCTAAAGCCTCATATCTACCTTTAGTTTTCTAAGCTAAGCTTCTTTTCAAGTACACTAGCCTAATGCTTGTAGGAATCGCAATGTAACATAATTTAGGTGAAGCTTCATGCCTCATCTTTCTCTCAACCATCTAGTTTTCTCCATTTCTCCTTCGTGTTCTTATGGATAACCATACTCCTTACCGTTTGCCACTTGAATCCATCTCTTACTAGATAATTGTTATTATGGTTGACACACGCGCAGTCGATAGTCCTTGGAGTTTATCTCAGGGGTACTTGCGAGATCATAGTGATAGGGATCCTTGGATCCTAACTCATCACAGATGTATGTTATCATTATCACGCTTTCGTTCCAGTGTTTCGTAAATAGCCCTTTCCGGAGTTTGTAGTTTCTTAAAAGTTAATTCAACGACCAACTTCCTTAATCGTTGTGGTGGTATGTGCCTTAACTTCTAACGTTGTATTCCTTATTTGCTTTCACTACTAACTTAGCGATTTCATGTTGTTTTTTTTTGTTCTTCACTTTTCTTGGTCGTACCACTTCGTGGGTCGATGGTTCTTGACTGTTCACCATGTGTTCTAATATATATATATATATATATTTTTTTATTTCACCCGAGTTCATCTCATTTTAGCTTACCTCTCTACAAACGTTGACCTCGAGGGGTTAACCTTCATAACTCACCTTTCTTCTAAACTCGTGTGTTGAGCGTATACCGCTTTCTCTTGGCTTAGTTGATCTATTCTTGGCTTTCGATAGTGGTTTTCCAAGTGGTATTCAAGAATAACCTGAGGAGTGTCATAAAGATGAATATCTCCGGAACTACATCTTGTAGATAACATTGATTTCCTCACTTTACCCTTTGAGTTAAATCGCTTCCTTTACTTTACTCTCTACTCTACATCACTTTCAATGATGCTACTGAATAACTCTTCCTGAACGATAAAGTATAGTCTTGCGCTTCATTCTCCATGTTCGAGTATCTTCTTTTGCTGTGATTACCCCCTTAACATTTTTCTTCTAGAAAAATGTAAGGGATGTCTTGCTTTTCGTGTCATCTCGCTTCCTCCCCTAAGCAAGCTCATTAGCCACCTTCTTAACTAGGTTCCTTGAATCACCATTACATCTTGGCAATCTTCAATTCGCTAAATTTCCTAATCTTACTTGTAACTACTCTAGTCCTCTAGAGTAGTCCCAAACCATTTTTCATTTATCTTCAAATCGCGGGGGTCACATAGGTTTTATATTACTTCTTATGCTCCTTAATTTTCTGTTTTCGCTCCAACGGTAACTTTGGAATTTCTTCTAATTTCCGTCGAGGCTCCATTTTACATGGATAAAAGGACCTTTAATTCCTTCATCACTTTGAGGCCTCGGTTCAATGGTCTCTACACTCGCTCACATGTAGACCATATCCAAGGCATCGCTTCCATTGGGTATACTAGTTTATAGTATCTTCTATACTATATTTCCCTGACTTGCTAATTTCTTGAACTTCCTTGTATCGAGTGAGTCCTTCTCTTAACGTCGTTGCAAGTGGGTGGTGTTAGTTATTTGGTCTCGCCACTTTCAGGTGTTGTGTCGAGTCATCCGTGGATTAAGGAAATCGTAAATCTTTGGAAAAGAAGAAGGACCATGCTTTCATCATTTTTGGTCCTCGAGTTTGTCAAAATTCACTTGGCTAGCTTCAACGTGGAAGTGAGGAGTAAGAGTTCGTAGCGAGAATAAGACGTCAACCCAGATTAATATCTTTAGGTGAGTTAAACGGAATGCTTCAACGTCGCTTGTGAAAATTTGCTTCTTTGTACTTTTATTGACATACAACATATCTTCCACAACCTATGTAATGTACATGATCCAATAGCATCTTCTATGCTATATATTTATCCCAAGCACTTCGCTTTTGTACAACTGAAGACTAATTGTCATTCGCATCTCTTGATGTCGCAGCGAGAGCGGAGTACTACTTACTTGATTTCGTCATTGCCGAGTCTGGCGTGAGTGAGTTGTACGTTGTTATGTTACTAACTTTTGAAGAGAAGCGGTGGTGATCATTACTTTGAATCATTAAGAATATCAAGGATATAGAATTTGGTTTCGAATGAATAAAGTAGGAAATATAAAACAAAAGATTCATTAAGGCTCGAATCAGACTCCTTGCGCGAGTTAAAGAAATCACTTCTATGTGTTACGTTGCCCATTGGACTCCAACTTTTAATGACGTCAATATACGCCGCACTGACTTAAATAATATAGATAGATGTTCGCGTATACGTGTTAAAATAGAAATATTGCACCAAATTTCGAGGCTACATTCCTCACAGTGTGTCATCTAGAATGTATGGGTACGTGTTCGACTGGTGACGTTGTATCGTGATAAGGCCTTAGTGCCGCTCACCATTTGTAAATCTCCGACTTAGTTTGACATTCCCCGTATGTTTTGCGCCATCTCAGATCGCATAAAAAGGTTGTGTGTAGATATCTTCAAGTCACGTCATATCTTGGGACTATAATCCTTAGAGTATATCGTCAAACGCTCGTGAGAGGATGCTTTATAGGTGATATCGCGTTGTCGTATGTAAATAATGAATAGCGGTGTCATAAGAAAAGGATATTGAATAGTTTCAAAAAGCATGAGTGAACGAATATCGGAGGGGTACTTAATGACAACTTTCATACTTAGAAAATTTCTAGTTTATAATGAATTTCCCAAGGGCAATCACTAGTTCTCAAGCGATCGAATCTCAACATACAATATCTATCTTGATAGTAAGGACTAACCATATTATCGTCATATCAAGCGATTACTAGTTCTCAATAGTCACATCTTAGAGCATCATAACTATCTCATAATTAGGCACAACTATATAGTCATTACATCATCTACGCACTAGCCCTTATATAGCTCAACCTTAGGGTGCAATAAGTATGTCAATAGTAAGGCATGACTACATAATCATCGCAGTATTCACACGCTAATTTCAATAGCTCAAACTTAGAGAGTAAGGGTTCTTATATCCATATTTCAAAACTTAGAGAGTAAAAGCTCTTATATCCATATCGGCTATAGAATTTCATATTATTTGTCATACCTATATCCCCTTTCAGTTCATTCTTAAATAATCAGTCTCATCACCCGATAACTTAAACAAGTCATATTCGAAGTAAATTCATGCTTCATGATAATCACATTATTTTATAGTGCATATGCTACTTAAAGTTCGACATCATAATTCATAAATCTTTTACACATGCATTTCTCACAAAATTTTCACATTGCACCTTTAAACTTTCACATAGACAATACAAGCTTTCACATTGCACATTACAACTTTCACATTGTACCTTATAACTTTCATATTGCAATCAAATCAATCATGCCCAAGTTTGCACGCTAAAGATAAAAAGCGAATAAAAGGAACAAAAGCTTTTCTACCTTTCACCTTGACTCTTTCAACCAGATCATCAAAAAATATTTGGGCAAAGTCTACCCGATATCCGTGCCACAAGCAGTATGCAATCTTTTAGTGAGTCTGATTGATCTGATCTAACCCACCAGAACTTCCTCCAAGACACTCAATGATGTGAGTGAAGAAGTATCTCCAGGAATCTGTGAGTTTGCTTAAATATATTGTGCCTTTTCTGGATAGCTGACCATGCTCATCCAGAATGTCTTGGTGACCCATCAAACGACATACTTCCCTTGTATTGATTCCAGAAGGGAGAGTAACAAATAATCTAATTGTAAAACCTCTCTTAAAATATCAACAGTCTGGGTAAGAGGTTTGGTGCCTTGTTTCAGAGTATAGTGAATAGTGTTTTCAGATTCTTTATAGTCAGCAGTGTACCAAAATTCACATAAATACTCGTAATACATTTTATTAGGATTTTGAGTAAGAGCACCATACATAGGACAAGAGAGAAGGAAGGTGTTTAACCTTCCAATGATGGAAGTTGGTTCATGACCAGAGGAGAGAGAAAGTCTTGCCATCCAGTTATTCATATTGATCCTGATGGCTTTAGGGTCAAGATTGATGTAATGAGGCTTTTTCACAGCCTCAACAGGATCATATTCGGCAACGAGTAGATTTTTAGATGAAGCTTTTGGTACCATTACTTTGTTTTTTTTTTAATAGATACGGGAAAAAATAAAACTGAAATTGGGGTTTATGAAGATTTGATGGATTTATGAAGAGAGGTGGTGATGATTGGAAATTTAATGAAGAAGGAAATAAATGATGGAATTTTGAGAGATTTAGGAGTAAATGATTTTTCGAAGTGAATGTAAATAAAAGTGAAAAGAAAGTTATATAGAAGAGAGAGAAAATGGGAATTCAAACGGTTTATTTTGAAAAATTATCCAAAGTAATTTTGATCGGGTTTGAAATCTGCATTAAATTCACCCCATCACACAAATGTATGACGTTTGACAGCCCACAAAACTATCATTATTCACTTTTTATGTTCCCAATGTAACAAAATCCACTCAGTATTTTGAAAACATATGCCACATAGGATAAAAGATAAATATCCATCGAAAAAGGTTTGCATACGTGGCATACACTAAAATCAGGTAAACACATGTTATTTCTGATGATCATGACTTAATTTTAATGCATCTGGAGGATGACTGGTCACTCCAGTAGCACTGGTGGATTAGTCCAGTGAAGTATGCATTAAATGGTACACTGGAGGGACACTCCAGTAAAGTACCCTGGAGACCTCAAACACGCACATCAAAAATAAAAAGACAAGTGAGAGGGACACATTTACAAAGCAACTTTCGTCACTTCAAACACACACTTCAACTATCTAAATATTAGTGAGAGGGACACATTTACAAGGTTCCAGTGGAATTTTCTACAAAAATTTCTCCAGGGGAAAAATAAATTAATAAATTCCCCTTGAAATTAAGACATTTTTAGGACAAAAATTCTAGTCTGAGTCTTTCCCCTGGAATGGTGATCCATAAATCTATTAGTGCAAAGATAGTATCATTAAGGCGTTCGATAGCTTTACTGGCATAGATTTATAAATCTGGAATCAAAGAACCCTGCCAGTGTCACAAAGGCGTTCATAACAAGGTTCCAGATTAAGGGTTCAATATTCCTAACTCACCAACAAGATATTGAAAAGTTTTCTCATCCAATGGTTTTGTAAAAATGTCAGCGATTTGTTTGTCTGTGGGAATAAAATGGATTTAAATATCATTTTTCATAACATGATCACGAATGAAATGATACCTGACATCAATGTGCTTCGTCTTGGAGCGCATGACTGGATTGTTTGAGATAGCAATGGCATTGGTATTATCACAAAATATAGGAGTCTTTGTATACTTAATACCACAATCAAGCAACTGGTTCTTCATCCAGAGTATCTGAGCACAACAACTGGCTGTAGACACATATTCTGCTTCAGCAGTGGATAATGAGACAAAAGTTTGCTTCTTACTGGTCCAACTGACCAGTTTGCCACCAAGGAAATAACATCCACCAGTAGTAGATTTCCTGTCTATCTTACAACCTGCATGATCTGAATCTGAATAACCCTATTAGATTTAAGCTTGAGCCTTTGGGATACCAAAGACCCAAACTGGGAGCACCCTTAAGGTACTTCAGAATGCGCTTTACAGCCGCCAGATGAGATTCTTTTGGGTTAGACTGATAGAAGGCACAAAGACATGTTGCAAACATTATATCTGGTCTACTGGCAGTTAAGTACATCAGTGAACCAATCATACCTCTGTAAATAGTAGGGTTCACTGGTTTTCCATTTGGATCTGAATCTATAGTTAATGGTGCATAAATTGGATTTGATTTTGATGGTGAGGAATTCATATCGAATTTTCTTAAAATATCTCTAACATATTTTTCTTGATTAATAAAAGGGATAATGACATACGAATGTAACCACCTATGACCAAATGGTTATGTAATGTAGTGACCTATTCAAGTGGCTATGTAATGTATGCACCTATGTTTTCTTAGCTATACTATGTAAGGTTCTTTTTATTTGGGTCAATCAATGTAAGAACCTATGTATTTTTTTTGTCTATACTATGTAAAGTCCGTACATATTTTACATAGTATAGCCAAGAAAACATAAGTGCATACATTACATAGCCACATGAATAGGTCACTACATTACATAACCATTTGGTCATAAGTGGTTACATTTGTATGCCATAAACCTTTAATAAAAATACCATCACTGGTTTGTTTAATCTGAAGTCCCAGAAAAAATGTTAATTCACCCATCAAACTCATTTCAAATTTTGAAGACATAATTTTTGAAAATTTCTTGCACAAAGATTCATCAGTAGACCCAAAAATAATATCATCAACATAAACTTGTACCAACAGAAGATTACCTTTTTCACGAAGAATAAATAAGGTATTGTCAATTGCACCTCTTTTGAAACCATTTTTAGTTAAATGTTTAGTCAGAGTGTCATACCAGGCTCTTGGAGCTTGTCGGAGACCATATAACGCCTTGTCTAGACGAAATACCCAGTGAGGATGCTTTTCATCAATGAAGCCTGGTGGTTGCTTGACATAAACTTCTTCTTCTAATTCTCCATTCAAAAATGCTCTCTTTACGTCCATCTGGTAGACTTTGAACTTATGATGACCAGCAAAAGCTAAAAACATTCTGATGGCTTCTAACCTTGCTACATGAGCAAATGATTCTTCAAAGTCAAGATTTGTCTGGACATACCCTTGTGCCACTAATCTGGCCTTATTTTTGATGACGTGTCCATCTTCATCAATCTTATTCCCGAAGACCCATCTGGTTCCAATTGGTTCTTTCTTGCCAACTGGAGGAGGAACCAGATACCAAACTTTATTTCGTTCAAACTGGTGAAGTTCTTCTTGCATAGCTATCACCCAGCTTGGATCTTCCATTGCCTCATCAATCTTCTTCGGTTCAATCAGTGATAAGAAGCTGACATATAAACATTGTTCACTGGAGGCACTTCTGGTCTGAACCCCTCTACTGGAGTCACCAATAATTTGATCGATTGGGTGAGCATTCGTCCACTTAGAGTATTGACCAGGATTGTTACGAACAACAATATCAGTGCAAGTGTTCAATTGATTTTCTGGAATAGGATCTTGCTAGACAACTTCAACGTCTTCATCAGAATCTGTAAACACGATTTGCATCATGAAATTCTTCATTTAATGGCATTTCTTGGATTACTGGCTCAAAATCAATTAGAGCTGATAATGGAGGTGTAGTACAAACATCTGATCCAATAACAAGTTCAGAGGGTTGTTTGAAACTTATTGAAGGATAAAATGAGGCATTACTGGGAGGTTTCTCACTTTTCACAGGTTCCAAGTTAGGATGACTGGAAACATCTTTAGATGAATCTTTATTGTAGTTGATAGGATCTGATTCACCAAAGATAATTGGATTTTCTAGGGGAGAATTAATAGTTGGCTTTTTATTGATTGCTTCATTTGATTCATCAAATGTGACATGTATTGACTCCTGGACCCTTTCCAGTCTTTTGTTGTAGACTCTGAAGGCTTTGCGAATGGCTGAATATCCTAAGAAATATCCTTCATCAGCTTTGGCATCAAATTTGCCTAACTGACTGGAGTCGTTCAGGATGTACACTGGACATCCAAAAACGTGAAAATAACCAATATTTGGTTTTCTATTTCTTACTACTTCATAGGATGTCTTCTTGTATCGCTTCACGTACACTGAACGATTCTAGGTGTGGCAAGTAGTTGCGATTGCTTCAGCCCAGTACGTTTTAAGAAGACCAGATTCAGCAAGCATACTTCTGGCAGCTTCAATCAGCATTCTGTTCTTTCTTTCTACAACTCCATTCTGCTCTGGAGTTCTTGTTGATGAGAAGTTTTGAGAGATGCCCGTGTCAGTACAGAATTTCTCCAGAGTTTCATTCTGGAATTCTGTTCCATTATCACTTCTTAACTGACATACTTTTCGCTTTTATTTGAGTTCAATTTGCTTGATAAGGGCGATGACTTCAGTAGCAGTTTCATTTTTTGATCTAAGAAATATTACCCAACAATATCTGGAGTATTCATCAATAATTACCAGGGTATATTTCTTACCAGCACGAGTCTAAACATTCACTGAACCAAAAAGATCCATATGAAGCATATGAAGAGGTTCAGATATGCTAAAATTCTGCTTGGTCTTGAAACTGGCACATTTCTGCTTACCTATCTCACATCCTGGACATGGCCTTTCCTTTTTGAAAGAAACTGAAGGTATCCCATCTGTAAGTTGTTTTCTGGACAACTTATTAATATTTTTGAAATTTAAATGGGATAACCTTTTGTGCCATAACCAATTTGTGTCTTCGTCAGCCCTGATATAGAAACATTGCTCTGAAGGCGAGCTTTCCATATCCATCACATGCACATTCCCTTTTCTGGGAGCAATCAGTACTACCTTCCAATCCTTATTAAATACGATGCCATGGGAGATGTTAAACAACATCTGGAAGCCATCATCACACAGTTCGCTCACACTTATTAGGTTATATTTCAAACCATTAACATAAGCCACCCGTCTGAACTTGACTTGACCATTACTCAGGACACCATACCCCTCAGTCTTTCCAGAACCGTCATTTCCAAAGGTAATGGAGGGTCCGTCTGAAACTACGAACTCCTCTAGTAGGGTCTTACATCTGGTCGTCGTCCTGCCAGCTGCACTGTCAAGATACCAAATATGTTTCTTTCGATCGCCCTGCACATCCACCAGATTGATTAGATAGATTTGGGAACCCATCGACTGATGGGTTCTCTGGATCCTGCCAAATGAATCCCTGCGGGTATCTGGTTGAGTTCACTTTCTTCGACAGTAGTCTTAGTTGAAAAGACCACTGGGTTGTCAGTTTTGAAACCATTTTCTTTTTCTCAACAAGAGTAATAATTTTATCTTTCTTGGAAAAAGGTTTTGAATTTTGTTTCGGGGCAGATGAAGTACCCTCAAAATTGTTCAGTTTTGCATTACAACTTTGGACTTGACGAGCCAGTTGTTGAAACTGGCTTTCTAACCTTAACAAAATTGATTCATCAAATGAGACTTGAGCCTTTCCAGATGACTGGACAGATAGCTTAGGTTTGGCAATATTCTTTTTTTTTGAACCTGGGTTCTTTAGAAGGTGATCGAGGCAAAGGTTTATTCTGCTTAACCTTTTTGACTAGAGCATTCATCTGGTGTGCTCCAGTCTTGACCTCAGACAATTGAACTGGTGGAATAATGCAAGCTTTGGGTGTTGTTGGTTCATCATAAATTGTGATTGGTTTCAACATTTCTGGTAATCGGTCAACAACAGGTATTAATGCTGCAGCATTGACATCACCCCCCAGATATGCTCGTTTTTGAGAGGGGTACTAGTTTCTTGCAGCATCAAAAGGTTTTCTGGTCTCAAGCCATGTTTGAATAACTTTCTTTTCCTTTTGTAAAACATTTTCAAGCTCTTCTTTTTTATGGACCAGTTGTTCAGTGACCAAAACTTGTGCCTTAATAGCCAGTTCAATATCTTGAAGTTCTTTTTAACTTTGATTGTAAATTTGCCATTTCAGAAAAATCTATTTCAAAATTGTTTGTCGTTTCAAAATTGTTTGTCATTGCCACAAAAATCAAATTAGAGTTTAGAGCTTCAGCAATATCAAATTTTAATTCAGGATCAATTTCCTTGTCATAATCAATTACCTTTTTGATGACAATGTCCACCCATCTTCCAGATGTGACATCTTTCTTTACCAGATGCTCTTGATCAGCCAAAGCCATATAACAACAATCTTTTTCCTCTTCATCATCAATTGATGAGTCATCAGAGGGAACCCATTCTTCTTCTGCAACCATGCATTGATTATTATCTTTTTCTGCAGACATGAGAGCAATTTGAGCCTTAAGCTTTTTATATTTCAATCTGTAGCTATCATCAGGATTGTTATAAGAAATAGATGGACCAGATTGAGAAACAAACTGATTGGACTTGCACTCCTTCATGAAATGACCATTTTTGCCACACTGAAAGCATGTCAGATTGGTATTGTCAGTAGAGGAACTGGGTGCATGTTGTGCAGTGGGTCTGTTGGCTCTTGCTTTAAAAAAATTAAACGTTTTTGCAATCATAGCCATCAGATCATCACTATTAGTTTCATCACAATCTTGAGAGATAGTATTCGTGACTCCAGATTCCATTAGTTCAGACATCATCTTCTTCATAGAAAATACATTCTCGGAAGACATTAATGCCGCACAGGGTGGTTCAGTATGACTAACCACAGGGGAACTACTGGAAGCATGATTTAAAGCATCTTTTTCAGCCTCATTTCTCTGGGCTTGATTTTCTTCAGTGAATCTGAGGGATCCATACAATGTTGACAAAGTATGGGAATTCAAGGTTTTATCTTGCCTCAAGACCACAATCATATGAGACCATTTAGAAGGAAGAATATCACAAAATTTCTCCAAAAGTATATCCTTGTCTTTTTCTACTCCCCATCCTCTTAACTGGTTTATGATGCTCATAAATCTGGTGTAAGTACCAGTTAGAGATTCATTGGGTAGAGCAAAAAATGATTCATACTTCTTGTTCAGGGAGACTTTTCTAGTAACAATAGTATCATCACCACCTTCATACTGGTTTACTAGTTCATCCCACATACTTTTAGCACTAGGATAAAGAACTAGTGTGGGAATAGGAGATTCAGGAACGGCCCCGAGGATCATATTTTTTAAAACAGTATCAATATTAACAAGTCTTTTATCCTCTTCAAACCAGTGTTCCTCTATCTTTTCCCTTCCAGATCTTGCTCAAAGAGGGTCAAGAAGTGGATTGAGAGGGCTTCTAGGAATATAGGGTCCTTCATTCAAATTTTTTTATCATATTCCTTTCAATTCCAGTAATATGTAATATCATCCTAGCTTTCCGCGTGCCAACCTCGTCACTATTCCCACTGAATTTGGGAACATGAATGTTTGAGTAGTGCACATGCACGTGTGGAGAAGCAGGAATAGGAGGTGGTGGGGGGGGATTATTGTTGACATGGTCAGTAGTCTGTTCAGTTTCAATAATGGGGGGGAGGACTTGTATTAAAAGGGTTTTCATGTGTATTCTCCGGAGTGGCCATCAAGAAATACGGATCTAGGCAAGTATATTAACCTTCCGCTCTGATACCAATTGTAAAATCCTTCACTCGATGGTTTAACCCACAAGTGTAGAATACGACAAGTCAAGTAAGCACTAGATTGGACTAGTATTACAATAAATATAAATGCAAGAATATATATATATATATTTATATATAAAAAGTAATACGTAACTTAAGCAATTTAAGTAAATAAACAAGTAAAGTAAATGGTGAGACACAATGTAATTTTTTCAAGTGTATTTTATTTATTGATGTTAAATAAAATACAAGGTTGTTGCGGAACTAAGATATTACAAAGTAAGTATCTAAACAACCGTATGAATTACAAGTGATCTAATATTTGCTAAATAAACTCTTTTGATCGAAATACTTAAAGTTGTGAAGTATAACTGTTTAAATCGAGAGTATTTAAGCAAAGGCACCAAATTGCAAAAGTGTAATTTGGACGAGGGAAATGACTTGGTATTTATAGGCAAAAAGAATAAATATAATGTTCTTTTTGCCGTACAAATATGGTTGCATGCATTTAAGGAAACTACTTTAATTCCTTAAATGCATTGGTTAAAGTACAAGAATAAAGTCACTTGATAGTGACTTGTCTTCTAATTAACCAACCACCTTTACACATGTGTAAGGCTTTTAACAAAGGACAAATGGATTGTTCGGGTAAAGGCATGTAAAGGCATAAAGTCAATTCCTCGTAATCAGTGTTCAGACTTGTAAGGTCTAGAACACTGTCAAGGACTTCAGTCAGGAGATCTGGTAAGTCTACCAGTGAGCTCCGCTATTTGTCAGACTTCTTTCTTCAGACTTCAGTCTTCGACTTCAGTGAGAATGTTTCTTCAGTGGAAAGATCTTGACTAGAGTGAAGTCTAGTGAACCAATCTGGTGGAATCCAGATTTCTGTACAAGTAAATGGTTCGCTGGTCTTCTCATAATTTCTGGACAAATCCTCAGAGGGCTCCGTCTTATCATCTGGAGTGAGTCCAGTAAATTTGGACCTAACAATTACCATCTGCATGGTCTTCAGAGGTTCCCATCTTTGTTGCTTCAGACAATTAGCAAGCCCCTTGGCCATATGAGCAAACTGAGACCTTAATCTGAAATTCGAGTTCAGGTTCAGTGCTTCTTTATTAACAATCTCTTGCAACCTGCTTGCGATCATCTTCAGTAAATGATGGAGGAGGAGGAGCAACAACAACTGGTTCTTTCTTAAGTAAGGTCAGAATTTCATCTAATTGCTTGGACTGGTTCTGAACAGACTTGTCAAGGATGGACATGGAATTTTTGACTTCAGTAACAACTTTGTCCACCTTGTCATTAGTGTCCTTGGTCAATTCAGCAACCATCCTTCTGACCTTCTCTTTAACCTTCTCGACCACTGAAACTGAAATCTGAGAGATAAAACTTTGAGATAGATCAGATTTCAGATTTTCAAACACATCACCACCAATGGAAGAACCACGGGACTTTTTCATCGACACTTGGCTTTTTTTGCCAACTCATTAACCTCCTTTCCAACTGCCAAGATGTCTTCCTGAATCATCTTTACTGAGGATGTCAATTTTGCAACAACTGATGTTTGAACATCCCTCTTGGCCAGATGGAAGGCTTCCCTAACGGCCTTGCTGATCTTATTGCAGGCCAACACCAAATCATTCAGCTTCCCAGTTATCAATCCCTTATTTTTTGCAACTTTAGACATTTCAGTGCCAAGAAAGACTTGAGCATCCTTGAAATCAGTCAGGGACTTGGTGTTGGCAGTTAAAGACTGAGATAAGTTCTCCACCCTGATAAGTAGGTTTTGAACTTCGGCATTTGATCTCTCTAACTGTGCTTCCACACTCAAAGGAGGAGGTGGTTGTGTAGAAGCAGAAGCAATGAAAGAAATATTACCAAGTCCATCCAAAGCTTTTTAATTTGTTTGGCAGTTGGACTCTCAGATTCAGTAGAAAAGTCCAACTTCTTTTCTTGTGGTGCATCATAGTCGATGGACTTTGGTATTTGATGAATTTGGGGATGAAGGTGTTGAAGTTGTGGTTGGAAAGTTGGTGAAGTGATATAAGGACATGTTGAGCCTGGTGGAAAGTAAGGATGTTGATGAGATGTTGGCGATGGGCGATATGGTTGTTCAATATTTTAGATTTTTGGGGGCGGAGGGGCATTTGCGAGGTTGAAGGTTGGCTCAGAATCAGAACACTGATTCTCCTCCAAGGGTCCCTCGCCAAACTCAAAATCAGCAAAGGAATCAAGATTCCCTTGAATTGGCTCATCTTCTTCCCAGAAATCAGTCAAAACTGTAGTCTGGTCAGACATGCCCAGGTTCAGATCACTGGTACCTGAACCTGCTACTGGTTCAACAACTACAGGTGCAGATGCATCGTCACCAGCTTCAGAAATTGGCTCAGCCGGAGCTACTTCGCCATCAACAGCAGACACTGGGTTGCCTCAGTGATTCTTGTGCCATCATCAAGAACCTTTTCATTGGCCGCAGAGTTTGAAACTTCAACTTCTCCACGTATCACCTGATAAGTATCAACAGTTTGTGCATAGAAGAGTGTAAGATTTGTGAAGTTACAAGGAGTGCACGTGTAGACTCAAACTCTAATGTGTGTTGGGCTGGCACACTTACATTTTCTTCACCGTTTCCTCCTAAAGAAGCTTTGGAGATAACCATCTCCAAACACTTCTCTCTTGTTGGGAAGATCCAGAAGGCTGAGCTTGGGTACTATCATCCTTGGGCTGTGAGGATGGCTTAAACTTTTGACGTTTTAACAAGCCCTTTGGAGATCTTGAGGAGTCTTTTGGGAGATCCTCAGGTCGGTTAGTGGAAGAGAGAAGTGGTTGGGTAAAAGCACTTGTTTTGGATTTGAACAAGTGTAGCATTTTGCCACTAGATCCACCAGTGGGTCTCACATTCTTTTGTGACCCGCCCAATGATCTTTCTGAGCCAACCAGTCGTGCTGTTTCAGTTTTAGTAAGTACCTGTAGCACTGCAGTAGACAGTTCAGGTTCTGTATCAGAAGTAGATGCCTTGGAAAGATCCTTGCAGAACTCTGTGGCTAAACACTCTAGTCTCTCATCTGCATATGCCTCTCCCAGAATAATGATGAAGCAGACGCTCAAAAATCTGGGGAAAGCAATGTGGGTGTTTCATTTTCCTTTCAACTTTGACAACAACTGAGAGAAGAGTATCTCAGCGAAGTCCACATTGATCCTATTCCACAAGTAATATCCCAACTCAACTTGGACCAAGGATATTTGATCTAACCCACCATGATTCCCACTAAGGAACTCAACAATATGAGTCCAGAAAAACCTCCAACAATTTTTGAATCCAGACAGAAAGATATGCTCGGAGGTCTTCAAGTTTCCATCGGCATCTACCATGTTGTCATGCCTAGTGGCCAGCAATACTTCTCTGAAATTAATTCCCTTCAGTCATTTAGCAAAGACTGAGGGTGGCTTCATGTAATCCAATTGGAGGGCCTCTCTGAACCCATCCAGAGTAATGACTGTAAGTGCACATCAATGTTAATAGCAGTTTAGATTGTTAGGGCTTATATTGTAATGTCTTTGTAATGTGATTGCCATTAATGAACTTAGTATTATGCATAGAATACTAGATTAAGTTTAAGTATTAAATGTGTAATAAATCTGCTAAGTATGAAATGCGAACTCGCACTTCATAATGGAAATATGACCCTGTATTTGCTAGGTCAAATACGAGGCTAGAGCTGGAATACGACCTCGCAATTGTGTCGAGCTGGGCTGGATTTGCGAGGCCAGTATGCTGAAGCCTAGTCGTGTGTTTTCCTATAAATACAGAACCTTAACAAAGATTAGGGTTGAACATTTGTCAAAATTTCGAGCATATACTGCAGGTTAAGTCGTCAAAGGATTGTTGCGCTAGTCCGAAGAAGATCTGCGAGGCAGCAGATAATCTAGGGACTTTGTTGTGAATCACCAAGTTATAGAGAGGGATTTCGCACCTCTAGATAACTGGAGCAAACTATTAATGATCCGTTTCATGGGGACTTATAAGTGGTATCAGAGCCTCTTGGTTTCATACCAGAAGGTTATAGTTTTTTGGTGATAGACAACACTCGTTTAGTGTTGTTTAGACGTGATTCTTTCACGAGTTTACGACCAGAAACATTGTTCTTGACCTTTATTGGTTGTTGTAGCAGTCGAAGGTGATTATATTGGCTTTTAGGGTTTGATATCAAGAGAATTAAAGGTTTCAGAATCGTTTGCGACCTCGCGGGCTCATACTACCTCATCCAACTCGTATTTCGACTTGGGTAGCTAATTACGACCTCGCCAGTTCAATTGCGACCTCGTATTTCGTTTGCGACTTCATGAGCTCTTTAAGACCTCGCCAGTTCAATTACGACCTCGAGTGATGTTAGTGCATGATTCTCAGTGACATGGGCATTCTAGATATGTGAAGTATATTTATTTTTAAGTTCAAGTCTTGTAATTATCTTGTAATTACCGTTCGTGCATAATATTACTTTGGCATATATTGTTGAGCCAATTGGGATCCAAATATGTTTATGTGTTTGTTTATTATTTGTATTTTGTAGGTTTTAGACATAACATGTAATGAGTCATTAAGTTAATATTGTTTCTGCGTTTAACAACAGTTGAAATATTAACTTAATGTACTTCCAAAGGGAAGTTAAGATAATTGTTTTCTGTGTATTTACAACAGTATAAACATTATCTTAAATACACACTTCCAATAGGTAATATAGATGACGTTGTTTCTGCGTATTCCCAGCAGTTGAAATGTTGTCGAAGGCTAATGCTAGTTCTGCGTATATTTACAGCAGTTAAAGCATTAGTTGAGTTAATGTCGGTTCTGCGTCTTGACAACAGTAAAGACAATAACTCTGAGTACAATGTTGGTTCTGCGTCTTGACAGCAGTAAAGACATTTACTCAACATATGCTAAGTGTTATTTCAGGGTTCTTAGGAACAAGCAAAAATTTGCTTGTTCAAGTAAGAACTCTCAAATGGTTTGAGAGTTTCTGCGGAAACAAGCAAAAGTATGCTTGACCACAAGAACTCTCAAACATTTTGTGTGTTCAGGGAAACACGCAAAACAGGCCAAAACCTTAATAGGCCTTGTCTAGAGAAAAACGCAAGCCCATAGGCATATGCGTGTTTCAGAAACACGCAAATGGGCATTTGCGTGTTCCTGGCTGCGCCTATATATATGGGTGTGTGTTCATGCGTGTTCTAAAAAGTGTGTAGAGAGAGGAACGAGCAAATCCTAGAAAGAGAAAACCAAGAACATGCACGGTTTATCTTGTGGGTGATACTCGTCTTGTGCATGAACAACAAACACACACCTGGCCCCCCGAACGGCTCGTAGATTTAGATTACCACGTGTTTGGTAAAGTGAATCCAGAGAGCTGTTTCCCCGAGTGTTTATATTCATGCAAAAAGATATATATATATATATATATAGTGTTATATATATCATCTAAAGGTTGATATAAAAACCATGGGTTCTCGAGGAATTTCCGCACCTCGACATATCCTTAAGTCGATCTCGGTTCGATAAGAGTACAAGACCCGAGGGACTTACAAATGACTTATTGCGACCTCGTGAACTTTTACGACCTCTTTTATTTTAAATAGTTCATGAACTTTGGTAACTCGGAGAAAATGACGTCTTAGTTACCCGCAAACTATCAATCTTTGCTGAATCAATTTACTCTAATGGACCATGAAACCAGAATTCCCCTTTAACAAGTCATACTGTAGATTGATGGATGTTCAAATGTGGATTTGTATTGTCAATGGGTATGTTCATCCAACAGTAATAGGTGAGAAGGAACCTACGGGTTAGAGTGGTGGAAAGCTAGCCACGTATGAGCAAATGGACGTCGATAAAAAGAAAGATTATGAGTTCGAAAGTAAAGCTTTGGGATCACTCTGAATGGCTCTCCAAGGGGAATTCTTGCAGCTATTTGAAAAGTATCAAACTACAAAAGGCTTATAGGATGCACTCAAAGAGCATTGTGAAGGTCACGAAGATCTCAAGAAGAGGAGAAAAGACTTGTTAAAGAAGCGGTATTATGTTTTTACCAGCTTCAAAGATGAATCCTTTGATGAGATGCTGATTCATTACAGTCATTTGCTGGTTGAGCTTGCTTACTTAGGGTATAAACCTGATCCAGAGGAAGTCATTGAGAAGTTGTTGGAGGCACTTCCAGTTAAGTGGGAAGGTTTTGTTACATCTATCCAACAAAATCCCGAATTCAGCACATGGACTCTGGAACAGATCATTCGAAAACTGAGAGGTCAAGATATGAAGCGAAAGTCAAAGGAAGCAGGTAGCAGTGATTTTGTCCAGCGTCCTGAACTCTATCATAGCAAGTCAAGCATTCCTTCTGCAAAATCTTCAAGTGGAGGGATCACTGCCTTCTACAGTGGAGATGATGAAAAGTTAAAGATGACGATGGATTCTGATAATAACTTGATGTATGTAACTTCTCAAGAATCAGCCATGGTTGTTCATAATGGGAATCAGAATGGTAGTTCTCTAAGCTCAAGTTTATCAGGTATGCCGATGAGCATCAGATCCGCAGAGGGACATTTGGGCATGCTAAGCTTCGTTTGTGTCTGCTCATGAAAGGCTAATTGGAGGAAAACTCACTGATACTGAATTGGTTAGTGAGGACTACAAGCAAGTTGATCCAGATGATCTGGAAGAAATGGACCTGAACTGGCAATTAGCTATGTTAACATTGAGAGTTCAGTGATTCACTGATAGAACCGGAAGGAAGGTTATTGATGGCAAAGTAGGGTTTGAAAAGACAAAAGTGAAATGTTTTAACTATGATGGTTTTGGGCATTTTTTATGTGAATGTTAAAGGCCAAGACGGGACAACAATTTAGCTACCGGTCGTCAGAACTTCAATCAAGGTGGTTCTATTGCAAGTCAGAATTCAGGCCGTCAATATGCTAATATTGGTAACAGAAGCTCAGGAGAAACTGACAACTCAAGAGCTTGGGTTGTTCAAAATGATGGTGCTTATAATTGGGGTTCAACTAGTACCGATTATCAGAACCATACATTCATGGCAGAAATTCAAGACTTTGATGGAGGGATGAACGATCTTACCAATAATTCATTCGACTATACATTGTATGCCAGTTGGATGATTATAATAGTTTTCATCAGAAGGTAGAAGAAGAAACGGAGCCATCAGAACCTGTAAGAGCTGATATTGAGGATGAAGTCGAGACGGGTTTCATGGCACACTTGGAAATTATTGAACAAAAGAAACCACTAAGGAAAACCACCGGATTTGGTTTGTCGATAGTGGATGTTCAAGACACATGACCTTATGTTAGTTTTGTTGGTCCCAAGGGTGGTAACATTTCTGGAATTGGAAAAGTCACCAATGGGAAGATCAAAATGGACAATGTAATTTTGTTGAACAGTTGGAACATAACATAATGAGTGTGTCTCAAATATGTAACAAAGGGAATCCAGTTCATTTTACAGTAAGGGAGACCCTAATTTTGAAAACAGGTTATGTCATTCTAGATGAATGGATATTGCTAAAGGCTCCAAGGAAGAAAGACATCTATGGATTGGAATTGGGTGTTGCCGATTCAGTGGAGCCAGTGTGTTTGCTGACTAAAGCTTCAGTTGATGAATCTCTGCTATGGCATAGAAGAATAGGTCACATCCATTTTAGAAAAATGAATTATATTACAAGTAATGGATTGGTTCTTGGCGTTCCAAATAAGAGATTTATGGTGGAAGATAAATGTGTGTCGTGCCTTAAAGGAAAACAAACTAAGAAGCCCCATCAGCCGAAAACTCAAAATTCTATTGTCGTTCCATTTCAGCTATTGCACATGGATTTATTTGGGCCAGTAAGTGTTTGAAGTATAGGGTACATGTACTATTGTCTGGTAGTTACTGATGATTACTTTAGATTCTCGTGGGTATTTTTCTTGAAGACCAAGGATAAGACTGCTCAAATCCTTATGGAGTTCTTGGAAAGGGTTGAAAACCAGTACAATACAAGAGTGAAGAGAATCAAAAGTGATAACGAGACAAAGTTCAAGAATCAGATTATGGAAGTCTACTGTCTGAGCAAAGGAATTGAGCATTAATTCAGTGCACCCTATGAGCCCCAGCAGAATGGAGTAGCAGAGAGAAAGAACAGAACATTGATAGAGACTGCCAGGACCATGCTTACATCATCAAGGCTTCCCACTATGTTTTGGGGGGAAGCAGTGAATACCGCTTGTCACGTGTTAAATAGGGTTTTAATTGTTAAAAGATTTAATAAGACACTATACGAACTTTTAAACAATAGAAAACCAAATTTAACTGGGTTGGAACCTTTGGAGTCCCATGTACATTTTTAAAAGTCCGTGACCAACCTAAATTTACCGAGAAGGCTGAGGAGGGAATTTTTCTTGGTTACATTCCGGGATCTCCAAATAGGCGGGTGTATAATATTAAAGCTGAAATTGTTGATGTTGGTTACAATGTCGTGATTTCTAGCTATAATTCTCCTATACATCAAGGGTCTACTATCTTGTTTGATTATGATGATGTGTTTACCTCCTTTAATGGTCCCATTTCTTATGGTGTAGGCAGTTCAGAGGTAGATGATATTGTATTACTACGTGATCAGAACTTAGGAGCATGTAACAAAATCTGCAACTGATGCAACATCAAAGAATAGTGAAGAATCAAGAAAGGATCATGATGCTGAGCTTATGTCGACCTCAGGTAACATCAGTGCAGATGGTTCATCAATGGATACTTAAGATACAGTTACATAAGAATCGGAACCACCTACTCCCCTTCCTCATGGATCTGTTGATCAAGGAGAAATAGGTTCAAATTTGGGTGTAAATCTTCAAGTTGACAAAGCTACACAACATAGAGTCAACAAGTATCATCCAGTTGAGGATATTATTAGTGAACCAAGTGCAAGGGTTAAGACAAGAGCTCAGTTAAACAAACTCACTAGTTTATTCACAGAGACGAAGGAAACTGATATAGTTGATAAGTGCAAGTTCAACTGCTTTGTATCACAAGAAGAGCCCAGTAATATTCAAATGGCTTTGAAAGATCCATCTTGGGTTGAAGCTATGAAACAGGAACTCTTTCAATTTGACAAGCTCCAGGTTTGGGAGTTGGTTGATTTAGCATTGGGAGAATATCCTTTCGGCACCAGATGGGTTTTCAGGTGCAAGAAAGATGAAAAAGGAGTTGACACATAATAAAGCTCGTCTAGTTGTTCAAGGCTTTGCTCAACAGGAAAGGTTAGACTACAATGAGGTGTTTGCACCGGTTGCAGCCTTCAAGGACATTAAGGTATATCAATTGGACGTCAAAAGCGCATTCTTATACGGTACTGTCCAGGATATAGTGTATGTCACTCAACCGCCAGGATATACTGCCCTGGGCATGGTATGACAAGCTGTCGAAGCATCTTCTTGAAAATGGATTTGAGAGAGGATTGATCGATAGTACGTTATTTACAAGATGGAAGGGAGAGGATTTCCTACTTGTACAAGTTTACGTAGATGACATTATTTTTGGGTCATCAGACGAAAAGATGTGCAAGGAATTTGAGCAGATCATGAAAGGGACTTTTGAGATGAGTGTTATGGGAGAGACCAGATATCATGTTTGCGGTTTGTTTGTGTGCACGTTATCAGTCTGGGTCTTTGGTATTCGATTGGGGGAGACTTTGAGTTCATGGCTTATACAAATGCTGATTATGGTGGCTGCAATTATGATAGGAAATTAACTTCAGGTGGATGTCAGTTCTTAGGGGGAAGATTGGTGTCTTGGCAATGTAAGAAGCAGGCTTCTGTTGCGATCTCGTCTTGCGAGGCAGAATACATGGCAGCCGGTGGATGTTGTTCATAGGTTCTATGGATTCAGCAACAACTGCGTGATTACGGTCAGAACTTTCTCTGTACTCCCATTAAGATAGACAATGAATCCACCATATCCATTACCAATAATCCTGTTAAGCATAGTAGGACTAAGCACGTAGACATAAGGTTTCAATTTATACGTGATTGTGGTGAACAGAAATTAATAGTCCTAGAAAAGGTGCCGAGTGACTTTAATTTAGCTAATCTGTTCACTAAGGCTTTCGACCGGACTCGTTTCGAGTTGTTAGTCCAATTGATTGAAATGAGAAATCTATAGTTACAGTGTCTCTCAACAAGAACTTTGTAAAATGTGTCTATGTTTGTGTCGTAATGTATGTGAGTCATATAGTGTCAGAAAAACAAAATAAAAAATGAGAAAAACCAAAAAAGAAAAAGAGAATAATAAATAAAGTAAGATCACTGTGTCAAGACTATTAGACGTGACGATACTTTAGCTTTTAATCCTAACGAATTGTACTTTAAATTGCTTTGCTCAGTGATATCATTATATGATGTATCGATAGGCACAAAGTACCAAGGTTTCCTTATAATCTGAACTTAAATGTATACAATGTTCTTATGGATAATATATTCAGATATGTGGCTGAGAATGCCTGATCTTTATTGAGAATTGTCCTTAAATCTTGTGAAAGATCTAGCATTGTAATTTTGTATATTTGGTCTTTATATAGAAGGTCTTGGGTACATACATGTGTGTTTATTGCTTTTCGGATGTATGTTTGTGACAAGATATGCAAATATCAATAAATCTGTTGAAAATTATGGAGCTAATGTGGCCTTTCATATTCGGACAAGTAAGTCCTTGGGGTGTCTTTGTATACCTAGCCTACCTAAAGCTTTCAAATTGGGATAGGTTGTCAGAAAGTTCGCTACACGGATCTCATAGAAAGTCACGGGTTTTCATAAGTGCTTTAAAGTTATGTCACAAATATGCAAGTACTTAGCATTATGTAATGTTGGGTATATTTCCGTACGTAAGTCAAGTTATGTCGTTTTGCGTGTGAGGAATCACCGACCTGTCACCGCTGACTTGATTCTTAAAGACTTTCTCCCTATACTCACCAAATGTCTTAATTTTGGTGCTTGTGTCGATTGTGAGAGTATATCTGATTGTGGGTCACTTAAGTTCGCAAACGTGATTAAGTGGCATATTAGGCTACTCGGGTTACATGGTGACTGTCCTTGGCCAGGGTATGTCCAAAGTTTCACAAACCAAAAGGAAACTGGAAGTATCGAGTGTTTAAGAGGACAAACATATTGGTAATCGTTTTGGATCACTGTTTATAACTAATAATAAGAGAACTGTTTCTCGTTTGTAGGCTTATGTAACATGCTAAGCTTATCTAATCATACAGTAACTTTAGCTCTGGTAACTATCTTATTCGTTTATGTTCAATGTCTGTGTGTGTTATGTTTTTCATGAAGTGTTTGTTTCTTGTTGTTGTAAAATAAAAGTTCCTATTGCACGAGAGACAGAATCAAAATAGAATCTAGTTTCTAAGAGGACTCAACTACATTCTGTAAGGAACACTGAATAAACGAGTAGGGTAGTTAAGCGATAGTGTTGTGATCAATAGCTAAAAGAAAGTGTGTTTAATTAACATAATATGGGTTTAAGTAAAAGAACATAGAGTTGTTAATTTCAATAAACAGATATTAGGTTAATGTGTATTTTGTTATTCTTAGAAAGAAGATTTTCTTAAGAACGGACATTGAGTTGTTCATAGTTTTGAATTTGATCTTTAAAAGAATCATTTTATCCTGATCTTTAGAAAGAAGGTTTTCAAAGAATGAACACAAAGATGATTCATAGTTTAAGTTTCATCTTTGAAAAGATCGTTGTTGAATCAAAAAGATTTGATACAGGGATGTCAAATGATTTTGATTAGTACTAGTGTGCTTACGATGAATTATTCGACCTTAATGTGACCAAGGTAAAATAATAGACTGATAAGTATATTTATTTTATCTTGCAAATTCATTTCTTCAGATTGTATGTTATTACTTTGAGAAGATATGATGTCTTTGTTAAGATGGGCAGGTTAACAGGACAAAAAAAAAGGTAATGGGGGGAACCCTAGCCCCGGTACCACAATTGGATACCCATCGACCCACCCCGTATGAGTCATATGATGCCGGTAAAATACCTCCATCCTAATCCCCACATGATTTGAGCACCCTGAAGGATCGAACCCGCATATTTAAACTTCACATATGGGTCTAGGCTTCATTGGTAATGGGTACCTTAAAGGAATTAATTTTTGTCCCCAGCGGGGATTGAACCTGAGACCTTAAGGTCACCAGGTGCTTGCCTTACCACTAAGTTAATTCTTTGTTGATAGGTTAACAGGACAACCTACAGAAAGATGTAAGTTGTGAAGTTAAAGTGCAAGAACGACGAATACACAGGGATGTATAGGTTATTTATGTTTTACATTTGGTATAAGGTCTCTTATGCAAAATTATAAGTGATTAGGTTTTAGTCAGATGAGTTTACTGAGTTAAAATCAAGTTACTTTAGAAACTTAATCAATATAGATTTGCATGATGGGATAGACATTTCTGGAAGACCTCAGAGTAGGTTATCCATAAGTGCCATAGAATAATAAGACAAGGTTCTTAGGATTCTAAATCTTTAACAAGTATCCATAGAAAAATAAGACAGAGATCTTAAGATTCAAGTCTGTGATAAGTCGACGAATAAATCATGTGTCTATAGGTCGTGATTTTAACACCATAAGGTCTTGATAATAAGGTTTAGATGTTGAACAATGAGACAGGTTTCTCAAGGTTTGATTAATATTTTGTAGTTCTAGACTAAGATAATGTCATAACAGGTTTTATGACTTATAATAGTGAAGAATGACAAAATTAGGAGAAGAAAATGAAAAATGTAGTTCTAGATTAAGTCATTGCTAGTATAGTGATGAAATAATGAAAAATAACATTATTATTTTTATCTTCTATGTATGTGTTAAGCTTCCTATGCAGGGATTACATGTTAGTGTTATGGAAATACAGAGACAAAAAATTGCTTTTGAAACAGGATGTTCCATGTTCATGAAGTTTGAGCTATAAAATTTCAAAGTTTCTGGTTTTCATGGAAGTCAACTAGTACAGGATTAATTGTTGGAAATTCAACCACTCTATTATATGCCGGTTATGCAAGGCGAGCAGAGACTCGAGTTATGCTTAATTCGGAGAGATTTATCGTTGAAGGGGAGAACTATAACAAGATTTGATGCATTACTTGATTGTCATGACGAACAGAGAGCTTGAAGTTTGCTGTTTGTTAGAAATATTATTTGTAGTAGTTGATTTGTATTAAATCATATTTTGTACTTAGATTGTAATTTTCTTAAGTATGGAAGGGGGATAAGTGTAAATTGTATATAAGTATATAAACCCCCTCCATAGCTTTGTTATGTAACATTTCACTCATTCAAGCAATCTAATCTTTCCCTTTCATCCTTACTCTCACTCTCTCACGACACACACTTTCTCACACACATAACCGCCATTAACACACACTAAAGCTCAATTTCACATCATTACATTTGGTATCAGAGAAAAATCAGTTTGCAGAGCTCCTTGCTCGGCAACTACAAGTTTTGAGAAGTTTGACTTAGTGTTGAGTGAATTGTTCCATTTGCAGAGTTCTTAGCTCGACAAATAATTGATTTTACATTTCACTGAAATTTGGTTAAGTATTGAGACAAGTTGTTCAGTTTGCAGAGATATAATCTCGGCAAATAAGTAAAGTGTGATACTTTGGTTAAGTGTTGGTGATCAGTATTAGTGATTGTACTATTTGCCGAAGTAAAAACTCGGCACTTAGTTAAAATTGAGATATTTGCCGGCATTCTTCACTAATCCAACTTTTTCAAAAACATCTTGTTCTATCTGCCAAAGTCTGAACTCAGCATTCTTCAAAAGTCTAGATCAAATATTTTCTAAATTTCCTAAAACTTTTACAATGTCTTCAAGAGAAGCTTTGGCTCTTGGTTCGGATGGAAGACCTCCTGTGTTGTTTAGAGGATCTTATCCTCTATGGAAGAAAAGATTTTTGAATTGGATTGATCGTCAAAAGATTGCAAAGAACATTAGAAAATCTTTATATGATGGTCCTGAAATTCCCAAAAATCTAGTGAATAATGAACCTCTACCAGAAGAAAGTTGGAATGCTGAACAGAAAAATCGTGTTGAGGCGGATCAAATGTCCATTGCTTATCTTTATCAAGTTCTTCCAGATGATATATATTGCAATGTTGACTCATATGAAACTTGAAAGGATATTTGGTATGAAGTTGAAAAACAAATGGAAGGTTCTGATGTTTCAAACACCATAAGGTTGTCAACTGTTTTGAACATGTATGAGACATTCAAACAACAAAAAGGAGAACCTCTCAGTGATGTCTATATCAGATTTTGCAATAACATCAGAATGATGTCAAAAGAACCAACATGGAGTTGAACATCAAGTTCATAAAAAATCTTGAGGAGGAGTGGCAAGTTTATGGGACTCAGCTAAACCAACAAGTAGACTTTGGGAACTTGACCATTCACAATTTCATACTTTGTTTGAAAAATTGACATTGAACACTGATCAAGTTCTGAAGACTCAAAAGGTGAAAGATGAAAGTGTTCATTCTGATCCACTGTCTCTAGTCGTTGAAAAGAAGTCTTCAAGAGTTTCAAGAAAATGTACAGTTGAAGTTGAAACTGATTCGGATTTGAGTGACGTAAGTGATCCTAAGCTAGATGAAAAGGACCTTGAAATGTACAAGGAACTAGCTTATTTCACAAAGGCTTTTCAAGAAGAAACCAAACAACAATCAGCTTCAGTCTTACTCAGTTTCCTCATATGCCAAGAATGCAAGTGTTCCTAAGTTTGAGACCTACAAGGAGTCAGTTGGGGAAAAGAAGTTTGATAATGAGAAAAAGTTTGAGAGGAAAGTAATGGAAAAGAAGAATGTGGATAAAAAGTGTTATAATTATGGGATTCTTGGTCATATTGCCACAGATTGCACCAAACCTCATCAGAAGAATTCAGAATACTACAAATACAAGCTCATGCTGGCAAATCAAGAAGAAAGTGGGATTGCTCTTCTAGCTGAGGATGATAAATGGCTTCTTCTCACTGACGATGAGACTGATGAACTTGCAGCAAATGTGTGCTTCATGACGAAGATCAAGAATGTGAAGTCCCTCACTCAATGGTTTAATCCACAAGTGTAGAATAACAAGTCAAGTAATCACTAGAGATGACTAGTATTAAATATCAAGTAAGCACGTGAAGTATAACTGTTTAGATCGAGAGTATTTGAGCAAAGGCACCAAATTGCAAAAGTATATATTTGGATGAGGAAGTGACTTGGTATTTATAGGCAAAAAGAATAAATATAATATTCTTTTTGCCGTACAAATATGGTTACATGCATTTAAGGAAATTATATTAATAATTCCTTAAAAGCATTGATTAAAGTACAAGAATAAAGTCACATGACAGTGACTTGTCTTCTAATTAACCAACCACCTTTACATGCGTGTAAGGCTTTTAACAAAAGACAAATGGATTGTCCGGTTAAAGGCATGTAAAGACATAAAGTCAATTCCTCGTAATCAGTGTTCAGACTTGTAAGGTCTAGAACACTGACAAGGACTTCAGTCAGGAGATCTGGTAAGTCTTCCAGTGAGCTTCGCTATTTGTCAGACTTCTTTCTTCAGACTTCAGTCTTCGACTTCAGTGAGAATGTTCTTCAGTGGAAAGATCTTGACTGGAGTGAAGTCCAGTGAACAAATTTGGTGGAATCCAAATTCCTGTACAAGTAAGTTGTTCACTGGTATTCACATAATTTCTGGACAAATCTTCAGAGGGCTCCAGTAGTCACGTCTGGAGCGAGTCCAGTAAATCTGGACCTAACAAATTCCCCCTATTTGTTTAGAAATTATACAAGGATTTTCAAGCTTGTATCTATACAAGTTTGTGCTTGAAGAATCCTTGAGAAATTTGACTAAGTCTAATTTAAATTTCTGGAGAGCCACTTTATAGATCATCAGTGTTCCCAGTTTGTACATTTTGATTTCTAGACTTAATCTGGATAAGTACTTGTAAAAAAAAAAAGGAATTGCAACTTATATTTACAGACATCAACTGGAGAAAAGTTACAATTTTATCAACATGAAAATAAATACAAGTACAATATTAGAGTCAGGCCTTTTTCTTTTCAGCATGCCCAGATGGCTCTTGAGTGGCCTTCCTCTTTACACCTGGAGATGAAGACGAAGTAAGAGAAGTCCTTAAGCCCAGCTCCATCTCCATCAACTCCTTCCTCATCCATTCCTTGCCAATCCTCTTCATAAAATAATTCACATCCTGGGAGACATCTTTACCCCTGAATGAAAGCCCAATCTCTCTTAACTCTGACCATCCAAAAGCCTTGATTGAGGTGTCCTTCCTTTCATCAGTAAAGTTCCCTTCTCTGAAGAGTTTGACATGGAACTTAGAGAAGTTATCATGATTTTCTGCCAGATGGATCTCAGCACCCATTATTGGTCGGACATCAGCTCTAAATTGTGACAAATGTTCATACTTTTCCTTGTCTGAGCCCTTTTCACCATTTCATCCACTTCCCTTGACACTTTTCTCTGTTCAGCCATTTGTTGAAATTTTTCTTTATTGATTCTTTCAGTTGTGTTCAAGGGAATGAAGGTACTGAGATCTGCATCTCTGGCAGTTTTGGACTTCTTGACCGGTGCCTTGGGCAAACCCTTAACTTTCTTCCTATATTCATGTCAAACAAATGTGACTGAAACAAGTGTGAAAGTGGAAACAGAATCTCAGTTGTTCAATAATTTTATGAATGGAAATCATAAATTTAATCTTGACTTTGAAAACCTTTTTGAGAAAAAGGAAAACAAACTTGAATTTACTGAGACAAAGATTCCAAGATCATACTCTTCATCACATACCCAACAAGGTAAGTTGACAAGACCAAAGTCCACAAAAGCTTTCTCAAGTTCTCATGCATTCAAGACTTCTGGTGACCCAAAACCGACTAAAGTTAAATCTGAAGTTAAGTCACCAAAAGAAGTAAAACTCCCCAAGGTTTCAAAACCGGTGCAGAATTTATTATTAGGTAACAAACAATCGAAGACTCGTACATACTCTAGTTTTCCTAGGCGTTCTCAGACGATCTCTAAGTCCACTTTGAAGGTAGTTAGAGATACAACCTCAGGGATTACTAAATATAAAGATCAGTATGGTTGGTTGTCGCCTAATAATATCAAGAAAGGTCACAAACGTAACGAAATCATCAAGAAGAATCCTGACAAGAACATAAAAACCAATTTGTTTTCTAATTTAAAGAATGTTCATGTTTCAGGTGACGTGTGCTTAACTAGTAGCAGTAAGTGGATTCCTAAAGATAGATTTTTACATGCTTCTAGAAAAGTCAAGCTGGATGGCATTTCAACTCAAATCAAACAAGTGTGGATTGTTCGTAGATCAAAATCAATAGATAGTGCTAATACATCTAGAACTACTCCCGCTTGTAACAAAACTTGGGTTTAATCTGTGTCTTTGTTTAACTTGTAATTCGTATGTCAAATTTGGACAACTATGTGTGTTTGTTTGTTACATTTGAATAAAATCATGTTTGTGCGCTCTTGTTTGTTTTTGATTGTGTATATGTGTACTTGCATTTTATCCCTCTCACCCGCAAGGACCCAGAATATGTGGGTACCTTAACACTATAACTTGTCTTTGCAGGAATGTCTCATTTGTGTTTGGTATGTTGACTCGGGATGTTCTCATCATATGACTGGTAACAAGTCATTACTCACAAGTTTTGTTGAAAAGTGTATGGGAATGGTGAGATTTGGAAATGATCATATTGCCCCTATTCTTGGTTATGGTGACATTGTCAAGAATGGAATTGCTATCAAGAGAGTTTCTTATGTTGAAGGTTTAGGTCACAATCTTTTCAGTGTTGGACAATTCTGTGACAATGATCTTCAAGTACTTTTCAAAAGATACGAATGCAAAGTTCAAACTGAAGAGGGGGTAGATATTCTCACTGGAACAAGGGACAATAATTTGTTCACCATTAATCTTAATAATATTCCAACTCCGTCTTCTGAAATTTGTCTTCTCTCAAAAGCCTTTGCACAAAATTCTTGGTTATGGCATCGTCGTCTGTCTCATCTTAATTTTCAAACTATCAACGCTTTAGTGGATAAACAACTTGTTGAAGGTCTTCCTGATTACAAGTACGAAAGTGAACATGTTTGTCCAGCTTGTGCTATTGGCAAGATGAAGAAGGCATCTCATAAACCAAAGAAACATCTTAGTACCGAAGGTCTTTTGCATCTTTTGCATATGGATTTGTGTGGACCGATGAAAGTTCAAAGCATTCATGGAAAGCTATACATTCTTGTAATTGTTGATGATTATTCTCGCTACACTTGGGTATTCTTTCTTCACGCCAATAGTGATGCTCCAAATGAAATTATTCATTTTATCAAGCAAACCCAAGTCAATCTTCAATCCTCAGTTCGAATTGTTCACTCAGACAATGGCACAGAATTCAAGAATTCAACAATTGATTCTTTCTTTAAGTCATTAGGTATTACTCATCAATTCTCTGCCACAAGAATACCTCAACAAAATGGAGTAGTTGAACGTCAAAATCGAACTCTTGTTAAAGCAGCTAGAGCAATGCTTGCCTACTCAAAGCTGCCTCCAAATCTCTGGGCTGAAGCTGTAGCTACTGCTTGTTTTATTCAGAATAGGTCCATTATCAACAAGAGATTTGACAAAAACTCCATATGAGGTGATCAATAAAAGAAAGCCCAATGTGAACTTCTTACACATTTTTGGATGTGTTTTTTATGTTCTCAATGATCGAGATAATTTGGGAAAGTTTGAACCAAAGGGTGATGAGGCATACTTCATTAGTTACTCAAGGGAATCAATTTCATATCATGTGTACAATCGTCGGACGAAGAAGATTGTTGAGAGTATGAATGTTCGATTTGATGAACTCTCAGGAATGGTTCTTGAAAAAAATAGTTCAAGACCCGAACTTAATAGACCACAAGCTTTCGCAACAAAAATCGCTTCCAATGCTAAATCTCAATTCAGTGCTCCAACCATAGAGGATTTGGATATTCTGTTTGAGAAATTTTACCATGATCATCCAAGAATGTCTAACCCCGGTTTAGATACAAATACAGCTTCCAGCATCATTAATACTTCTTCATCACCAAATGGATACAATGAGTCATCACCATCACTCACTTCAGATGTTTCATCCCCATCATCTGATTCTCATCATCATACTGCTAATTATGATTTGCAAGGTTCACATACCCATATTTCTCAAGTGACAAATCCCGACACTAATCCGGAATATTATGCCACTGAACTGATACGAAATTGCCCCTGAGTTGTTCTGAACTCAGCTCAGACCGAGTCAGTCTGGACTCAGCTCAGGCCATGATGATGTTTCCCTCAATGGCACACTTTGGGAAGATGATTGGTGATCCTATCTGCCCCCTAGGATTCACCCTACTTAAGTGGGAAGACTGAAATGTTGGGGGAAATTTGAAGATCAGCTCGCAAATTCGTCCAATCTAGGTCAGCTTAGAAGAAGAGTCAGCTTGGGACGCCCAGTCTGGGTCAGCTTAGGTAGTGTCAGCTTGGAGCAGAATCAGCTTGGGATTTTCAAACACTTATCTGTTTTGATGCTTTCAATAATAAGGTCAAGTCATGTGATTAACACATGTATGTAGCTGTTCTAGATGGTTCTAAATAAAAATAAGAATTCAGTTTCATGTTTTTGTATTGTTGTGGTGACACCTGATCGTGGGAGAAGAAGAATACAAGTGGGGACCAAAGAGAGAACCTTCCTCTATTTCCTCTATAAATAGAGGCTGCCATCCATTGTAAAACTCAGAGTGTGTTTATGAAAAGTTTGATAAAGCTGAATTCAATTCATTTAAAAATCTTCTTTACCTTTATGGATCTTTGATCTTGGTGGTTTGAAATGGTCCCTTTATCAGTAATCTTGGTGGCTTTGCCTTTATAGATTATTGTGGTGAGATCTCAAAATCTTCATTACTTTTATTTGTATTTGTGGTGGCTCAGCCTTTATCAAATATAGTGGTGGTTTTGGAGTGTTTCTGGTATTTGATTCTGGTGGTTCAGTCCTTTACGAGTCAAGTATTAGATTCTTAGCTATCCTTGTTTATTTGTTCTTGTTTCAGTTTATTTCCACTGTTTCATTGTTGCTGTATTACTTGTTCTTATAGTCAGCTTGGGTGTGTTTTTGTTATAAATTTAGAAAATTCCTACAAAATAGTTTTTAATTCCGCTGTGCTTGTGTTTTGTGAGTTGACTCAGTCTGACCCGGAGTATTTCACCTAAATTTCACATAGGAACACTTTGTTGAGCCAATGGCAACTTCTTTTGAACAGATGACTGCACAACATACTCTGGGTTTTATTGAAACTAAAGAATTGAATGATCCTCAAGATCCTCTTCCTCACTCAACCAAATGGACTAGATCTCATCCTATTTCTCAGATAATTGGCAATCCAGATTCCGGAATACAGACAAGATCTGTTTCCATGAATGAATGTCTGTTTGTGAACTTCCTGAGTATAGTTGAACCAAAAACTGTGAATGAGGCACTAAATAGTCCAGATTGGTTGAAAGCTATGCAGGAGAACTCAATGAATTTGAGAGGCTTGAAGTGTGGAGATTGGTTCCGAATCCTTACAAGAACAAAGAACCAATTAAAACCAAGTGGATCTTCAAGAACAAAAAGGATGAAAATGGAGTTGTTGTAGGAAACAAAGCACGTTTGGTTGCTAAGGGATATTGTCAACAAGATGGCATAGATTATGATGAGACGTTTGCACATGTTGCATGAATTGAAGCAATATGCATGTTTCTTGCTTATGTTGCCTACAAGAACTTTACTGTATATCAAATGGATGTCAAAACAACGTTTTTGAACGAAGTTCTTAAAAAAGAGGTCTATGTTGATCAACCAGAAGGCTTTGTGAACTCTAAACATCCGGATTATGTCTAAAGGTTAGATAAGGCATTGTATGATTTGAAACAAGCTCCTCGTGCCTGGTATGACGCTCTCACTGCTTTTCTTTTTGAAATTTAGGTTCAACAAAGGTTCGATTGACACTACCTTATTATTTTAATCCAGATTTATGTTGATGATATAATTTTTGGGTCGACTAACCCTAAGTACTGCAAGAATTTCTCTGCACTGATGATTAGCAAGTTTGAAATGAGTATGTTGGGTGAGTTAAACTTTTTCCTTGGTCTTCAAGTCAAACAGTTGTCATATGGTACATTTATTTGTCAAAATAAATATATTCTTGACATGTTGAAAAAGTTTGATATGTTAAATTATCAACCAGTTGGAACACCCATGGAGACTCGAACAAAAATTCATGCTGATTTAAATGGTAAATCTTTTGATCAAAAGAAATATCGCAGTATGATAGGGTCACTTATGTATTTGACTGCAAGTCATCGGATATTATGTTTTCTACATGTATGTGTGCAAGGTACCAGGCCAATCCCAAAGAAAGTCATTTTCAGGTCGTCAAATGGATTTTCCGTTACCTTAAAGGCACCGTGAATCTTGGTCTGTGGTATCCAAAGGATCTCGGGTTTCAGCTAGTTGCATATTCGGATGCTGACCATGCAGGATGTAAGTTAGATAGAAAGAGTACTTCGGGAAGTGTACAGTTTTTAGGAGATAGGTTGGTCAGCTGGTCTTCAAAGAAGCAGAATTGTGTATCTACTACATCTACAGCAGAAGCTGAATATGTTGCTGCAGCTAGCTGTTATTCACAAGTTCTTTGGATGAAGACACAATTGACTGATTATGGATTTCAATCTGAGAGAATTCCTATCTACTGTGACTCAAAGAGTGCTATTGCAATATCCTGCAATCCAGTTTAGCATACAAAAACCAAGCATATAGATGTTTGGTACCATTTTATTAAAGATGATGTTGAGAAAGGTAACATCGAACTCTATTTTGTCCCCACTGACTATCAGCTGGCAGACCTTTTCACTAAACCTCTGGATGAAAAACGGTTCAGTTTTCTAAAAATCAAACTTGGAATGCTTGATTTACAAACTTAAATGCTTTTATGCCATGTATTCTATGTTCATTTTCTGTTTCAAACATTGATGTGTTTTTATTTGTTATTTCATGCAATGTTTAAGGTGGAGAAAAAGAGTAGAATGCATGATTTTAGAGGGAGTTTGTAAAAAAACATTTTATGCTTAATTTGAGGGGGAGTATGCAAATGCATGTAAATATTTGTGTTTTTGTTATTATTTGTCAAGTTGTGTTTATATTTTTCTACTATTTGTGTGTTTGTTCTAAAATTGGAAAACCAAATACAAAATTAGAAAAGATAAAATGACAAAGATTTTAATTTTACGTTGGGTTAAGTATACGGAAATGTAATCAACTAATGCCGAAAAGTTATTATGTACATGAACTTACAAAAGGTTTATTGTATACATGAACAAAATCAGAAACGTTCTGCAATTTTTATTTTTTTTTTACGATTGTATATTTTTACAGTTTCTTATTTTATCACTTAACTTTTAGGTTTTATCACATTAGTCTACCTTTTTATATACAAGTATAATTTACTTTTAAAGGTTTTAATTTTTATCAATTAACTTTGAAGTTTAACATTAATCATCAATTTTTTAAAATTTTTTTTTATACTTTCTATCTTGTATTTTAAAGCTTTTAACTTATTTGTAGCACTTAACTTATTGGTTTTTAACTTTAGTCTAACTTTTTGTATACAAACTTAATTATAGTTTAATTTTATTGTTTTTAATTTTTATCAATTAACTTTGAGTTTCTAACTTTAATCATCAAATGTTTTTTTTTTTTTTTTTTTTTTTTTTTATCTCTTATTTTAAGGTTTCTAACTAAACTATAGTAAATTTTAAGTGCCCAAACTTTTAGGTAGTGTTGTATGTATAAATACTTGCATGACACAGTGTCGATCCTGGGCAACGTCCCCCCGGGGTCAAAAAGCTAGTTCTAACTACACACATTCATCAGAATTTATAACCATAAGAATTAAAAAAAAATTCAGATCTTATATCTTGATGATGATGATGTCAAATAAATGAATAACAAACACAATCACTGATGAAAAACGAAGTCAAACCACTGCACATATTCCTTTTTTTGTATTTCATCATGAAACTGACAGACAAGTAATTCTTTTTACACCCCGCCACCGAGAGATGTTGGTCGTCCATTGTTATTGTCTTTTGTTTTTTCTTCTTCTCTTTGGTATTCCTTTTTTTGTATTTCATCATGAAACAGACAAACAAGTAGTTCCTTTTACACCCCGCCGCCGAGAAATGTTGTGGGAGATGAAAAAAAGACAAAGAGTGGAAATTGTTAAAATCTTGATACAATAAATATTTATTGTAAGTTCATGTACACAATAACTTTTTTGGCATAGTTTATTACATTTTCATGCACTTAACCGGCCCACATCAAGCCTTTAGCCGGTTTCGGTATACAATAGAAAATTAGCAGGGTTCATGTATACAATAAACCTTTTGTAAGTTCATGTACACAATAACTTTTCAGCCTTAGCTGATTACATTTCCGTGCACTTAACCCTTTTATGTTTTTCATTTCATTTTATTTTTATTTTTAATTCTGCTTTATTTAATTTTAAGCCCAAAATTTATTTTATTTTTTTAAAAAAGCCCAAAATCAAAGTTAGCCCAACTTGTTAGTCCACTAAACTGGATCCGGGTTGACACGCGGGTTATACCTAGATCTGTGACCCGATTTGAGTTTTTAAAATGAAAAGTCAAATGGGCGGGGCTCATTAATTGTTTTTCAAATTCAAAATAATTTTTCTTTTCTCTCTCAAAACTGATCATTTTCATTTTTTATCTCGTTAATCTGGTAACAAAATCAAAGAAAGATTGGGCCAATAATCAATTTAGGAGTGTTTTTCATACCATTTCATCAATCAGATCTTCAATTTAAAGGTAAAACTCTCATTTTCGATTGTGTATTTCAAGTGTTTGATGAAATGTGTGAATGAACTAATCATGATTTGTATGATTTTTGTGATGATTTGATGTGCGATTTGATGTCTTTAAATGCATGATTAGGCTCTATACTTGATGGTTTTCTGGTTTTAATATCTGTATCTACATCGATTTGAGTTTCTGGATTTGATCATCAAAGGGCTAGGTATTTTTCTCTAAGTGTTTGAAGATATTGCTCTAAGTGCCGAGGTTTTTGCTCGGCAAACAATACAAGTGTTAATGATCATCTTCAAATCTTCATATTTTCTGGGCTTACTTGTTAATAACTTCTTTTTTTTTTAATAAGGAATGTCGAGGTGTTTGCTCGGCAAACAATTGTTCTCACAAAAACTCATTCAAGTGTTTTCAACTATATGCAGAGCTCTGAGCTCGGCATACTTCAGTTTTTCATGAAAATCATTGTTTTTGTTGAAAATTTTGGCTAAGTCTTAAAAGTTATTATTTGTAGAGCTATTTTCTTTGCAAATAATCCATGTTGGAGATAATCTTCTTTCTAAGGTACACTTTAACTATTTGCAGAGCTTTGGGCTCGGCAAATAGTACAAGTTGGTACGAATTCTTTGTCTAAAGTCATCTTCAACTATTTGCAGGGCTCCGAGCTCGGCAAATAGCAGAAGTTGATAAATTTTTCTTCAAAAGACTTTCTTTACTGCTTGCAGAGCACTAAGCTCGGAAAACCATACACTTTGATGAAAAATCATTTTCAAAAGTTTTTTTTACCATTTGAAGAGCAACGAGTTCGGCACTTCTTACTTTTCTTGAAAAAGTTTCTAAGTCATGTTTTTGTTCAATTTATACTATTTTCAGAGGTTTTTGCTCGGCAAATAGTTAAAGTTTATTTGAAATGACTTGAAAATAATTTTTCCTTGAAATGATCCTTTAACGTTTGGAAATATTCTTGTTGTTCAAATCAAAGGACTTTTCATACATTTCCATGAAGTCAAATTGAATTAGCTTATTTGCCGAAGTAATTGCTCGGCATTCACTAGACTTCATACACTTTTCAAAACTAATGGTTTAAACATACATTTCTTCTGTGTGCCGAGGTTTAAGCTCGGCAAATATAACAAGATCTCAAAATTTGTTGCCAAAATCAATTTTTCCATTAAGTATTTTTCTGGGCAACATGTTTCTCCAAAAAATGCTGTTTGCCGAGATATTAACTCGGCAAACACATGAAATCAAATCTTTACTTTGTGTTTTTCTTATATCTTTCTTTACTTAGTATGGGTCAAGTTTATTTGGTAAAGTACATGTCTATATTTGTCCTATGTGTGGTCATTTATAGTTTTCATAGGTATTAGAGTAAGAAGCAAGGTATCGAACGCCTTTGCCTTTGTTGTCTTAACTTTTAATACTTATGTGATTCTATAAATTGTCATGTTTCATATATATATTAGGGTGAAAGCAAGGTATCGAACGTATTTGTGTACTACTTTTGTTATCTCATTTTTAATATATGTACAAAACATTGTCTTTCTGCGAATAATGTGTCTAAATTGTTCAAATGCGTTTATTTCTTTGTGTTGTGTTTAGAGTTTTTGTTCTTTTCTCTGGTCAAATTTTGGTCATTTTGTTTTTCTTTCAGATTATTCAAAATTATAAAAAGTTGACAATGTTTGAAGAAGGTGCTTCAATGAAAATGCAAGCCAACCATGCACTACAAATTCCCTTAACTTCCAAATTCCCAATTATCACAGAGATTCTAAATCATCATCCATTGAATGTAGTTCTCACTAATGGTGCTATAGTTCCAGAAAAAGTATGTCTTTGATTTATGGGAATCCATTGAATATACAAAAGCTGACAAGAGAAAGAAATCTGAAGACTACTTTCAATGCACATTAGAATGTGAAGGAAAGTATTATCTGTGTAAGTTTAACTTGGAACAGTTCAAATCCATCTTGGGATTCCCTGAACGAGAAGATTATGAAGAACTGCCATCTGTGATAACACGATTTCAGCATCGAATTCACAGATTCAATGGAGGATTAGATGTGTGTATGTTTTTGGTGTTTTAGTGTGTGTTTTAGATAGAGAGAGAGAGAGAGAGAGAGTGGAATGATTGGAATTAAGTGTGTGTGAAAAATGGTTACAGGTATAAATGAAATGTTGTTCAAGGCCTTTTAATAATCTTTAAGGTATGAGGGTATTTATAGTCTATCCCTATACATATGCAACTTATCACATCTAGTCCCTCGACCTTAGTGATTATTAATTTATGACTTAACAAGTAAGTCCACTAACTTAAATTACAATTTATCACTATTTTTGGATTTCTAACATTCTCCCCCTTAGTGATATATTGTAATGAATGATGTACGTGTTATCTTGTCTTGTAGGAATGTATTTGATGAGCCCGATGGTGAAGACAATGAGTATGTTGAAACAATTCTTGGTCTTGGACTTCTTGAAGTTAAATCATGAGGCGATTCTCAATGTTCTTTTTGAACAGAGAATAAAGACTGTGTGTGTCTTGAATCTTTGAAGATTGTTGAATCATGAATCAGAGTTGTCTTTTGAAATGCGGAAGGTATAAACTTGGCTTTGATTCTTCAATCTTTGATTCTTGAGGGAATTTTCAACTTTTGACATGAAGTATCATGAACCTGTACTCTCCCCTTTGATATATGCATTGGAGCTTCTTGAACAAGTGTTATTGTATGACTTGAAGATCTTGAATGAAACATGTTGATGAAAACTCTTTTGAAGCTTTACTTCTTTGTCATGAATCTTCTAACCAATCTTTCAACTTTTTGTAGCTTTGATCTTTGTCACATTGACTTGAACACTTTGGAGAGTAAACATTTGAATGAAGTTTGGATAAGTCTCTTATGAAGTAATCATGCTCCCTCAATACATGAATATAACCATATTAGAGCATCTTTAAACATTTGTTCCATCTTGAGAGAATATCCTTTCATCTTCAGTCTCAATCTTATCTTTGGAACCAATTTAGATTTCCTCTTTTTCAAAATCAAGAACTCAATCAACTAAAATCTAGTGAAATTTGAGCTCAATTGACTGAAATGTTTTGAAAGTCTTTGACAAATTAATCTGAACAATCCATAGCTTGATTTTCATGAGAACATATTTCGGCGGCAAAAATTTGGAGGAAACTTGAAGAGACCTGAAGTGCAAAATTTCCAAATTTCAATTTTAATTCTTTCACTTCAGTTTCAAACACAAACTTTTCTCCATCAATTTATTCTTATTTCTTCCCCAATCAATCATAATCTTTTTCTCCCCCTCATAATGACAAAGTTGGGAACCAATGTCATTATGCAAATTGATTGATAAAAAGCTAAAAGAAATAACACAGTCTGAAACTAGATGTATTGCTCATGGAGAAATGTCAACCATCAAAACAGCAACCCAAACCATTAGCCCACCCTAAAGAATCCTAAAGGTGACTAAAAGGTAAGGTTGAAGTTGTTGGTACAAACGTTATAGTATGGTGTTGGTGTTTTTTGTGTTAGTGAGATGAGAAATGAAACCGGATAAGAATGATCCGTTAACATGTTCAAAAATCAAAGGGATTAATGAAATGACCGATAGAAATGTATAACATTTTTTGGATTTCCTATGTATCATTGAGACATGCACAAAGCAATGTTCTAACATAGTTTAGTCTGCGGCTTTTCAACCACGAGATTGCTTCAAAGAATATAAATCATGGTTAGTACAGCCGAAGCGTTCGATAACCACAATCTATTATCCTTAAAGACTTTTAGGTAAAATCCGAGGTCACTGTTAGACTTCTCGTTCACTCAATAACCACATAAATGTAATTATGAGACCTACGTTCAACGTTGAAAAAGATGTTAGCATTGGTAGGATTTCCATTTGATCATCGTGGAATATCAAAAGATATCACTACAAATGATCCGGCTATATCACAAAGATAAGCAATTATATCACAAAGATATGACTCGAATGTGTCCTAAATAAATGAATAATGATCAAATTAATGACCAACCAAGATAGCTCTAGACACAACGTGATCAAATGAAGTTGGGGACTGGAGCAGAATGTCGCCCTTATTCAATATCAACTTCTTCCAAGTGAAGAGTCAATAGAAATGTGAAAATCTCCGTGAGAATTGAAACAAGTATTTGTTAAGAAACACTTGAGTGGTTAGGTAAAGATGTGCATCGCTTCACTGGGTCCATGAAGACTTCTTCAATATCGAGATATCAACAAATAACATCCGATAGAAACGTGTTTTACCCAGCGATTTGAGAATTTAGGGAAGGGTATCATTTCTTTTAACCCTTTTCTCACAACATATCACTTTAACCTCTCACTTTTCGACTTTACTCCCTCCATCCTATTTGCACGAAACCATCATCACTAATGACAGAAGTGAATACTCCAGGGTTAGAACTCATCGGTGATGATGAAGTTCATGGAGTGAATGAATCGCTCATGTGCAAACTAATCACCGAACTTCAATTGATTGAAAATCATTTGAAAATCATCAAACGTGTGTATGAAAAAGGTTTAAAACACATTTGAAGTTTTGAAAGATTTTGAAATCACAAACTCCCCCTTAATCTACGCAAGAATAGATCAAAATGTTTTCCATAGAAAGGTAATGCAAAAATTGGTTTTTGTGAAATTAAAATGAGCAATATCTTTGTTGTGATATTTACAGAAAAAAATTTTGAGAGTCTAATGTGAACAAGAATTTTCATTTAAGAATCACAAAGTTTTGCTTCAACAACAATGTTAATAATAAGACTGCTAGGGAGTACACAAAGGCGTTCGATCCGTCGCATCTTATATCAACAAGTTGGATGCAGTAAAATATTTAAGCAAATTTGATTTGGAATTAATCAACTGCTATGACACATACATCTTGATATAAGATAGTATTGGAAGTACACAAAGGCGTTCGATTCCTTGTTTTCTTATAACAATCTATATGTATAACAACAAAATCTTAAAATGTATAAACATTTCAACATAAATAAAACATTTAAGAGCGGGTTACATACAGAGTATATGTAAGCCTCTTTGAGATAAATAAAACTATGAAGCCCGGGTTACATACATAGTATATGTAAACCACTATGAAAAAGAAATATTTTTGTTTGTTTTTCAAGATTTTTTATTTTTGTATTTGATTTTATCTTTTCAAATTTTGTATTTTGTTTTTCTAGAATGTATCAAGAACAAAATAATTTAAGGTTCAAGATTTAGTATGCCAAGCTTGGAGATAAGAAAGTTAAACCTATTTTCATCCAATGGTTTGGTGAACAAATCTGCAAGTTGATAATCAGTTCTCATAAAGTAGAGCTCGATGTCACCTTTCTCAATATGATCTTTGAGAAAATGATATCTCACATCAATATGCTTTGATCGAGAGTGGTTTGCTGAGTTGACTGCAATAGCAATGGCACTTTGAGAGTCACAATAGATAGGGATATGATCATATTTCAGACCATAATCAGTTAGTTGTGTCTTCATCCATAAAACTTGAGCACAACAACTAGCCGCAACCACATATTCAGCTTCAGCTGTTGATAGAGACACACAATCTGTTTCTTGGAAGACCAACTCACAATTTTATCACCTAAAAATTGTAAAGTACCGGAAGTGCTCTTGCGATCAAGCTTACAACCTGCATGATCTGCATCTGAATAAGTGGTTAGATTGAATCCAGTATCCCTTGGATACCAGAGACGTAAATTGGGTGTACCCTTCAGCTAACGAAAGATTCGTTTCACAGCTTGAAAATGTAAATCAGTTGGAGCAGCTTGATACCTAGCACACATACATGTTGCAAACATTATATCTAGGCGAGATGCTGTAAGATACAACAATGAACCAATCATATTTCTATATCTCTTTTGGTCAAATGGTTTCCCATTTTTATCAGCATTTATGTTTGTTCGAGCAGCCATTGGGGTAGAAATTGAAGAACATGAAGTCATATCAAACTTTTTCAACATGTCATTTATGTATTTACCTTGTGATATAAAAATACCATTTGGTAATTGTTTTATTTGAAGACCTAAAAAGTAGTTCATTTCCCCAATCATACTCATTTCAAAATGATTTACCATAAGAGATGAAAAGTTTCGACAAAATGTTTGACTGGTTGACCCAAAGATAATGTCATCAACATATATTTAGACAAGAAGAACATGCTTACCTTGTTTGCGAATGAATAGGGTAGGGTCAATTGTGCATTTGGTAAAACCACCTCTTAGCAAGAAAGTAGTTAAGGAATCATACCATGCGCGGGGTGCTTGCTTAAGACCATAGAGAGCCTTATCTAACCTGTAGACATGGTTTGGCTTTTTATAATCAACAAAACCTTTCGGTTGTTCAATGTAAACTTCTTCTTTAAGGTCACCATTCAAGAAAGCAGTCTTCACATCCATTTGAAACACAGTGAAGTTTCTGAATGCGGCATAAGCTAAGAAAATTCGAATGGCCTCCATTCTTGCAACTGGAGCAAAAGTTTCGTCGAAGTCAACACCAGGTTGTTGGTAATAACCCTTTGCTACAAGTCGAGCTTTATTCCTTACTACCACTCCATTTCATCCTTTTTGTTCTTGAAAATCCACTTTGTTCCGATTGGCTCAGCTTTTCTCGGATTTGGAACTAATCTCTATACTTTCAGTCTTTCAAACTGTGCGAGTTCTTCTTGCATAGCCCTAACCCACTCTGGATCACGAAGAGCTTCAGAGACAGTTTTGGGTTCGATGTTGCTGAGAGAAAGTGCAACAAGACACTCGTTTACTGAAGTACGAGTAGTTACTCCGGCTTGTGACCATTTGCGATCATGACGAAGAGGATCTTGTTGTTGAATATCAACATCATCATCATTAAAACTTGAGTTTTGTTGAGAGATGGAATCATAGCTTGGTAGAACTGCTTCCTCATAGGATGGATGATCAAAGTCAAGTGGCACATATACATTTGGAATGTTCAATGGATTTGTTGTCTGAGTAAAGCGAGTAGGTTGTTCTTGAACATTCACTTGAGAAGAATTATCAGGAGAGGATGATGAAGAAGAATTATCAGAAGAGGATGAAGAACTACTACTAGAAGATGTAGCACCTTGCTCAGAAGAACTTGATGATGATTCATGATTGTTGTCAGGAACTGGTTCATTGTTTGGAATTGGTTCAACGATGACTTAAGGTTCTTCATCATGAATCGGTTTGGAATTGTAGAATTCTTCAAAAAGAATATCTAATTCATCACTTGTTGGAGTTGGAAACTTCTTGAATTTAGATGCTAAAGTAGAAGTCCTTGTTGAAGTACTTGAAGCACTTGGATCATTACTTGTTGGTAGCAAACTTTCTTGCTCAAAAATCATGCCTGACATTTCATCAAACCAAACATTCATTGTTTCTTGAATTGTGTTTGTTCGGTGATTGTAGATTCGATAGGCAATTGATGTCTTGGGATAACTAACAAAGTAACCTGAATCACCTTTCTTCTCAAATTTTCCAAGATTCTCCCGATCATTCAAAGTGTAACAAACACACCTAAAGATATGAAAATAGTTGATGTTGGGTTTTCGTTTGTTAACAACCTCATAAGGAGTCTTCTCGAAACCCTGATTGATGATAGACCGATTCTGAGTGTGACAAACAGTGTTAACAGCTTCAGCCCACATATTGGATGACAACTTGGAATAAGCAAGCATTGTCCTTGCTGCTTCCACTAGCATTCGATTTCTTCTTTCAACGACACCGTTTTGTTGTGGGGTACGAACTGCTGAAAATTGGTGACTAATGCCTTTGGATTTACAAAACTCATCAAAGACGGCATTCTTGAACTCAGTTCCGTTATCCAAACAAATATAACGAACTGGAAGTTGAAGATTTACTTGAGTAGAAGTGATGAAATCAATCAAAATTTGAGTTGTTTCATCTTTTGATGCAAGAAACTTGACCCAAGTATATCTTGAATAATCATCAACAATAACCAAGATGTATCTTTTCCCATTTCGGCCTTGTACTTTCATCGGCCCACAAAGATCCATGTGAAGCAAATGAAGAGGTGCTAAAGAATTTGGAGATTTCTTCGATTTATGAGAAGCTCGCTTAATCTTCCCAACAGCACAAGAAGGACAAACATGCCCACTTTCATACTTATAGTCAGGCAAGCCTTCAACAAGATGCTTGTTGACTAAAGTATTGATTGTTTGGAAATTCAGATGAAAAAGCCTTCTATGCCATAACCAAGAATTCTTTGATGTAGCCTTTGAAATGAGACAAATATTATCGGTTGGTTGGTTATCATCAAGATTGACGGTAAAAAGATTATCATCGCGGTCACCACAAAGAATATCAACTCCATCTAGAGTTTGAACTTTGTAAAGAGATTGTCGAAAAAGAACTTGAAGATTATTGTCACAGAATTGTCCAACACTCAACAAGTTATGACTTAACCCTTCAACATAGTGAACTTTCTTGATGACAATTCCATTGCGTTCAATGTCTCCATAACCTAAGATAGGAGCGAAATTGTTGTTTCCAAATCGAACCGTTTCCATGAATCGTTCGATAAAGTTCTTGAGCAATGCTTTGATTCCAGTCATGTGTTTTGAACACCCGGAATCGAGTATCCAAACACAAATGGTTATTTCCTGCAATCAAAGAAATTTAACCGACTTTAGGTACCCACTTGAAGACGGGGCCTTTGTGGTTAGTTAACACAGGCAGGGTATATAACTTAGGAATTGCATTCAAACATGCTTTAGAATCAACATAAGTATTTACAAGCACATCATCACTAAGCACATTTGGATAAAAAGTACGAACATCCACACACGAATTAAAAGTAACTTGTCTACAAGCATTCAAACCAATCACACGAGAACAGGAATTAACATTGTTTACAAACACACAAGGCCTTGCCTTGGCACCATTAACATTGTCAAACAAAGATGACTTAAAAGATGAATTGCTTGAATTAATAGAAGCATTCTTCTTCTTACTACCAGCCTTTCTCCTTCGCATTTTTTTCTTTTTCTCAACATTAGTGAACTTAGGTACTAATGACTTAGCTACCCATTTAGTATCACTAATTATGCTCTTTCCACCTGTTGAATTGACACTAAGAAGATTAGAACAAGGAGGTTTGAACACTTTCATCCTTTTAGAGTCTTTTGGAGGTGAGGAAACTTCTTGTTTCTTTGGTTTATCATGAGAAAACCATCCATATCTATCCCTATATCTAGTTGCACCATTAGATATATCCTTAGTTAGCAAAACTGAGCTAGACTTAGATACCTTAGGTAAAGAACTAGATTGAGAGTTAGATGAAGAAACATTAGGATTATCTTTCGGCAGTTTCACTTTGGTGTACTTTGTTCTCGGAGTGGTCTCAACTTGTTTCTTTTTGACATGTTTCACCGAGGTAGGAGTCTTTGTTTCTATCTTAACTGTCTTTGGTTCAGTCTTGACGAGTTTGGTCTTAACTTGTTTCTTTGAATAATATGAAGTTAAAGCTTTGGACAAAAGATTTTGAGATTCCTCTTTTGTTTCAACTTTTATTTTGGTAGATTCAATCTTTTTCTCAGTTTCTGAATCAAAAACATATTCTCCCTCCATGAATTTATCAAAATCAGCTTTAGTGAAAGATTTCAATGAAGGTTGATTAGTTTTAAGTTCTTCTTTTGAAATTTTTGAAAAATCAGGAATCCTGGGGTCCAACTTCACATCATGGGTACTTCGGAAATTAGGTCAACTTGAACTGACACATCTTTGGTTTCACAAGAAAATTGAGTAGAAGTATCAACCCCTATGCTAGTACTAAGCTTAGGGTGAACAACTAACTCATCAATAGTGTCGCATGTGAAAAACCTATAGAAGTACCATATCAAAACTAAACTATGCGCAAGTTCTTCATCAGATAAATCAGATTGCACATAATCATCAGCTAAAAATGTAGCAGCATTTTGACAAGTACACCCAAGAGAATCAGTCAAGGTCTGAGTGGAGGTATCGGTAGATGAAACATAAGTAGTCTGGGTAGAATGGTCTACTAAAGAACTTAGGTCAGTTTGAGTAGAAACATTAACACAAACTTTCTTAGTATCAACAACAATAAATTCATCCTCTGGATTTGGACTTTGAGACTATAGGTGATTAATAACTTTTTGTTGAGATTCCACCTTTTGTTGTAAACCTTCTATTTGTTTTTCCAAAATTGTGGTTGGAACATACATTTTAGTTGGTTTAGGTGAATTACCGATGGACTCTTGATTTTGAAAATTTGATGCTATTTCTTCCAATTTAAAAATTGAAGATTCCTTAGATTTGTACGAAGCATTTATAGCATCATAATTAACCAAAAATTCATCTTTAGGTATTTTCTCAACTTCATAAGTCTCAAATTCGTCATCCAATGGACGAAAATTGTTGTACCATACCAAGTCGAAGAAATTTTTCATCATACAAAGGTTCAATTTCCTCTTTGGCTTTTTGTAATGGAGTGATATTATCAAATCCCAACCCGAGAAGAAGATCCGTTTTGTCAATTTTTGACTTGTTAAAATAGGCAGTGAAATCCAAAAGAGGGTTTTGTTCAACTTTATATAACTTTTCTTGATAGAAAAGTATATTCTTTTTAAATTCCTCAACTTGTTTTTCAAGATTCTCAATCTCAATGCCTTTTAGAAAAAAAGTATGATTTAAGTCGGAAATCTTTCTTTCGAGTTCAACATTGTTTGGTTTAGCTTCTTGGAGCTTTTTATTAAGAATATCAACATCCATTTGTCTAGCATTTGCTCGAAGCCATTCATTGGTCTTTTGAGTTTCAAGATCTTGATTGGCTTTTTCAAGATCATGAATGGTCTTTTCAAGATTATGACATCTGTTCAATAACTTATAATCAAGAGAGACATTCAACTCACATTCTTTAACCAACACTTGGTCTTTATATGATTGAAAGTCTTGTTTAATAGTATCATGTTCAAAAAGTAATTTTGAATGTTCTTCAAGAAGTTTTGAAAATTCACTTTTAGACAATAAAATACTATTTTGCAACTTTTTGTTTTTGTTGGCTAAAGATTTAATATGAGTTGTCAAGTTTAACAAAGCTAATCTACACGACTCCTTATCTTTAATCAACGAAAAAGTAGAGTCAAGATTTACCTCATCATCCGGGTACTCATCATTTGTGCAATCTGCTTCGAACACCTTGTCCTTGGCCAACCTCGCCATAAAGCAAACATTAGCAGAGAGATCTTCATCTTCATCATCGGAGAGCAATAGCCATTTGTCATCTTCAGCAAGCAATGCATGACCGGCTTCCACTTGTTTGGCTAACAACATCTTCTGCTTGTAGTACTCATAGTTCCGCTTTCGAGGTTGCTTGCAATCAATAGCAAAATGACCTGGTATTCCACAATTGTAGCACTTTTTGTCTGATGCTTTACCCTTCTCAACAACTTGTTTCTCATTAGCTTCCTTCTTCTCACCATGCTTTGATCCACTTGCTTCACCTTGCCCATAACTCTTAGGATGATAGTGATCTTTTTTGGGAAATGCACTTGTAGAAGAAGTGCGGAGATTGTTGTTTGTTGGCCTTGCTTTGTAAAATTTCTTCTTGAAATGCTTTGTTACCGCGGCAAGAGCTTGATATAGTTCATCTGAAACACCATCTCTTGAAGCCATCAAATCATCTCCCTCCTCATCAGATGAAGAAACAACTACCATTTGCCTCTTAAGAGCTTCAGAAACCTTCTTTTCAACAATTAAAACCAAAGGATCAGCAGATACAACTTCTGGCATTTTGCTTAATGAAGCTTTGTTTAGAACTTGATGTTCATTGAGTTTGAAAGATTCATGAAGATTGTGAAGGGTGAACTTGGTCAGATTTTGATGTTGCTTAATCTGTGCTCCAAAATCTTCCCATTCTGGACCAAGAGCTTTGATGAATTTGATGTTTAACTCAATTTCTGATTTCTTGACATTGTTCCTCCTAAGTTCATTTATGACATTGCAGAACCTACAATAGACAACCTCTAGAGATTCATTTGGCAATTTGCTGAAGTTGTCAAACTCAGTCAACACATTTGTCAATCTTATTGTTGAAGTCATCAGATCCTTCCATTTGTGTTGCCACCTCATCCCATATCTCCTTGTTGTATCATAAGAATCAACGAAGCCATAGATTTCATCTGGTAGTGCTTTGTACAAGCATGATCTAGCTCTGTTATCTGCAACTGTTCGATCTTTTTGTTCAGCATTCAAAAGATCAAGAGTGAGTATTGCACCGGTAGTGGGATGGCGATGAACTGCAAGTCCATTAAGGATGGAATCTTTAAGCAGGTGACCATTTGGTTGACATTCCACATAGTCCATAAATCTTTTCTTCCATAGTCCATAGGAACCACGGTAGAGAACTGGAGGTCTTTTATCTGAACCCAATGCCAATGCTTCACGAGAAGCCATGAGAATGATTTGATTTGAAACTTGAATTGAATTGAGAGTTGAAGAAAACAGGAAATGAAACGATCTTGATTGAAGATCGTCCTAGGTAAGATCATCCTAGAAGATCGTCCTAGAATAAAAGAAGAATTAAGACGTTTTTGAAGATAATCAACCTTGAAGTCTTAGATCAATTATGTAACCAAACTTTCGTTCGTGAGGTTAAGGGCTTGTAAAACTGGTTTAGATTCAAAGATGCATTTAAAATAAGTATGATAAATCAAGATTATGTCGACTTAAACAAAAGATGGTAGTCAAAAGATTTCGCAAATAACTATATAATCAAATATAAGATAGATTAAGCAAGATAAAGAAAGATAAACGTAAATAAATGCGGAAAATAAAGAGAAAGGAACAAAGAACACCGAGATTTGTTATCGAGGAAAAGCCCTTAATCCTTTATGGATTGCCGGCATAAAAACCCCGGGAGGAAGCAACCGTCCCTGCCTTGTTCTTTTATTAATGGTGTAAATTATTTACAATGATAGAGCGACTTGATCGATCTTTTTAAGTAAAGAAAAGTGTGTTGGTTGTTTACAAGTATGAGCAGAGAAAATAAGCAAGTAAATATGTGAGTGTGTGTAACGTTGTATATCCTATGATCGATCAAGTCCTCGTTTATATAGAGCAGCCTAGTAACTAATTTTCCGAAATTACAGGGATCCTCCTGGTCTTCATCTGGTGAACATTGGAGCATATCTTGACTGATATTGTAGCCGTTTGAAGATATTCTCCTCATGCTGAATTCCTCTTGAAGTCCGATTATGATGCTGGACTAAGTCTTCTTTGCGTGTTGATCAAATAAGACATGTGTTGAATCTCTTTTGTACCGTTAGAGATATTTACCTTGTGATAAATATCAAGTTACCTGCATAATATTCTCATAGAAACAATACTTGAAGTTTATTGTTAGTAATTTGTCAAGACGTGTCAAGATCTTGAAGGTGGATCTTGAGGTCCCAAGATAATGAAACCTGAAATTTCACCCATAACAATTGTCCCAAAGTTATTTTGATAAAAAATCAATTTTGTTTAAAATAACTTTGCTCAAAATAATTTTGAATCTTCCGGAGTACGCTTTGACCAAAGTCAAGGAGTTAATTTTTGAATTCACCCCGAGGATAAGACGCGTGCAGATAAGATAACCAAGAGTCTTGACTTGATAGGTAACTACCCGACGATTCATTCATGTCCTTTTACCCTATTATATAAGCGAGTGCCCTCAGTCTTTTGAAGTCACGAAAAATCTTCTTTTCTTTAAAATCCATACTTTCAATATGTCTCTAAAATCTCTTGGGGATTTCCTTCAAAAGGTATATTTAAATCTTCTTTTTCCTTAAGTTATTTGCTTGTTATTTATAACTTATTTATTTCATATTTCAGTCTTTCGCTAATCTCGAAGAACAACAGATCGCCAAAGACAAGATAAACGCTGAGATCATCCAAACCATGGAAGTCCTACTCAAATCTTACAGGGAATCCATCGAGACCGAAAAAGAAATGGGTCTGGAGGTGAAGAAGAGTTTGGAAGCAAAAAATAAGATTCTCAACAATGCTGAGAGACATTTGTTGCGAACTTGGCGCAACGCAGGAAGAACTCCGAGGGGCTCGAGAGGAACTAGAAAGGGATAGGTCAATCTTGAATAAGTTGAAGGAGATTAACCCTGAGCTTTACTGGGACGTTCTTCTGTAAAGTTTTTGATGAGCGATGATGGATATAATGCAAAGGCCAGAGCCCATTTTTAAACTCTTTTGATTGTAATTGCTATCAAGCAGTTTTATCTTTTGTAAATATTTTCGTTATAAATGAAAAATATTTATCTTTTGATCTTTATTGCTTCGATTCCAAAAGTCAATGATGTTAATGGGGTTAAAATTGGAAAATTAAATAATCGTTTGCATGATATCATATGTCAGTTCATTATTACCCTTGACTTATTTGACTATATCAACAGTAATAAATCAAATCAAAGTAATAATTATATGGTAAGATACATGCACCTTGTGATATGTAATTAAGATCCACTTGTAAATTGTGATCTTCAAGCATCCAACGTCTTAATTGTTTGTCAGTTCCACTATATTCCTGTAGCAATAAAATATAAATGAGACCGATATGATCTTTGGAGGGGATTAAAATTAAGAAGGGAATTCTTAATTTTAATATTCTCGTAGGGACATTGGAGTCCAAGATAATGAGGGTGTCTCAATATCTTGAACATGCTTGGGAGGCGTGGTTAGCCTTTTCGTATGTGTTTGTGTAATGGGTGGCGTGGTTAGCCATTTCAGGAGATCGATGGTGACATCGATGATCCGTAGAATTAATTTCGACAACCTTGGAATTTAACCCTTCAGCTGTGAAATTAATGAACGTGCGACATGGGCAAATCGTAAGAGAGGGTGAAAACCCCCAACCAAAAGTTGGCGTGAAAGCCAAAAGGTGAAGACCTTGTTCCACGTTGCTATGTATGATGTTGAATATCCTTTGAGATTCTACAAATTGAAATCCTTAGAAACTGACGTTAGCCATTTGGCTAACGCCACTCCAACGCTCAAGTCAGTATCATCATTTTGAAGAATAAACAAATAAATAAATAAATGAATAAATAAAAAAGGATTTAGAAATCATACCTGATTTTGTCAATGAGACAAAATTAATTAGACATGATATAATTTAAGGTGGATGGCGTTCCAAGCTCTTGGAACTAATTTACCTTCTAGATCTTGTAACCAATAAGATCCTTTACCAGCTTCTGCCTCGATCAAATAAGGTCCTTCTCATTTCGGGTTCAATTTCCCATCAGGCTTGATCAAAGCTTTCTTTAACACCAAATCCCCAACTTGAAATCGTCTTAATCTTAAATTCTTATTATAAGACTTGGCGATTCGTTGTTGATAAGTTGCTATTCTTATTCTGGTTCTTTCTTGTAATTCATCTAGAGCTTCCAAGCTTTCAAACATTAATTCTTTGTTTTTCTCATAAGTCAATAAACTTATCCTAGCAGTTGGTAAGTCCATTTCAGTGGGCAATACTGCTTCTGCTCCAAAAACAAGCGAAAATGGGGTTTGCCCAGTTGCATTTTTAGAGGTTGTGTGATCAGCCCATAAGACAAATGGTAACTCTTCAGCCCATTTTCCTTTGGCCTGTCCCAGTCTTTTCTTTAGAATGTTCATAATAATCTTATTACTTGACTCCGCTTGACCATTGGCTTGAGGATGAACAAGGGTAGAAGTGATCATCTTGATTCCCCATCTTTCACAGAAATTTGTAGTTTTCTTTCCAATAAATTGTGAACCATTGTCACAAATTATCTCTGCTGGAACCCCAAATCTGGTCAATATATTCCTTTTGATGAAGGATATAACATGAGACTCCTGGATCTTGGAATATGCTTCAGCTTCAATCCATTTTGAAAAATAATCTGTCATTGCCAAAAAATATTTCTTCCCCGCTGAAGATTCTGTCATTGGTCCTACAATATCCCCCTACTTCATGAATGTCCATGGTGACAAAACTGGATACATAGGTTCAGCTGGTTGATGATGAATGTTGCTATGTCTTTGACAAGCATCACACTTCCTAGCATAATCTTCAGCATCTTGTTTCATGGTTGGCCAATAATAACCAGTCCTTAAGATTTTCGAATGTAAGGATCTTCCAACTGTGTGGTTCCCACATTCTCCTTCGTGAATATCTTTAAGAACCTCTTTGATCTTAGGTTCCTCTAAACACCTAAGATATGGTCCTGCAAGAGACTTTCTATACAAGATACCATTTATCATAGAATAATGTGCAGTTTTCATTCGAAAAGCCTTTGGGTTTTCATCCTTAGGAATTGTCCCATTGCTTATATATTCCTTTATAGGTGTCATCCATGAAGTTTGATTGTTTTCAGATTCTCCAGTTTCACTATCTTGAATAGCTAAAGTTTTATGAGACTCTTTATCTATGGCAGGATATAGAACATGAATTATAGGAATACTAGTTTCAGACGACATCTTAAATGTTGAACCTAGGTTTGCTAAGGCATCAGCTTCAATATTTTCTTCTCTAGGTACTTGTTCTATATCGAATAAGTCAAAATTTTCAGCTAATTTTTTAACTATATCCAGATATTGCATTAATTTTTCTCCTTTCGCAGCGTATGATCCATTAAAATGATTTTCTAAAAGTAATGAATCTACATATACTTTAAGGTTCCTAATATTCATATCTTTAGCCAATTGCATACCAAAAATTATTAGTAGCTATGAAATAACAATTTACTGCTTGGGGTATGATATCCCCCTGTGGCGATTTTAGTACGATACCTAATCCTATTCCTTTAACATTAGCAACACCATCAGTATATAGGATCCATTTTTCAGTTGCTTCTTCTAGCATTTTAACTTCTAAGTCCACTTCTTGTTGTAAGTTAGTACTAAAATCAGCCACAAAATCAGCTAAAGCTTGAGATTTTATAGCATTTCTAGGTTCATATACTAAGTTAAAGGCACTTAATTTTTACAGACCATTTAGCCATTCTTCCTGATACTTCAGATTTTCTAAGAAAACATTTTATAGGGTAATTTGTCCTAACATGTATAGCATGCGTTTCAAAATAATGTCTAAGTTTAGTAGATGCCATGACTAATGCAAGTATGAGTTTTTCGAGATGAGAGTACCTGGTTTCAGCATCAATTAAACTTTTACTTACGTAGTAGACAGGATTCTGTATGCCTTCAGATTCCTTTACAAGAACTACGCTTACTGCATTTGATGATACTGCCATGTAAAGATATAAAGGCTCACCATCTTTAGGCTTCATCAGCAGCGGAGGGGTTGATAAGTACTTTTTTAATTCCTGAAAGGCCTCTTCTTGCTTTTCACCCCATTCGAATTTCTTATTCTTTTTCAGAATATCGTAAAATTCTTTGCATCTATCTGAGGATCTTGAAATGAATCTGTTGACAGCTGCTAATCTGCCAGTTAATCTTTGGATGTCTTTAGCATTCGACGGAGACTTCAAATTTAATATTGCTTTAATTTGCTCCGGGCTATCTTCAATTCCTCTTTTGGTGACCATATATCCTAAGAATTTTCCGGCTCCAACTCCAAAATTACACTTGGCGGGATTTAACTTCATATTGTACTTGTCCAGGATGTTGAAGGCTACTTCAAGATCCTTTAAGTGATCTTCAGCTCTCTTGGACTTTACCACCATATCGTCTATATAGACTTCCATGGTATCCCCAGTTGATCTTTGAACATCATATTCACCAGCCTTTGATATGTTGCACTTGCATTTTTAAGACCAAAAGGCATTGCAATATAACAATAAATACCTGTCGGTGTCATGAAGGCCGTGGCTTCCTGATCTTCAAGTTCCATTTGTATCTGTTGAAATCCTGAGGAGGCATCCATGAATGTTAGCATCTCATGTCCCGAAGTTGCATCGACCATTGCATCAATATGTGGTAGTGGAAATGGATCTTTTGGACAAGCTTTGTTTAGATCAGTAAAATCTACACAAACTCTCCATTTTCCATTTTTCTTTTGTACGACCACCACATTTGCCAGCCATTCTAGGAATTTAACTTCTCTGATCATTTTAGCCTTTAATAATCTTTCAACATCTTCCTGGATTATAGCATTTCTTTTAGGAGCAAATTTTCTTCTTTTTTGCTGAATAGGCTTGAAGCTTTTGTCGATTCTCAGCTTGTGTGTGATGACATCTCTTGATATTCCAGTCATATCTTCTTGTTTCCAAGCGAAAGTCTTCATTCTAGCTTTGAGGAAATCAATAAATTTGACTTCCATATCTTTTGATATCTTTTTCCCTATTAAAACTTTAATGTTAGGATCGTAAGGAACCAAGATAACTTCCTTTACATCTTGCTCTTCTGGTTCGTCTACATCGAAGACCCTTTTCTGTAATTGCTATTGTAAAATTGGCTTTGCAGCTGACTTCATGCTGGATGTGTAGCATTCTCTTGCTTCTTGCTGATCTCCCTTGACAGTAACTACTCCCCAAGGTGTTGGAAGTTTAACACATTGGTGATATGTTGAAGGTACTGCCTTCATTTCGTGTATCCAGGGTCTTCCCAAGATTATGTTGCATCCTGGGAGAGAATCTACGACACATAATTTATGCATCGAATTCATCCCCCCAACATAAACTGGTAATCTTATTTCACCCACTGTATATTTAGTTTCCCCACTGAATCCAATCAATGGAGAAGCCTTTCCATTGATATCTTCTTCCGAGATATCCTTTCTTCGTAATGTCTCCATCTTGATGATATTCACTGAGCTCCCATTATCTATCAAAATCCTGCGAACATAATGGTTAGCGATAAAAGGAGTAATTACCAGCCCATCATGATGAGGTTCCATGATATCATCAAAATCTTCTTCAAAGGAGATAATGTCTGAGTCCGAAATTGATGCTTTCTTCACACTTCTTTCTCCTTTATCTGCTTTGCTTTGCGTTGCAAGTCTTTTTGCTGCTGAATATGTTGTCCCGCACACTTCCGATCCCCCAGAGATGGTATTAATTACTTTTGCATTCGCTGGCGGGGAATCTGCTTTTTGTGTTGATTTTGGTTTGGAAAAATCCAAGCCTTCAACATCTTTGGCCTTCTTCCTTCCAAGGAGTTCTGTCAAATATCCTTTTGCTAATAAAGTGGATATTTCTCTTCTTAACATCTTGCAATCTTCGGTGATATGGCCAAAGTCTTCATGATAAGCACACCACTGGCTAGGATCTTTTTTCTTGAAGTATCCGTCATTTTTCTTCTGAGGCCATCTCACCTTGTCTCCAAGATCTCTAAGCGCCATTATAATGCCAGGAGTTCCTACAGAGAAACAGTATGATGCCAAAGTTGGATATTCGACCCCGTCATCTTCTTCAACGACATTGACTTGATCATCTAAATGTCTTGAGTAAGGTTTGTGTCACGGTTTAAACACCGGGGTTTCTGCCTTCCGATTTGGACGATCATATGATAAGGCATCTAATTTCGAAGTTGTAAGTTCATTTTCTTCGAGCCTTATAAATCTTGCTGCCCTTGCTTTTGCTTCATCTAAATTTCTGCATGGCGTCATTATGAGATCTTCCTGGAATTTAGATCCTTTATGGAGACCTCTCTGCAAAGCTTGAATAGTGGTCAACATATCTAATTTAGGAATATCAAGAGATTCTTTTGTAAATCTAGTCATAAAATCTCTAAATGATTCATGCGGTTTTTGAATTATTTTATATAGATCATCAGTCAATTTCTCAAAAGTCCTACTGCATGAAAATTGACTATAAAATAAATTTGTTAAATCAGCGAAAGAATTAATAGATAGAGGAGGCAAACTCTGCAGCCATTTTAAGGCTGATCCAGATAGTGTCGATCCAAAGCTTCTGCATAAGCAAGCTTCTTTCAAATTTGATGGAATCGACACCGTTTCCATTTTCTCCAGATACAGCGTGATATGCTCTTGTGGGCCAGTGGTTTTATCATATGGTTTCATATTTGGAACTTGAAATTTCTTCGGGATTTCTACGTTCGCAATCCTGTCGCCATATCTGTTGATTAGATAGGACACAAGGTTGACTTCGGGAATTGGATTGCAAAATCCAGGAACGCTCAAATCATGTCTTTAATCTTCTGAAATTCTCTAGCGATGTAATCATTTGCTCCTTGTCCCTGCGATGGATTAGTAAAAGCAAAAGATCCAGCAAAATTATTAGAATTGTTCAAACCTGCACTCATGGTGGCTGATGTTCCAGCAACATGAGTGTTTTGCGGAATATTACTCCCAAAATTAGGAGTCGCAGTTGGCATCGACATATTAATAGGAGCAGACTCAGGAGCAGTTGGAGTCATTGAAAACAAACTCCCAGGAGTCATCGGTGGTCTGTTTTCAAAAATCCTTGACTCAAGAATTTTGAATTGTGCCTGATTATATTCTTGATTAGTCTTAATTGTCTTATCAAGATTCTGTAAAATAGTATACAAGTCAGGCAGTTCTTCAGAGTTAACATTCCTAGATCCGGTATTGTAGGGATCCGGATTGCCATAATTGTCGTAAAAACTCCTTCTTTGAGTCTGGCTTGATCTTGCATTCTCCTGAGATGAGTTTCCTGCCGGAATTTCCCCAGATAAGTCTGGGATCTGGAATGAATCCATTGGCTCCTTTCCTTTTTCCTGGGCAGAAGTTCGAGCAGCATTGTTCTTGTTTCTTCGATAAGAAGCACGTCCTGGAGGTGGAGGCAAAGGAGAAGAAAGAACAGGAGTAATTTGCGAAGAATTAGTTGGTTGAGTCGACATCTTCGGTATTAGATTTTGAAAAATCGAGATTTATGAAAATCAAAAATATTTTTTATCATATCGAAAGCACCTTTTGCCCCACGGTGGGCGCCAAATTGTTTTGGTCAAAAATTATCCAAGATAATCAACCTTGAAGACTTAGATCATTTATGTAACCAAACTTTCGTTCGTGAGGTTAAGGGCTTGTAAAATTGGTTTAGATTCAAAGATGCGTTTAAAATAAGTATGATAAATCAAGATTATGTCGACTTAAACAAAATAAGGTAGTCAAAAGATTTCGCAAATAACTATATAATCAAATATAAGATAGATTAAGCAAGACAAAGAAAGATAAACGTAAATAAATGCGGAAAATAAAGAGAAAGGAACAAAGAACACCGAGATTTGTTATCGAGGAAAAACCTTTAATCCTTTATGGATTGTCGGCATAAAAACCCGGGGAGGAAGCAATCGTCCCTGCCTTGTTCTTTTGTTAATGGTGTAAATTGGTTACAATGATAGAGCGACTTGATCGATCTTTCTAAGTAAAGAAAAGTGTGTTGGTTGTTTACAAGTATGAGCAGAGAAAATAAGCAAGTAACTATGTGAATGTGTGTAACGTTGTATATCCTATGATCGATCAGGTCCTCGTTTATATAGAGCAGCCTAGTAACTAATTTTCCGAAATTACAGGGATCTTCCTGGTCCTCATCTGGTGAACGTTGGAGCATATCTTGACTGATATTATAGCCGTTTGAAGATATTCTCCTTATGCTGAATTCCTCTTGAAGTCCGATTATGATGCTGGACTAAGTCTTCTTTGTGTGTTGATCAAATAAGACATGTGTTGAATCTCTTTTGTACCATTAGAGATATTTCCCTTGTGATAAATATCAAGTTACCTGCATAATATTCTCATAGAAACAATACTTGAAGTTTATCGTTAGTAATTCGTCAAGACGTGTCAAGATCCTGAAGGTCCATGATCTTGAGGTCCCAAGATAATGAAACCTGAAATTTCACCCATAACAATCGTTTTGGAGAATTTGAGTGGAATTTGGTTAAGTATGAAATGAACTTGAAATTGAGGTTTGTTTTTGGATTTTTGAATAATGAAAAATGAAACGATCTTGAAGAGGATCGTTTTGAAATTTTTGATAATGAGAAGATCTTGGAGGATCGTTCTGGGTTTCTTGAGAAATTGAAGAAATTTCTAAGTATCTTGAGAACAATTGGACAGAGTGATAGTATGTATTGGAAAGAAGGAATTTGAGCAAAACCAATCTATGAGATCAGTTACCCAAGAAGTGTGTGATTCCCAATCCCAACAACTTCGAATGAACAAACCACAACACACTAACTTTCAAAGAGACACTGAGACGATCTTGTTCAAGATCGTCCTAGGGTCAGTGAGCTGAGACGATCTTGTCAAGATCGTCCTAGCTTTCTGTCTTAATATTTTCAAAGTTAAAACACTTTAAATTGACCAAACCAATCCGTAAGGATTAGTTAGCCACAACAAACACTTCTCAACACACAACACTTGTCAGAACGATCTTGAGAAGATCGTCCTACAAGCCACAAAGCTCAAAGAATGAAATTTGAAGTCTCAAGCACTAAGACGATTCTGAGGAGGATCGTCCTAGTGAAGATCGTCCTGGCATCATCTTCTTCATCATGAAATCTGTTATTTTCATAAACTCCATTCAATATCTTCTAAATTACTTGGAGTTAGGACTTGAAATAACTTGCAAAATGCTCATTTTCACCTCAGCTACAAATCTACGAACAAAATTCAACACAAAACACAACAGATTCAAAACCCAAAAATCGCGCCAAAATGCCAAAATTCAAACTCAAGATTTAGATCGAATTGGAACTTGAAACTTGACAGGATTATGTTTTATATACTATCACGAATCTATTGGTGAAGAAAAAACTATGATTTTATGAGATTTGATAGGCGAAAAATGAAGAAAAAAATGACGTGAAGAAAAAAGGTTTGATTTTGAAATTTTGATGAATCTGTAATCGAATTCAGTAATGGATCGATATCAGAATGATGTTTTGCTCTGATACCACATGTTGTGACACGATTTCAGCACCGAATTCACAGATTCAATGGAGGATTAGATGTGTGTGTGTTCTTGGTGTTTTAGTGTGTGTTTTAGAGAGAGAGAGAGAGAGAGGCATGATTGGAATTAAGTGTGTGTGAAAAATGGTTACAGGTATGAATGAAATGTTGTTCAAGGCCTTTTAATAATCTCTAAGGTATGAGGGTATTTATAGTCTATCCCTATACATATGCAACTTATCACATCTAGTCCCTCAACCTTAGTGATTATTAATTTATGACTTAACAACAAGTAAGTCCACTAACTTAAATTACAATTTATCACTATTTTTGGATTTCTAACACCATCTGTAGAAGATATGTTGGCTGCAGTTCAAACCTTGGGATATGAAGGAGAGTTGGCATCTTTGAGAGATTTCAAGAGAATGAATGTGGCTACTCTATGGCACACAATGTATAACGTTCTGAGTACCTGCCTGATGCCTTCACAAAAGGGGATAGATGCTATGACAAAACACTCTTTGTCAATATATTATGCAGTTACACACAATGTGGGGTGTGACTATGCAAAGATTGCGTAGGAGAAGATGGCTCAGGTTGTTAAAGCCAAAGATAAACAAGATAGAAAATACATCCCTTACATCAGATTCTTCACATTCCTGATTGAAGATGTTCTTGATTCCACTGATGTCATTCCTAAATTGGACAACAGCTTCAAATATGTCATTGCCATGTACAAGTCAAATATCAGAGGCACAGGCAGTGAGATTGCTAAACCCTTTCCTATTCCACCATTCTTGTTAAACTTGGTGTCGGCTAACAGTCCCCATCTTAGGACTTATAGAGATGGTTAGACACACTTACGAGGTCTGAAAGCCGATGAACTCCTACCCAAACTGTGCATAGGTCGCCAAGTGAGGGTCCTAGGAGTTCTAAAAGAAAAAGAGGGGTTAGTGGAGAGGGGACTGTTGTGCCAAAAAGAAGGAAATCAAAAAGAGTTTCTTTTGAAGAAGAACATGTTCATGAATCACCCATCACACCTATCATTTCATCTTCTCAAACAACACCACCACCATCTCAATCAACACCATCAATTCCATCCATACCTTCTACACCACTTCCATCTGTTTCTTTTCCAATTCCACCAATTCTTTCTCCACCTCAATCATCAACAATTCTTGAAACAACAACCAATATGCCTACTCCAATACCAGGCAGACGATTGAAAATGCGAGCTAGAAAGATTAAAACCAAATTTGGTTTATTGATGATCACAAAGAAGAAGCACAAAAAGAAACATTCTCCTTCATCTTCTAGCTTGCACAGAGAAGGGTCGAGTACAGTTGATATTGATGAAACTTTTGGTACCTCGACAAATTTTGATGATGAACATATCACACAAACCATTGAAAGTATGAAATCTGATGTTGAAGCTCAGGGCACTGGAGATGATGTTGTGCCGGAGGAACAAGGAGGGAATGAGGGAGGAGTTGAAAATACCAGAAAGGTTGAGAAGTCCGGGCTAGGACAAGGGTAAAAAGAAAACGTTAGCCCTCTGATAGTTGAAACAAATGTGTCTAGCCGGGATGACAACCCTAGAGTAGAAGTCGAGAGCTCCCCACTCTCGCATGCACATAACTCTCCTTGCCATTCTGACTCCTCACAACAGGAGTTAGTCTCAGATACACACGGGGAACAACCACATTCACCAAACTCTCCTCACTTGGAGGATGAGAGTGTTGAAATAAGAGAGGACTAGCCCCACCTCTCGCCTTCAACTCGTGCACTTGAATTTAGATCTCCTAGGGACACGAACCTGCAAGCTCAGTTGAGTACTGATGCTGGAACAAGCAGAGAGGGACCCACTTTTTGTGACCCTCTAGGATAGCGTGGAAGTCCTGCCTTAGCTAACATTATGCTAGATTTAGCCGCAGGCAACAGTTCTCAAACCGAGACTGAGAGACAGTATGAACGCCAAGGTGACACTGTTGTTTCTCAGGATCAACCTAATACTCTATTAACGGGCATTCTTAGTGACCCCGGTGTTGTTAGTGGTGTTGCCCAACAATAAGTCCCGGTACGTGATTTATCCCAGTCTAGGACACAACCATATTCTGGTTGCGAAGCCACTGAATCTGAAAGTGCTGCTGAGGGTCTAACCCGAGGATCTGCTGGAAATCCTGAAACAGTTTCGGCTGGTTTAGGTCACACCACAAGTATGCCAACAACCTCCGGGTTGATTTCACCATCATATCAAACACCAACACCAATTCAAACAACACAAACACCCCAACAAACTCCATCAACTTCTCACCAACAAGAAAAAGATAACACTTGTAATCATCTATTGCAAATCTTGAGGTCTGAAGAAGATATGATTAACATGATAGACAGGGGAGTGTTGAATGCTTTGTAGTTGAGGGATAGAGAACTTGAGCATGCACGACAAGTCAAAGCTTTGAAAGAGCAAGTGCAAAGTCAGAAGAATGAATATGATGCTAAGCATGCTGCTTTTGAGCTACGGTTAATTGCTCTAGAGTTTTGTCGACCGGCCTCGGTTTCTACAAGATGGGATGATCCTGAGTCCGATGATCACCCCGAGGGGGAGAACCAAGGAGATGGTCAAGCTAATGATAATATTTCGGCAAGAGTTGAAGATGCTAGTGGTGATGTAGAAATGGGAGAAAGAAATGAAGGTGGAAATCAAGAAGGTATTGAAGATCAAGCTGAAATTGATAGATTAGCTGAATGTAGAGCTAAGTCTGATGAAATGTGGACAGAGCTTGGTCTAAATGTGAATGAGGTTGAAGATGTTGAAAGTTTGGCTGAGATAAAAAGAAGAATAGAAGAAGTTTTTGGTATGGAAGAGGTAGAAGAAGAAGAAGAAGAAGAAGAAGAAGAAGAGATGGTTGATGAGGATATTGTGGATGAGGCCATAATTGAATTTGCTGAAGGAGAGACAGATGCAGAAGCGATCAAAGACAATATTGTTTTGAATGTGCCTGAATTTGTAGAGACTCAAGAACAAGAACATGGAGAAACTACTGATGAACCAGTGTTTGAAGAATTTGCAGACCTTGGTTACTTTAAAACTGGTCCTTCAAGTAGAAGTGAAGTTGGAGAGTCGACAAATCCTTCTGTGTCAACTCTGAAGCAATATACTTTCAATGATTTTGATGGGTTTGATGAGCTGAGAAAAACTACTGAAGCTGTTTCTCAAGACTTCAAGAAGTCTACTTTCAAGCAAGTGTTAAGAGAAGCAATCATTTCTGAAGAAGAATCACATCCTGACTATTTCCCTACAGAATTGACTGAGGAGCAGTGGAATTTTGTGAATAGGGGATACTTCCTAAGGGATCAAGCAAGAATGGTTGGGGATACTTCCTAAGGGATCAAGCAAGAATGGTTGCACTTGGCATTAAGCCAAAGCAAGCTGCAATCAAATCAAGATTTTTGGAAGAAAGAGCATTTCCTATCTTCTGCGGAGCTACTAAGGTTGCTAAAGTAGAAAGACCGGAATTTGCTGCTATGTATAAGTTTAAGGACCCAAAACAAGTTGAAGAATACAGATCTCTCCTTAAACTTACAGATAGTTACAATCCAGATATTCTTGAAGATCAAAGGAAGTTCAGGATCTTAGTGCTTATCAGAGTGATTTTGATAAGAAAAACTCATATCTCTATACCTTGCTTCCATGTAAAGAGAGAGAATGGGGATATACAGATTCAATGAAGCTCATTTCAAACTCTTACCAGTTGCTGACATAATCTTTCTCTATAACCATTACGTCAATGCCATTCAAAGATATCATGAGGATCTTATTGCTTTTGATGCAGTGAAGCGATATATGTCAAGTATTATTCAACATGCATCTTTAGAAGATTTTCAGATTGGCTTTGAGTTGGTTAAAAGGAAGATTAATGTTCCCTATCCTGATCAAAGTCTTTACAAAGCAGATATCGAAGAGCTCAATATTGGTCATGTTCTTGAAAAACCAACACTTGGAGTAATTTTTCTTAATAGCAGAAAAAAGAAGATCTTCATCAAAATGTGTGACCTTGCTTCTTACTCTGATGAAACCTTGGAAATTTGTAAGAATGTGTTGTTATGTTTAACTAAAGATGAAGAATCTGAACAAAAGAAAGCACTACTTGATCGACTAATCGACAAGATTGACAAAAGACTGGGTTTCAGATATAGCATCAGAATGATAAGAGAAGCAAAGAATGTGAAGAAGTCCAAGTATGTTGTTCAACGAAAAGGAGGATGCTGGATCAAGTATGAACCTAGCAATGTTTTGGGACCACATAATCTTCCTCCAAAAGACTATGAAGCAAACATGATGGTCCCTGATGATAAACCAAAAAGTGACAACTGGTTCTGGCATCCAAACAAGAATAGACCAAATACTCGAGCTTGAAGACTTTTGATCATCGGATATCTTTTGACAAATCACTACTAAGGGGGGATTGATAGAAATATTATTTGTAGTAGTTGATTGTTATTAAATCATATTTTGTGCATAGATTGTAATTTTCTTAAGTATGGAAGGGGGATAAGTGTAAATTGTATATAAGTATATAAACCCCCTCCATAGCTTTGTTATGTAACCTTTCACTCATTCAAGCAATCTAATCTTTCCCTTTCATCCTTACTCTCTCTCTCTCTCACGACACACACTTTCTCACACACATAACCGCCATTAACACACACTAAAGCTCAATTTCACATCATTACACTGTTTAAATCTGAAGTTTCAGAAGATCAAGTTTCGGGTATGGCAATTAATTTTTGTTGTCTTGAAATTATCTTTTTCAGTGTATTTGCAAAGAAGTCAATCTAAAGGAAGGATTTCTGAGCAAAAGACTGAACCGCTCAAGACAAATGCCTTGTCTTAGTATTCCAAGTGCTAAGATCATCAGGTTTTTATAATATATTGTCTATATAGTAATTACAAGATGATGATAGCAATTTCTATTAGTTAAAGATCTAGATATAGAAATGTTCATTTTAATATAAAAGATTATCAACTATATTATAACCTTAGACATAGGCAAAACCTTAGATATAGACTTTTTGTGAATGTAATAAGTTTTCCATAACCTTAGAAAACTTTTGACATAGACATTAAGTGAATATAAAAGGAATTATTAACAGCCTTAGACATAGAAATATGATATTATAATGTGAAAGGCTACAAGTTTCATGTTTTACAATCTTAGACATAGATATATCATTTGAATTCGAAAGGTATGTAAACCTGAGAAATAGAAACGATCATATGAATGTGAAAGGTTATTGTGCTTTAGACATAAGTATTTTGTTTGAATATGAAAAGTTTTTAAATGTGGTTTCTAAAAACTTTTGATATCAAAACATAAATATATATGTGAAAAGTATTTATTAAGTATTGATTATCTAGATCATATAGTTGTGAAATGATTTCATGAAAATATGAAGTAGTTAATCAATATTACGTGAAAAATTTGTAAGTCTATTGCCCTAATTACAAAATCATAGTTATGTATCCCAGTCATGAATTGAGGGGAGTACATAAGAATGATTTTTGTTCTGACTATTTAATCATAGTTATGTATCCCAGTCATGAATTGAGGGGGTGTACATAATAAGAATGATTATTGTTATAATGATTAATCATCGTTATAATTCCTAGTCATAATATTGAGGGGAAGATATAAGAATGAAGAATCAATTTTATAACTTTTTATGTACATTTTACAAGTGGTACAGATACAATTACATCTACAAGTGATTCAGATTTGGGAAAGCTCATTTACAAGTGGTTTAAGAAAGATTGATCGTGGAAAAGTTAAAGAATTTTGGTAAGTTTATTAACTTTTCAGGTTTTAGACGAAGATCGTGGAAAAGATGAATATTCGATGGCTACAGGTTTGGTCATTTTAATTTTCATATTTCCAGGAAGTTCGTGGTAAACGTTGATCATTTATTCAGAAACTTTGATGGAAATTGAAGTTTAAAGTGTGCACTTGTTAATTACGACCTCGTAATTGGCAAGAGGCAGAATACGACCTCGTAATTGGTCTATTGGGACTTATGCAGATACGACATCGTAATTGGCGGGCAGGGTTGACGCAAGCCCATTCGGGTCAAGTGGGTATCCAGATAACCCAAACACGACCTCACATATTAAAATCAATTTTAGAGCTTTACAACCCCGAAAATATACTTTGCTACCCCGATTTTGATTCGATAGTTACAATTAGATCGAGAGTTTTTGGTTGATATCTTTGTTTTCATCTCGAAATTCTGAATCTGGGTATACTATCTGATTGTAATATAGTTAACCATGCAACAAGAAAATCAAGAAAATAGAACTCGAAATTTTCAAATTAGGTTTTCTAAGTTTCTTCGATTTTGATATTTTTGGGTTAAAAATAAGGGTTGGGGTATGTTTATCGTTTGAATACAAATGTATAGAAACGATTTTTACAAGTTTTGGTTGGGTAAATCACGAATTCGTGTTGGGGAAGACGAACAGTGCGAAGACCTCGCATTTGGGGGTTTGCTAGCCCAGATTTGCGACCTCGCATGTGTCAATTAATTTTGACTTTGTTGACTTTTAGTATACGAGTTGGATTTACGACCTTGACTAATACGTGGCCAAATTGGAAAATACGACCTCGTATTTTAGAGTTTGGTTGACCGTATTTTGACCTTGATACGACCTCGTATAGAGATCGACCTCGTATTTTTGACTTAATAGATTTTCAAAAGTTTATTTCTAATAAAAATTTGAAAATGAGTTAATTTTTATACTTAACTTAATTACAGGGTTAATTTAAGTTAATCTAACAGTTTTTCAAATGTTTATCGTAATAAATATTTGAAAAATGGGTTATTTGTATTTTTAACTTAATTACAGAGATAATTAAAGTTAATTAATGATTATAAATTACAGGGATAATTTATGATTTGTTATAAATTTTATAAATTACAGGGTTAATTTATATTAGTCGTAAATTATAGGGATAATTTATGATTGATTGACTAAATTACTGGGTGAATTTTAGTTGTTTATGAATTTTAGTCGTAAATTATAGTAATTTAATTATTTGTTATTGATTACAGAAATAGCAAGAAATTTCATTGCAGCACATAACTACGTGATGAACTTTGGTGATAATCAGGAAGGAACTGAGTATTATCACGAGATATTCACTTTCTTTAGAAGATAACGAGTTCATCATGCTCTTACACATTCTCCAGTTGTTTATTTGGACTAATTAAGAGATTTTTGGGCGAATGCTAACATTGTTCGTGCTGGAAACGAACATATTTAACATCCATCTGATAGACCTTGAACTCATGATGAGATGCAAAAGCTAAGAAAATTCTGATAGCTTCTAGTCTAGCAACTAGAGCAAAAGTTTCATCAAAGTCTACACCTTCTTCTTGTGAATAATCCTTCGCAGCTAGTCTTGCTTTGTTTTTGATCACATGACCATCTTCATCCATTTTGTTTCTGAAAACCCATCTTGTCCCAATTGGTTCATTCTCCAGATTGCTGGGACATGGAACAAGCTCCCATACATTGTTCCTTTCAAACTGGTGTAACTCTTCTTGCATAGCTATCACCCAGTTTGGATCTTCCATAGCCACATCAATCTTCTTCGGTTCTATTAGTGATAAGAAGCTGACATATAAGCATTGATCGCTTGTGGCTCTTCTGGTCTGACCCCCTCTACTTGGATCACCAATAATTTGATCTATTGGATAAGATCTTATCCATTTAGAGTAATGACCAGGATGAACAATGATATCAGTGCAAGAATTCCCCTGACTTACTTCAGGAGGAGCTTTAGAAAAGACTATTTCAGTCTCATCATCTTCTTCATGTAGATCATGACTAGCATCATGAAACTCCTAATTCTGAGGTACTTCAGTAGAAACTGATATCTGAGGAAAAGCAGCATGCACATCTGATTCAATAGTCAGTTTAGAAGGTAGTTTAAAAATGACTGAAGGATAGAATGGAATGTTGCTAGTCTTGATTTTTGTTGGTTCTGAACTGAGGTGTTCAGAAGCAGGTTTAGGTGACTGATCAGATTGATCGTTCACATCAGAATCACCAAAACTGATTGGACTTTCTGAGGGTGGTACTGGTGTTGGATTTTTAAAGATTGCAGAATTTGATTCATCAAAGGTAACATGAATTGACTCATCAACCTTGTCAAGTCTTTTCTTATAGACTCTAAAGGCTTTGCAAATTGTTGAATATCCTAGGAAGTATCCTTTATCAGCTTTTGCATCAAACTTTCCAAGCTGACTGGAATCATTCAGAATATATATTGGACATCCAAAAACATGGAAGTATCCAATATTAGGCTTTCTGTTTTTGAGGACTTCATAGGTAGTCTTCTTGTATCTTTTGACATAGACAGATCTGTTCTGAGTGTAGCAAGCAGTTGCAACAGCTTCAGCCCAGAAATTCCAAGAAGACCAGATTCATTTAGCATACTTCTAGCAGCTTTTGTTTTGGTCAAAAATTTACCTGAGATAATCACCTTTGAAGACCTAGATTAATAATGTAAATAAACTTTCGTTCGTAAGGTTATGTGCTTAAAGATCTTAAAAGGTCAGTATGTTGAGATGTCAAAATAATAGCGAAAATGTAACGTGTTTGCTAAATATTGATAAATCACGTAAAATAATGCTAAAATGATGTTTTTATCAAGATATGACTGTAAAAGTAAAGATCGACTTGTAAAATCTAGTAAATGAACATATAAAGTATCAAGATCTTGAATAAAAGACGTTAAAACGTGATAATACTTAAGAATTCGTTAAAAAACAGTATAAAAAACATGATCAATTAAAGTACTTGAACGTAAATAAAAAGATTACTTTGTAAAAGATAATCTAAAGTAAGCAATATGCAAGATATGAGCCATAATCGTTAGAAAAATGATATATAAATTATAAATAAAGTAAGATGCATAAAAGGAGTAAGAACCGTCATTTGTTGACGATGAAAAGCCATTAATCCTTCTGGATTGCTGGCATAAAAACCCCGGGAGGAAGCAATCGTCCTTGCCTTTGTTCTTTTATTATTATAAATCGAAGATAATTACATTTCGAGAGCCCAAGTGATTGATCTAAGTGTTACAATGATGAAAATTGTTAAGTGTGATGTGTTTACAGAAGAAAATAGAGAGAAATATGTGTTTTTTCTGGTTTAGGACGAAGTGCCAATGCCTGCAATCACTTGCCCCTTTTATAGAGAAAATATCTAACTAACTATCCTAAAAATCTGGGATCTTGGAGCTGGAAATCAGGGATCTTGAGCATATTTTTCTCATTGACTTGATTACTTGGTAAATGGACGTTGTGGAGCCATTTTCACACATTTTCAACTATAAATTCCGACTTTGGGGGCAAGTCTTCTGTTTTACCTATTCATGTATTACTAAGTCAAAGTAAAATAACGGTCCGATATCTCAGAGCCCCAAGGTCTTGAACCATGAAGATCTTGGACCATGAAGATCTTGGATTACGAAGATCTTAGAGGTGAAAATCTCAGGCATAACAGCTTCAATCAGCGTCTATTCTTTCTATCAACGACACCATTTTGCTCTGGTGTGTGAGCTAAAGAGAAGTTATGAGATATGCCAGTTTCAGTGAAGAAGGACTCCAGAGTGGCATTTTTGAATTCAGTGTCATTGTCACTTCTGAGCTGACAAACTTTTCGCTTGTGCTTGAGTTCAATTTGCTTAATGAGGTCAATAATTTCAGCAGCAACTTCATTTTTAGATCTGAGGAAGATCACCCAACAATATCTAGAGTACTGATCAACAACAACAAGGGTCCCAGATTTTGTCTGAACGTTCATAGGACCAAAAAGATTCATGTGAAGCATGTAAAGTGGTTCAGTGATACTGAAAATTTGCTTGGTCTTGAATGAAGCTCTTTTCTTCTTTCTCATTTCACAACCTGGACATGGCTTATCTTTATTGAAAGACATTGGTGGTATCCCATCAGCGAGTTGTTTTCTTGACAACTTATTGCTGTTTTTGAAGTTTAGATGGGATAACCTTTTGTACCACAACCAGTTTCTGTCCTCATCTGCCTTTGTATAGAAATATTGTTCACTAGGTGAACTTTCCATATCAATGACATAAATGTTTCCTTTTCTTGGTTGTTAGGTCCGGATTTACTGGACTCACTCCAAACGTGAAGACTGGAGTCCTCTGAAGATTTGTCTAGAAATTATGAGAAGGCCAGTGAATCATTTACTTGTACAGGAATCTGGATTCCACTAGATTGGTTCACTGGACTTCACTCCAGTCAAGATCATCCAACTGAATAACATTCTCACTAAAGTCAAAGACTGAAGTATGAAGAAAGAAGACTAACAAATGACGGAGCCCACTGATAGTCTTACTAGATCTCCTGACTAGAGTCCTTGTTAGTGTTCTAGACCTTACTAGTCTGAACACTGATTACGAAGAATTGACTTGCTTACCTTTACACGCTTTTATCCGGACAATATATTTGTCCCTTGTTAAAAGTCTTACACGCGTGTAAAGATGGTTGGTTAAAGTATGAAAGGTCACATCAATGTGACTTTATCCTTGTACTTTAATCAATACATTTAAGGTATAAATATTATATCCTTAAATGTATGAAACTTTATTTGTAAGACAAAAAGAATTAAATATTAATTCTTTTTGCCTATAAATACCAAGTCATTTTCCTCGTCCAAATTACTTTTGCAATTTGGTGTGTTTGCCTAAATACTTTTGATCTTAACAGTTATACTTCACAACTTTAAGTATTTCGATCAACAAGTTTATTTAGCAAATATAGATCACTTGTAGTTCATAAGGTTGTTTAGATACTTACTTTGTAATATCTTGGTTCCGAAACAACCTTGTATCTATATTTATATAAAAGTTCTATGATGGTGGTGAAAGAATTAGCGCATTCTTGACGCTTTATCGTTGTCTACTTAATAGGTGTAATTAGCTTCCTTTAGAATATTTAATGTGTAAAGATATCTGTATGTGTTAATGTTATTGTGCAAATGATATCTGTATGTGTTAATGTTAATGCTAATGCATCAATGAGTCATTATAATGCAATTATTAATATATGTCTGTGAGATATATTTGTATGCATGTATGTGTATGTATGTATCAACGTATGGTATATTGATATATGTATTTGAATCACTGAATGAGGTAATTATAATGCAATTATTACTTATTAGCATCATCTCTTGGATAATATATGTGTGTGGCATATTTGTATGTATATGTATGTATGGTTGTATATTGGTTAATGGCGTATTAACTAAATAGATGTATAATGAGGGATCGGTTTTTATGTTGAAGCACCATAGTTAATGACATGATTTTTGAAAAGGTTTTATAACGTATGAGAGATGTGTATGAAGAGTCAGGGATATTTACTCACATATCTATCTATAAAAGGTAGATTATTTATATTAATTTAATTACAATTTCTTTTGATATTAGTTCATTTCGAATACCGATAGTAGCTTTCTTACACCATGTCTAAGAACATTCAGATTCATGGTAATGCTTCTGCTGTATGTGATATGTCCTTTGATGAACTTAAATCTGGATTTGGTGGCCCCGTGATGGTTTCGATTTGTCAGAAACGGGTGTATAATACCAAAGGCACATATGATGAGTACCGATTTTATGGATACTAACTAGAGGGTATGTGAATCGTTGTTTGATTTTCTTTTTTATAGATTAAAGTTATACTACAAATAGTGCGTAATCACAAGTCTGTCGTGACTCCATTCCGTCTTCTTATGAATATGGTTGTGTCAATGTGTCTTTTTGCACTTTTTTTTATAAACTATAAAACATCCATCCAATATAATCTTTCTTTGGATTTTAGATTCAAGGATTTCCAAGTTTTTACAAAATCCCCATAACAGAATAAGAGATTTAGATTCATTTATTGATAAGGCGGCACCCGGATTTGAACTGGGGAAAAAGAATTTGTAGTCCCCCGCCTTACCACTCGGCCAATATCCACACCATCAAAGACATGGGAACCAGCTAAACGAAAATTGTAAGTATGCTTATGAAGTTTTGAATATAAAATAATCCAATGTGTGTTTAATTTGAATGTTTCCCATTCACCAATTTCAGGAAACTTAAGAAATCGAACTCCGAACCTTTAGTTGTTGCTACTGCAGGGGATAAGGGGGGATCTGCCCATAAGAAAGGTAAACAAAGGTATGTAGCGGAAGCCCATAATGTAATTACTCAATTTTGATTGTTGTCTATACGTATGTATTAATGAATTATATTACTAATTGTTCATGTAGTGTCCTTGGTGATGGTGTCTCAAAAAGGGGTAATGATGTTGTGCAAGATGATTACGTTGACTTGATCGATGATGTGCAAGATGTGAACAAAGGTGTATCCCGACGTTCAAAGAAAGGAAGGTACATACGCAAGCCCACTGTTCACCTCACTACCTTTATGTTAAGCACTATATAACTAATGCATAGACTATATATTTCACGATGTCAACAGGTTTGCTACTGAGTCCGAATCGGAAATTGAAGAAACGCTTGAACCTGCAGCTTGATTAAGTTCATTAGGTCTGGAGTTTGGAGATTTCTTATAATGTTATGCAACGACCAGCTATATATTTACACTTGCCTTTCGTCGGTCATTTATGTTTCAATTTTACCTTCATTGTAAGGTCGTTATTATTGCCATTGCCATGTATGGAGTCAAGACTTTCTTACATTATGGTTGTGCTGCATTTTATTTGCCACATAAGTCTTTCATCAATTAATAAGTATAGTAATGGGAACATAGTCCTTTTTAGTCTTCTCAAAGGAAAAATGGACGACTAAACAAGAGTAAAAATAACGTAATAATAACATATATAACACTTATTATACATGAATCTTACATAGAACATATTGTTGCTCTTGCGGCATTTGCGTTTCTTATTCATATTTTGATCATCTAATCTATTGGTGTGTATGTAATGAAAGATATATGTAGAATGAAAGTCAAGAAGAAGACAGTTCATTTTGCACTAAGGATTGATATTTATTTACTCATGTAATAAATAAAAATTAATTGGGTTTGAAGGAACTTAACTTGATAACTAATCATATAATTACTGCATAATTTAAATAGTACCTTTTCATATCCTTATTTATGCATGTCCTTTTAGTATAATTTCCTATTTTTTCTATAAACTCTCTCCACGAATAACCCTCATTTTGACACTGGATTTTTTCATATACATAGTGTGTTTGAGATAACTCATAAACAATCACATAACATAAGCTATCAAGATTGGACAAAAAATAAAAAAGAATAGTTTGTTTGGCCTACACATATTGCATCAGCAAAAAAACAGGTATATGATCTATATGATCACTGACCGATATGCATTCACCAACTAACTCTAATAAAACCATAATCCACTATTTTTATCTATTTGTCTTTTCTGTTTTGTTCATGGTTCAGGCCCTGGGAGAATGATCAAACATGTTCCTTCTTTTTCAACTATACGAGAACGAGAATTAGCACAATATTTTGCTACAAACACAATGGAATGTGGAAGAGCACAACAATACTGTGTCCTTATATTAAACAACACTGACTTGCAAGAACATAGTACAACTAAAAAAAGAAATAGATTATATTATTTCCAATTTTGGTCCAAAGATACAAGAGCCGATTATTGGCCCAAGTTGTCCACTCTTCTATACGACACCCGCTCATAGACGAGAATCGCAGCCGTTTACCTTGTTGTGTAAATGATCAAAAAACATTAGCCAAGACATCAAAAACATTGACTTATACCGGCCGTGCATCGCACGGGTCTTCACTCTAGTTTTATTTAACATCAATAAATAAAATACACTTGAAAATTACATTTGTGTTCTACCATTTACATACGTGTTTACTTATTTATTGCTTAAGTCTTTATTGCTTTATTTATATACTTTCATTTATATTATAAGCAATACTAATCCAATCTAGTGCATACTTGACCTTATTATTCTACACTTGTGGGTTAAACCATCGAGTGAGGGACTTTACAATTGGTATCAAAGCGGAAGGCTAACATACTTGCCTAGATCCGTATTTCTTGATGGCCAACCCAGAGAAAACTCAAGGAAATCCTTTAAATGTCGAACCTATACCCATTAATACTGAAACCTATGAACCCCCACCTATTAACAATAATCCCCCACCACCTCTTCCTATTCCTGCTTCTCCACACGTGCATGTGCATTACTCAGACACTCCCGTTCCCAAATTCAGTGGGAATGGTGATGAATTTGGCATGTGGTAAGCTTGGATGATATTACATGTTACTGGAATTGAGAGGAACATGATAAAAAATCTAAATGAAGGACCTATATTCCAAGAAGTCCTCTTAACCTACTTTTTGATCCAACTGGAGCAAGATCTGGAAGGGAAAAGAGAGAGGAACACTAGTCTGAAGAGATAAAAGACTTGTTAATATTGATACTATTTTGAAAAATATGATCCTCGGAGCTGTTCCTGAATCTCTTATTCCCACATTAGTTCTTTATGCCAGTGTTAAAAGCATGTGGGATGAACTAGTGAACCAGTATGAAGGTGGTGATGACACTATTGTTACCGGAAAAGTCTCCCTGAACAAGAAGTATGAGTCATTTTTTGGTCTACCCAATGAATCTCTAATGGTACTTACACCAGATTTAAGAGCATCATAAACCAGTTAAGAGGACTGGGAGTAGAAAAGACAAGGATATACTTTTGGAGAAATTTTGTGATATTCTTCCTTCAAAATGGTCTCATATGATCGTGGTCTTGAGGCAAGGCAAAACCTTGCATTCCCATACTTTGTCAACATTGTATGGAGCCTTTAGATTCACTGAAAAAAATCAAGCCTGGAGAATTGAGGCTGAAAAAGATGCTTTAAATCATGCTTTCAATAGTTCCCCTATGGTTAGTCATACTGAACCACCCTGTGCGGCATTAATGTCTTCCGAGAATGTATTTTCTATGAAGAAGATGATGTCTGAATTAATGGAATCTGGAGTCACTAATAATATCTCTCATAACTGTGATGAAGCTAATAGTGATGATCTGGTGGCAATGATTGCAAAAACGTTCAACCGTTTTAAAGCAAGAGCCAACAGACCCACTGGACAACATGCACCCAGTTCCTCTACTGACAAGGCCAATCTGACATGCTTTAAGTGTAACACCCCGACTAAGACGGAATCACGAAGTGCTACAGAACGACATGGTACAAAAGATTTAAAGATAAAACATCAACATTAAGTTTCAAATATCATTCGAAATCAAAAGACAATAAGTTCAAGATGACGTTTTAGAATCCATTACATAGCTATAATCCATAAATGAAAGACAAATTGTTTGCATTACAAGTCCACCGAATAACAAGCAAACAAGGTCCAAGAGGCGGTCCAAGCTATGAACCTAATGCTCTAAATCTGAAAAGCATGAAGAAAAAGTGTCAACTACGAGAGTTGAGTGAGTTCATAGGTTTTTAACTAACAACATATGTTTATTCCAATATAATTAGAGATAATGAGTCATAAAACTTCCAAGTATTCTTCCAAAATATTCATTTCCAAAAACGTATGTTCAATTCATAATATCCAACATAATAACATTGATTTCGTTTAGCCACGGGGGCATATTTCAAGTAAATTTTGATGAATAAATGCTTGAGCCACTACTACTACCATTTTCATATCCAAATAATATATTATTTCATTTCATAGCACAAGCTGCCAATCAAGTGCTTTATTTATAAGTAGGGTCGCGCCATGGAGACGACCATTTAATTTAAGGTAGCTAGAACACCGCTCCGGTTGGACTGGAAGAGAAGGTCGTCACAAAGGCAACCAACCTTCCACCGTTACACTCCGGGTGGGTGGACGAAACCTAGCTGCGCAACTATCTAACTACAGGCCTCCACTATCGGAGTAAATAGTAGTGTACTGAAAGAAAACGGGTTGACAGAACTCAAGCTCATCATAAAACATTTATCACATTGAACATACAAGACAATTCCATTTCATATTCATATTATCAAGAATCATTTCATATATATGTATATATATCATGCTTTTCACCCCGATAGTTAAACACATAAAACAGTTTGAAAGGGGGCTATGACTCACTTGTTTCGAGAGTGATATAGAGCTATTCAAATGCGTGAAGAGCGCCTAGTGGTGTAGTCCCTTAAGCAAGCCTAAACCATGGTATTCAAATATACACAACGTAAGTGTGTGTTGCATGAACTAGTAAACTAGATCATGAGATGTAGCTAGTAGACTTGTCCATCTTTGGTTGTTGTTTAATTATTGAATTCAAGTGCATTATATTGTTCACATAATTTAGTTGGAAGATGTTTGGTGGTGAAGGTTATTTGTACGATTTTATACGTTTATTGGAAATTGGGTAGTTTGACTTTGTTTTATATATAATTTCCATTGCATACTTTGTTTAAATATAATATTTGGCATTTGTGTTCTTATAATATGGATGTTGATATATTTTTACTGATTTATTTATATTTATTTGATTTAATATTATTTAATTAATTATTTATTTATTTTATGGATTTATTAATTAAATAATTACTTATAATTATTTTTAGGTTCTTAAATTGTATTTAAGATTCATGAATAATTTTATATGGATTATTTACAGATTTTTATGCTTCTTGATTTAAAATATTATGATTTATACTTATATTTATGCACTTCTATTTAATTATTTACTAATAGTGATTAATTAGTGATTTTTACTTAATAATTTACCTTTAAATTGTATAGTTCTTGTTCCTTTACTTATAATTATTTTTCCCCAGTAGGTTTTGGTCACTTTCAACATTGGTTATGTAATTTTGATCAGATTCATAATTTATACAATTTATTAATTAATTTATATATCTTTTAATTGTCATTTTAATTCATTAAATCAAAGAAATTCCTACAAATCACCACAAAAGCTTTTGTCCAAAAATTCCAGGCCTTTTAGGCAACTTATATCTAAAAAACTTTATATCAATTCAACCTCTCTTGTGTCTTTGTAATTTGAGGATTTTTAAACATAAAAATCGTTTACCGAAATAACATTTTAAGCCTCATTTCTTAAGCAATTTAGGTACTTCAAAAGGGATTTTTGCTCTTGTTTCATTTTGTCCAGAAAGTACATCATATTTTGATGGTTCAAGTTGTGAGAGTGGTGGTGGTGTGATGTAACATCCCAAACTTTTTAATTAACAGTTAACTTGAGTCGTTAAGTCAACACTGTATGTCCGTTAAGTCTTTGGGAGATTTAATGCTTAGAAGTGTTTAATGTGCTATATGTCTAAGGCTTTAATGCCTTAGTGATTGATGTACTAATGTGTTTAAGGTGTATTTATATGCCTTTAAAGGTGCTTGAAGTGTTTAACAAGTTGTAACTATTTCCCTATAGGTGTTTTGAGCTAAATATGAGTCGTTTGGAAGCTTAGGGACTAGTTTTGACATAGGGTTAAACTAAAAACCGGGATTAGGGTGTAGGAGATGGTCATTAGCCTCTAACTACTGATATTATCACCTTCTCTTTGAACCCTAACCGCTCTCTTGTGCCACAATAAATTCCTTGTTCAATTCCATCGATTTCGGGTCGATTCGGAGAGATCTAGGGCTTATATTTCGATCTTCTAAGCATCTTCAAGGTATAGATTGCAATCATTACTGATTTTTGATCATTTCCATCTATTCAATTTGTTCATACCTGGTCTTGATCGATTATATGCTTTTCGTTGCTAGAATCGTTGATTTCGGGTTACCCGGTAACCGTTATTGCAATCTATTGGTGTGTTGGAGATTCCGGAAGGTATAATCTTGTTGTTATTGATATTTTTATGATATAATGGAGTCATTATGGGTGTCATATCAGATCTGGACCATAGGGTGTGTTAATCTATTGAAAATCGTCCGTTTTGTCGATTCGGTAACCTAAAACGTTTGTTATTGTGATGTAAATCAAGTAGGAGTTAATCAATGATTTCGTTGCATCATTAGGCCTTAAAAGAGTCTTCTTTTTGGTGTAAAACCCGTTTTTGAGAAAAATGACAGAAAGAGACTAACTACCTGGGGTAATAGTCTAGAAATAGACAAAAGTTGAGAATAAACAAAAAGAGACTAACTACCTGGGGTAATAGTCTAGAAATAGACAAAAGTTGAGAATAGACAAAAAGAGACTAACTACCTGGGATAATAGTCTCGAAGTAGACAAAAAGAGACAACTTACCAGGGGTAATAGTCAAAAAGGGACTATTATCTGGAGTGATGGTAATTACAAGGTATGTGACACGTATTTAGACTGTAGGTCAGTTTAGTCTCGTTATACTCATAATTCGGTCCTATGTTGATTATAGGTAGTCGAGAACACTTGCAAAGTTCGGTAACTTATGTTATCATTTGTTGTACGCTTCTACGAGGTAAGATACACTACTTTGACACGCTGAGGGTTCAAAAAAAACATAGTTTTCATATAATAACTTCCCAATTGATATCTTGTATACTTATGCTTAATCGGGATTACACGGGAGGTGATATGGGTTATGTATATGCATATTGAAGCCTGAAATGCTACCCCAAAGATATGTGACGTTATGATATGATATGTAATGATATGCTATGAAATGTTATGCAAGGATACGATATGTAATGATATGCTATGAAATGTTATGCAATGATATGAGATGTGATGATATGAAATGAAATGCTATGAAATGTGATGTATGATGTTGATATGTGAAATGTGCATGATTACATGGCTTGTTCATCTAGTTCACTAGAATTATTAAGTTGCCATGACACGTGCACGTTTAAGGGCCCAAACGTAAAAGATGTATATGTGATGATTGTTTAGGTTGTGTAAACACCTAAACTATATGTGATGTGAAATCGAGCTCGTAAATTTGATGTGAAAGTGTTAAGCTTAACCCGTACTTGCCCTAGCCCTGTTAAGTGCGTTGATGTGGTTGCTCGGGTGGCTCCTTGCAACGAGGTACAACGTGAAGAATAATACGGGAGGTCTTACCAGCCCCATTGTCCTTGAACATACGGATTACTCCTGGAATTGGCTTGCCATTCCTTAACGACATTGATGTACAGCTGTAAGGTTGTTCATCTAGTCGGGTGTGACTTATGTCTCACTTATAATGATGTATATGTTATACAAGATGCGTGACTTATGTCACAATTATAAAGATGTTCAGATGTGATATGTGATGATGCAAAAGATGACTAGGCACATTAGGATGACCCATCCTAATATGAATGATGTTGATGTTATGATATGTATATGAGATGATATGTTCGATGATATGTGCCTTAACGACTTAATATGACTTTTATATAATGTTTTAAATGGACAGACGTTTTATAAATTATGTGTTATCTTACTTATCTAATTCGTTAGCTAACACTTGCTCTTTTAAATGTGTTGTACCCTCAGGTCCAACAATAGTGAGCAGGTAGATGTGAGAAGATGTGAGGCACGGGTAGATGATTTTGAAGCTGGCTATAGTTTACCCATAGTGGCTGCTCGCTTTAGACATTTGCTTTATGTTTAGATCATAATGACTTGTTTGATGATGTGCTTGGTTGTTTAATGTTGGGCAACCGATGGATTTCCATTTAGACATGTTTTGATGATATGGCTAATAACACCATTTAATGAATAAACCAAACAGATTTTGTTGGTTTGGACTTTTAAAGTTTAATTCCGCTTTCTTTGACGCCGTTAGGCAAAAGTTTTTGGAAATCTTTATTTTCAAACGACGGGTGTTACATGTGATATGTGTAATTTTGTGCTTTCGGTTAGTGATTATTTGACCAGAAAAGGTGATTTTTGAGCTTAATCTTGCCAGGCATCAAATGACTTGACTTTTATACTTTTGAAACACATTATTTCCAGTAGTTTCATCATATTTTCTTGGCCATAAGATTATGGTGCATGTGTGTGCTCAAAATGCATTTTTGCAAGCTTTCGGTTTACGATTTCAAGCATATTTTAACAAGTTTTGATTTAAGCTTTATATCCTTGACATTTTACAGTTTTTTTCCAGAATATTAACATAACTTTTAACCTATTTTTCACTTGGAACAAACCTAGCCTCATCTCATAATCCAACAAAAGATCCAACTTTCTTAAATCTAACAAACATGCAATTATCTCAATATTTTTACAATAAATCTTCATCATACTTTCATTCAGCAATATAAAAATATTCTTTTTATGAACATTTCCAGAAAAATATAACTATCACTATATAACCACACTTTTTGATGCAAACTTTTATGTATCTAACAAGACAACATCAAATACATCTTTTCATGAAATTTTCCAGAAAATATAACTTCAATATATATATAAATATGACCATCTTTCAAAGGAAAAATCATTTTAAAAGTTATATAATTTATATATACACTTTTGGGTCTTAAACTAGTTGAATCCTTGGATCTTTCTTCATGGATTCAACATGCATGAGCATGGAAAGAAAGATCCTATCAACTTTGCCCTCATCAAGTGTATATTCAAAAGAAAACATAAGGAAAACATAATCTTTTGATAAACCTTTTTCATATGAACAAGAATAAGATTTGTCTAGTAAAGAGATGAAGATATATATATTTGAAGAACACTTTTAGATGATGGAAATCTGGCAGAAAATTCGTGGCTTAAGAGGCTCCAAAAACCCTTGTTAACCTTCAAACAATCTTAAATCCTTAGCTTACTATAACCCTTAAACAATCTAACCTAAACCCTTATTATTAACAAGTGTTTAGATGGATTTTTCTTGCCCCTTTTTCTTGTTTAATTGAGCCGAATCAAGAAGGAGAAAAGAAGGTTTTTCTTTAGAGAGTAAATGTTTGTGTGTGAAATGTGTGAAAAGTTTAGAGCTACTAGGAGAAAAGTGGATGAAGATTTTGAAATCAAAAATGAGTGGGGAGTGGTGTTGGGGCCGGTTGGAATAAGGGGGAGAGGAAAGGGTTTTCCTTTTTTTTTGTATAAAAATCTAGTGTATAAGTACACATTTTATTTACATAAGTTGCATGTGTGATTTAGTTGCCAAACGGGATTTATTTACTAGCTCAAAATACAAGTTTATGTGTGTGTGTGTGTATGCCGTGTAAATGTGTATGTATATATACATATTTTGGGTGTTTTAGTTTTTTACATGGTTCATTGGTTATAAATCTTGTATTTATATTATTCATATATATATATATACTTATTATTATTCAGCATTTTAAGTACATAAAGAACTTACAAGTATTTCAAGATGCTCATACTATTTCCATGACCAAATATTAGTTAGTTGGCTTGATGGTTAAATTGTTGGGCATTTACAAGTATTTTTAATTGCTAGCTCAACTTGTGAGACTTATATTATTATTTATAAATTGATTAAATATCAATTAAAATTTTGTTCAATGGCATTTTATTGAATTGAACATAACACTAACAATGGCTTTAGATTGTTAATTCAGGGGCATTATCTACTAGCTTCAAGTATAACTATGGCTTGCGGGAATATAGACAACCTAACTAGCACGTATATAATGTTTAAAAAGTAGGGTTGTTACATTAAGTGTGGCAGAAAGGTCATTTCATGAAGGAGTGCAAGTCAAAACAGTTTGTATCCCAGTCTGGTCCATCTACTTCATATAACAAGCCTGATGATAGCTACAAGTTAAAATACAAAAATCTTAAGGCTCAAATTGCTCTCATGTCTGCAGAAAATAATAATAATCAATGCATGGTTGCTGAAGAAAAGTGGGTTCCCTCTGATGACTCATCAGTTGATGATGAAGAGGAAAGAGATTGTTGATATATGGCTCTGGATGATCAAGAGCATCTAGTGAAAGAAGATGTCACATCTGGAAGATGGGTGGACATTGTCATTAAAAAGGTAATTGATTATGATAAGGAGGTTGATCCTGAATTAAAATTGGACATTGCTAAAGCTCTAAACTCTGATTTAATCTTTGTAGAAACTGTTCGATCTGAAATGACAAATAATTTTGAAACAGATTTCTCTGAAATGTCAAACTTACAATCTAAGTTAAAAGAACTTCAAGGTATTGAATTAGCCTTTAAAGCACAAGTTTTGGTCACTAAACAACTAGTACAAGAAAAACAAGACTTGGAAATAATCTTAGAAAAAGAAAAACGGGTAACTAAATCATGGCTTGAAACAAGAAAGCCATATGATGCTGGAGTTAATCAATTTACATCTCAAAAATGTGCCTATTTAGATGGAAATACCCATGTTGCAGCTTTAATTCCAGTAATTGGCCGTTCAAACCCAGTACCATTTATGATGAACCCAAGACCCCCAAAACTAGTGTTATTCCACCAGTTCAATTTTCTGAGGTCAAAACTGGAGCACCCCAGATGACTGCTCCAGTCAAAAAGGTTAAGCAGAATAAACCTTTGCCTCAATCCTTTTCTAAAGAACCCCAGGTTCAGAAAAAGAAGAATGTTGCCATACCTAAGCCAAAAGTCCAGTCATCTGGAAAGGCTGGGGTCTCATCTGAAGAAATAACTTTGTTAAGGATAGAGAGTCAATTTCAACTATTGGCTCGTCAGGTTCAAAGCTGTAATGCAAGATTAAACAACTTTGAGGGTACTTCATCTGGTCCAAAACAAAATTCCAAACCTTTTTCAAAGAAAGATAAAAATGTTGCTCCTGTTGAAAAAAATAAGAAAAAGGTTTCAAAACTGTCAACCCTAGTGGTCTTTTCAACTAAGACTACTGTTGAAGAAAGTGAACTCAACCAGATACCTCCAAGGATCCATATGGCAGGATCCAGAGAACCCATCAGTCGATGGGTTCCCAAAACTAACTAATCTGTCTGGTGGATGTGCAGGGCGATCGAAAGAAATATATTTGGTATCTTGACAGCGCAGCTAGCAGGACGATGACCGAATGTAAGACCCTGCTGAAGGAGTTCGTGGTTTCTGATGGACCCTCCATTACTTTTGGAAATGATGGTTCTGGAAAGACTGAGGGATATGGTGTCCTGAATAATGGTCGAATCAAATTCAGATGGGTGGCTTATGTTAATGGTTTGTAATATAACCTGATAAGTGTGAGCCAACTGTGTGATGATGGCTACCAAGTGTTGTTTAACATCACTCAAGGCCTCGTATTTAATAAGGATTGGAAGGTAGTATTGATTGCTCCTAGAAAAGGGAATGTGTACGTGATGGATATGGAAAGCTTTCCTTCAGAGCAGTGTTTCTATACCAAGGCTGATGAAGACACAAACTGGTTATGGCACAAAAGGTTATCCCATTTAAATTTCAAAAATATCAATAAGTTGTCCAGAAAACAACTATGGGATACCTTCGGTTTCCTTCAAAAAGTAAAGGCCATGTCCAGGATGTGAGATGGGAAAGCAGAAACGTGCCAGTTTCAAGACCAAGCAGAATTTTAGCATATCTGAACCTCTTCATATGCTTCATATGGATCTTTTTGGTCCAGTGAATGTTCAGACTCGTGCTAGTAAAAGATATACCCTGGTGATAGTTGATGAATACTCCAGATTTTGTTGGGTAATCTTTCTTAGGTCAAAAAGTGAAGCTGCTGCAGAAATCATCGCTCTTATCAAGCAAATTGAACTCAAATATAAGCGAAAAGTGTGTTAGTTAAAAAGTGATAATGGAACAGAATTTCAGAATGCAACTCTGGAAAAATTTTGTACTGACACTAGCATCTCTCAAAACTTCTCATCAGCACGAACTCCAGAGGAGAATGGAGTTGTAGAAAGAAAGAACAGAACGCTGATAGAAGCTGCCAGAAGTATGCTCGATGAATCTGGTCTTCCTACCAGTTTCTGGGCTAAGGCAATTGCAACTGCATGCCATACCCAGAATCGATCTATGTATGTGAAGCAACACAAGAAGACATCCTATGAAGTGTTAAGAAATAGAAAACCAAATATTGGTTATTTTAACGTTTTTGGATGTCCAGCCTATATCCTTAACGACTCCAGTCAGTTAGGCAAATTTGATGCCAAAGCTGATGAAGGATACTTCTTAGGATATTCAGCCATTCGCAAATCCTTCAGAGTCTACAACAAGAGATTGGAAAGGGTTCAGAAGTCAATTCACGTCACATTTGATGAATTAAACAATGCAATCAATAAAAAGCCAACCCTTAATTCTCCCCCAGAAAATCCAATTATCTTCTATGAATCAGATCCTATCAACTACAATAAAGATTCATCTGAAGAAGTTTCCAGTCATCCTGATATGGAACCTGTTTTATCTAAGAAACCCCCAGTAATATTCCTTTCTATCTTTCAATAAGTTTCAAACTACCCTCTGAACTTGTTATTGGATCAGATGTCTGCACTAATCCTTCAGTATCAGTTTCAATTGATACTGAACTAGTACTTCAAGAAATACCCTCAACCAAAGAATTTCATGATGCAAATCGTGATCTTTCTGATTCAGATGAAGATATTGAGCTAGTCTGGCAAGACCCTCTTCCTGAAGCAAATTTAGAGGGAAATCAACTGAATACTTGCACTGATATTGTTGTTCGAAATAATCCTGGTCATTACTCTAAGTGGACAAAAGATCATCCTGTTGATCAGATCATAGGTGACTCCAGTAGAGGTGTTCAGACCAGAAGAGCCTCCAGTGAACAATGTTTATATGTCAGCTTCTTATCACTGATAGAACCGAAGAATTGACGAGGCTATGGAAGATCCAAACTAGGTGATAGCTATGCAAGAAGAGTTACACCAGTTTGAAAGGAACAAGGTATGGTACCTGGTTCCTTTCCCAGTTAGCAAGAAAGAACCAACTGGAACAAGATGGGTCTTCAGGAACAAGGTAGATGGAGATGGCCACGTCATCAGAAATAAGGCCAGACTGGTAGCACAACGGTACTGCCAGTCATATGTCGATTTTGATGAATCATTTGCTCCAGTGGCTAGACTTGTAGCGATCAGAATTTTCTTAGCATTTGCTGCTCATCATCAATTCAAGGTCTACCAGATGGATGTAAAGAGTGCGTTTTTAAATGGAAAATTGGAAGAAGAAGTTTATGTCAAGCAACCACCAGGCTTTATTGATGAAAAACATCCTCATTGGGTGTATCGTCTAGACAAAGCACTTTATGGTCTAAGACAAGCCCCATGTGCCTGGTATGATACTCTGACTATACATTTGCTGAAACATGGTTTCAAAAGAGGTGCAATTGACAATATCTTATTTATTCTTCGTGAAAAAGGTAATCTTCTACTGGTACAAATTTATGCTGAAGATATTATTTTTGGGTCTACTTATGAAAACATGTGCAAGAAATTTTTAAAAATCATGTCCTCTGAATACGAAATGAGTTTAATGGGTGAATTAACATATTTTCTAGGACTCCAGATTAAACAAACAAATGATGATATTTTTATTAATCAGGAAAAATATGTTAGAGATCTTTTAAAGAAATATGATATAAACTCTTCACCATCTAAACCCACTCCAATTTCTGCACCACTCACTTTGGACTCAGATCCAGATGGAAAACTAGTGAACTCCACTGTTTATAGAGGAATGGTAGGTTCACTGATGTATTTACCTGCCAGTAGACCAGACATAATGTTTGCAACATGTTTATGTGCCAGATATCAGTCTAATCCAAAAGAATCTCATATGCTTGTTGTAAAACGCATACTGAAATACCTTAAGGGTGTCCCCAATTTGGGTCTTTGGTACTCCAAAGGCTCAGGCATGGATCTAATGGGTTATTCAGATTCAGATTATGCAGGTTGTAAGATAGACAGGAAATCCACTACTGGTGGATGTCATTTCCTTGGTGGCAAATTGGTCAGCTGGACCAGTAAGAAGCAAACTTCAGTTTCATAATCAACTGCTGAAGATGAGTATGTGTCTGCAGCCAGTTGTTGTGCTCAGATACTCTGGATGAAGAACCAGTTGCTTGATTATGGTATTAAGTATTCAAAAACTCCAATATTTTGTGATAATACCAATGCCATTGCTATCTCCAACAATCCAGTCATGCACTCCAAGATGAAACACATTGATATCAGGTATCATTTTATTCGCGATCATGTTATGAAAAATTACATTTAAATCCATTTGATTCCCACTGACAAGCAACTCGTTGACATTTTTACTAAACCTATGGATGTAAAAGCTTTTGAACATCTTGTTGGTGAGTTGGGAATGTTGAACCTTTAAATCTGGAACCTTGTTATGAACACCTTTGTGACACTGGCTTGGTTCTTTGATTTCCAGATTTGTAAATCTATACCAGTAAAGCTATCAAACGCCTTTGTAATACTATCTTTACACTGATAGATTTATGGATCACCATTCCAGGGGGAAGACTCAGACCACATTCTTTTTGTGTCTAAATTTCAGGGGGAATTTATTAATTTATTTTCTCACTGGACAAATTTTCTTGAAAATATTTCTGGTACCTTGTCAATGTGTCCCTCTCACTAATACTGGATAAGTTGAAGTGCATGTTTGAGGTGATTTCAGTCGCTTTGTAAATGTGTCCCTCTTATTTACTTATATTAGTTGATGTGTGTGTTTCAGGTTACCAGTATGGTCTAATTTGGGTACTTACTGGAGTGTCCCTCCAGTGTACCATCAATGCATATTTCACTGGCCTAATCCACCAGTGATATTGAAGTGTCTATTCAACCTCCAGATGCATTGAAATGAGTTATGGTGTGCCAGTCATAATGATTTAATACTTGATGTTAGTGTGTGACATACATACAAACCTTTTTAATTGACAATGTAACATCCTAAATTTTATTTAAATATAAATTAATGAAATAGTTGAATTAATGACTGTCAAAATTAGTTTATAAAATGCTAGTGTTTGTGATAGGTTCTTAGCTTCCAAGACTATAAATAAATAAAAGTAAATTACAATGCTGGTTGATTAAGACTTTAAACAAAGCAGTAAAAGCAGATAAATCGAAGCAGCATCACGTAATGATAAAGAGTTAGTTTTTGGGCTAGGTCCATAAGTCGAAAGTTGTAATAAAGTTGGGCTCTAAGTTTTACGTTGGCTCGTCTCGACGGGAGTAATAGGATCTATTTTGCTGCCATATATTCTAGATATATAATATCTATATATATATTTATATTGTGTATCGCATGATCATATATATAAAAACAACGAATAAAGAAAAACCCTACTGTATACAGCCGCAAAATAGAAACCAAACTAGCTAAAAGGAAGAAGTGGCAGCAAAACGTAGCAAGATTTAACCGGGATTGAGATCATACGAGTTATCGACCACAATACATATTCGTTCAGAGTCTATAGTGTTTAAAGGTAACAATCGGCTCTAGTTTCTTTAGCTAAATACACTTCTTTAGAACTGCATGTAACATGGCGTTGATTCGAAGAGGTTTCGAGTGTCGTTAACACTATCTATTTATAGAATCGTCTTGGTGATTCAATACGTCTAGATGGGTTTACATGTAAGTCTTATTTTTAGTTTAATAGAGGTTCATGCTGGTCTACGTAAGTTTTGTGATATACTGGTATATTTTGGCAGCTATAATACAATCAAGATCTTTTGTTAGTTAAAGGTTTCAGTTAGCAGATTGTAATATATATATCGCAATATAGCTATGTTATTTTTGGGAAAATTAAAAGTAATCATAGATGTCTTAGTGAATCTTAAAAACTAATGTTTTGAACGTTGAAGTTAAAAAGAATTCAACTTTCCCGATACTGACTTTTGGAGTACAGAACATGATTTAGTTTCGAGTTTCTGCGTTCTACGGATTGATGGTAACATCAATCCTAGTTTTACTGCACGTGTCGTTTTGAAAGTAACAAACGTTTATTGAGTCGAGTTTCGATCGCATAGACATGTTTGAAAAAAAAAAGAATACAATTTTATTGTTAGTCGTTTGTTTAGATCATGGAAACTTGTAAATGTTCGATGTTGTGTTAAGGTGCAATATAGATTTCGAATAGATACATGAATCTGATTACATGCGAAGGGACCGAGTATTCGCATGATTAAGTTTTGATGGTATGAGCATGACATAGAGATATATAAGTTCTATTAATATTAATGGGGGGTTAAAGAAATAATTAGATTGTTAGTGGCTAAAGGCTTTGATGTTGAATCACGTATGATTATGTAGGATCTTTATCTGATTAAACATGATCAAATGATTTACAGTGACATACGTGCCTTTATCTTTGTTTAAATATTTAGGGCGCGTTTAGTTCGAGAAAACTCCCCAGTTTTCCATTTCATTTTCTAAGAAATCATGAAAAACAAAAAACGCGTTCAATTTATATATTTCTAAGAAATCCGTTTTCCATTTTTTTCACTAAAATCTGAAAACTATTTTTTTTGGTTTTCCGTTTTCTACTTTTCTATTTTCCATACATTTATAAACCTATATCTCATATCATTCCTTCCCAAACATAGTGGTCGCCTCCTTCACCTCTTTCCCGGTCTTCACCGGCAGCCATCTCCCGCCCGTTTCCACCACCGATTACCACCACTTTCGGTCTTCATCAACCCAATCATCAATTGCCTCACCACCACCGATTTCCACCTCTGATTACCACCACCACTGATCTCCAGCAACCCCCCGTCGGTCTTCATCAACCCCATCATCAATCGTCAATTCGTCATCATCCTTTCTTAATCTAAGGTATATTATTCTTTTTTCATCTATTAGTAACAATAATTATCTCAAATTGAATATAATAAATCTATATATATATATATATATTTATGGAAGTATATATAATGTTTGTTTATTTGTGATTTTTGTTGATTTAGTTTTAGTTGTATATCAAGTGGGAAACCTGTTTGTTTGAGAATTAGAGCTAAAAAACTGTTAGCATGTACATGGAATTGAGTATGAATTGCTAGTTCGAGCATAGTGTTTGGCTGAGATCTGTTCAATGTCGTGATGAAATGCATACAACCTGCTTGATGTAATGTCTGAATGAAAATTTATATTTAAGTTTGAATGATACATTAGCTAGTACCGGCTTGATTGTTATCGAGGTTCACTAGTTGTGGTATTTTAGTTGGCTACTTAAGAGTTAATTACTACTTTGTGATAGTTGTTATGTATAAATTCGCTAGACTGCCTGATCAAAGCATTGTTTGATTGATTTGTTCTATTTTTATGGGAAGTCTATATATATATATAATGTGTATAAATGTGTATGAATATCTTGTAATGTTTACACTTTGGGTGACATATAGATATGAGTGGACACAATGGAATTAGTGGGGATACCATGGAGTGGACTGAAGATTGTGTGAAGTTTTTCTTAGACCTTTTAGCAGAGAAAGTTAAGAAAGACCCAAATTCAACACCGACTTTGAAAATGACCAATTGGAAGGAATTGGATGACAAAATTTTAGTTAAGTTTGCATTGAGTTATGGTCCTGAAAAGTTGAAAGCCAAATACCATCGGTTAAAAGCTATTCATACTAAATTCACTGAACTAATAAATAGGACGGGTGTCACTTGGGACTCTCAAACGGGTCATGTGTTTGCTCCCGACGATGTATGGAAGGTCTTTATTCAGCAAAACAAAGCCTTTGCAAGTATTAATAAAAAGGGTTGCAAGATATATCCGTTATTGAGTATGGTCTTTAGCAAATCAACTGCTTCGGGTACTTTTCATAATGCTTCGACCACTGCTCCTCTAACTTCACCACAAGAACATAGACTTGAGGAAGAATATCTAGCTGATGTCGAGGTTGGTGATTCTGAGGGTGGTTCCAGTAGTAGTAAAAAACATAAGATGGACTTGGATATGGATTTTGGGGGTCAACCGGGTAGGCGAAGAGCAGGACGAAATTCTGAGAAAGATAGAATGGACAGTTTCATGGATTTATGGTCTGAATCTGTGGCGGCTAGGAAAGAGAAAAATTTAGCAAAAGCCGCGAAATATAGAGCTAACCCTAATGAAGCTACAAGTTCTATGAGAGAGGAGTCCACTATTGATGATTGCATGAATGCCCTTAATGCAATACCTTCTGTTAGCAGATCCTCTTATAACAAAGCACTCGATTACTTCTATGATGTTACTTGGAGGAGGATGTTTATGTTAATGCCCGATGATAGGAAGAAGGATTGGCTTGATGATTTAGATAACTAAATTTGTTTGTTTTGTGACAATCAAGTTATGTGTAGTTTTATGTAAAATATGCATCTTTGGTTTATCTTTAAAACTATGTATGAAGTTATGAATCTATTGATGTATGGTACTTATTTTATGCAAGATGTGATGAAAATCCTTGTGGTGGTGTTATGGAAATCCTTTGATTGAGTACTGTATCATAACAAGTAGTTTGCGGGTAGTCTATTATATTACTTTATGTTTTATGCAGGATGTCAGTATCATCAAGTAGCAACTCAAGCTCAGATGAAGATGCTGAAGACCATATTGATTTGGTAATGTTTATGTATCTAAAGAAGCACGTCAAACTCGACCGAAAGCCTTGCAGGACCTCTACCCTTAGCGAAAAAGAGTATTTACGGGAAATAGTTTGTGGGAATCCTATCCAATGCTACGAGTTATTTAGGATGAAGCCACATGTGTTTTTAAATTTATGTGATAAACTAAAGTTATTGGGTTTATTGCAAGATTCTAGGAATGTAAGTATAGAAGAAGGCATGGCAATGACTTTGCGGATTTTATGCCATGGTAATACACAAAGAGAAGTTTCAGATCGGTTTCAACATTCTACTGGAACAATTCATTACTGGTTTAAAACTGTGTTGAGAGCACTAAAGGCCTTTGCGTTAACTGTGGTTAAACCCGTTGATAGAGGTGCAGTTCAACCGGAAATTCTAGCAGATTCAAGATGGTATCCATTCTTCAAGGTATTCAAACAAACAAAATTTGGATTAGTTTTTCCTCATTTGTCTTTTTTGCTTTTTCATTTGTCTTTTATGCTTTTGGGGTCAACTTTAGTTCGCTTAATTTTGGTCATTACAGGTCTCATATGTTGGTCTGGCGGGTCTGGTGGTTTAGTGCACTTGGTGGGTCTGGTGGTTTACTTTGGTTTTGGTTAACAGGTCAGAATGGACCTACATGAATACCTGCTAAGTTATTTGATTTATATTCATAATTATACTTTGAAATGATTGACGGTTCTGTATCTTTGAAGTCAAAAGTTTTGATTTACTTTGGTTGTGGTTGATACACCTTGGGTACCAATAAATTCGAAGGCTTGTTGTTAGGAAACAGCCCAATTGTATTTGGTCCATAACCAAGTTCTCCACTTAAGATCCTATATTAGCTATGTATCCTACTTGCATTTTATATATATATCTGATTTGTATTTAAGTCTGAAGATATGATTTACCTCTTTGATAATGATATATCAAAGTTGCTGGTCATTTTTTTTATATCATTCACGTTTCATTCAATCTTAACCAGAATTGTATTGGCGCCATTGATGGTACTCATGTTGCAGCTTGGGCACCTGCATCAAAACAAAAGTCATTTCGAGGAAGAAAAGCGGTGCTTGTCACTCAAAATGTTATGGCGGTTTGCTCACATGACATGATGTTTACTTTTGTATATACCGGTTGGGAAGGAACGGCTAATGACTCTCGGGTTTTTTATGATGCTATTAATAGACCAGAAAACAAATTTCCTATGCCGAGTGGCGGTAAGATATAGTACATGCTCAAGTTTCATTTATTTAAGCTAACTTTTGATATGTTTATTGACTAATTAATTTTATAACTTCTTTGTGTAGATTATTTTTATGTTGTTCATAGTGGGTATCTAAATTTGAAAGGATTTTTAGTCCCATATCGTGGTGAGCAATATCATCGTTCTGATTGGCAAGGTGATGAGCGTGTAACAGGAAAAGAAGAAATGTTCAACTTCATACACTCATTTGTTCGCAATGTCATAGAACGTGCATTTGGTGTTCTTAAAGCAAGATTTCGTATATTAAAAGCTATACCAAATTACCCTTTGAGACGCCAAATGTTGATTCAACATGCATGTTGTGCGTTGCATAATTACATAAGAATGGAGGATAGGGCCGACAAATTATTCACCGAATATGGTCAAGATTATCTTGAAGTTCCTCGTGAAAGCTCAAACGTGATCCAAGAAGGTTTTTCTTTTGACATGACCGATAATAACGAAATGCTTCAAGTTAGAGCTTCAATCACTAATGCCTTGTGGGATAAGTACATGAGTCGTCGTCAATCTCGTAGGCAACATTGATAATATGTTTTAATGTTTTATGTTGGAGTATTCATTATAATGCTTTTCTTTTGTAATGTATTGTCTTTTGTTTATTATTGTCGTAATAGAGATGATTTGGGACTATTCTTCTATATCGTTTGTAAAAAAAAGTATGATTTTAATGAGAGAGTTTGCCATAAAATGTTTATAAATAATAAGATGGAGAAATAGAAAACAAAAAACAAAAACAAGTGAATTTGAACATGTTTTCTAGTTTTCTAAAATGGAAAATGAAAACTCCATAGTTTATTTTGAACGCGTTTTCAAAATTTTCAAGGGTTTTTATAAATGGAAAACCCTTTTCATTTTCTAGAAAATTGGAAATGGAAAACCAGAAACATTTTCTCGAACTAAACGCACCCTTAGGTATTCTAACTTTTCAGGAGTAACGAGTAAAGTTGCGTTCTAATTTACTTTGAGGTAAGATAATTACTTTTTGTCACACGAGGGGCACAATAAAATGTTGTTTTGGTAATAAACCTTGGTAACTATATCCCGTATGTATGTTGGGCTATGGGGACAACGGAAGGGTTAATTGGGATATATTTATGAATGCTTATATTGTTAATTATAATGATTGAAATATGTGATGTTTGATTGATGTTTGATTGTTGAATGGCCTGTACATGTAGTACACTTGACTCTAGTAGGATTGCCATGTCACGTTGCACGTTAAGGGCCCTAATGTTGAAATAATGTAGATGTTACTCGAGTATAATTGACGTTGGAAGTGTTAAACTTAACCCATGCTAGCTTTGGCTAGTATGTAGATGTTGTCGTTTGGGAATAATCTAGATATTTTTCATCTTCTTTTGATTCTTAAGAACCTTGAATGAAGACTAAGAGGATGGCTTTTTGGATTTTCCTTCTTGTATGAAGGAGTGGTCTGAGCTGCTTCAGATTTGCCCTCAGATTGTTCCTGGGCTACTTCAGTCACTGTTTTTTGTTTGCCAACTTCAGGAAAAATAATTTATGGTTTCATTCCTTTTGGAAAGGCATCTAAATCAGTGATTATAGATGCCAAATGAAGATCACCAGATTCATAAGTTGCCCTTTAGTTTGCAAAAGTATTTTTAATGGCAGCATCTGGGTTTCGTGCTTTCATCCAAGATTTAATTATTTTCTGTTCTTTTTCAAGGATGGTTTTCCATTCCTTCTTTTCCAGTTCTAAAGTGCAATCATAGACTGATAACATTTCAGGGCCAACTGAACATCCTTCAGTTCTTTTAATCTGGCCTAACCGACGTTCAGTGCAAAAGTATTAATTTCAAACATTTTTAAACTTTCTGAACGCATAGTCTCGACAAATGAAATGTCAGCCTCTAAAAGAACCAAACGTCCAGTTTGTGTTCCATTACTTTCAAAACCAAAATCACTAACCTTTTTCATTATTATTTCCACCCAACGACCGGATTCAACATCAGATTTGATCAAGTGACCTTGATCTTCTCGAGCCATGAAACACATGTCCCTTACTTCTTCTTCATCATCAGATGAGTCATCAAAATCTTCCCATTTTTCAATTTTGGCAATCATGCAGCTATTGTTGCTTAAATTCTCTTGTGCCATGAGAGCTATGTGGGCCTTCATCCTCTTGTACTTAGCCATATAACTCTCATTAGATTTTTGAAAAATAGAATTGTTAAGAACAGATTGTGATGAGGAGGGTTGACTAGATCTGCATTCCTTCATGAAATGTCCTTTCTTGCCACACTTAAAGCATTCAAGATTGGAGTTATCAATAGAAGCACTGAAAGCAATGGGTTTGCCAGATCGATTAGATTTAGCCTTAAAACGATTAAACGTTTTAGCCAGCATGGCAACTAGATCACCATTGTCATCCTCATCAAACTCATGTGTTGCATAATCAGAAATACTAGTTTTCATTAAATCAGCCACTATCTTCTTCACTGAGTCAGAATTATCATTTTCAGAAGATAGTAAAGTAGTTCCATGTGGCTCAGAATACTAAACCCCACCAGAACTGGTAGAGGCATGATTTTTGGCATCTTGCTCAGCCACAACTCTCTCAACTTTGTTCTCTTCAGTGTACCTAAAGACTCCATATAAGGAGGCAAGAGTATGACTGTGCAAGGTTTTGCCTTGTCACAAAACTAAGATCAGGTTTTCCCATTTAGAAGGTAAAATATCACAAAACTTTTCCAACAAGATTTCTTTATCCTATTCAACACCCAAAGCTTTTAATTGGTTATCCAAATTTGTAAATCTGATATAAGTCTGAGTTAAAGTTTCATTTGGAAATGCAAAGAAAGCTTCATATTTCTTGTTTAAAAGCAACTTTTCTTGTGACGGCTATCTCTTTTGTTCCTTCAAACTGTGTCATAAGTTCCTCCCACATTAATTTTGAATTTTCAAGTAAAACAAGTGTAGGCATAAGGGTTTCAAGAACTGTATACAAGATCATATTCTGAAGCTTGGTATCAAGATCTACCAGCCAATGATCTTCCTCAGACCAATGATCCTTCTCCTTAGGTGTCATCCTAGGAGTCACATCAGGGTTTCTGACAACAATAGAGGCATTCATAGGAACATGAGGTCCTTCTTTAAAAATGATGGTCAAATATCTTTCAACACCAGCAATATACTTAAGCATACATGCCTTCCATGTAATAAAAGTGTCACTGTTCCCATCAAATTTAGGAACAGGATTATTTGGAAAGTGTACATGGACATTATGCAAAGGTATATTGTTGTTGATTAATGGTGGTGGATTGTTAACATTAACATTAGGGTTAAGATTAGGGTTACTTTCTTCATTAACAGTGCCAGACATCTTGAGAGATCAAAAGGTAGTAAAAATTATGAATTTTAACCTTGAGTCTCTGATACCAAATGTGAGTCCCTACAACAAGATGTAAGTCAAATATAGCAAGTATATCAAGTAGACCAGACTGGCAAGTAATTCTGAACTAGAGAAGTGACTAGTTCAGAATACGATCCAGATTATGGATATGAACAAAGTAAAGTAACTAAAAGTAATTGCAAGAAACTAAATGCTGGAACTATATAAGTAATATATATATATATAATCAAGTATGTGACATTGACACACGATGTACTTTTCAATGTATTTGATTTATCGATATAAACAAATACAAAGGTTGTTGCGGAACAAAGATAATCATGAAGGTGAAAATATCTAAACAACCTTGAAATACAAGTGATCTAACATACTTGGAAATACTCGTAAGAATTACTTAGAGTATATCTCACAAGTTGTAATGTCAAAAGTTCCAACCAACTTGCAATTTGTGAGAAGCCTTGTATTTATAGTCAAAGTCCATGCTGATATGGACTTGGCCGTACAATACTAGATTGGGACACATTTTAAGGAATTTAAATTGATTCCTTAAAAGTATGTGTTAAGATCAAGTGTGAAAGTCATTTGATGTGACATTTAACAATTTATTCCTAACCTTTTACTCAATCTAATACTTTTCCAGGTGTTATGGAAATAACTGGATAAAGAGAGATAAAGTAAAAAGGCTTCTTCGTAATCAGTGTAAAGTGTTGTAGATGATTCTTTTTATTCAGTCTTCAGTCATTGACTTCTGAATAAATGTCTTCAGATTGGGCTGATCTTGATCTAAAGTGACGCTTTAGTGAACTTACTTTGAATGACTTCAGAATTCTGTACAAGTATTTTTCACTGAGCTTCAGCTTTTTCTGAACAAATCATACTTGGTCGAATTTCCAACCTAACATTCTATACAATTAATCTTAAAAAGTAAAGTTGTATACATACCCAAGCTAGTACCTTTATATATTAGAAGGAAAATCATCAATCATCCTACAAAAACTTCTTATAAATCCTCTTAACAATATGATTGTTACATTTGGCAAAGTCAATGAATGAGATTAGAAAAAAAGAATTATTTGAGTACACTTATCTTGTATTTGTGATATTAGGAGAATTATTAGGATGATTTTTGGAAAGATATATCCTTTGCCCTATTAAAAATTGAAAAAAAAAATAACATGGTTGGTTTATTTAGAAGCAATAATCCGCGAAACCTTTGTGTTAACATGTCATACTTATTGTCGCATACGGTCATACGATAACATACCAAACCCCATAATATATATATATATGACTTTATTTAAAAACGTGATAAGAAACCCTAAAAAAAGGGAAAATTGAATAAATCAAAGACACACCTAATATGCTTGGCCAAGATGCAAAGAGGTAGTTTCTTTCCTGCCTGCTTCTGTCACAACCCTTTTCACTTTTCTAAATTTTTTCTTTCTAATAGTACCCCCATCACTCTCTGATCATTCTCCACTATCATATTGATCAAAATCAATTCGCACAACTTCTTCAATAATCTCTAAATTGCCTACATCTCCTTCTACAGATTTCCTAAGCCACTCATCATCTCTTTGAAAATGCTCCTGAAATTTAGACATGTCCACCTCCACCTCATTTACCCTATCACTTGTGTCCATATGCTGGCTAAAATCCCCATCATCTTGCACAATATGGTTTTTATTCTCAATTGGGTCATTATTAACTTGCACAAAAGGGTTTTCATGGTTTGTTGGCTCATTATCTTGCATAACATGGTTTCCATGGTCAGTTGGATCATTCTAAATTGGCTCATTATCGTGGTCAGGATCATTAGGTTCCACAAAAGGTGTTGCATTATCAATTGGCTCAATAGCAGGAATATTTTTTTACAAATTTGAGATACTTCCTAGTCTCTACTGCATGGCTTTTTATCAGACTTTTAATTTGCCGTGGCCATAAAAATGCTTGGCCAAGATGCAAATAGGTAGTTTCTTCCCTGCCTGCTTCTGTCACAGCCCTTTTCACTTTTCTAAATTTCTTCTTTCTAATAGTACCTCCATCACTCCCTGATCCTTCTCCAATTGATCAAAATCAATTCCCACAACTTCTTCATTAATCTCTAAATTGCCCACACCTCCTTCCACAGATTTCCTAAGCCATTCATCATCTCTTTGAAAATGCTCCTAAAATTTAGACACGTCCACCTCCACCTCATTTACCCTATCACTTGTGTCCATATGCTGGCTAAAATCCCCATCAGCTTGCACATTATGGTTTTCATTCTCAATTGGGTTATGATTAACTTGCACAAAAGGGTTTGGATCATTAGGTTCCACCAAAGGTGTTGCATTATCAATTGGCTCAATAGCAGGATCATCATCTGTTATGTCTTCAATAACAATGCTAGGCTTAGGTTTAACTACATTTTGCTATAAATTATCAGTTTCTTGACTTGGGTTCTCAGTATTAAGATTGCCCAAAAATTCATTCTCACAACTTTCTTGACTTGGGCCTTCCAATAAAAGTCTTATAAAACTTTTCCTAGGCTTAAGTTTAATTTTAGGCTTAGGCTTTCGCTTAAATTGAACTACTTGTTTAGGCAAATTGTCATTTTCTTCTGTTAATCTTTAGTAACCACACTACTTTGCCTAGTAAACTCCTAATTTCATATTTTTGATATAGCATGCTCACTGTAAATGTCAATCATTTTATAATCTTAATGTAAGAAACCAATTTTAACATATTACTGTCACAAGCAAATGGTTTTAAACCAACATCTAAATCATTTCTATCTGGTTGTAAATAATGATAAAACATGCATCATAACCTAACTTCTTGAAAGAATAAGTAAAGTCATGGATTGAAAAATTATCACCGTCTTTGAAATCCACGACTGCTTCCTCCTTCCCATTATAATATATCATTCTTTATTATCAAAAATAATAATATTGAAAATAGATAATCATATTGCTCTGAAAGAAAAAACAATAATAAATATATACAAGCTATGGTTCAAGATGATCTAAAGTAACTTCATCCCCTTTTTTGGTTAAACCTTATTCCAAGTAGTGAAGGTTATATGTTATGAAACTAATAAGATTTATCTTGTTTTATGTCTAACAAGTAATGATTTGTATCAAAAGTTAGCCTTGATTGATAAATATCTTCATGGTTTCCACAATAAGTGAAACGTATCAAAATCAAGGATTTCTAAAATTCTTAGATTCAGTAGGAGCGATGTAGCTCTTGTAAAGTTGATATAAGTGATGATTGAAAGCTTGTAAAGTTGCAAAGCATTTGAAGTCAATGAAATTGATATCTGAATCCAACTTAAAGCTTATCTTGAAGTAACAAGATACTATTTGCTATAAACTCATAAGTTAGCTATGAGTTTTAAGCAATAAAAGGTCACCATAAGCGAGGACGATAAATGGTGCAACCTAAAGGTTAACATAAACCGTTATATAGTATCTTTAGATATGATCGGAAACCTTCAAATCATCAACAATCCGAATGTGCTCTTTAGAAGCATAATGGATTAACGCGTCTTTGTTGGTTAATATAAAAACAATTGAGGTATTGTGTAAAGACTTCGAATTTAATCTATGAATATTAGCTTAAATAAGATTACATGATCGTATCTAGAATTATCTCTAGATAAGTGTTCAGTTTAGATGAACCTCGTGACGTTATCTGAGTAGATATTCATAGTGAAACTTCAAATTTTTATGAGATAACTACTCACGAAAAGAAGTTTCTCGACTATGTCATAATTCATGTATATAATTCAAATAAATTGGTTAGCTTAGCTAAACTATATTCGAGATCCAAGAGTCTTGGATTGTCGATAAGCAATAAATTCCATATGGACGAAAGAGATGTATGGATTTTTCGTAATATCTCAATAGTTGTCCACTATTGGAATTATAAAATATATCGCCCCTCTAAAGGCATAGAGAAACATCTTGTGGGATATGTGATATTTTATCATATCATATTTACGAGATGCTTGCGACAGGCTTCAGAGAGAGATTGCATGGATATTCTAAAAGGTTTAATACAAGTGATAAATTAAGCAAGACCCCTAAGGGAAGGCATATTCTTGGTTAATGTAAATTGACTAAGAATTTGGAGTTAGATTTGCTAATTAATCACGTTGTGATAAAATTTTAGTAATTGTATATTGGAACTTATCAGAAGTGTTGGATGAGAATAATAGCATTCTTATTCATACGCTCCAAGCTCTATATATGCATGCTTAAAACCAATCTTTCGATTAGCACCTACTAATGGGCGTGTTGAAATTATGAGAATATTCCAATATATTTAT